>NC_045957.1:28401688-29601688 GCF_010909765.2 Amblyraja radiata | reverse complement strand
TAGTCTTTAGCTCAACGTGAACAAAGCCAAGGAAAAAATTGTTGACTTCTCAAAAGGGAAAGTTGGGACCCCATGCACCTGTTTTCATTGAGGCAATTGGTGATGAAGAGAATTAGCTGCTTCAAATCCCTGGGCATTAACATGGGCCCAGCACATGGATGTAATCATAGAAGACCCACCAGCCCGCTACTTAGAAGTTCAAAAAGATTTGGCACGTCTCTGAATATGCTTAAGAAACGTCCACAGATGCAGTGTAGAAAGTATCTGCTTCTTGGCCTAGTATGACAGTTTCAATGCAAAGTCATGTAAGAGGCTGCATAGAATGGTGGACTCAGCTCAGCTCTCCTCTCCATTGAAAGCATCCACATGAGACGCCGCCTCAAAAATGCCGCATCGTTCATCAAGGATCTCCACCATGTAGACTACATCCTCTTCTCACTGTTACCGTTGAGCAGGAGGTACCACAACATCAGATTCAGGCACTACTACTTTCCTACAGTCATCAGGTTCTGGAAACAATCTGTACAATCTTAATGTAGAAACAAAGAACTGCAGATACTGGTTTATACCAATGATAAAGTGTTGTTTAGAAGATAGACACAAGGTGATGGAGTAACACCGCGGGTCCAGCAGCATTTGTGTTCAATTTTTATCGTGTATTGTGTGTCCTTTCTCATTGTACCGCTGCTGACAAATTCATTTCACTTGCACTTTATGTGCAATATGACGAATAAAACTGATTGATTGATTGATTGATTGATTGATTGATTGATTGATCTCTGGAGGAAAAGGATACATGACATTTTGGTTCGGGACACATCTTAAGGGTTTGAAAAAGGGTCCCGACTCCAAATGTCATCTATACTTTCCTCCAGAGATGTTGCCTGACCTGCTGAGTTACTCCAGCACTTTGTATCTATCTTCTGCACAACCCTAATCCTAGCTCAGCAACAGAACACTATAGACCACCTCTCACACTAGCAGAGGCATGTTTCTAATTGTGTATCTTTGCAATGATGTCTTATTTTTCTGCACAATCTTTTCTTTTTACCATCTTGTAGAATCTATGTATATATAATTCATATTTTTGTGTGCTGTTTGAGTCTATGCGTCTGTGATGCTGCTGCAAGCAAGATTTTTATTGTACCGATATCTCACTGTACTTGTGCACATGACAATAAACCCGATTTGAGTTGACTTGCTTCATTGGCGATGTCTGGTATGGTCCTTGATAAGCCGAGTCCTGCAGGCTTGACGATAGGTGAGGGTTTGTTTATGTATAATGGCAGTGGAAAAATTAAATATAATGCATCCGGAGCTAGCAAAGCATAGAATGCAAAGAGGATAAAAGGTTGTAGACAAGAGTCTGGATGGATCAGAAACCTTGAATACAGGAGGGAAGTTCCACAGACAAGGGTGGGTACTCCTGACCAAGGAAAAGGGCACAGAGGCAACGATGGTGCAAAGGAGAACATAACATCATCAGGCTGAGGACATTGGAGCTTGAAGCGTTTAGTTTAGTTTAGAGATGCAGCGTAGAAACAGACCCTTTGGCCCACCATGTCGGCGCTGACCAGCAATCACCTGTATATTAGTCCTATCCTACATACTATGGACAATTTACAGAAGCCTATTAACCTACAAACCTGTACGTCTTAGGAATGTTGGAGGAAACTGGAGCAACCCCACGAGGTCACAGCGATAAAATACAAACTCCGTACAGACAGTACCCGTAGTCAGGATCGAACCCGGGTCTCTGGCGATGTAAGGCAGCAACTCTGCTGCTGCGCCACTGGGCCACATGGACGGATGAAAGTAAGGGCTTTGTTGAGGACGGATTGTTCAAGGTTAAAGGGAGAAAGATCAGAAGAAACATTGATAAGACAGGGGTAGACGTGGAAAGAGAGGAAGTGAGAATTGATGGGGAGTTTGCATTTTAACTAAGACCGATTTGGTTCACTTAAATAAAATAAAGGAGAAATCCATTTATAGCATCATAGAACTGGCTGCTGCTATATAACTAAGTAAGTAGCTTATCAGATATTGATAGCATTAAGAGCATCGGAGAAGGAATGACTCCATTATGTCTGATTCTGTTACAGACTGTGAATAATCTAATCTGTTGTGGGCGCTATCCAATTCATTTAATCGTCTGAGAGAAAACAAAATGAATGTTTTCTTTACAATCTCTATCATGCTGTCCTGCATCATTCAACCACACTCGGTTGATTTTCACAAATTGCTTTTCCATGGCTCCTGTAAGCCTGCTGGCTTTATTCAGTATGAAGGAACTGCAGATGCTGGTTTCAACCAAAGATAGACACAAAATGCTGGAGTAACTCAGCGGGACAGGCAGCTTCTCTGAAGAGAAGGAATGGGTGACGTTTCGGGTCGAGACCTTTCTTCAGACTGGCGTTGGGGGGGGGGGGGGGGGGGGGGGGGGAGGGGGGGGGGGAGATAGATAGACAGATAAGGAAGTGTGAAGGTTTTATTGTGTGATGACACTTTATCTCTAGTTTGCTTTGTTGTCACCTTTGTTGTCTCCCAGCTAACAATGATCTATTCTACATTTTCCTCGATCTTCATTCTCTCTGCCCTGTTTTCACACCTTACACTTCCTTATCTATCTGTATCCCTCTCCCCTCGACGTCAGTCTGAAGAAGTGTCTCGACCTGAAATGTCACCTATTCCTTCGCTCCAGAGATGCTGCCTGCCCCGCTGAGTTACTCCAGCATTTTGTGTCTATCTTTGGCTTTTCAGTACTCTGGCCTTGAATCATCTTTGCATTCATCTTCACGATTTTCATGAGACTTGATGGACCGAATGGCCAAATTCTGCACCTATAACTTGTGAACCTATGACTCAATCACCAATGACCTGCTCATAAATGTCCTCTTTGGCTTTTGTCAGGAACACTGGGCTCCAGATCTCATCATAGCCTTGGTCCAAACATGGACATGAGTTAAATAGATGCTCTCCAAGTGTGTTTATGTGCATAACTGCAGTGCAATTTGCGGTGAAAGGAACAATTATTTATTGTGTTGGATGTGGTCCCCATCATGGACAGAGAGTTGAATTCCAGAGGTTAGGGGAGGGTGACTGTCCTTGATATTTAGACAGCATTTGATTTCCTCTTTCTGCTTCTGTTCATTTCCCCCTCACCCCCTGGAATGCATCTATGTTCTTCCCCTCCATTCCCCCTGCAGGTGAGGCTTCCACATTCTAAACACAGTCTGAATAAAGGATTTGGAAACAAGGAACTGCAGATGCTGTAATCTAGTGAAGAATACAAAGTGCTGGAGGAACTCAGCAGGTCAAAGCCGTTTCTCTGGACGACTTGGATTCCGACTCTGAAGAAAAGTTCTGACCTGAAATGTTGCCTCTCTTATCCTCCGGAGATGCTGCTTGACCTACTAAGTTCCTCCAGAATTTTGTGTTCCACACTGAGTATAGGATTGATCAATTGACTGATATAGTGTAGAAACAGGCCCTTCGGCCCACCGAGTCCATGCAGCCCAACGAACACTGTTTCAAGCTAATTCTATATTATCTCACCTTCGCATCTGCTCCCTACACACGAGGCAAAATTTACAGAAGCCAATTAACCTACGAACCAATACGTCTTTGAAATGTGGGAGGAGACCCGGAGGAAAACTAAACTCTCACAGGGAGAACGTGCAAACCCCATGCAGACAGCAACCAAGGACTGGAGCAAATCCGGGTCCCACATATATTTATGGGTGTACATAGTAAAATTGAAAGTAAACAAAAATGCTGGAGGAACTCAGCGGGTGAGGCATGGAGAGAAGGAATAGGCAACGTTTCGGGTCGAGACCCTTCTTCAGATTGATGTCGGGGTGGTGGGGGGAAGAAAGGAAGTAGGAGGAGACAGTAAGACTGTGGGAGAACTGAGAAGGGGGAGGGGAAGGAGGGAGAAAGCAAGGGCTATCGAAAATTAGAGAAGTAAATTTTCATACCGCTGGGGTGCAGACTACCCAAGAGAAATATGAGGTGCTGTTCCTTCAATTTGCACTGGTCTCACTCTGGCAATGGAGGAGATCCAGGACAGGAAGGTCAGATTGGGAATGGGAGGGAGAGTTGAAGTGCTGGGCCACTGAGAGATCAGGTCGGTTAAGATGGACTGAGCGGAGGTGTTCAGCAAAACGATCACCGAGCCTGCGTTTGGTGTCGCCGATATAGAAGAGTTAACACCTGGAACAGCAGATGCAGTAGATGAGGTTGGAGGAGGTGCAGGTGAACCTCTGCCTCACCTGGAATGACTGATTAGGGCCTTGGATGGGGTCGATGGAGAGGTAAAGGAACGGGTGTTGCATATCCTGCGGTTGCAAGGGAAAGTACTTGGGGAGGGGGTGGTTTGGGTGGGAAGGGACGAATTGACCAGGGAGTTATGGAGGGAACGGTCTCTGTGGAAAGCAGAAAGGGGATGAGATGGGAAGATGTGGCCAGTAGTGGGATCTCATTGGAGGTGGCGAAAATGTCGGAGGATTATATGTTGTATTATTTTCGCCACCTCCCAAGGGATCACCAGCTGAGTATCTCCAGCATTATTTCATCTACTTTATATATATATACTGGCGCTGTGAGGCAACAGCTTTACCAGCTGTGCCATTCTGAGGAACTTCTCCAGAAACCTTGATTAGATTTAATGGCAACTATTTCATAATTGTGACCTCTTGATTTTGATCTCATCTGCTAAACCCCTGTGATCAGGTCCTTTTTGTGTTTGCTTTTCAGGACTAAAGACTTCCCAATGTGTCAATGTTTTCTGTCATCCATCGGTTTCAATGGACTTGCTGCACAGAGCGCCATGGCCGAAGGGGGAAGCCCGTAGCGGAGAGAGTGGTCGAAGTCCCGGCTGTCGGGTCGGGTCGGGCCCTCGAGGCCGGGTTGAGGACAGGCTCGGGGCATAGTTTCAAATGGAGCCGGACGGAGGACCGAACCTCAGGGTCGAGGCTGAGCCAAGATGGACGGGCCGCGTCACAGAGAACAAAGGGGACCGTGGGGGGGTCACAAAGAACAAAGGGGGACCCGGCGTGGGGGGGCCGCACGAGAACTAAGGGAGACCCAGTGGGTGGGACAAAGAAGGGATGAGTACTTTTTGTAGCTTTGCCGGCACCTTTGTGGCGACTCTTTTGTGCATATTTTATGCAAAAACAACGAATCTCATTGCACCTTGCCAGGTACAGGTGACAATAAAGTATCATCATCATCATAAGTTATTTTCCTTGAGGGCTTCTGTTTTTTTCTGTGTCAAATAACAGACACGTACAGTAGAAACTGTGGTGCGTACATTAAAACCCCAGTTCTCAAAAAAGGATGAAACAGGTTTTAACTGATGCATCTGTCTGAGCTGCAGTGAACGGTTCAGTACAGAACAACTCATCTTTCAACACAGCACCTGCTAGAAGCTTCCATCATTAATCTTCTCACCCAAACCAATGTACCTCAGTAGTTGAACACCCTCCAGGGATTCACATTCACACTTGCATTGACACTTCATTTATTTGCAACACCTTGCAGATGTTATCTGTGCAGTCACATGTCCCATTAATAGAAGAGGTTCCACAGGAGAACTCTGTCCAAGTGTGACATGTCTGCGGAAGACCAGGACACCATTTTTAGTGTTCGACTATACTCGTTGTTAACTGTATGAAACTACTCTTCAGATGTTAATAATCAAAATTGATAATATTCATCACTTTGTACCAAGTATTGACAGAGCCATGTGAGGCAATGTCAAACATGTGTTATGTATCAAAAGGAACGGGCCATTCTGTGCTTAATATAATGGCTCCCTAAACTGCTTGCAGTGATCTGTTCCAATATCTATATATTAGATAGGTGACGTGTGTGTGGGTGTGTGTTAATATATATATATGAAGAAGGGTCCTGACCCAAAACGTCACCTAGATAAGTGTGTGCAAAGTCTGAAGAAGGATCCCGACCAGGGATATGCATGCAAACACACACTCACACAAACAAAAATATAATATATATAATAAATAGAGAGAGAGAGAGAGAAAAAGAGAATGTAGTAGAGATAGAGATGAGAGAGAAAAAATAAGGGGTGGTAAGAGAGAATATATTAGAGACATTTGAGTATCGAATAGAGAAATACAAACTATAGAGAGGTAGATGAGAGACTAAGATAGAGGATAGACAGTTATATAGATGGCTTATGATAGATATATATATATAGATATATATGGATATATATATATAATGTATATATGTTTATAATAAATAAATATATGTATATGTATATATATATGTATATATATATATATATATATTTATAATGTATATATATTTATAATGTATATATGTTTATAATAAATATATATATATACACACACACACACACACACACCCCACACACATTTATATATATATATATATAAACATATACACTGTGTGTGTGTATTTATATTTATTGATATATGTGTGTGTATGGTGTACATAGTGCAAGACTGGATGATGGATGGTCACCATCTTGGTCATACATATATTTATATAGTGTATATATATATATATGTAAACTGTGTATGAAGGATCTGCTGTTTAAACTGAAGAGACATAAAAAGCTGGAGTAACTCAATGGCACAGGCAGCATATCTAGAGAAAAGGAATGGATGATGTTTCAGGTCGAGACCCTTCTTCAGACTCTTCTTCATCCATTCTTTCTCTCCAGGGATGTCCCTCTGAGTTACTCCAGTTTTTTTATGTCTATCTTATATATATAAATTACCTGCATGTGATCCATTGCAAAGATGAACTAGAATGGATCATGCAATGACTGATTTCAGCTACAGAGTTAGACTGGGCAAACTATGGATGTTCTTCGTGGGGAAAACAAATGGTTGAGATGAGAATTCATTGAAGAATACAAATGGCTGGTTTGGAGAAAGCAAGTTGTTCCCCTTTGCAGAGGGTTCAAGGAACAGGTGGTACAGATTTAAGCTTTTGAGTCAATAATGCAAGGCAGACGTGAGGAATTGTTTTTGGAACAAAGAGTGGATATATCTAAAATGTGCGACCAATCATGTAAAATGAATCCATTATGGATTTTGATTGTTCCTTTGGGAAAATACCATTCCAAGCCAGTGGATGAATGAGACTGATGGAATTGCTCATTAGCTGCTAATATGAAGTCAAATGGGCCAAATGGCCACTTTCTGAGCTATGACTGCCTTATGATTCAATGATAGTTATTTATTTATTTTTATTTTTATTTTTTTTAAATAATATTTTTATTAGAAGTAGACATATTATAAAGTGTAGTTACATATTATAGTAAAAAAACTTTTCATATACATCAGTCATACATTATTAAAATTTTCAATTGTCGATTACTTCTGCTTCTAGTGTTTTTTTTTAATATAGAAAAAGAGAAAGAGAGAATAAAGAGTTACAAATATCAAAAAAAACCAGAAAAGGTGGAATGGATTACTTATAATACGTCATTGGAGATAGGTTCGTAGATTATAAAGTATGACTTTTCATCTAATCCTGAGTTCAAGTTTCAGTTGGGTTTTCGTGCCGGGCCAATCTATCCTGTCAGATAATTAATGAATGGAGCCCATATTTTATCAAAATGTTCTTGTTTGTCCATTAAGACAAGTCTAATTCTTTCTAGATATAGGGTCTCCGACATTTCCACAATCCACATTTTAATTGTGGGGGTTGTAGGGCCTTTCCAAAATTTTAATATTAATTTTTTCCCGGTTATTATACTGTAGTCGAGGAAATTTCTTTGGCTTGTTGTGAGTGTTAAACTTTGCTCTGATATTCCAAGTATTATTAATTTTGAGTTTGGATCCAGTTTTGTATTAGTAACTTCTGAAATTATTTCAAAAATATCAGTCCAGAAATTTTTAATTTTTATACAATTTGCAAACGTATGTGTTAAATTAGCATCTAGATGTAGACATTTATCACAATTAGGAGAGATTTGTGGGAAGATTCTATTTAGTTTTATTTTAGAGTAGTGTAATCTATGTAAGTCTTTAAATTGTATTAAAGCATGTCTGGCATTTAATGAACATTGATGTATATGTTGTAAACTTTCGTCCCACAAATCTTTCGTTATAGGATGACCTAATTCATTTCCCCATGTGTGTCTATATGGTTCCGTCGGTGGTACCTCGTTGTTTAGGAGGGTGTTATAAATATAAGCTATTAATTTTTCAGTGTTAGGATACAGTTATTTTTCGACTGAGTATAGTGTGTTGGATCAAGTTCATTGTTAACTGGTGTCTCCCTAAAATTCTGCCATTGTATCAGAGATTCATAAAGCATAGAGACAGACCCTTTTGCCCACTGAGTCTGCACAGACCATTACTCACCCAGAACTACATTGTCTCAACTATTCTATATGTACTGCAGATGCTGGTTTAAACCAAAGATGATTGACACAAAATACTGGAGTAACTCAGCAGAACAGGCAGCATCTCTGGAGAGAAGGAACATACATATTCTATACTTCAGGCAAACATATTCTATATGTATGTGTATATGTGTGTATATATATATATATGTATGTATGTGTGTATATATGATATTATGTTGCTATATATAAATTAGTTAGTCTGGAGATACAGCGTGGAAACAGGCCCTTTGGGCCACTAAATCCGCGTAGTCTAACGATCACCTGTACACTAGTTCTATGTTATCCCAGTTTTGCATCCTACACACTTGGGACAATTTACAAAAGCCAAATAACCTACAAAACTGCACGTCTTTGAGAGGTGAGGAAGCCAGCTGGAGAAAACCCGCATGGTCGCAGGGAGAATGTACAAACTCTGTACAGAGCATCAAACCTGGATGTCTGGCACTGTAATGCAGCAAATCTACCACTTACGCCACTGTGTTGCCCAAAATATTTTTGTGTCCATCTTTTATACTTTCCATCAACTCCCCACAAATGTGTTGACATCTGTTGGTACGTCTTTGGGATGTAGGAAGAAACTGGAGCTCTGTAAGGAAATCTGCATAACCACAGCGAGAATGTGCAAACTCCTCAGCAAAGAGAGCTAGAGAGGTCAGGCTTGAACTCTGGTCCCTGGAACTATGAGGCAACAACTCATCTAGCTGAGTGCTGTTAGCTTTGATTCAACACTGCCTGATCACTTTCCCTCAACAGAAATTCAGCTTCCAGACGTGGAAGATTGAATTCTTTGTTTAGTCTAGAGATACAGCGTGGAAACTGGCTCTTAGCCCCACCGAGTCCACGCTGACCACCTGTTCACACTAGATCCATGTTATCCCACTTTCTCATCCATTCCCTCCACACTAGGGAACAATTTACAGGAGCCAATTATTCTCCGGACGTCTTTGGGTTGTGGGAGGACACCAGAGCACCCAGAGGAAATCCACACGATCACAGGGAGAAAGTGCAAACTCCACTGAGGTCAGGGTTAAACCTGGGTCTCTGGTGCTGTGAGGCAACTGTATCACATTGAAGAAGGATTAAAAAAAAATTAGTAAGTGCTCTTGAAATATTTTCTCACCAACTATATCTCAGTTGGTGAGAAAATATTTCAAGAGTACTAAACAAATCTAGAAACAAATCAATGAATATTAAGGCTGACACAGAAATTAATATCATATCTATATAATAGTGTTTTAAATATAGAACTACCATCGACAGAAGCACAGAGAAGATTGGGAACGAGAAACTAATGATAAAAATCACGAAAGAAACATTGGAAAAGTATCTGATATATATACATAAATGTTTGATTAATGTAAGACACAACTTAATTAAATTCAAAATTCTACATAGATTATATTATTCAAAAACTAGACTGAATACATTTTATTCAAATACTTCTCCCATTTGTGACAAATGTCTATCTCAAAATGCCACTATAACACATTCTTTTATTTCCTGCATAAAACTCCATAAATTCTGGTGCAATATTTTTGATATATTTACAAAATTATTCAAGATAAAAATGGAGCCTAACACTGAAATGATTATACTTGGAGTAACGGGAGACGGGAATAAATTAAACACATTTCAAAATTCATTTTTTAATTATGGGTTAATAATAGCAAAAAAACATACTCAAATTTTGGAAAAATACACCCATACCAACGCTTAAAATGTGGATTATAAATATGTTGGACACAGCACATCTTGAAGAAATGCGATTCCTCCTAACAGATAAACCAGACCAATTCTTAATGAGTTGGTCTCCATTTATTGACTTTTTGGAAGCATATGGTGCAACAAAATCGTAAAAAAAACTATTGTTTCAGGTCTGGGTGAAAGATGGTCAAGAATATAAATACTTATCTCCTATCTCCTATTTTCTACTCTTTCTCTCACTTCTTTTTTACTTCTCTCTCTCACTCTCTCTGTTTTCGGGTTTTTTTTCTCATACACTACACATCACATGTTTTTTCTACTCTCTTTTTCTCTCTCTCATTTTCAAAAATAAAAAATAAACCGTGAAGCTGTACATAGAATGTAACATGCTAACATATATTTGGCACCTGAAAAAAAGCTACCACTGTATTGTACTTACTTCTAATAAATAAATAAATCTAGAAACAAATCATTTTTCATTGTGGCCTTGTTCTATAAATGGTTGAGACCTACTTTTTCAGTTGATGCAATTGTGCTGTAAAGACATTGGTTGGGATCCTGACAGAGCAATCCTATCTAACTGATCAATACAAAGGCTTGCCTCCTTACAGAGGCTCTCCTACAAACATTGCACAAAGTGTGTGGGTGGATCAATATCTGAGTAGAAGTTGCTGTTTCGTGTTCTAAGCTTTTTTGTTGCGTGCTCTCCAGTCAGTGAAAAGACTATCCATGATTACAATCCTGCCATCCACAATGTCTAGATGCAGGATAAAAGATGTTTCCACTAGTGGGAGAGTCTAGGGCCAGAGGCCATACCCTCACAATAAAGGATGTACTTTAGAAAGGAGATGAGGAGGAATTTTAGTCAGTGTGGTGAATCTGCAAAACATACTTGACTAATAAAGTATGATTATGATTATCTGTGGAATTCATTGCCACAGGCGGCTGTGGAGGCCAAGTCAATGGATACTTTTAAGGTGGAGATTGACAGGTTCTTGATTAGTATGGGTGTCAAGGGTTATGGGGAGAATGCAGGAGAATGGGGTTGAGAGGGAAAGATAGATCAGCCATGATTGAATGGCAGAGTAGACGATGGACGGGATGGCCTAATTCTGCTCTTACAACTTATAAAATTATGAAATTATGAATAAAGTTTAGTGTCAGATAAAGTCCAGAAAAGTCTGATTAAAGGTAGTCTGAAGGTCTCCAATGAGGTAGATGGTAGGTCAGGACTGCTATCTCGTTGGTGATAGATAGGTTCAATTGCCTGATAACAGCTGGGAAGAATCCGTTTCTGAATTTGGAGGTATACGTTTTCACACTTCTGTACCTCTTGCCTGGTGGGGGAGGGGAGAAGGGGGAGTGGCCGGGGTGAGCCTGGTCCTTGATTAGGCTGGTGGCCTTGCTGAGGCAGCTTGAAGTGTAGATGGAGTCAACGGAAGGGAGGTTGGTTTGCGAGATGGTCTGGGCTACGTCCACAACTCTCTGCTGAATCCAACAAAAGTAATTAATAGCCTGACTTTGAAAGGAGAGGCCGGTTTCGTGATTTTGTGAAAGAACCGGACTTCCACGCATGCTGCCATTAAATAGCCCTTTTGTTGGATTCCTGCCTAAAGCTTAGCCCTCGTTGGTTGGCTGAAGAACGAGCGCAAAAGCCCCCAACACAGGGCCACTGCTCAGGATATTGAGAGGAAAGAGGGACGGTGAAGTATCATTTGGAGTTGGGCGGGGAGGGTTCTGATCAAGGTCTGGGTGGGTTACAAATGAAACCGAAGCATTTTGATGGTTATTTAGGGTGGCATAAATACAACTATGTTGACAGCAGTAAATTTGAGTGCGTTATTCCAAAAACACAAGACCGAAAAACATGTTTTGGTATTGAACGAATAAGTGCATTGCGTCACAATCGCATGAACCTTAGACACGTAAAACGTGAGATGCTTGTTATCCTATTTACAAATCAACAAGGTGCAATAAAAGTGCTTTACAGGTACTTTCAGCTGACATAGCTGGCGATTATGATCCATTAAACAAGGTCGTCTGTATATGATTGTTGCCTGACATTGTGGGTGACAGTGGCATGGAGATGCCCAATGGAGGAGATTCATAACCAATGAAAATTAAAGCCAGAGAGAGAGAAGCAGATACAACAGGGAAGAAGGTGCGGCACAGTGGCACAGCAGTAGAGTTGCTGCCTTACAGCGCCAGAGACCCGGGTCCCCTCCTGACTAATGGGTGCTGCCTGTCACTGTGTGTAGGACAGTGCTAGTGTACAGGGTCATCCCTGATCGGAGCAGACTCTGTGGGCTGAAGGGCCTGTTTCCAAGTTATAACTCTAATGTCTAAAGTATTAATGGAAGGAACCAAATGCGATGATGCCACCACATTCTTTGGACGTTCTTTTAGGAAGGAGATGAGGCAAATTTTCTTTAGTCAGAAGATGGTGAACCTGGGGAATTCATTTCCACAGAAGGCTGTGGAGGCCGTCGGTGAATATTTTTGAGGCAGAGATACGTAGATTTTTGATTTTTGATTTGGTGTCAAGAGATTATGGGGAGAAGGCAGGAGAATGGGATTAGGAGGGAGAGATAGATAGATCAGCCATGATTGAACGGCGGACTAGACTTGATGGGTTGAATGGCCTAATTTTACTCCTAACATTTATGACCTTATGAATTTGAATTTCAATAGATAATAGACAATAGGTGCAGGAGTAGGCCATTCGGCACTTCAAGCCAGCACCACCATTCAATGTGATCATGGCTGATCATCCACAATCAGTACTGTGCCTTAATTGGTACATGTGACAATAAACTAACCTTGAAACCTTATGACTGAAAGAAGAGTCTCAACTCAAAACATCACCTATCTGTTTTGACCTTTTGAGCTTATAACCATCTGGCCTTGTGACAATCCTTTGTGCAAATTCAACACAGTGTTGCCTTCAAAATGGTGGTGTTGATGAGCCACTTTGCAAAAGGTTTGAGGTACCACTGGATAAGTGTTGGGCAAACAGCTCCAGGATTTAGACCCATTGACGATGAAGGCCCATTGTTGCATATCCAGGTCAAGATGGAGCATGACTTGAAGAAAAAAGGAACTGCAGTTGCTGGTTTACAAAAACTGAGACAGAATGCTGGAGAAAGTCAACGGATCAGGCAGCATTTTTGGAGAGCATGGATTGGTGGCGTTTTTGGTTGGGATCCTAATTAACTAAATTAACTAATCCACCTTGATTAGGAAGAGTGTCGGAGGTTATGGGAAGAAGGCTGGAGAATGGGGTTGAGAGGGAATGATAGAATGGTGGAGAATACTTGATGGGCCGAATGGCCTAATTCTGCTTCGAGAACTTATGAACTTCTTCAGACTCAGTGGGGAGCATTCAAATGGTCCTGGTTTACGATGTGCCTGAAACCCTTGTTATTTTGATGGCAGAGCTCATTGGTTTGGCCCTGTGACTCTCTGACTCTATTACACCATGATCTAACTATGACTCCATGACCATAGCAATTGCTGATGATTCCATAGCGAGTTGTAAGCGTGTAACTTGCATGAGTTTCAGGCAGTTCACAGCAGAATAAACATTGATTTATGTTCTAATAATCCCTGGGGAAGAGTTAAGGTTGCAACTACTGTAGAAATGTGGCTGTTTCCCATTATTCATTTAACAATTATGGTTCAATGGCTCGTGCTGGCTTTTTGTTGACAGATTCCACTGGCATGTTTACTCAACCATCTTCCAAAATCACCCCAGGGCATGTTTTATTACCAGGAAGCTGAAAGACCGGAGTAAAGATTCTACATCTCAACTCCCTCGCTTTAAGTGTGCAGTGCATTTTAGCCTGCACGTGCAAAGTGTAAACACGTCATTCAAACCATCCTAGATGTTGGTTGTATGTTGGCTGGAGCTGAAGCAGCAAGTGTAGACAGTAAGGGAACCACAATGCCTTAGGTGGTAGAGCTGCTACCTTACGGTACAGGGACAGTACAATGGTGCAGCGGTAGAGTTGCTGATTTACAGCGCTTGCAGCGCCATAGAACCGGGTTAGATCCCGACTACGGGTGCTGTCCGTAGGGAGTTCGTATGTTCTCCTTGTGATCGTGCAGGTTTTCTCCGATATCTTCGGTTTCTCCCGCACTCCAAAGACGTAAAGGTTTGTAGGTTAATTGGCTTGGTAAATGTAAATTGTCCCTAGTGTGTGTAGGGTAGTGTTCATGATGCGGGGATCGCTGGTCAGTGTGGACTCGGTGGACCGAAGGGCCTGTTTCTGCCCTGTATCTCTAAACTAAACTAACCTAAGATATGTGTTCAATCCTCGGGTGTCGTCCGTGTAGAGTTCGCACATTGTCATTGTTTCCTCCAGCTACTCCGGTTTCCTTCCACAACTCAAATACGTACAGGTTTGTAGGTTTGATCTGGCTTCTGTAACTGGCCCCTACCTACTGTGTTGGGAGTGAGGTGCTGCATCCCAGGAGAGGTACAAGGTTTGTGCCTGCACTAGTACACAAATGCTGCATCTCTAAGCTAAACTGAACTAAACACTCGAAGAGTCCCAACCCAAAATATCACCTCTCCATGTTCTGCATGGATGCTGCCTGACCTATTGAGTTACTCCAGTACTTTGTGTCTTTTTTTTCTCGAAGGAAATAGTTCCACCCAGTTGACACAAAATGCTGGAGTCACTTAGCAGGACTTGCAGCATCTCTGGAGAGAAGGGATGGGTGACATTTCGGGTCGAGACCCTTCTTCCGACTATACATTCCACCCAGTTGACCTTTGTTCTAATCTCTCACACCTTAATTAAATCTCCCTCAGTATTAGTACAGAGCAGCAAAAGCATGAATGGAACAAGTTCACGACTCACCAGTTGTTGACCTTGGACGCCCCAGCCTGCATATTGCAAGCGTGCATTCTTCACCTCCGGTGGGTTCAAGGCAAGGTGCTCCCTGTGCCGAGGAATAAAGAGGTCAGAAGATTCAACTAACTCCGACCAGGCAGTTCAGTCGTCTCAGAATGAGTTATGCACAGGAAACAGGCCCTTCAGCCCATCAGCCTATGCCAACCACCAACCATTCATTTATACCTATCCTTCCCTGACGCCATTTTATTTACACATGCCCATAATTTTGTTCTGCCTTACACTTCTACAGTAGTCATCCCCTCTTCTCCCTGCTCCCATCCCCTCTTCTCCCCGCTCCCATCCCCTCTTCTCCCCGCTCCCATCCCCTCTTCTCCCCGCTCCCATCCCCTCTTCTCCCCGCTCCCAATACCCTCTTCTCCCCGCTCCCTTCGGGCAAGAGGTAGAGAAGTTTGAAAATGCATACCTCCAGGGACAGTTTCCACTCAGCTGTTATCGGCAATTGAACCATCCTCCAATCAGCTAGAGTACAGTCCTGACCTCCCAGTCCTGACCTCCCATCTACGTCATTGGAGACATTTGAACTAACTTTAATCTGACGTGGTCAGAGAGAGAAAGTGCAAACTCCGCACAGACAGCAGCCGAGGTCAGAATTCAAGCCAAGACATTGGAACTGTGAGGCATCAGATCTACCAGCTGTATTGGTGTGCTATTTGCTCTGAGCCATGGGCAATAAGATTGCACGTTACACTTGTTTTCAGGCACGCATGCAGACTTGAGGACCATCTTGTACCAGTTTTATTCATCTTTGGCTTTGTACAGGGGAGGTCCTGTCTGACAAATTTGATTGAGCAGTTTGAGGAGGTGGTGAAGATGATTGATGAGGCGGAGTGTAAAGTAAAGGTGAGTTCCACTGCAGCTCTGGGTGAGTGAGGCCCGGAGAAGTGGGAGGGATAAAGCAAGGCCCTGCTGGTGCTGCAGAGAGTGTAGAACGCAGGAAGAACAGTTGCTAGAAGCGGTGGCTAGTGTGTAGGTACCTGAGAACCTTGTAGGGCAGAACTGGGAGTATATTCACCAGAAGAAGCCTAAAAGTTTTTTTGGCACATTGGCCTTTATCAGGCAGAGTATAGATGTTGGGAGATCATGTTGCAGTTATTAAAGACATTGATTGGCGAGGGTCCCTTCAGAGTGTTGTCTTCAGTTCTGGGAATCCTCCATCATGGTCTGGTTTGGCTCAGCCACCAGCTCGACATCCGGAGACTGCAGCGCATCGTTCGATCAGCCGAGAAGGTTGTTGGCTGCAACCTTCCCACCATCGACGAACTGTACACTGCAAGGGCCAGGAAGCGAGCGGGTAAGATCTTTTCTGACCCCTCTTACCCTGGCCACAAACTCTTTGAAGCACTTCCCTCTGCAAGGCGACTCCGGGCCATCAAAGCTGCCACAGTCAGACATAAAAACAGCTTTTTTTCCCACGAGCAGTAGCTCTACTCAATATCCAAAAGTCTGTAGCCTCCTTTTGCTCTGGTATTTTATTTCATTCGCCACATGTTTGAATTATAATGTTTTATTCTTAATTGTTTACTTTATATTATGTTGTTACTTGCGAGCAAAGCACCAAGCAAATTCCTTGTATGTATACATACTTGGCTATTAAAATGTATTCACTTCAATTTCAATTCAATTCAATTCAATGTTATAGGAATAACGGTGTCAAGTAACAAAGGGTGCGGAGAAGATTTACGAGGATGTTGCCAGGACTCGAGGGCCCGAGCTATAGAGAGAGGTTGAGCAGACTTAGACTTTATTCCTTGGAGAGCAGAAGGAAGAGGGGTGGCCTTATAGAGGTGTACATAATCGTGAGAGGAATAGATCGGGTAGATGTACAGAGTCTCTTGCCCAGCGTGGGAGAATTGTGAACCTGAGGACATAGATTTAATGTGAGGGGGGAAAGATTTAATAGGAACATGAGGGATATCGTTTTCACACACTGTATGGTGGCTGAATGGAACGAGCTGCAGGAGGAGGTGGTTGAGGCAGGGACTATCGCAACATTTCAGAATCATTTAGACATGAATACGATAGGTTTAGAAGGATATGGGCCAAATGCAGGCAAGTGGGATTAGTGTAGATGGGACATGTTGGTCGGTGTGGGCAAGTTGTGCTGAAGGGCCTGTTTCCACGCTATCACCTAGAAATCCAGCATTTCATGAAGATAATTCACCTAGTTCACCATCATCCTCTCAAGGGAAATTAGGAAAGGTCAATAAATGTTGGTCTTGACCGCGACAAGGCATGATGGTGCAGCTGGTAGAACTGCTGCCTCACAGCCCTACAGACCTGGGTTCGATCCTGACCTCAGGTGCTGTTTGTGTGGAGCTTGCACGTTCTCCCTATGACCGCATGGGCTTTCTCCAGGTGCGCCACTTTCCTCCCACATCCCAAAGATTTGCAGGGTTTGTAGATTAATTGACATCTGTAAAATTGCTACTAGTGTGGAAGGAATGGGTGGGAAAGTGAGGTAACAACTGGTGTGAATGGTGATCGATGGTCAGCATGGACTCGGTGCGCTGAAGGGCTTGTTTTCTCGCTGTGTCTCTAAACTGAACCTTCTTCCCAGAATTTGGGTGATTTTAAAAATAGTGTTGTGTGGTTTAACAGGTGGCCCAGTGGCTCAGCAGTAGAGCTGCCACCCTACATCCAGGGTTTGATCCTGACCCCAGGTGCTGTCTGTGTGGAGTTTGTACATTCTCCCTGTGACCAACAGGGTTTCCTCCGGGTGCTCCGGTTTCCAAAGACATACGGGTTTGGTGGTTAAAATTGTAAATGGTCCATATTGTGTAGGATGGTGCTAGTGTACAGGGTGATCGTTGGTCTGTGTGGACTCGGTGGGCCGAAAGGCCAGTTTTCCGCGCTGTATCTCTAAAAGTCTAACATGTTACTGCTTTTCATCACCACCAGGTGGAAGACCTTTCTCAATCTTTGCCTCTCAAAAGCAGACCTCATTCTATCTGCTTTCAAATGGCAACATGGAGAAGCTGAGGACAAAGAGATGAAGAGTATCGTCATGTAGATGAGGAGTTGGAGCCACTCTAAAAAACCCTGGAGAGTCTTTAATGACCAGCAAAGCTGGGGGTGGGGCAACCCCGGCTCCTGGTATTCAGACATAGTTTAAAATAATTACTAACATTGAAGTCAAGAATTGGGAAAAAACATCCAAATAAAATAATGAAAAAGGATCCAAAGTGCTCAGCGGGTCAGGCATCGTCTCTGTGGAATATGGATAGGTGATGTTTCGGGTTGGTGCCATTCTTTAGACTGAGGGGTGGGAGGAGAAAGCTGGCAGGGTGGAGGGGTAGGGCAAAGCGTGGCCCGTAATGGGCAACACAGGCAAGGGGGGTTCTGATGGGCAGATGGCTGGACAAAAGCCAGAGATGAACAAACCAAATGTGTGAAACAAAAAGCTTGAAGAGTTGGGAATTGTGAAGCCAGAGGAAGGAATGCATGTGGATGGAACAGAGGTGGAGGGTGCGGATTGTATGTAAACCTAAACGCGCATAAAAACATGGAGAAGTATTAATAGGTAAAACAAAGTACTTTTGAATAGGTTAAGGGTGGCAGAGTGGTGCAGCAGTAGAGCTGCTGCCTCATGGCGACAGAGACCCAGGTTTGATCATGACCTCAGGTGCTTTCTGAGTGAAGTTTGTACGTTCTCCTTGTGATCAGGTGCTCCAGTTTATTCCCACATCCCAAAGAGTTAATTGGCTATTGCAAATTGTCCCTAGCCTGTAGGACAGGACTAGTGAATGGATGATAGATGGTCAGCATGGAGTAGGTAGGCCGATGTGCCTATTTCCTCACTATATCTCTAAACAAAACTAAACTGAATATAGAACAGTACAGCACAGGTACAGGCCCATCGGCCCACAATGTCTGTGCCGAACATGATGCCAACTCTTATCTCATAATCCATATACCTCACTGACCTAGAGGGATATGGGCCAAATGTGGGCAGATGGGACTTGTGGAGATGGGGCATGTTGGTCAGCATGGGCAAGTTGGGCTGAAGGAACTGTTTCCCCTGACTCTCAAGAAGGGCCTCGACCCGAAACGTCACCTATTCCTTTACTCCAGAGATGCTGCCAGACCTGCTGAGCTACTCCAGCTTTGTGTCTATCTTTAATAGGAAGGCTAAGGTGGAGGAGGGTTGAGATAGGGGGTTTGGGGGGTGGGGGGGGGGGGGGGGGGGGGGTGGAATGGTGTAGTTAATGGAAATGCGAGAAATCAACGTTCATGCCGCTGGGTTGTAAGCTGCCCAAGCTAAATAGGAGGTGTTATTCCTCCAATTTGCTTGTGGAGTTTAAATTATAATCAAGCCATGATGGGCGGACAGGTCCACTCTGTAGTTGGTGAGATGGTGGTTCAGTTTCCATGAAGGCAGCTTGGAATATTATTGCCTTGGCCATGGTGTAATGCCACTGGGAGCTCCATGAATGAGCAGGGCGCCCAGTGGCACCTAACCATGTCTGAGCTGATTCCCAGGCCAGGAGGATATAGCTTGGAGATAAGACAATACAACTGGAGGCCCTGCCCAACTCAGCCATTTGCACGATCAGACATCTACCAGTGGGGAGGTTCACTTACCATGTGTGCAGGTTACACAGGGTGTAGTGAGCTGTGAAGGAATGGCGGTGAGTCTGTAAAACAAAACATAGAGGCACGTCAATGTATTGGTGTCCGTCAATTCACGGCTGCCGCCTGTGCAGTATAACAGACACTACAGACAATAAAAGAGAGGGATTTTTAGTTTTAGAAGAGATACAGCGCAGAAACAGGCCTTTCGGCCCACCGAGTCCGCGCCGACCAGCGATCACGCCATACTTTAGTTCTATCCCACACCCAGGCACAATTTACAGAAGTCAATTAACATATACATTTGCAAGTCTTTGGCATGTGGGAAGATGTTGGAGCAACTAAAGAAAACCCATGTGGCCACAGGGAGAAAATACAAAGTCCGTACAGACAGCAGCCCCGGTCAGGATCGAACCCGGGTATCTGGTGCTGTAAGATCGCAATTCTATCGCTGTGCCTTTCTGCTGCCCCAAATTATTGTCACGTGTACCGAGATACAGTCAACAAAACTTTGTGAACAAGCTATTAAGTCAAATCATACTGACATAAGTACAATCAAACCCTACACAAGTAGAGTAGGTAATGCAAAGAGAAAAATATCAGAGTGCTGAATACAGTGTATCAGTATTATAATGTTGCAGTTGCAGAGAAAATGCAGTTAAGAAACTGCAAGGTCTGCCTGCAATGGGTAGGTTGGAAGATAGGGACTACACATTAGTTTTTGGAGGACCACTTACTAGTCTTACATTGAATACCGGACCTCCTCTAGGGAACCCAGAGTGAGAAGAACAATCCTGACCTAAAACGTCACCTATCTACAGTATGTTCTCCAGAGATGCTGCCTGGCCATCAGAGCTCCTCCAGCACTTTGTGGCTTTTAAAAATCTTGACTTCTAGTTGTTGACATCTCTGCTCAATGAGATGCATCCTTCCTGTTCACCCAGTCCAGCCCCCACCCACGACTTTATATGCCCAAATTAGACTTACTCCTTCCATACAATAACCAAATCTAGACATTCTCTCTTGGTACCTCTGATCCCTGGCAACGTTGTCGTAAATTTCCTCTGCCTCCACTTCCTCTCCCTCCACTTTTGTTTTAGCTTTATTTAGTCTTACTTTTAGAGACACAGTGTGGAAACAGGTCATTCAGGCCACCAAGCCCATGCCACCTACCAATCACCCATACACTAGCTCTATCCTACACACCAAGGACAATTTAGCAAAACCAATTAACCTACAAATCTGCACATCTTTGGAGTGTGGGAAGAAACTGGAGCACCTGGAGAAAACCCATGCAGCCACAGGGAGAACGTACAAACTCCACACAGACAGCATCATCTGAGCTAGTTCAATTTGCCCACATTTGGTTCAGAGTCTCCTAAACCTTTCTTGATTATGTATTTGTCCATTATCTTTTAAATGTTATTACTCAGCATTGCCACAATGAAGTTGTCACACTAACGGAGGAAGTTTGATGACGTTCAATGTAAAAGTGTTGCTGAAGGCTTGGATGGAGCATAAAATGATTGGGCCGGGTGGCCCTCTCTGTGTAAATACTATTTACATCATAATGCAGGGTCCCCTGGATATATATATATTTTTTTTATCTCTGGCATTTTCACAGAGGGTGGTGGCTATATAAAACAAGGTGCCAGTGGAGGTAGTCGAGGTAGGTACTGTAGATGACATATGCACGTGACCCTTAATATAGTTACCTCATCACTACTAACCACTCCTCATATCACAAGTATAATTACAACCTCCCCACCCACATATCGCTCTCTAGTTTCCGTGACAGACTACGTACAGCTAGTGCTCTCTGTAATGCCACAGTATGAATAAAAGAAGTAAAGTCACATTGTGTTGATAACACTTCTTTACATGGTGTCAAAACTCTTACCCCTTGCGCCTCATGTTTATCGGTTTTTATTTAATTTTGCCCCAGTTTTCTGTTACCCCCTCCTTGTTTCCTCGTTATGGCCAATTCTTGCCGCAAACCCGATGTGCTCGTTTTCGATGCAGACATTGCCCATCGATGGGATGTCTTTAGACGTGACTTCGACCACTATGTCACAATCGCTCATCCTGCCGCTACTCCAGCCGTCCAAGCTTCTCTACTCCTTAACCTGGCTGGTCCCGATGCCCTGGCTCGGTCAGACTTCTTCGTCTACGATGTGGGTGAATCTGTTCGGGACCTGGTATGTTTACTGGCTAAGTTTACCGCGATTTGCGACATTCCGACTAATTGCATTTTAGAACGTTTCAAACTGTTCGGGCGGCGTCAGCACCCTATTGAATCTGCTGAGAACTATGTTGCTGCGCTGCGACACCTGGCCAGACGGTGCCGCCTTGAGACGCTGACCCCCGAGGAGCTGACCAGGGACCTTCTGGTTTACGGTCTCCGCGATGAAAAGCTAAGGACTGAACTTAGCTTTGCGCAAGCCCGACCTGTCTTTCAACGAGGCTATGCATGCCTGCCGTTTAGCCGAAGCCGTCACTACGGCAGTGTCACCGGCTGATCAGGACATTAACTTTGCCAGCGTTACCCGCCCTCGACAGAACCCTACCCCGCCACGACCCCCGAGGTCTGGCACTGCTCCCGGGGGACGTTCCCAGCAAAGGTGCCCCAATTGTAACTTTGCCACTCATCAGTACAATGTATGCCCTGCTTTGGGCAAAACGTGCAATTACTGCAAGAAACTCAACCATTTTTCTGCTGCATGCCATTCCCGTGGGAAGCCACCTGCTGCTCCAAGGCGTATGTTAAACAACTTGGAGCAAACTGATAGTGAGCTCGGTTCCCAGTACCATCTCGACGATTTCCCTGTATCTGAATCTAGGTCCTCTCAGGGGGAGACCAGCATTTTTTCTGTGTTGGATGCACCTGCAGTGATAACAGACCCTTCAGTTCATGTAACTGTGAATAACTCGACCTTCACCGCTAAGTTAGATACCGGAGCTGTTGCGAATGTTATGTCAACAAGCCTCTTCAAAAAGATTAGGACTAATGAGCAAGTTACTTCTGATCGCTCCACTTTGCACGCATACGGGGGAGGGGTTCTTGTTCCTGTGGGAAAGGCAACTCTGCGCTGCAAGATACTGGACACCTCTCGGCCCCTCACTTTCTATCTTCTCGATTCCAACTGCATTACCCTGTTGGGCAACCAAGCATGCCAGGACCTGGGCCTGGTCTCCTTCCACCGTGACATCCACAAGGTGCAGGCCCTAATGGACCCGTTGGCTGAATATCCTGACCGCTTTGATGACGAGCTGGGCAAGCTGCCCTACAACTACAAGATTGTCGTCGACCGCAAGGTCGAGCCTGTGGTCCGTGCGCCACACCATGTCTCCTTCGCCATGAAGGAAAAAGTAGAATCGACGCTGCACAGCATGGTAAAAATGGGCATCCTAAAGGCGATCAGCGAACCCACCAAGTGGGTCTCCACCATGGTTGTTGCCGCGAAAAAGGACAAAAGCGAAATACGCATTTGCATCAACCTCAAAGACCTAAACCTTGCCATCAAACGCCCGCACTACCCCATGAGAACGCTGCACAGGTTGGTCCGGACACAATCTTTTCTGTCCTCGATGCCAAGAGCTCCTTCTGGCAGATACCGCTTGACGAGCATTCCTCCAACCTGACAACTTTCAGCACCCCCTTCGGCAGATTTAAGTTCCTCCGAATGCCATTCGGCATCAACTCTGCCAGCGAGGTGTTCCAACGGACAATGGAGCAACAGTTTGCCGGTCTACCGTGTGCCATCATCGTTGACGACATCCTGGTCTACGGTAAGGATGTCGCTGAGCACGATTTCAACCTCCGCCAAGTCCTAGACCGGGCCCGGAAGATTAACTTGAAACTCAACCCCAAGAAGTGCCGATTCCGCGTCCCCGAGGTCACATATGTTGGACATGTATTCACAGCCTCGGGGCTGAAACCCGACCCACAGAAAACGACTACCATCTCCGAGATGTCATCACCCACTGATGTGCCCAGCTTGCAACGTTTCCTGGGCATGGTGAACTACCTGGGGAAGTTCATCCCTGACCTCAGCGAGCTGAGTGCACCCCTGAGGGATTTGATAAAAAAGGACACGGCCTGGGCTTGGTTCCCTCAACACCAAAAAGCTTTCGACATCTTTAAGTCCAAGCTGATCAGTACCCCCACACTTAAATTTTTTGACCTGCAACGTCCCATTATTATCACCTGCGACGCCTCTCAGTTCGGGCTCTGTGCCGCTTGTCTACAGCTCCATGACGGCCTGCAACTGCCAGTCTCCTACGCGTCCCGTACCATGACCCCGGCCGAACAGCACTACGCACAGATCGAGAAGGAGCTACTGGCCGTGGTGTTTGCCTGCTCCAAATTCAAGAACTATATACTATGCAACACCTTCACCATTGAAACAGATCACCAGCCGCTTGTCACCATCCTCAACAAGTCGATCCATGTTGCCTCATCCCGACTGCAGCGCATGATGCTGCAGCTCCAGCGTTTCACTTTCAAAGTCGTTTTCCGGAAAGGCAAAGACATGTTCGTGGCCGACACACTATCCCGCGCCCCGCTAACATCCACCGATTGCCACCCGTATGAAATGTCTGACCTGATGGTGCTCAATGTCAATATTGTCCCTTCACAGCAGATGAAGTCCCTGGTCGAGCACACTGCCGATGATCCTGCCCTGCAACAGCTTGCTGCCATCATCCAGCAGGGCTGGCCCGACCGTCGTTCCGCTCTGCCGGCTGGCGCCGTGCCCTACTTCCTGGTCCGTGATGAGCTCGTACTCCACGACGGCGTGGTCGTGAAAGGACACAAGGTAGTAGTGCCTGCTGCTCTGCACGACCACTATTTTCAGGCCGCTCATAACGGTCATCCTGGGGCCGAAGCCACCTTGTCTCACGCCCAGAGCCAGTTCTACTGGCCTGGTATGGCTCAATACATCCAGGAGAGGGTCTCCTCGTGTTCCACCTGCAACAGCCTCGCCCCCCACCAGCAACGACAGCCGCTTCTGCAGCAGCCTGCACCCGAACTGCCCTGGATGGCGGTTGCCACTGACATTTTTGAGTGGCGAGGCAAACACTTCCTGGTACTTGTCGACTCCTACTCCAACTGGTTTGAGGTGGACCAGCTGCATTCCCTCACCTCTTCGGCCATTGTCGATAAGCTGCGCCACCATTTCTCTACCTTTGGCACCCCGACCAGCCTGCAGTCGGACAACGGCAGCCAATTCACGAGCTCCGAGATTAAGGCTTTCGCAACCAGCTGGAACTTCCGCCACTTCACCAGCAGCCCTGAGTACCCGCAAAGCAACGGTCTGGCCGAGCGCGCCGTTCGCAGTGCCAAGAACTTACTGGAACATGTAGTTTATCAAACTCTGACTTCTTTCTAGCCCTCCTCACCCTTCGCAACATATCCCGTGACCCTGCCATGGGCTCCCCTGCTCAGCGGCTGATGTCTCGCACTGCCAGAGCTCCGATCCCGGTGGCCCAGCGCTCACTCATCCCCTCTGTCCTCAAGCCCGCTGCTGTTCAGGAGCGCATTGCCTTTAAGCGCGATGTCCAGAAACGTTCCCATGACAAGCCCTGCCGCCTCCTGCCGCCTTTTCCCCGGTCAGGTTGTCCGCATGCAGACCCCCACCGGTCACTCCCGGCTCGCTACCGTAGTCGCCACTGCTGGGTCGCCTCGGTCCTATCTCGTCAACCATGCAGGAACCATCTACCGCCGGACCTGCCAACATCTGCGACTCATCAACGAGCCGCGACCACCACCCGCAGATCCTTTTGCACCCCCGCTGCAATTTCAGCCTCCAGGCGATGCTCGGCCCATCGCTCCTCGCATGCCACGGTCTCTTCCCTCCCAGCTCTATCCGTCCGATCCTCCTCCGGTTCACCCTCCCTCACCTGCCCGCGCGCAGTCCACTGCGAGCCCCGCATCCCCTCATGCCCTTCTGCCCTTGTCTTCTCCGTCCCCTCCCGGCTCCCCTGTTCCAGTTCGGCCGTCTGCACCTGTTGCCGTACTGCCTCCACTTGTTCCTGCAGGGAGGGGAGATGGCGAGATGCGAACCCGGTCGGGACGTGTTGTCAAGCCGCCTGTCCGCTATGGCGATTTTGCTTAACCATTTCTAGCGCATGAGACGTGGTCGCCCTGTCACTACTTTGTTTGTCTTTCATTTCCAAGGGGAAGGATGTAGATGATATATGCATGTGACCCTTAATATAGTTACCTCATCACTACTAACCACTCCCCATATCACAAGCATAATTACAACCTCCCCACCCACATATCGCTCTCTAGTTTCCGTGACAGACCACGTACAGCTAGTGCTCTCTGTAATGCCACAGTATGAATGTAATAAAGAAGTAAAGTCACAGTGTGTCGATACCACCTCTTTACAGGTACGATAGCAACATTTAGAAGACATGTGGAGAGGTTCATGGATTGAACAGGTTGAGAGGGATGTGGGCCAAAAAGCAAGTCAAGTCAAGAGTTAAGAGAGTTTATTGTCATGTGTCCCAGATAGGACAATTAAATTCTTGCTGGGTGGTGGGATCAGTGTGGATGGGGTATCTTGGTTGGCATGGGCAACTTGGGCTGAAGAGCCTCTTTCCTTGCTGCGAGACTCCTTGATTACGACTCTAACCATGTCCCTCACTTGTATCCACTTGCCAACCTTTGACCCATTCCCACTACAATCAGTCTGAAGAAGGGTCCCGAGCTGAAACTTCGCCTGTCCATGTTCTCCAGAGAAGCTGCCTGACCCGCTGAGTTACTCCTGCACGTTGCGTTGTGTTTTTGTCTCCTGGATCATGCTCTGTTCATGGGTGGGCTTTGGGAAGGGAGTGTAGGATAGATTCCCACTTTGAACTCGCCCTAAATTCCCTGCTCATGGTACAGGAGTCATTCCACGCACCTTCTTCTACATTACAGTTCATCTACTGCACAAGCTGCACATAAACCTGCTGAGAACCATCAGTGCATCACTTATACGACTTGATGAGCATTGGCAAGCAAGCGAAATAATTACAACTCTGTTTCATTTGGTTTGTAAATAAGGATGCGGAATTGGTACATAATTAAACCACCTTGCAGCGATAAAAATAGAACTGATTAAGTATCTACTATGAGAACTCTGTTTAACCGATCTGTCTAAAGTTCCTGCCAACACTGATTCAACCATCAACCTCTTTATTTCTAATTGGAAAGCAGCGTTATAGGACATTGGTTGGGCCGCTTTTGGAGTATTGCGTGCAGTTCTGGTGGTCCCTTTACAGGAAGGATGCGTAGTCTTTGGAAAGGGTGCAGAGGAGGCTTATCAGAATGTTGCCAGGATTAGGGGGTGTCAGCTAAAGGGAGAGGTTAGACAGGCTAGGATTTATTTCTCTGGAACACCGGAGATTGAGGGGAGACCTGACGGAAGGAAATAAAATAAAGAGATGCATATGGCGGCATGGTGACGCAGCGGTAGAGTTGCTGCCTTACAGCGCCAGAGACCCAGGTTCGACCCTGACTACGGGTGCTGTCTGTACGGAATTTGTACGTTCTCCCTGTGACCTCATGTATTTTCTCCAGGTGCTCAGGTTTCCTCCCACAGTCCAAAGACGTGCAGATTTGTCGGTTAATTTGACCTGTAAATTATCCCTATTGTGCAGGATAGAACTAGTGTAAGAAACATAGAAACATAGAAAATAGGTGCAGGAGTAGGCCATTCGGCCCTTCGAGCCTGCACCGCCATTCAATATGATCATGGCTGATCATCCAACTCAGTATCCTGTACCTGCCTTCTCTCCATACCTCCTGATCCCTTTAGCCACAAGGGCCACATCTAACTCCCTCTTAAATATAGCCAATGAACTGGCCTCAACTATCTTCTGTGGCAGAGAATTCCACAGATTCACCACTCTCTGTGTGAAAAATGTTTTTCTCATCTCGGTCCTAAGGATGATCGCTGGTCAGCATAGACTCGGTGGGCCGAAGGGCCTGTCTCCACGCGGTATTTCTAAAGAGATGGGAGAGTCAGAACCTTTATCCTATGATGAAAAAATCAAATCGTAGAGGGCATAGATATCAGGTGAGAGGAGCAAAGTTTATAGGGAATGTGTGTGGCAAGGTTTTTTACACAGAGGGTGGTGAGTGCCTGGAACCTGTTGCTGTGGGCCGGTGGTTGTTGCAGATATGATAGTGACATTTAAGAGACTATTGGATTGGCATATGGGTATGCAGGGAATGGCAGGATATGAGTTAAGTGCAGGCAGATAAGAATTGGTCTTGGTATTATGTTCGGAACAGACATTGTGGGCCGAATGGCCTGTTCTGGTGCTGTATTTTTCCATGTTCTATGAGATTAGCCAGCTGAAGTGGTAACAAATCCACTAACCAGAGTAGCAGCAACAGATATTAAAGGGTTAAATTCCTCAGTGCTCCAGTTAACTCTTTATTTACCGTTGAAGGTAAACTTTCCTGGCTTACACTTTGGTTCTGGAGATTGTTTGGTGAAATCACACCTTCAACGCACCAGTATGTGACCTCTAATCATGGACTGGGAAGGTTATAAGCTGCATCTTTGGGCTGGTACCTCGCTCCTGAAGCGGTAGAGATGAAAGGGGAGATGGCAATTGCAGAGGATAGAGGAACCATTCGGTCCATAGTACCTGTGCTGCTCTCTGAAAAGTTCCATTCCTTTCCTCCTTCCGAATAACAGTGGCAATGTTTCCACTTTAGAGTATAGATAGAGATACAGTATTGGAACAGACTCGTCGGCTTATTGAGTCTATGCCGACCATCGATCACCCGTTCATACTAGGTAGACACAAAATGCTGGAGAAACTCAGCGGGTGAGGCAGCATCAATGGAGAGGAATAGGCGACAGTTCAGGTCGAGACGCTTCTTCATACTAGTTCCATGTTATCAGACTTTCTCATCCACACCCTACATACTAGGGGGAATATACAGATGCCAATTAACTTACAAATCCACATGAACTTCGGGATGTACAAAGGACAAAGGACATTTATTGTCACATACACCAATTGGTGTGGTGAAATTTGAGTGCCATTGCAGCATACCAATAAAAATACATAAAAATAAAACACAACTTTAGCAAATTTCACAATAAACATAAAAACATCCCCCCACAATGGTTCCCACTGTGAGGGAAGGCAGCAAAGTCCAGTCCTCTTCCTCTATGTTCACCCGTGGTCGGGGGCCTATTTGAAGCCTCCGCAGTTGCCGCGACGGCGGCCTGATGTTTCAGGCCCTCTCGCCGGATGATGGAGCTCCGGCGTCGGAAAAACACTCTCAGCGGCGTGGACTGTCTGGAACGGCCGCTTGCTGCGAGTGACCGCAGCTCCTGAAGTCCACAGGCCGCTAGCCTGTGGTGAGAAACTGGAGCATGCTCCAGAGATACATCGCAGATACAGGCCCTTTGGTCCACCAAGTCCACACAGAGCAGCGATCACCCCGTATGGGGAGGATTTTTGATGGCCGGTTGTGCTCTTATGAGGCCAACCATTTTCGCCTCATCATCCAATTCTCGGACCTGTTTCGACAGGTCGTCACCAAACAGAAAATTTGGCGGCTGCACGTTGCTTGTTTTGCATAGTGCTGCAAATTTTGGATTCAGCATGGGGTGGATTGCACTCTTCCTCAGACAGTTAAATCTCGAAATGTGCATTGCATATGAAGGCAAGAGCATCCTGCTGTACTTCAGACAGAGCCCCACCATCAACCGATCTGGCAAATGCTGTAATTCCTGAAGCAAGCAGCTTACAAATCTTTTGGAGCCTTAGTTCTTGGGCTCTGATTCCCGCTCCCATGTGACACCAGATTGGGTGGTTCACAGCTGGGATCTTGAGTGATGTACGATTGGCTGGTGTCTGGTATTTTCTGGAGGTTTCCTCCATCGTGAGGTCTTGTAATTGATGTGAGACTATATAATTTATGGTCATGGCCAGATCCTCATCCAGTGGTCCCCCAATACCAGCCGGTATGGCAAATTTAGATGCCATGCTAGGCACCCCTGATTCCTGGCCTTCTTGCCTGGGGACATGCTCACCAGCTATACCCCCGACCTCGGAGTCAGAACAAAACTGACTCCGTGTACTCTCCTCCTCCAAGAGGGAGACATTATGCAGCCCTTCTACACGTGCTGCTGCCACGGGCCCCCAAGGGGACCCGCGGATATAAAGCTCGTCTTCTTCGAGCATATCGTGATGGAGCATCCTCTCCATGAGGAGCTCCATCCTGGTCACCCGCCCAAACACGGCATCCATAGTGGGAGGACAATCCTCCTGATCCGACTCATCAGAGTCAACGGGCCTGATCGACTTTTTGGTGGCTTTCCGGCCCACCGGAGAAGCCACAGTGCTTTCCATCGGCACCAAGACTGTGAAGGCGAGATGGACAGCCGGCCGCTACCCGCACTCCCGCGGTCTTCTGTAGCTGTCTTTGCAGCGGACCGCCTCGACCTTCTCTTGACCATTTTCTCCATAGCCGACTTGTTTCCTGCAAACAAGATTTCCCGACTGGAGAAACGACCTCAGCTAAGTTTAAAACTTACCTCAGGGTTTTTAACTTACCGCTGGTGGAGCTGCGCCCTGCCAGCCCGTCGGTGCGCCATGCGTCAGACCTAATGACGCGCAGGCGGACTGGCGGGGCTTCTTCACGGAATCACTCACGTGACTCCGAAGTAAAATTAGTGTTGAGCTTGAGGTCTTCATCTTTGATATCGTTTCCCTCAAACACCCACCAGAACTAGTTTAGATTAGTTTAGTTTAGTTGAGAGATAAAACATGGAAACAGGCCCTTCAGCCCACTGAATCCACGCCAACTGGCAATCTCCTTCACACTCGTTCTAGCCTCCACACTGGGGACATTTTACAAAAGCCAATTAACCTACAAATCTGTGTAGAAAGGAACTGCAGATGCTGGTTTATACCGAAGATAGATACAAAATGCTGGAGTAACTCAGCAGGTCAGGCAGCATCTCTCGAGCAAATAGATGGGTGAGGTTTAGGGTCGGGACCTACTTCAGACTGTAAAGTTACCCATCCTTTTTCTCCGGAGATTCTACCTGACCCGCTGAGTTACTCCAGCACATTGTGTCTATCTTTCTAGCCTACAATTCTGCATGTCTTTGGGATGTGGGAGGAAACCGGAGCAGCCAGAGAAAACCCACGCATTCACAGGGAGCACATGCAAACTCCATACAGACAGCACCCCTGTACAGGATCAAGCCCGAATTTCTGGCGCTCTACTGCTGCATCACTGTGCCACCCATAGTTCTGAATTTCATCATCGATATCTGGCTTGACTAAGAGGTGGCTCTCTATATCTTTTTAACATTTTCTAGGGCTTTTGATGTGATCTTTTATTGTCAAGAGACAACTCTATTTCAAGAGCCAAGTGATGAGGAAGGAGGATGGGTAGCATTTATCTTCAACTCATCAACGCAAAGCATTAGCCGCAAATGATAAAACATTTAGCGTCAGCTAAAAAAGGAACAGGGCCATCTGCAGCTCCTTATGTTACCGCAGTCAAAAATAGTCGGAGATGTCACAATCCACTGAATTTAGCTTCCAGAAACACCTCCAACACATCAACTTTTCTTCAAATAGGTGGTACGTTATAAGCTAGATGCTGAGTGTCGTTACCATGGACACAAGGTTATTGCATTCAATAGTCAATTGAAAACTTTGCTACTATTGAGGACAAACTGTGGTCAGTGCAATAACAGGGCAATGCTTCCAGCTGGTCTCAATACAATTGAATGCAGTTACTGGAAAAGGCATCAGGTGAATACAATAGAATGAAGTTTATGAGTGACACTCACTTATAGAATAGCCTTATTGCCCAGTACTGGAGGCATTGTTGATGGCTTGTAACCTCGATGATGGCTTGTAATTATATATATAGATATAAACATACCAATTACCAATGGCAAATATCAGGGAGGTTACGAGCCATCATCAATGCCTCCAGTACTGAGCAAGAAGGCTATTCTACAAGTGTGTGTCACTTAAACACTTCATTCTATTGTATTCACCAATACAAACTGCTCACAATACTGCAAATGCATATACATATCTGAGGAAGGGTGTGCTGGCATTGGAGAGGGTCCAGAGGAGGTTTACGAGAATGATCCCGGGAATTATTGGATTAACATATGAGGAATGTTTGAAGGCACTGTGCCTGTGCTCATTGGAGTTTAGAGGATGAAGGGGCGACTTCATTGAAACTTACTGAATAGTGAAAGGTAGATAGAGTGGATGTTTCCACTAGTGGGAGGGTCTCGTACCAGAGACAATTGCCTCAGAATTAAAGGACAGACCTTTAGAATGGAGATGAGGAGGAATTTCTTTAGTTCCATGGATAATAACGCATAGTGCAGGATAAAGTCCAGTGGAGTCCAATTAAAGATAGTTCGAAGGTCTCCAACGAGGTAATGAAGGCAATAAAGATTTAAGAGAGGAGCGGTTGTAATGAGTGATAGCAGATCCATTTCTGTGACCAACATGCAAAGAGTCTCCTGGGTTCGGCACCATTTTTAGTCGCTTTGAGATGCGTTTTGATTACCTCAAGGAAGCATACGCGTGCAAACTCCACAGAGGCAACATCCGGGGTTAGAATTGAACCGAGTCTATGGTGCTGTGAGGCTGCAGCTCATCTGCCTGCGACACTCGGCCACCTTTGTCTGAGTGGGATGAACATTTCTTACACAGCCTGTGAAATAAATAACTCACTTTGTTATTAGGCACAGAGTGCTGGAGTAACTCAGTGGGTCAGTCGGCATCATTGGAGAACACGGATGTGTGCAGGGTAGCACTAGTGTATGTGGGCCGAAGGGCCTGTTGCCGTGCTGTATATCTAAAGCATCTGCAGTTCCTTATTTCAACTTCTTCACTTTGTCATTGTTTATGTTCTCTAATGAGAATTCCTCACCTGAACCAGAACTGAAGGAACAAGTTATAAATAGTCAGACTGGTATTTAAGGAAGAAGGTAGATGGCTGTATTTGTTTAGTATAATCTTAATGAGTCAAAAAAATGATTTGCGTTTCATTGTCTATTGGCCAACCTTCTTCACCCACATGAACATTGCTTTATTTAAAAAACATCCTTAGCTGCCTTTCTTCTTGTCATCCACACCATTACAAGGGAATATTAACATGGCATTTGCAACCACTGCCTGCCAATACAACTTGACAAATTGACATTTATCCTACAAATTATACTTTTGGTCATTATGCCCTGCTTAGTATTCACCACCTAGTACAACAAAATGGTTTGTGTTGCAGTGCAGCATAATTTGATCGTTCGAAATAGATCAGGCACATTTTCAATTACGTGAATGGTAATCGATTGAAATATAACTATTATTACCTAATCTTGGTCAGGTGAGGAGGGAATAGCGTCATCTCCCAGTGTCATCCTAGGGCTGGTATCAGATGTCAAGACACAGAGATAAGAATGGCTCTATGCTTATGTCATGGCACAGTAGATAAGTTAAACACAATGTGAACAGCATAGAACATGGAACAGTACAGTACAGGGTTGGGCCCTTGGGCCCACAATGTTTGTGCCGAACATTATGCCACTTTAAACTGATTACATCTGCCTGCACACAATCCATACCCCTCTATTTCTTTCACTTCCATGTGCCTATCCAAAAGACTCTTAAACACCACTGTCTTATTTGTCTCCTCCACCACACCTGGCATTACGTCACAGGCCTCCACCACTCTCTGTGTAAAAAAAACTTGCCCCGCGCATCTTCATTAAACTTTCCCCCTCTCACCTTATAGATCTACCTTCTGGTGTTAGAAATTTCCACCCTGGGGGAAAGGTTTTGTCTACCCTGTCTATGTTTCTCATAATGTTATATACTTCTATCAAATCGTCCCTCAATCTCCGACGTTCCAGAAGATTCAATCCAAGTCTATCCAACCTCTCCTTGTAGGTGAAACCCTCTAATCCAGGCAACATTCTGGTAAACCTTCTCTACATCATCTCCAAAGCCTCCTCGTCCTTCCTCTAATGGGTGACCAGAAGAGCTGGGTTAACTTAGCAGGTCAAGCAGCATCTGTGGAGGGAATTGACAGGCAACGTTACAGGATGGGGACCCTTCCTCAGACTGACTGTAGTCGGGGGTTGGGGGGGATGACTAGAAAAGAGAGATGGGGATAGGACCATCCCTCATCCCAGCTCCCAGCTCCCCTTTCCAGCAATTGTCCCACCCCCCACCTCTCTTTTCCAGCTCTCTCCCCTCCACTACAATCAGTCTGATTAAGGGTCCCGACCCGAAAAGTCGCTTGTCCATCTCCTCCACAGATGCAGTCTGTCTTTCCGAGTTCCTCCAGCACTTCGCGTTTTGCTCAAGAGTCCAGCATCTGCAGTTCCTTGTGCCTCTCACAGATAAGTTACCTGGTGAGCAACCAAGAGGCCAGGTATGATGTTTCTGAGTTACAGGTTCAAGTCTTGCAAGGGCAACGAAGGAAATTAGATTCAGTCATTAAATAAATACTGGGATTAACATGAATGAATGGTTGATGGAGACGATGAATGTACTGAGCCACTGAGTGAACCAAAACGCACTTGTTCACTCATGCTTCTGGAAGGAAAATTGTTAGCCTTTTTGAGACTGCATACCCACTACATGGTTGATTCTCAATTGCTATTGACCCATTCAAAAGAGAATCAATTAGCACAATCAATGCTGGATATGCCAGTGATATACACTTGTTGTGAAAGAATTAATGTAAATCGGGCATGACAGTGGCGCATGAGTCCGGTCCAGAAGACACGCCGCCCGAGAGCGGAAAAGGTGACCGCTTGTCCCGCATGGAGCGGTTGATGGAGCAGATGCTCCAGCGGGACTTGCTCCGGGAGATGGGGCAAGCCCGCCATGGGAGTGTATACACACCCACAGCAGTGCAATATCCAGCACTGTCCATCGCATCTCCCTCAGCAGAAGGGAGCGTTGGTGACCAGGGCTGGGCTGGTCAACAAGAGGGGTCCGTGGCCGAAGACAACAGCAGTGTGCTGGGGGTGCAGGAACAGGAACAGCTGCTGGGAGTGGTCAACCGCTACACAGTAACACCGCAAGCGGGACAGCCGTTGCAGTCTAAACTGGCGGCTAGTATCGACTACCTGTCCTTCAACCCTCTACAAGAGCAGGTAGTGAACGAGGCGTTGGACAAATACACGCCCCTGGAGAATTGCATCTCCCTCAATGTACCGGCCGTCAACAGCCAAATCTGGGGGTACTTTGGGTTGGGTATTCGGACCCAAGAGGTAAAGCTCCAAAAAATACTGAAGCTCCTGATGTCAGCCATTACCTCATATGCTCGTTCCATGGATGGGGTCGAATTGACCAAAAACACTTTGGCTCTACTGTGCAACACACAGTATGAGATTAACAGCCTGCGGAAAGATGCCATCAGACCTGCCCTCAATCCCAAATTTGCAGAGTTGTGCAAATTTGCGACCTCACAACCTCAAATCCTGCTATTTGGAAAGGACCTGCCGAAACAGGTAAAAGATCTGGATGAGGAGTCAAAAGCGCTTGGACTCATGAGTGCAGGCCCCGGAATGAGCAAAACCACACTACCCAGACGGCAGCACCCCTACGCATCCACCAGTAGGCGTCAGCATCATGGTACTGGTGAAAGCATGGGGCCCACATATCATCCCCGGAGGCCTTTTTTAGGGCAGGGCCCAGAGCGGACCCCATGGAAGATGCGCCACCCCCACACAGCAACACCTCGACCGAGGTAGGGCCAGAAACCCAAGAAATGAACACTCTACCGGTAACCATGGAGGTAGGTGGGTCTGGTTCCTTCCAGAAGATAAGAGGTGGGGGGTCTGTACTAACTGGGGGAAGGTTACACCTGTTTTTGGAAACATGGAGGACTATCACTCTTGATAATTATATACTACAAAGTATTCAAGGATACAAAATTGAATTCATCCAAAAAAGTATGCCACCAGTTCAGCATGCACGCCACAGAGAGTTTACCCTCTCACAAAGAGAAAAATGCGAGGGACAAGCAGAACTAGTGAGATTACATACAAAAGGAGTCATAGAATAAAACAGAACATGACCCTTTGGAATTTGTATCAAATATTTTTACTAAAACCAAGAAAGATGGTGGATGTCGCATCATCATTGACTTAATGACACTGAATACTTTTGTCAAGTATATACATTTCAAAATGGAAACACTTGTTAGCTACCAAACAATTGTTTGAAACTCTGGGGTTTGTTATCCATCTAGATAAATCTAAGTTGACACCATCCACAACTATGGACTATCTGGGATTCACAATTAACTTAGTCCACATGCCTGTAACATTGCCAAAAGAAAAAGCAGCAGAATTGGTGCAAGCTTGCAACAAATTGATGGTTACCAATCAACCAACTATTCGACAGGTGGCAAGAGTAATTGGGAAATTAGTAGCAGCATTTCCAGCTACCCAGCTTGGACCTTTGCATTACCAAAACTTACAAAGAGCAAAGGTGCAAGCACTAAAACAACATAAGGGTCATTTCGATCGACGCATGAAATTATCAGCCAAAGCAATATCAGAATTACAATGGTGGAAAACAAATATTTGGCATAGTTCCAGCCCCATCATTATCAATAACCCAACAATCACGATACAAACGGATGCTAGTGCTCAAGGCTGGGGAGCAACTAACACTATATCTAGTACTGGTGGTAGATGGAATACACAAGAATCTTCACTACTACAGACACTGGGTATAAATTATTGAGAAATGTTGGTTCTGTTCAAGAACTGGGACGACATATAGAACAGCGACGATAACGAACGTACTGGAGTTCCTGTCCAGCCTTCACTACGATGAAGGTCTGAGTTACAGTACAATTAATTGTGCCAGGAGTGCTCTGTCAGCCTATCTGAGGCAGGCACCAGGACAACAGTCCATAGGATCACATCCGCTGGTGGCCAAACTGATGAAAGGTATCTTCAATACCAACCCCCCTAGACCAAGGTACACCCAGATCTGGGACGTCAGTGTCGTCCTGTCACTTATAAGGGGATGGTCACCAGCCAGATACCTGACTCTGGAACAACTCATCCTGAAAACGGTAATGCTGATGGCTTTAGTCTCAGCCCAAAGGGTCCAGTCCCTACACTATCTAAGACTGGACAACATGGTCATATCAGCTGACCAAATTACATTCACAATCTGGGAGCTGGTCAAGCAGAGCAGACCGGGAACTTCAGGACTAACTATGGAATTCCGGGCGTACCCACCTGACCCCCGTTTATGTGTCATGTCACATGCTGCTATATCTTAGCACAACCAAAGCATCCCGAGGGAGAGAAAAGGCACCATGGGTCAGCTTCAAAAAGCCACATGGTTGGGTGTCGGTACAAACCATCTCTAGATGGCTCAGACAGGTATTGGGAGCTGCTAGGGCGGATACTGACATTTTTACATCTCACTCCACCAGGGCAGCAGCAACATCAGCGGCTAGGAGTATGGATGTGCCAATGGACCATATACTGGCAACAGCGGGGTGGTCCACGGAAATAACTTTCCAAACATTCTATAATAAACCGATTGCCAAACCTGCACTGTTTGCAGAAAGGATTTTAAATTCTGCAAATAAATAATTTAAGCCCGGGGGAGCATTATTTTCTTTGTTTAAAATAAATATTGTTATTGTTTTTAAAACTGATTCATGTTTGATTACGATAACATACTTCCTCCCTTGGATGACTTCGGCAGTGAGTGAAGCATGTACTGTTACACGGCTTGAAATCACAGAGCTTTAAAATCTTCACGTAGTCACTCACATGACTCCGAAGTAAAAAACGAGAACTTACCAGTTTGAAGTTTGATTTTTATTTTATGAGGAGTTATGATGAGGGATTACGTGCCCTCCGCTCCCACCCTCAATTATAAAGGTCAACTGGTATCTTAGTTCTCCTTATCTTTACTATGTTTATTTCAATTACTATTTCTGTGATTCCACACCGCTGCTTTGAAGAATGTCGCGCATGCGTGCTGGCGGGGTCTTCACGTAATCCCTCATCATAATTCCTCATAAAATAAAGATCAAACTTCAAACTGCTAAGTACTCGTTTAATCTTACCATTATATCTGCCTCAAGCACCACCCCTTGCCATGCATACCAGGCATCAACCTCCCTTGGTGTGAAAAATAAAGTGCCCTGCACATCTCTGAACTAAACTAAACGAAACTAAAAATCAGGAGATACAAGTTACTGCTGAGTCTGGATGTAAACACTTGTAATGAGACTTGTGGTTCTGTGCAGAAAATCCAGTTTTCTGGTATTATCTTTCCTTTCTATTGCTTTCAAATAAACTTGAGATGAAAGTCAGCAAGGTATGACTAATAGCTTTTGTATACCACAGAAGTCACTCACCCGAGACAAATAATCGAATAAGCAGACTTCTTGAAAATTTATATTTTCAAGCACTATATGTTCAGCGGGTTAAATAACATTTTCTACTTGTACTTTTCTCTCTTACTTGTGCAAGTAAGCAAATATCATATTCTGGCAAAGAAATGTCCACAATTCCTATAAATTTAAAAACTCGCTGGGTCACAATCCTAGATCCCAGGAATGGATTTTGAAGAAGGGTTTTGGCCCGAAACGTTGCCTATTTCCTTCGCTCCATAGATGCTGCTGCCCCCGCTGAGTTTCTCCAGCATTTTTGTGTACCTTCGATTTTCCAGCATCTGCAGTTCTTTCTTAAACGCAATGGATTTTGAGTCCTTTACACCTATTGAATTCTATTAATAAAGGCCCACCACCGATTTTCCAGCAACTGGTTGTCCGGACCCCCCTTTAATCTGGACAAAATTCCAGGGTAAACTGGCCGATTTTTACCTCATTGGTACTTCCTCGCCGATCAGCACGTTCAATTTGCCTCCTCCAGCCGGGGCTCTGATACTCTGGCCCGGTCAGAGCTGGCAAATCGGTTCTGATAGCCGACTAACGCGGCCAATCGGCGGGTCGAATTTGCTGCCTGCAGCCGGGGCTATGGAACTTTAACTCGGATGGCGCCGGCAGATCCGTTCCCACAGCCGGCGTCTGCGACCGACTTTTGAGGGCCCGTATCACGGCTACCCGTGGATCCAACCTCTGTTGGTCTGGCAAAAGGGATAATACAGCAAGGCTCTGGATCCAAGGGTGCCACAAAATCGGTGCTGGACCTGTACCTAGGTTTTAGTACACGGTTGCAAGATTTTAGATTTGATACAAGGGTGACAGAGAAGATGCAGAAAAGTGGTCAGGATAATAGGTGGTAGACAAAAATGCTGGAGAAACTCAGCGGGTGATGCAGCATCTAAGGAGCGAAGGAATAGGCGATGTTTCGGGTCGAGACCCTTCTTCAGAGATGCATTCACTGTATAACACAGAGGACCATTTAGTCCATCATCCATGCCAGCTTCTAGCAGAGAAATCCTTTCACCTTCACCTGCCTTACAGCCCTGCAACTTTCACACGCCCATCAACACTCCTTTGATTCTTTTGCCCCTGACCTCAAACCTGGATTGTTTTCCCTCGAGGCTGAAGAAAGAAATATCATGATTGCAATAAAAAATTAAAAAATGTCTTTAGAGGTTCCTGTGAATCGCTATAAAATTACGATAGGCACAGTGTAGACAGAACCTTTTTCTAGGGTGGAAATATCAAAGACTAAAGGGCATAGCTGTAGGGTGAAAGAGGAAAAGTTAAAAGGAGATATGCGGGGCAAGGTTTTTTTTAGAGTGTGGTGGGTGCCTGGAACATGTTGCAAAGGGTGGTGGTGGAGGGAGATACAACAGTAGCATTTAAGAAGCCTTCAGACAATCACATGGAGGGATGTAGATCATATGCAGGAAATGGCGAGATATAGATCATATGCAGGCAGAGGAGGCTGGTTTAACTTGGCATCATGTTCAACACAGACATCGTGGGCTGAAGGGCTTATTCAATGCTCGACGCACATTGATAGACAATTGACAGTGGCCATTTAACCTGTCAGCATGTCTTTGGGATGTGGGAGGAAACTGGAGCAATCGGGGTAAACCTACATGATCACAGGGAGAACGATCAAATTTTAGCTCTTCAGAGAACTGAGGTTGGCGACGGTTATATTGGCCACTGTAAGTGGTTCATCAATGTACATGGAGCATAGATCAGTAGAGCACAGGAGCTTCTGTAGACGTTTTTGAAACAGTTATATTTCTAAAAAAGATTTCATATGTAGGAACTTTAGTTTATACCGAAGATAGACACAAGGTGCTAGTGGGTGGCCTAGTGGGTGACTCAGTGGGTCAGGCAGCATCTCTGGAACCCTGAAAGTAGAGGCGAGGGGGGGAACTGGAGGTAGGAAAAGGGATTTCTTCTGTTCTTTGATAAAAGAGGCAGAAAGGAAAGATCACAGAGAACTGAATAGGTTTTCAAGAATGATCCCAGGAATGAGTAGGATCCCAGGAATAACCTATGATGAGCGTTTGTCAGCATTGGGCCTGTACTCACTGGAGTTCAGAAGATTGAGTGGGGAGAACTCATCGAAACATGTAGAATAGTGAAAGGCTTGAATAGATTGGATGTGGAAAGGATGTTTCCACTTGTGTGAGCGACTAGGACTAGAGCTTATAGCCACAGAATTAAAGGACATTCTTTTAGGAAGGAGACGAGGAGAAATTTATTTAGTCAGAGGGTGGTGAATTTGTGTAATTCTTTGCCACAGAAGGCTGTGGAGGTTAAAACAGTGGGTATTTTTTAGGCAGAGATAGATAGATTCTTGATTAGTACAGGTGTCAGAGGTTATGGGGAGAAGGCAGGAGAATGGGGTTAGGAGGGAGAGATAGATCAGCCATGATTGAATGTCGGAGTAGACTTGAAGGGCCGAATGGCCTAATTCTACTCCTATCCCTTATGACCTTATAACTGTGCGATGTGGGCCAGTAACCTGTGGTTTTATTAGAGAGAGACATAAACTGATACAGAGGGGAAACAGGCCCTTTGGCCCAACTTGCCCACACCAGCCAACATGTCCCAGCTGCACCATCCCACCTGCCTGCATTTGGTCCATATCCAAACCTGTCCTATCCATGTACCTGTATAGAATCATAGAGTGATACACTGTGGAAACATAAAGTTCACAGAGTTGCCTTGGTTTCCTCCGCAATTTTATCTCTGGCGCGATTTGAAGAGATATGGACAGATGATTGAAAGCGGGTTATCAGGTTAAAGTAAGAATGCAGGGATGTGAGCCTAAAGCAAGACTGCCATCTCAATATACCAGCCGAAGGCTTATTAGATAGTTATTATTGTTGTCACGTGTACCTAGGTACTGTGAAAGGCTTTCAGTTGAGTGCTACCCAGTCAGCGAAAATACATAATTATACATGATTACCATATACATGATTACCAACAAGCTGTCCACAGACATAGGATAAAGGGAATAATGTTTAGTGCAAGATAATGTCCAGTAAAATCCAGTTGAAGTTAGTCCCAGGGTCTCCAGTAGGGTATATGGGAGGTCCCAAATGCAGTCTCACATATTGTACATCTTGTGTTATTTATAGAAGCAGCAGATGAAGAGCATTTGTAAGAACTGTTTTGTTTAGTTTATTATTATCACATGTATCGAGGTACAGTGAAAATCCTTTTTTTTTGTTACATGCTATCCAGTGAAAGAAAAGACTATACATGAATACAATCAAGCCGTCCACAATGCACAGATAAAGGGCACACCATTCAGTGCAAATCATAACATTGATGTCCGATAAAATACGATTAAAGGTCTCCAATGAGGAAGATGAGAGGTTAGGACCGCACTCCAGCTGGTGAGAGGAATGTTCAGTTGCCTGCTCACAGCTGGGAATAAACTGTCCATGAAACTTTAGGTATGTGTTTTCAAACTGCTGCACCTCTGGCCTGATGACGTGGAGATGATGTAGTGACTGTCCCATTCCGTACCATAAAAAGAGAAGAGATCACGAACAACCAGTAATATATAAAAGAACCCAAAGTGCTGCAGTAACTCAGCAGGTCAGACAGCATCTTTGGAGAACATGCTTGGGGCCATTTCGGGTCGATACTCGAAGTTACTCACTAAGCTCAGATTGCTCTCCCACCTTTGCTCACCACCACTATTTACAATTTATCCACTACTTCCAATTTAATAGTTTGCTTTTCCAGCACCCAGAATGTGCAGACTTCCTCCAGTCATATGCTGATCAGAGCCATCTGACAATCGACCAATGGATAATGTGCTTGCACCTCTGGAGTGGAGACTTGAACATTTCTTCTGACTCATATCACACATCATAGTCAGAAACAGGCCCTTCGGCCCAACTTGCCCATACCAACCAATTTGCTCCTTCTACTTTAGTCCCACCTGCCTGCGTTTGGCCCACATCCCTCTGAATCTTTTCTATTCATCTACCAGTCCCTACGTCGTTCACTAATTGACCTTCTCCTGGATCCTCTCATCATGACCGTAAGGATAATACACTTTAGAAAATCAACCTATAAGCCCATTTACTTTGATCATATCTCTCAGTTTGACATCTACTGGATACTGACCTCCTCCATTCCTACAATCAGCTTTCATCAAAATCTTTACACCATCTGATGAAACATCTTCAATACTGGGATTTGTGCGATTCCCAATGACCTTATACAGCAGATTTCCCATCAGTTTGCTGTCCTTTCTCCTTGATTTATTCAGCCCCTGCTCACTGAAGATTCTTTTAATATTTGATAACTTGTTCTCTCTGTTGATAGACACAAAATGCCTATTCCTTTTTTCCAGAGATGCTGCCTGACCCCACTGAGCTACTCCAGCTTATTGTATCTTTGGTGTAAACCAGCACCCACAGTTTCTTCCTACACTTTCTTCTCTCTGTTGATGGTGTCCTTTGACAACTTTATAGATCATAGAACAGTATAGCACAGGAAAGGCCATCCGGCCCACATTGCCTGTGGCAAACATGAAGCAAAGATCAACACTTATCTGCCTGTACATGACTCACATCCTTCCAATCCTTGCAAATCCATGCACCTGTCCAGAAGCTACTTAAATGCCACTCTCATATCTATTAATTTGAAAAGGGTGCAGAGAAGATTTACCAGGATATATTCTGGACTTGTGGGCTTGAGTTTGAGACAGAGTTTGGATAGGCTGTACCTATTTTCTTTGGAATGTAGGGAGGTGACTTTATTGAGGTGTACAAGATCACAAGGAGCATGGATAAAGTAAATGGAAATAGTCTAGAGGACATAGTACTCTGAAGGTGAGTGGTGAGAGATTTAAGAGGGACCTCTCAAATCACGGTGCCAAAATAAACAAAGCCTTCTGCCTGCACATGACCCATAGCCCTCAATTACCTGCAATTCTTGGTTGAAGATAAACACAAATTGCTGGAGTAACTCAGCAGGCCAGGCAGTATCTCTGGAGAAAAAGATGACATTATGAGTAAGGACCTTTCTTCAGAACGACCTTAGTCTGAAGAAGATTCTGAACTGCATCGTCTCTTATTTTTTTTTTCCAGAGTTGCCGCCTGACCCCTTGAGTTACTCCAGCATTTTGTGTCCATCCCTGCATATCTATGTGCCTACTTAAAAGCCTCTTAAACACCACTATCGTATCTGCCTCCAGATAGCACCTCCCCTGTCAGCACGTTCCAAACACCCACCACCACTGTGTAAAAAAACTTGACCTGCGCATCTCCTTAACACATTTCTCCTGGGTAATCAAACAGTTTTAAAAAATGAAGATATTTGGGTCTTGACCTGTAAGGTACCATCAGTTGTAATGGCAACAAGCAGTTTTCAAATCTACCCTAATGCAAGATGACAAATGGAAAGATTGCCTCCTATAAAGAGTGGTTATAAATGAAGGCATGAGGCCCCATCAGGCCACACCCTGGCAGCGGGCTTGGCTCACCCGCCACGGAACTGGGAAACCCGCCTGGATTGGGAAGCTGCCCTGAAGACCGGGAGCATGAGAGGAGGGCAGCAGATGCAAGAACAAAGGGTCGGTGAGAAGAAGCGGGGGTCTTACCATCCGCTCCCTCATGGTTGGCTGCGGCAGGCACCCCCCGGGGAACAAAGGCTGAAGGTGGCCGGGCCAAGAGAGGGACGACGTCTCGCTGACGATCCATATTGAGGTGATGGCTGCAACGGGCCTTCATGGCCAGCTGCAGCAGGGACTGTGAAAATGGCAACAACACCTGGCAAATCTTGCACATGGTCTCAGTGGACTGTTTTATACATTCTGTACTTGATCGGAGATTGTAGTCATGTATGACAATAATCTGACTGAATTGTATGCAAAAGGAATTGCACTGTACCTTGGTACATGTGATAATAAAAAGCCTTTGAACTGCTGAACCATTGACGAGAAAGCATCTAGTTGTCCGAAGGCTCGTCGGTCGGTGCACCGGGAGGGAGCTGGAGATGTCGGACGCTAGGAGTGGGCCGGTGGGTGGATGAACCGGGGTAATGCCTCCAGCACCTTCAAGGTCGGCTGCAGGGAGCACCCCCGGGGCACAGAGATGGCCGAGCAAGGAGAGGAGAGGGACGTCGGTTCACGGGAACTGCTCCAGTACATCGAGCGTGCGGACCGATGGTGACGCGTGCATGCACAGAGTCTCTTGCCCAGAGTAGGTGAATCAAGAACCTGAGGACATACTGTAGGTTTAATCATAATCATGCTTTATTAGCAAGTATGTTTCGCAACACATGAGGAATTTGATTTGCCATACAGTCATACCATTAAAAAGCAACAAAACACACAAACTACATTTTAACATAAACATCCACCACAGTGACTCCTCCACATTCCTCACTGTGATGGAAGGCGAAAAAAAGTTAAATCTTCCCTTCTTTGTTCTCCCGCAGTAGGGGGCCTCGAGCCTTCCTTTGACGGGACGATCTTGGCTCCCGTAGCCGGCTGTCGGCCCTCCACATCGGGGCGATCAAGCTCCTGCATCAGGGGGATGTCTGCTCCCCACATCGGGCGGTCGACCACGGGTCGAGGCTGGTCGAACCATCTGCTTCTTTGGAGCTTCCCAACGCGGTCTCTACCCGAGGCTGCAGGCTCCTCGATGGTGAAATCAGCAGGTCGCGGTTGGAGGGTCGATCCCAGGCAAGGGATCGGCTCCGATGGTCAGTCCACATCTCCGCGGTGGGGCTCAAAGTCAGTCCCGAGCAAGACCTCCAGCTCCATGATGTTCGGCCGCAGAGCGACCGGAGATACGATCCGAAAACAATCGCATCTCCGGCAAGGTAAGAGATTGAAAAAATGTTTCCCCTGACCCCCTCCCCCAGCCCCCACATAAAACAAACCAGAGAACATTAACACAAACTTTTAAAACATACTAAAAATAACAAGAAAAAATACGAAAAGACAGATAGACTGTTAGCGAGGCTGCCATCGTGCGGCGCCCCCTGGTGGTTAAGGTGAGGGGGAAAAGATTTTAAAGGAATCTGAAGGGCAACTCTTTCACACAAAGGGTGGTAGGTGTATGGAATAACCTGCCAGAGAAGGTGGTTGAGGCAGGGACTATCCCAACATTTAAGAAAAAGTTAGACAGGTACATGGATAGGACAGGTTTGGAGGGATATGGGCCAAACGCAGGCAGGTGGGACCAGTATAGCTGGGGCACATTGGCCGGTGTGGGCAAGTTGGACCGAAGGGTCTGTTTCCACAATGTATCACGTTATGGCTCAATGCACGTGTAATATATGCAAAAATAATTTCACCGTGCAGTTACATATGTGACAAATATTGAACCATTTGTCAATCTTAATTTCTTGACAGCAGGTTTGGCTGAGTCAAAAGAAAGGTTCAAGTCTCCACCAGCGAGAAACAGACACATAATCCAGGTTGATTACTGAGGGGGACGATGTAACTGCTGGAGATGACAATTATAAGATGTTAAGCCAATGTCTCTGCCAAGGGAGCAAAAGGATCTCACGGCACAGTTTGAAGAACAGAGCAAATCTGATCTTCAGCCTAATCATTACCCTTCAAGTCACACTGCAGGAGAGTCAACATCCTTTCATAATGCCTTTGTTCGGAACTAAAATGAAAGAACCAGAGCGAGACATTGGATAGAATAAAATCAAAAAGCTTGTCGTTTCCCTGCAGCCCGACTGCTCGTATTTAAAAAATAGGAAAGTCAGGAGTAAAGATGTGTAGATTAAAAAATATAAATAAACTGGGTGGAGAAATTGAACTTAAAGTTAAGTGTTAAAACTGGAGCTGTCTCCTCCCGAAAAACCGCCTCTCATTCCATGGCGATCACGACTCTTATTATTCTGAAGAAGGGTTTTTGCCCGAAACGTTGCCTATTTCCTTCGCTCCATAGATGCTGTTGCACCCGCTGAGTTTCTCCAGCATTTTTGTGTACCTTCTTATTATTCATGTTTTGGGGCTGTGGCCATTGTTTGCAAGGAATTGCCTTGAAAAAGTGATGGTAAGCTGCCTTCAGGTATGAGGTGTTGGAATCATTGAGAGCATCCTAACATACTGTGTATGCGTATGGTACACCAGCTGCACAGCGGCTCAGAGGAAAGCGCTCCAGAGGGCCATTGACAACGCCCAGAGGATTGTCGGCTGCCCTCTCCTTACCTTGGAGGACTTACACAGTTCCCGCTGCATCAAAAAATCCCAGAGTATTATAAAGGACATTTCCCACCCCGGACACTCCCTGTTTGAACTGTTACCGTCAGGCAGACGGTACAGATCTACAAGGACAAGGACAAACAGACTTAAAAACAGTTTTTACCCCACTGCTATAAAGGCACTAAATGTAGCCGCCAAGGAACGCAGGGGCGATACATACTAAGAGACTGTGAAATCGACAGAAGGATGTAGGGCTGGGTGTTTATGCGTGCTATTTTTATGATATTTATTTTAGTTGTTTATCTTTTTTTAATATTTACCTTGTATGTATCGTTAGCTTTTAGAAATGTTTGAATGGTGCACTGACTGGCTGACATTTTACAATTTCGTTGTACATGGTTCATGTTACAATGACAATAAAGAAACTATTCTATTCTATTCAATTGTTCAAGTTCAAGTTCAAGTGAGTTTATTGTCATGTGTCCCTGTATAGGACAATGAAATTCTTGCTTTGCTTAAGCACACAGAAAATAGTAGGCATTTACTACAAAACAGATAAATGTGTCCATATACCATGATATAAATATATACACACATGAATAAATAAATAAACTGGTAGTGCAAATAACAGAAAGTGGTTGCTAATAATCAGAGTTTTGTCCGAGCCAGGTTTAATAGCCTGATGGCTGAGGGGAAGTTAAAACTGGAGCTGTTTTAATACATTGTTTTAATACATTGCATTTTAAGATATGAGACTCGACTTAGCAGGAAAATCAGAGCAATTTTAAAGACATGGTCTCCTTTTATTGATTCATTACAAGTATAGTATGGTGCAACACAACTCTGGAGATAAACTGATTCACGAACTGGGTGATGGGTGTAGTGAGATATGAAGCAGGTATATCCACACATAAGGGTCCCTTTTTTCTTCTTTTCTCTTTTTTTTTCTCTTTCCTTTTTTATTATTTTATGGGTTTTCGTCTTTATTTTTCGATAGGCTATCACTTGGCCACCCCTGGACTGCACATCTGGTAGTCTAGGGGTTTACACATCACTACTTCCTTCACTCTTTCTCTTTCTCTTTCTTTCTCATTCTATTTCTTTCTTGTTAAATTTAAAGTTGTACACAAAATCTATTTTGTCATATGCCACGGTTTATACTACTGTACACTGCTTCTAATAAAAATACAAATTAAAAAAAAAAATAATAATAAAATGCATTTTAAATAACACTTGCAGGCAAATGGAATTAGTGGAGATGGGGCCAGAAGGGTGGCATGTACACGATGGGCCAAAGGTTCTTGCACCATGCTATAAGGTAAGTAGACCCAATCTCCATTTAGAATGGAGATGAGGAGGAATTTCTTGAACCAGAGGGTGGTGAATCTGTGGAATTCATTGCCACATGCGACTGTGGAGGTGAAGTCATTGGGTATTTTTAAAGCGGAGATTGGTAGGTTCTTGATTACTAAGGGTGTCAAAGGTCACAGGCAGAAGGCAGAAGGAAGGGGTTGAGAGGGAATAATAGATCAGCTCTGGTCAAATGGTGGAGTAGACGGAATGGGCCGTTTCCTAATTCAGTTCCTATGTCTTATTGTGATATTGCATATATAGTGTTATGGTAGTTTCAAGATTTAGACCCAGCAACAGTAAAAGAATGGGAATCTATTTACATGTTAGGATGGTGGGTGACTTAGAGGTAAATGGATAGAAAAAGTTTCAGGTCAGGACCCTTGTCTCGGCCCGAAATGTCACCTATCTCCTTTCTCCAGAGATCCTACTTGAACCGTTGAGATACTCTAGCATTTTGTGTCATTCTTTGGTGCAAACCATCATCTGCAGTTCCTCGTAATTGAATCTGAAGAAGGTCCCGCCCCGAAGTGTCACATCCATTTTCTCCAGAGATGCTGCTTGACCCACTCAGTTACCCCAGCATTTTGTATCTACCTTTGGTATAAACCAGCCTCTGCAATTCCTTGTTATTACATCCTGGTGAATATCCTCTGCGCTGTCTGCAGACCAACTATATCTTCCTAGAGTGCAGCTCCATCACACCAGAGTGCGCCCATCAGAATTGCACACAATATGCCAAGTGTAATCTAAGCAGTGTAAAGTTGCACAGGTCATCCCAATTTATATTCCCTGCCCTGACCTATGAATGCAGATGTGCTGCCTTCCCTCTTCACCATCTTACCCACCCGTATGTCCACTTTCAAGGAACTCCCAACTTATTTCTTAAAGGGGTTTTAGATGCAATCGAAATTTCGAAATCTCGGGCCTGAGCTCATTACCCATGGAAATTCAATTATGCTTGTTAATGACTTCATCGGTCATCTGCCCCATTATAAGAAATTGAAACGCTGGAAATGTTCAGTAAGTTAGCAAAGAGCAGTGAAGAAAGAGAGATAGAAAGGGAGGGGGAGGGGGAAGAGTGGGAGGAGAAAGGGGAGAGGGAGTGAGGAGAGTGAGCGAGAGGGAGATTGAAGAAAGAAATAGTGTGAGAGAGGAGAGAAAAAGAGGAGGAGGGAGAGCTAGAGGAGAGAGAGAGAGAAAGAAGGGAGAGGGAAAGAGGGAGAGAGAAAGAGGGAGAGGCCAAAGTCAGGAAAGGGAGAAGAAGATAGAGAGAGGAAGAGAAAACAAGTGGGAGATAAAAAGTTTCAGGTTGATGCACATTCACCAGGACAACCTCTCTCATTACTGTTTAAGGAAGATTTTTGTATGCAAACTCACAGCACATCTTCTAAGAGTGGATCATTTGGAAGTGCATGGGCATGAATGAGGTCAGAGGGCAGCAGTCAAATAAAGGCTCTTTCTTCCAGTCATGCTGTTCCCTATTTTCCCCTCCCTGCTGGGTGATAAATGGTGCTCTCATCACATAACAGGCTCCAGCCATCAAAATCCTAATTAGCCTCACCATGGCAATCGGCATTTGGGAAACACGAACAGTGAGCTGTTTGGGAACTTTCTCTCAGTGGATCTCCAAGTCGCTGCAGTACTCCAGCCGGGTCAAGAGGTTGGACATGGGTTCTGCTGGTGCATGGCTGCCTGGCTCATGCTATTTATTTCACAGCGCTCCTTTTAAGCTCTTCCTTGTTCTCTGCCCACTTGGCATTCCTGGCAGAATCTCTGCCTGTGGAGCTGGAAGGTTTCCTGCAGTCACAATGTCTCTTTTAGCCCATTTTAAGAAGCCAAAGAGCCATTAATTGCAATAGGTTCTTCAGTTGTACCCTCCCACTCGCGCCTGATACCCTGTTGGCCCCATGCACTCTATCCTCTATTAGAACATAGAACAGTACAGCTCATCAACTGTACAGTTCCTTCAGCCCACAATGTCTGCGCTGATCATAGCACCAAGACAAACTGAGCTCATCCACCTGTACGTGATCCGTATCCCTCTATTCCCTGCACTTCCATTCCTTCATTTCCCGCATATCAGTATGCTTATCTAAAGGCCTCTTGTACTCCACTAACGTATCTGCCTCCACCACCACCACCACTGGCAATGGGTTCCAGGCATCCAACACTCTCTGCCCTGCACACCACCATTAAACTTTCCCCCTTTCACCTTATAGATATGCATTGACCTCCCCACCGTCGAAGGGATCCATCATAGTCGCTGCCTCAAAAAGGCAACCAAAATCATCAAAGACCCACATCATCCTGGCCACAGACTCATTCCACCATTTCACCATTGGAAAGAGGTACAGGAGCCTGAAAACTGTAACGTCCAGGTTCAGGAACAGCTTCCTCCCTACAGCCATCAGGCTACTGAACACAACAACAAATAAGCTCTGAACTGCAAAATACTATATTATTACTGCACTATATTTGTCAGTTTTTTTTTTCTTTCTCTTCCCCCATTATGTACTATGTTTACATATTCACATATTCTGTTGTGCTACAGCAAGTAAGAATTTCATTGTTCCATCCGGGACATATGACAATAAAACACTCTTGATTCTTGACTTGCTTTCTAGTGTTGGACATTTCCACCCTAGGAAAAAGGTTCTGGCTGTCGATCTATGCCTCTCATAATTTTATATACTTCTATCAAGTCTCACCTCAACCTCCAGCATGCCAAGAAAACAATCCAGGTCTATCCAACCTCTTCCTTTAGCTGAAACCCACTAATCCACACAGCATTCCAGTAAACCTCCTGCGCACTTTCCAAAGCTTCCACATCTTTCCTTTAATGGCGCGACCAGAACCTCACAAAACTCCAAAGTCCGAAAGAGTTGCATCATGACTACAAAGTGTTGCAGCCACAGAGAAAGCACACCTAAAAAAAAAATGCTTGTGCCACAACAAGGCTGATTGGAAGATCAGGAATACATCCGTGGCGCAATTGTACATTCTCCCTATGACTGCATGGGTTTTTTCCGGGCGCTTCGGTTTCCTCCCACACTCCACAGATGAGCAGGTTTGTAAGTTAATTGGCTTCTGTAAAGCTGTAAATTGTTACTAGTGTGTAGGATAGTGCTAGTGTACGGGGTGATCGCTCGTCGGCGTGGACTCGGTTGGCCCAAGGGACTGTTTCAGCTTGTATCCCTAAAGTCTAAATGCCCGTGGCCAGGTGTCTCACAATGGAATGAACTCCAGAGGCATAGAAGAATGCACTGGAGCTGTTTTATAGCACGTTCAAGACTCCCGAATACCACAGAGGAATTTTCAGTCGGATCATCTTTGCTTTAAGATCTGTCTATTCCCTTCTCACTGGGCAAATCCTTAACATTAATGTCTCCGGAAGAAAGAGCTGCGTATTGCAAGGTGACACTGTTGGGCGAAGGATGCCTTGAAAAATACCCTTCAATGAAACTCCTTGTCACAAGCAGCTCTGTGCATTTAAAAATAAAACCCTTGTATATGGATGAGAAGCTCCCTGCAATCTCAGCGGTGAACTGTGGAGCCAGCCAGGGATTGACATGGGAGGTGTGACGACTCAGAAGTCCTGGGTGTCTCTGTTGTTCTCCTCAGTTGCTTCTCTTTCCCTGGGAAGCTGCAGCAGTTCTTGTCTCTCTCTGTACACTAGGTGGCAGCGCAGCCTGTCCGGGGACATTGGTACCCAGGAGCTGGGAAGCATCAAAGACGCTGACCACCATAGAATAGGAGCATCCAGTAGCTCACCAGCTGTGGTAGAGACTCCGGGTAAAAACGTGGATGTGGAGCAGGAGGAATCACAGGAGGAGGGGGGCAGTGAGAGAGGGTGTTAGACTTTAGATATACAGTGCAGCCACGGGCCTTTCGGCTCACCGAGTCCGCGCCGACCAGCAATAAGCCCTTACGCCAGCACTATCCTACTCACTAGTTCAAGTTCAAGTTCAAGTGAGTTTATTGTCATGTGTCCGTGATAGGACAATGAAATTCTTGCTTTGCTTCAGCACACAGAACATAGTAGGCATTTACTACAAAACAGATCAATGTGTCCATATACTATAATATAAATATATACACACATGAAAAAATTAAATGATAAAGTGCAAATAGCAGATAATTTACAATTTCAAAATTACAAAATAGGGACAATTTACAATTTCACCAAAGCCAATTAACCTACAAATCTGTACATCTTTGCTGTGTGAGGAGAAACCGGAGCATCTGGAGAAAACCCATGCAGGCACAGGGACAACCGTACAAACTCCATACACCCACAGTCAGGATCGAACCTGGTCTCTGGCACCGTAAGGCAGCAACTCTACCGCTGCGCCACTGTGTCGCCACCTTGTGGCAGAGCTCCCGTTGGAGAGAGGAGGAGAACTTCTTCAAGGTAGGAGTACCTCGAGGAGATTTTGCAGTAGAACAGACACGATGTATCGGTAGGAACTGCAGATGCTGGTTTACACCAAAAATGGACACAGTGTGCTGGAGCAACTCAGTGGGTCAGGCAGCATCTCTGGAAAGAAGGAATAAGTGATGTTTCGGGTCAGGAACCCTTCATTAGACTGTGTAGACTGGGAGAGCAGGTGGAATCATCGAGGGGGAGCAGTGACAGAGGATATTGCAGAACTCTGACAGGAGGAGAACCTCGGAGACAGGGAGCAGGAAGGACAGTCTGAGGTAGTGTTCCAACCCAAAATATCACCTATCCTTTTTCTCCAGAGATGCTGCCTGACCCGCTGAGTTGCTCCAGGACTTTGTGTCTATTTTCGGTGCAAACCTGCATCTGCAGCCCCTGCCTACACAGTTTGATCGCATGGCATCCATCTCTGACTAGATAGGTTGGACACATTGGGTTTCTTTTCTGGAGGCCAAGGGAGCTGAAGGGAGGGAGGGGGTGACCTGTGCGAGGTGTATAATATCAAGAGGGGCAGCCATCAAAATCTTTTCTCGTGGTCAGTGTAGGGATACGGTTTATTGAGCAGTAGCAGATTTAGAGGGGATCTCAGGGGAAATGTTCCCACACAATGGGTCTCGGATGAGCTGCCTGAAGCAGTGATGAAGCCTCCCAGGATATTTAGTTTAGTTTAGAGATACAGCATGGAAATAGGCCCTTCGGCCCACCGGGTCCGCGCTGACCAGCGATCCCCGCACATTAACACTATCCTACACCCACTAGGGACAATTCTTACATTTACCAAGCCAATGAACTTACAAACCTGTACGTCTTTGGAGTGTGGGAGGAAACCGAAGATCTTGGAGAAAACCCACGCAGGTCACGGCGAGAACGTACAAACTCCGTACAGACAGCACCTGTAGTCGGGATCGGACCCGGGTCTCCGTCGCTGCATTCATTCGCTGTAAAGCAGCAACTCTACCGCTGTGCCACCCTGACCGCCCATTTGGACAAGGGCTTCAATTTATCAAGGCTACAGACCTACGAATTTCATTGTTCCGTTTCCGTGGCACTAAAACACTCGACTCTTGACTAATGTGGGTAAATGGGTGGAATAATTGACATTGAGGTGGTGGGCCTGGTGCTGTGCTGTATGATTCTATGACCTGGGGCTCTGAGTATAAGAGCCAGGAAGTCATGTTGCAGCTTTCTAGAACTTTGGTTAGGCAGCATTTGGAGTATTGCATGCAGTTTTGCTATCATTACAGGAAGAATTTGGAATACGGAGACTGTGGATAGTTTGCTGTGGAGGCTTAACCAGAATGAAGCCTGGGTTCAAAGGTATTACCTATAGGGAGAGGTTGGACAGATTTGGATTGTTTTCTCTGAAGCATCAGAGGTGGAGGGGAGAATTGATAATAATAATAATAATACATTTTATTTATGGGCGCCTTTCAAGAGTCTCAAGGACACCTTACAAAAATTGAGCATGTATAGGAAAAACATGTAAGGGGAATGAAATAAATAGTAGAGACATGACTAGTACACAAAGTAAAGACAGAATTCAATACAAAACACAGCATGAGGCAATTAATGCACAGATGAAAAGGGACGGGGACGTGGGGCTAAGGATAGGCAGAGGTGAAGAGATGGGTCTTGAGGCGGGACTGGAAGATGGGGAGGGACACGGAATTGCGGATCAGTTGGGGGAGGGAGTTCCAGAGCCTGGGAGCTGCCCTGGAGAAGGCTCTGTCCCCAAAACTGCGGAGGTTGGACTTGTGGATGGAGAGGAGACCGGCTGATGTGGATCTGAGGGACCGTGAGGGTTGGTAGCGGGAGAGGAGGTCAATGAGATATGTGGGGGCCAGATGGTGGAGGGCTTTGTAGGTGAGGACCAGGATTTTGTAGGTGATCCGGTGGGAGATGGGAAGCCAGTGAAGTTTTTTGAGGACTGGAGTGATGTGATGCCAGGATTTGGTGTGGGTGATGAGTCGGGCGGCTGCGTTCTGGACCAGTTGGAGTCGGTTGATGTAGGTGGAGCTGATGCCAAGGAGAAGTGAGTTGCAATAGTCCAGTCGGGAGGAGATGAAGGCATGGATGAGTCTTTCAGCAGCAGGCGGAGTGAGAGAGGGTCTGAGTTTGGCGATGTTGCGGAGATGAAAGAAGGAGGTTTTAATGACATGGCGGATGTGAGGCTCAAGGGAGAGGGTAATAGAAGTAGGTAAAATGATGAGAGGCAGAGATAAGATAGACAGTCAGAACTTTTTTCCCAGGATGGATATGTCAAAGTTTAGAGGACGTAGCCTGAAGGAAAAACAAGTCATGTTTACAGGAGATGTTATTTTACACAGAGGATGATGGGTCTTTGGAACGCATTGCTAATAGTGGTGGTGGAGGCGGGTATATTAGTGCACTTAAGAGACTTCGGATAGGCACATGAATACGCATGGAATGAAGGGATATGGATTGCATGCAGGCAGAGTACTTTAACGGCACTTTGTTCGGCACAGACATTGTGGGCCGAAGGGTTTGTTCCTGTGCTATACTATGGAATTAGAAAGTGGGTGCCTAGAACATCTGTGCCTCAAATAATGAAAAGCCTAGAAAGAATGGAGGTGGGGAGTTTGTTTTCTGCGGTGGGAGAGTCTAGGACCAGAGGGCACAACCACAGAATAAAAGGACGTATCTTTAGAATGGAGAGGAGGAGGAATTTCTTCAGCCCAGATGGTGGTGAATCTGTTGAATTCATTGCCGCAGGCTGTGGGTGTTTTCCAAACACGTTCTTGACTAGTAAAGGTGGCAAAGATTATGGGGTGAAGGCAGGAAAATGGGGTTGAGAGGGAAGAGTAGATCAACCATGATTGAATGGCGGAGCAGACTTGAGGAGCCGAATGGCCTATTTCTGCTCAAACGTCATGATCTTATGGTCTTCTATCCTTCCTACTGTGTTGTGACTGCAACTGCACCCAGTGTTATAGCTGTGGCCTGAATCGTCATAGAATCATTCAACATGGAACCAGGCCCTTCAGCCCACTGAGTCCACCCTGACTATCAAGCACCTACTTGCAATAATCCTGAACTCATAGAAACATAGAAAATAGGTGCAGGAGTAGGCCATTCGGCCCTTCGAGCCTGCACCGCGATTCGATATGATCATGGCTGATCATCCAACTCAGTATCCCATCCCTGCCTTCTCTCCATACCCCCTGATCCCTTTAGCCACAAGGGCCACATCTAACTCCCTCTTAAATATAGCCAATGAACTGGCCTCAACTACCTTCTGTGGCAGAGAATTCCACAGATTCACCACTCTCTGTGTAAAAAATGATTTTCTCATCTCGGTCCTAAAAGACTTCCCTCTTATCCTTAAACTGTGACCCCTAGTTTTGGACTTCCCTAACATCGGGAATAATCTTCCTGCATCTAGCCTGTCCAATCCTTTAAGAATTTTGTAAGTTTCTATAAGATCCCCCCTCAATCTTCTGAATTCCAGCGTGTACAAGCCAAGTCTATCCAGTCTTTCTTCATATGAAAGTCCTGCCATCCCAGGAATCAGTCTGGTGAACCTTCTCTGTACTCCCTCTATGGCAAGAATGTATTTCCTCAGATTAGGAGACCAAAACTGTACGCAATACTCCAGGTGTGGTCTCACCAAGACCCTGTACAACTGCAGTAGAACCTCCCTGCTCTTATACTCAAATTATTTTGCTATGAATGCTAACATACCATTTGCTTTCTTCACTGCCTGCTGCACCTGCATTCCTACTTTCAATGACTGGTGTACCATGACACCCAGGTCTCATTGCATCTCCCCTTTTCCTAATCGGCCACCATTCAGATAATAGTCTACTTTCCTGTTTTTGCCACCAAAGTGGATAACCTCACATTTATCCACATTATACTGCATCTGCCATGCATTTGCCCACTCACCCAACCTATCCAAGTCACCTTGCAGCCTCCTAGCATCCTCCTCACAGCTAACACTGCCCCCCAGCTTCGTGTCATCCGCAAACTTGGAGATGTTGCATTCAATTCCCTCATCCAGATCATTAATATATATTGTAAATAGCTGGGGTCCCAGCACTGAGCCTTGCGGTACCCCACTAGTCACTGCCTGCCATTCTGAAAAGGACCCGTTTACTCCTACTCTTTGCTTCCTGTCTGCCAGCCAGTTCTCTATCCACATCAATACTGAACCCCCAATATCATGTGCTTTAAGTTTGTATACTAATCTCTTAGTATACTAATCTCATCCAGTTATATTCTCCCCACATTCCCATCAACTCCTCTCAGGGCCAATTTGCAGCGGCTAATTAAACCACGATTCCGAACGTCTTTGTGACATACGAGGAAAGCAGAGCATCGGTGTAAAACCCATACGGTCGCAGAGAGAATGTGCAAACTCCACTCAGGCAGTGGACACAGAGGTCAGGATCGAAGCTGCCTCTCTGGTATTCTGTTCCTCAAGTAAAAAGGCAAGTATTCCATGTGCCATGTTAACTAATAGGTTTCTGGCCATTGAGGGATCAGGCTCTTTGACACAACTCATTCATGGGATGAGGGATTGCGTTGGGAGATGGAACAGAGGTAGTTGGAACAATGGAACAGCATCTGAACAGATGCTGGAAAGGGTGCAGAGCAGAATTACGAGGATGCTGCCAGGACTTGAGGGTCTGAGATACAGGGAGAGATTGGGCAGGCTAGGATTTTACTCGTTGGAGCGCAGGAGGCCGAGGGGTTATCTTATCGTGGTGTATAAAATCGCGAGGGGAATAGAGTGAATGCATAGAGGCTCTGTCCTAAACTTGGGAATCGAGAACGAGCGGGCAAACATTTAAGATGAGAGGAGAAAGATTTAATAGGAACCTGAGGGGCAACTATTTCACTCAGAAGATGGTGGGCATATGGAATGCGCTGCCAGAAGATGTGGTTGAGGCAGGTACAATAACTACACTTAAAAGACAGATAGTTACATGGATAGGAAAGGTTGAGAGGGGATATTGACCAAACAAGGGTAAATGGGAATAGCTTAAATGGAGCGAAGGGCCTGTTTCCATGTTGCATCTCAAAGACGATCAGCCATGATCTCGGTGAATGGACAAGCAGGCTTGAAAGACCAAGTTTATTAAGACCAATTACCTGCCACTCTTTATCCTACCTCTCCTCTCTCCCATCTTTCTTCCATGTCCCTTCCCCCCACCCCACAATCAGTCTGAAGAAGGTTTCTGACCCAAAACGTCACCTATCCACATTCTCCGGAGATGCTGCCTGACCCGCTGAATTACTCCAGCACTCTGTGGTCCTTTCACCAACTCCTGATACCAGTTCTAGTGTTCTGAACCAATCATTTGCTTCATCTACAACTTCATAAACATAATGTAGCTTAAAAATACAGATTGTTTGAAAGAAAGAAATTAATTTACAGTGAAAAGTTTGGAAACATTGAATGAGTGCTTTTGCAATGAGCCAATAGTTGACCATTTCTTCCAGTAAAGTGATCTTTATGTTAACCAAAGACTGCACATACCTGTTCAATGTCATACGCAAGAAGAACAAACTTCATATCTGGCGATACTTCATATTTGCTGACTTTAAATTCTTGCTGTTAAAATAAAACAAAAATAAGTTTGTTATCAGTACACGAGATAAAAATTAGTCTCTCTAAATTATCCATCAAAATTCTTGGCACGTTATCTGAAGCAATGTAAGCCATCATGAGCAACCTCATTTGTACTTTGACCTCATGCAAACTGCCAATGAGGAAAGGACTGTGGTGGTCATGCACTTTCAACGAGGAAGTGGTCTATTTAGATTGTAAATGTTGCATTCTGGGGATTAAAAAAAATGTTACTGCATTTTCCTCTCCTGAAGATTTCCATAGCAGTTGACGATGCCCAAACAATCATTTATGGGTGAGCCTTGACTACTGATGAATGGTAGACTACTCAAAAAACCAGGGCCTGGGAAACTGAGCTTACTCTAGTTAACATCTAGACCAACACATTTTCAACACCATCCACTGGATAACATGGGGTCAAGAAGGCTTTCGGTGCATTAGTCAGGGTATCGAGTATAAAATTTGGGACATTATGTTACAGTTGTACAAGGTGTTGGTGAGTACTCCATTCAGTTGTGGTCACCCTGCTATAGGATGTCAATAGGCTGGAATGAGTGGCAGAGAAGATTTACGATGATGTTGCTAGGACTTGAGGTGGTGAGCTATGAAAGGCTCCGACTTTATTCTTTGGAGTGCAGAAGGCTGAGTGGTGATCTTATAGAGGTGCATAAAATCTTGAGGGGAATAGATAGGGTGAATGCACATGCTTTTTTTACCTAGAGTTGAGGAAACAAGGTTTAAGGCAAGAGGGGAAAAATGTAATAGGAACCTGAGGGTAAACCTGTAGCACTCAGAGGATGGATGGGTCTATGGAACGAGCTGCTGGAGGAGGTAGTTGAGGCAGGTACTATAACATGGCAGGTACTGTACATGGATAGGAAATGTGTAGAGGAATGTGGGCCAAATGTCAGCAAATGGAACTAGCTTGGATCTGACTTTTTGGTCGGCATGGACGTGTTGTGCCGAAGAGCCTGTTTCCGTGTTGTATGGCTCCATGAGTCTAAAACATCAGCTGTGAAATCCTTGCCAAGAGTTCATAGCACCTGGCACATCAATGGAGATCATTTAATTCAGCACAGGCCAGGGTTGGACACTTGGACTTGCCTGCCAAGTGTCCAATCCACATGGTTCAGAAGACCAAATCTTTATGCCACGATTACTCTGCAGAGAAGTCTCCTGGTGGCACAGTGGCGTAACGGTAGAGTTGCTATCTATTATGCCCCTGTCCCACTTAGGAAACCTGAACGGAAACCTCTGGAGACTTTGAGCCCCACCCAAGGTTTTCGTGCGGTTCCCGAAGGTTGCAGATGGTTGCCGGAGGTTGCAGGTAGTGGAAGCAGGTAGGGAGACTGACAAAAACCTCCGGGAACCTCCGGGAACTGCAAGGAAACCTTGGGTGGGGCACAAAGTCTCCAGAGGTTTTCGTTCAGGTTTCCTAAGTGGGACAGAGGCATTACAGTGCCAGAGACCCGAGTTTGATCCTAACTACAGGTGCTTGCTGTATGGAGTTTGGACGTTCTCCCTGTGACCAGGTGGGTTTATCCGGGTACTCCAGTTTCTTCTCACACTCCAAAGACGTACACGTTTGCCGGTTCATTGGCTTTGCTAAGAATTGAAAGGTGTTCCTATTGTGTAGGATAATGTTAGTGTATGGGGATCACTGGTCGGCATGGACTCAGTGGGCCAAAGGGCCTGTTTTCGCGCTGTATCTCTAAAGTAACTGAGAAGTAAATCTGTGGCAACACCCAAACTTTGTGCAATTTTCCAGCTCATTCATAGAGTTTCATGACACATTCAATTTCACATTCGGCAATGATTGTGAGAGGCATTTTTCACAACAACAAAGGAGGCTGCAAAAACGGCAGACTTCCTGCATTGAACACTACTTCAATCCCACGCTGATTGCCTCAAACGTTATCAATCTCTTCTTTCTTCGCTTTCATATATAAAATGCTCCAATGAAGCTCCTAGGTACTTATTACCACAGCAAGAATACCTGCTGCCCGTTTCGACATGAATGCCTCACAGTAGATTATTGTGGCAGCAGGGTTTACAGGGGCATCAGGATATGGTATTCATTCTCTTTAATATCTCAACACTTAAACCAGAAAAATAAATATGAAATGTAAACTCTAACCAGTCCTTCAACCAAGCATGGCAGATACACGTGTGGAAATGAGAGTCGACAGATGATGAGATCTAGTCCAAAAAGTAAATTGTTGGAGAAACTCAATGGGTCGAGCAGCATCTGTGGGAGAGGACCGGAACTGTTGATGGAGTGGTGTGCCCTCTGATCCTAGACTCCCCCACTACTGGATTGTCGGATGCCCTCTCCTTACCTTGGAGGACTTACACAGTTCCCGCTGCATCAAAAAATCCCAGAGTATTATAAAGGACATTTCCCACCCCGGACACTCCCTGTTTGAACTGTTACCGTCAGGCAGACGGTACAGATCTACAAGGACAAGGACAAACAGACTTAAAAACAGTTTTTACCCCACTGCTATAAAGGCACTAAATGTAGCCGCCAAGGAACGCAGGGGCGATACATACATACATGAAATCGACAGAAGGATGTAGGGCTGGGTGTTTATGCGTGCTATTTTTATGATATTTATTTTAGTTGTTTATCTTTTTAAATATTTTACTTTGTATGTATCGTTAGCTTTTAGAAATGTTTGAATGGTGCACTGACTGGCTGACATTTTACAATTTCGTTGTACATGGTTCATGTTACAATGACAATAAAGAAACTATTCTATTCTATTCTATTCTATTCTATTCTACTGGAAACTTCCTCTCCACATCCACTCTATCTAGGCCTTTCATTATCCGATAGGTTTCTATGAGGTCCCACCTCATTTGACAATAAGGAGTTTCTGGTTGATCCCTGTATCAGGAATGTGCATAGAATTACAAAGGGCTGGAGTAACTCAGTGGGTCAGGCACCATCTCCGGAGCACATGAATCGGTGGCGTTTCGAGTCGGGACCCTTCTTTAGATTAGGTCCTCCATTCTTCTCAGGGATATGCTTATGTTGCATTCCAGAGAAATGCTCTTTCTTGTTACCTTATCACAACCCCAATTGGGGTAATGGTCACTCTGTGAGACTCTAGAAAGCAGGTGACACAGAAGAAGGGATTTGGCCCGAAACGTTGCCTATTTCCTTCGCTCCATAGATGCTGCTGCACCCGCTGAGTTTCTCCAGCATTTTTGTGTACCTTCGATTTTCCAGCATCTGCAGTTCCTTCTTAAAAACATTATATCTTAATCTTGGCCTCTATTTCTAATAGGAAGTACTGAATTGTCGGTAGTCTGTTTCATTTAACTCTGATCATCCAAAGTCTTCTTTCTACCCAAGTATTAAACTCTCACTTTGAATCGTTTGCTCTCAGATGTTCCTAAGTCCCTGTGCAATTTCCAATCAAAGTGTGGTGCACAGTCTATAAGAACATAAGACATAGAAGGAGGATTAGACCATTCAGCCCATCGAGACTACTCTGCCATTGTGGATCTATTTTTCCCTCTTAACCACATACTCCTGCCTGCTAACTGTTACTAATCAAGAGCTTATCAATTCTCACTTCAAAAATACCTAACATCTTGGCCTCCGCAGCAGACAGCACCTGCAATTCCACAGATTCACCACCCTCTGGCTAAAGAAATTCCTCATCATCTCCGTTCTAAAGATACATCTTTTTACCCTGAGGCTGTGCCCTTGGGTTTTGGACTCTCCTTCTCCTGGAAACTTCCTCTTCACATAGAAACATAGAAAATAGGTGCAGGAGTAGGCCATTCAGCCCTTCGGGCCAGCGCTGTCATTCAATATGATCATGGCTGATCATCTAAAATCAGTACCCCATTCCTGCTTTTTCCCCATATCCATTGATTCCTTTAGCCCAAAGAGCTAAATCTAACTCTCTCGTGAAAACATCCAGTGAATTGGCTTTCACTACCTTCTGTGACAGTGAATTACACAGATTCACAACTCTCTGAGTGAAAACGTTTCTCCTCATCTGTCCTAAATGGCCTACCCATTATTCTTAAACTGTGACCCCTGGTTCTGGACTCCCCCAACTTCGGGGACATTATTCCTGTATCTAGCCTGCCTGTCCAAATCTTTAAGAATTTTATATGTTTTTATAAGATCCCCATCTCATCCTTCTAAATTCCAGTGAATACAAGGCCAATCGACTCATTCTTTCATCATTTGCCAGTCCTGCCATCCCGGGAATTAACCTGGTGAACCTACGCTGCACTCCCTCAATAGCAATAACGTCCTTCCTCAAATTAGGAGACCAAAATTGTACACATGGACGACAGATGGCACAATGGGCTAAGTGTTCGGCTGGCAACCGGAAGGTAGCCGGTTCGAATCCCGCTTGGAGTGCATACTGTCGTTGTGTCCTTGGGCAAGACACTTCACCCACCTTTGCCTGTGTGTGAATGTGTGTGAATGTGTGTGAGTGATTGGTGGTGGTCGGAGGGGCCGTAGGCACAGATTGGCAGCCACGCTTCCGTCAGTCTGCCCTACAGAAGTAGCTTACCACCACCGAGTGTGACTGAGGAGTGAATGAATAATGCGATGTAAAACGCCTTGAGTATTAGAAAGGCGCTATATAAATCCCATCCATTATTATTATTACACAATACTCCAGGTGCGGTCTCACCAGGGCCCTGTACAACTGCAGTAGCCTTACCTTACCCTCTCAACCCCATTCTCCTGCCTTCTCTCCATAATTCCCTGACACCCTTATTGATTAAGAACCTATCAATCTCCACTCTAAAAATATCTATTGATCCCTGGGATCATTCTCGTAAACCTCCTCTGGACCCTCTCCATTGCCATCATATTCTTCCTCAGATATAGAGCCCAAAACAGCTCACAATACTACAAAGGTGGTCTGACCAGTGCCTTATAAAGCCTCAGCATTGCTTCTCTGTTTTTATATTCTAATCCTCTTGAAATAAATGCTAGCATTGTATTTACCTTCCTTACTTCCGATTCAACTTGCAAATTAACTTTTTGGCAAATCCTCTGCCAGCACTCCCAAGTCCTTTTGCACCTCTGCTATCTGAATTTTCTCCCCATTTAGAAAATAGTCTACGCCTTTATTCCTACTACCAAATTACATTGTATTCTGGGTTGCCTCTTTGTATTCCATCAGCCACATTTTTGCTCACTCTCTCAACTTGTCCAAGTCCTTCTGCAGAGTTCCTGCTTCCTCTACACTACCTGCCCTTCCACCTCCCTTCCTGGAGAGAGGTTGAGCAGGCTAGGAATCTATTCCTTGGAGCACAGGAGGATGACGGCAATCTTATAGAGGCGTCCAAAATCATCAGTGGAATAGGTTGGGTAAACGCACAAAGTCTCTTGCCTAAATTAGGGGAGTCAAGAACCAGAAGGATAGTTCTAAGGTGAGGTTAAGGTAAGGTAAGATTGAATAGGAACCTGAGGGGTAACTTTTTTACACAAAGGGTGGTGGGTGTATGGAATAAGCTGCCGGAGGAGGTAGTTGAGGCTGGTACTATTGCAACTTTTAAGAAACCTTTGGACAGGTAGGTGGATGGGGGCAGGTTTAGAGGGATATGGGCCCAACGCAGGCAGGTGGGACTGGTGTAGATGTTGGTTGGTGTGGGCAAGTTGGAGGGATATGGGCTCAATGCAGGCAGGTGGGACTGGTGTAGATATTGGTTAGTGTGGGCAAGTTGGGCTGAAGGGCCTGTTTCCCCACTGTATGACTCCATGACTATGAGTCTATTTACCTGTCCAGCAGACTGATGAAGGTCAGGGAACTTACTCAAAGGTTGAGGATTAGTTTAGTTTGGTGTAGCATGAAATACATTTTGCTTGTCATTACTGCGGCCTTGTACAATAACTGGGTGCCTATCGAGTCCCGAATAACCTCAGAATAGATTGAGCAAAATAATCCGTTGTAAATGCCAGCAATATCTTCGGAGCTCTCCCAAGGGAATGGCAATGCAACTAATTTGTCCTGCCCCAGAAAAGTTTCCAAAAGCAGCAGTGCATGGATCCTTGTAATAGGTTTCTCCACAATAAAATTGTCTCCAAGCAACAGTGTCTTCAGTCAAGGAACCATTGATTCCCAATTCTCCTACTCCATCGGGTCCGCTGTGATTAGAAGCACTGTTGTAACCTCCAGGATTGTGATATTGATTGTTCACTTGGTTTGAATGCAACTTATTGTTTATTTTTATATTTTTCTATGGTGAACCCCTCAGGTGCATTTGCAGTGTGGAGTTTAGGGGGGAAGGGAGGGGGGGGACTCCCAGCAATAAACAATCAGAGCAGCACGGTGGCACAACAGTAGAGTTGCTTCCTCACAGCGCCAGAGACCTGGGTTCGATCCTGACTATGGGTGCTGTCTGTACGGAGTTTAACGTTCTCCCTGTGACCGTGTGGGTTTTTCTGGGTGCTCCAGTTTCCTCCCACTCTCCAAAGACGTACAGGTTTGTAAGTTAATTGGCTTTGGTAAAAATTGTAAATTCTCCCTCATGTGTAGCGTAGTGCTTGTGTACGTGGATCGCTGGTCTGCATGGACTGCTTTGGGGTATTAATCAAGAAACATGAAGATAGGAGCAGGAGTAGGGCATTCAGCCCCTCAGGCTAAACCCACCATTCAATATAATTGTGGTTGTTCGAGCCCAGACCTCGATTCCACGTCTGTGAATCTACTGAAAGCAAGATTTACACTTTACCTGCAGCTCACCATATTTACGCACATGACAGGAGACATGACAATAGACACAAAGCACGAAGTGTTAGAGGAACTCAGCAGGTCAAGCATCAACTCTGGAGAACATGGATAGGTGATGTTTCGGGTTGGGATCCTTCTTCAGCCATAAACGCCGATTTATTTTGTGCATTTGTGCTTTTCTTAAGTAATACCCCATTCCACCAGTGGCGCCGCACAATTGGCAGCCCCGCCAACTGCCTGTCTGTTTTTTTGTCTTTAAACATTTTTTTTAATGCGTTTTAAGTTTGTGTAATTGTTCTCTGGTTTGTTTTATGTGGGGGGAGGGGGTCGGGGGAAACTTTTTTTTCAGTTTCTTACCTGCCGGAGATTATTTTCCGGATCGCATTCTCTGGTCGCTCTGCAGCCTGCCATCGATGGAGCTGGAGGCCTCCTCGGACTGACCTTGAGCCCCACGGCGAGGCATGGACGTAACATCGGAGTCGATCCCTTGCCTGGGATCACTCCAACCGCGGCCTGCAAACTTTACATTGAGAGATTGCAATCTTGGGAGAGGCTAGTTGGGAGCTGCAACGACGCAGAGGTTCGACCAGCCCTGACGCGGGGTTTGATCGTCCGGTGCGGGGGAGCTGACATCCCCCCGATGCAAGAGCTGATCACTCAGATGCGGAGGGCCCAAACACCGCCGGCTACATGAGTCAAGATCGTCCCGTCAACGGAAGGCTCAAGGCCCCCGACCGCGGGAGAGCAAAGAATGAAAGAGATTTGAACTTTTTTTCGCCTTCCATCACAGTGAGGAATGTGGAGAGGCCACTGTGGTGGATGTTTATGTTAAAATGTGTTTTGTGTGTTTTGTTGCTTTTTATTTGTATGACTGACTTGGCAAATGAAATTCCTCATATGCTGAAAAACATACTTGGCAAATAAAGTATTATTGTAATTGTGATTTATTCAGTTTGAAGAAGGGTGCTGACCCAAAACGTCACCTATCCATGCTCTCCAGCGATGCTGCCTGACCCACTGAGTTGCTCCTCCATCACTTTGTGACTTTGTTTTGTAATCTGGTATCCTTTCTGGTTCCTTGTGTCTCTCTGACACTCTTGATTTGACCTGATATACTACTTTGGTTAACTCCCAGTGTCAGCAAAGCCTGGATCACATTTCCTTAAAGAGATACATATTTGTTCAAAACTAAGCTGCAATTCTTTAAATTACACTATTCATTTATTGTCATCGTTTATGTTCTGGTTCAGTCGAGTTTCTGGTCAGTTGTGATCCAGTTGGTGGGGGAACACTGCTGTCCTCTAATAGAGTCATAGAGTTATACAGCATGGAAACAGGCCCTTCAGCCCAACCTGCCCATACCAACCAAGATGCCCATCTACACTGTTTAGGAAGGAACTGCAGATGCTGGTATGAACCGAAGATGGACACAAAATGCTGGAGTAATTCAGCGGGACAGGCAGTATCTCTGCAGAGAAGGAATAGGTGACGTTTCGGATCAAGACCCTTCTTCAGGCTGAAAGTCCTGGGAAAGGGAAATGAGAGATATAGACAATGATGTGGAGAGATTTAGAACAAATGAATGAAAGATATGCAAAAAAGTAACAATGCTAAAGGAAACAGGGCATTGTTAGCTGTTTGCTAGGTAAGAACGAAAACCTGGTGTGACTTAGGTTGGGGAGGGATGGAGAGAGAGGGAATGCAAGGGTTACTTGCCCCATCTACACTAGTGCCCACATTTGGCCCATATCCCTTTGAACTTTTCCTAACCATCCTAACCTTTAACTAATTATGCTATCCGCTTGGTATTCCTCAAAACAGAGCTTTTCTTGTGGCTTTGGACTTGAAGCCCGTGTGCTTATTATTTTGGTTTGCTTCTTTATAAGGAAACCCATTGTTTCCTCCTTGTTCCCTCAGGTATAATGTTTTCCTCTACTCACCTTATGCACCAGCTAACCAGACACCAATTTTGTTATAATGGGACTCATTAGAAGGTGTTACTTTCTCATTTCCAGCTCCTACTCATAGCCTCCTTCGAGGTCTGACCTTCAAGACTCATTGGTCCATGTCTGTCGGCCCTCTGCAACATCCAGTAATCTATTTAGTTTAGAGGTACAGTGTGGAAACAGTTCTTCTGCGCCGCACAGTGACCCCCCCATGCTAACACTATGCTACCTATTATAGCAAGCCAATAACCTACAAACTTGTATGTCTTTCAAGTGTGAAAGAAAACTGGATCACCCGCAGAAAACCCACGCAGATCACCGGAAGAATGTATATACACCGTTCAGACAGCACCCGTAGTCAGGATTGAGCCCAGGTCTCCAGCGCTGTAACGCACCAGCTCTATTACTGTGCCATGGTGCTGCCACAGTGGCTCGACAATTCTGCCATCTTCCAATTACTTGCCCGTTTTAAAGCAGGAATTGCTGGGCTTTAATAACAATTTGCCTTACACCCTCGAGAAACAAGTCATTAGTTCACTGCAGAAGAATCGTCAATAGACGATAGACAATAGACAATAGGTGCAGGAGTAGGCCATTCGTCCCTTCAAGCCAGCACCGCTATTCAATGTGATCATGGTTGATCATCCCCAACCAGTATCCCATTCCTGCCTTCTCCCCATATTCCCTGACTCCGCTATCTTTTTTTTTTCAATAATATTTTTATTGGAAGCAGTGTACAGTAGTATAAACTGCGGCATACGACAAAATACATTTATTGTACAACTTCCATTTTAATTTTAATTTGACAAAAATGAAATAGAAAAAGAGAAAAAGAGCAAGAAAGAGAGCGAGTGAAAGAGCTAGTGAATGTGTAAACCCCTAAACTACCAAAGAGTGTGGTCGCAGAGTGAATAAGTAAGAACTTACAAAAAAATAAAAAGACAAAAACGAAAAATAATAAAAAGAAACAAAAAAAAGCCCAAAACGTGTTGATATACCTACTTCGTTTCTCACCACACCCATCACCCAGTCCATAAATCGGTTTAATTACAAAGTTGTGTTGCACCATATTATGCTTGTATTGAATCAATGAAAGGAGACCATATCTTTAAAAATTGTTCCGATTTTCCTGCTAAGACGAGTCTCATATCTTCGAGATGTAGCGTCTCAGACATGCTTGTGATCCACATTTTAAGAGTTGGGGTGGATGCATTTTTCCAAAATTTATGTTTTTTTGCCATTATCAGGCTATAATTGAGGAAACGTCTTTGAAATATTGATAGCTCAGAGCAGGCTCCTGTTGTTCCAAATAGAATCAATTCTGTATGGGGGTCCAGTTTTGTTTTTAATAATTTTGAGAAGATTTCAAAGATTTCTTTCCAAAATTTATGGAGTTTTATGCAAGAGGCAAAAGAGTGGGCGCCATCCTGCGTGGTATGGCTGCCCAGCCTGCAGCTGTTAGTTTTTCACTCTTTTTTTTATTTTTAGTGAGTTTGAGTGTTTTGTTTTTGGAGCTCTAGTCTTTTTTGTGTGGGGGGTGGGGGGGGGGGGAGGGGGAAACTACTTTTCAGGGTCCCTACCTGGTCGGAGAGGCAGCTTTTCTCCGGGCTGCACTTTCGACCCGTCCTCGTGGCCTACCAGCGGGCCTAGAGCGGCGTTTCCTGAGGGGACCGCCCAGTACCTCGGCTTCAGCGGCAGCGGCACAGCGCTGGAGCGCTATTGCGGAGCGGGCGATGCCTTGCCCAGGTCGCCGCGCTGGAGCTCCGGTGAGCTGAAGACGGACGTTAAAACATCGCGGGACTGTGGAGCGGCCAGCTGCGGGCGGTGGCGCTGACTTTCAATCGGAGCCTGGGATCTCTTGCCGAGATCGTCAGTGGTGGAACTCCATCCGGCACAGCCTGTTGGCTTCGGAAGCCACGGTCTCCGGTAAGGGAAGCGGCTGTTCCAAGGTTCCCATGCTGTTGAGAGGATTCTCCCGACGCCAGAGCACCATCACCCGGCGAGAATGGCCTGGAACATCCCATGTCCACACATGTCCACCCCCGACTATGGGTGGACATGGGATGGGGACTGGACTTTGTGCCTTCCCTCATAATGGGAACCATTGTGGGGGGATGTTTTTATGTTTAAATTTCTTTATTACTGTTATGTCTGTATTCTTTCTTTATGTGCTGCATTGGCAAGAAGCATTTCACTACACCTAGGTGTATGTGACCAATAAAATAACCTTTGAACCTTTGAACCTTTGAGTGTGTTATAGTAGCTTCTTGAGAAAGACATTTGTCGCAGATAGGAGATACATTTGGAAACATTTTGTTCAGTTTTGTTTTTGAGTAATATAATCTGTGTAGTATTTTAAATTGGATTAGAATATTTTACATTAATCGAACAATTATGTATATATAGGAGATATTTTTCCCATCTGTCTTTGGGAATTTTTAGGCTTAACTCCTGTTCCCACTCTCTTCTAATTACATCTGACGATGGAATTTCTATGTTTAAAATGATATTGTACAAGTATGATATTAAATTATTTGACTGCGTTTCTATTCATACCTTCGTCTAATGTATCTGGCTGGCAACAGAGTTTGGTATTCGTGGGTATATGTTTTCAAATAATCTCGAATTTGAAGATATCTAAAATATTGATTACCTTTCAGGCTGTGTTTCGATTGTAATTTCTGGAATGATAAAAGGTTTCCCATTTCGTACAAATCTCCAACCTTTTTAATTCCTAGTCTTTCCCAATGAATAAACGTTTTATCTATAATAGTTGGTTTGAACGACGAGTTATTAGCTATTGGATAAAGAGAGATAGATTTCTTAGTTTAAGAGTAAATTTTACTTGTCTCCAAATTCGTAAAGTGCTATGAATAATCGGGTTTTTCTTGTATATTGTATTCTTCAACTTTATTGGGGAGAGTAACTTGTCAGTTTCTTTGTTGAACTAAATTAAGGCGCCTGTTAAAGGGCGGACATTCCTCTCTCTCCATTACTAACCAATCTACCTGTTGACATGAATATTCACTGCCCAATAATAGAACAAGAAATTGGGGAGCGCCAATCCGCCAATTTCTTTGGGTTTACTTAGATGTCGTCTATGAATTCTGTGTGATTTATAATCCCAAATAAAATTTGTAATCTGGGAATCAAGTTTAAAAAAAAAAGTTTTTAGGTAAATATATTGATTGAAATAAATAGAGAATTTGTGGTAGGAAAATCATTTTTATGGCATTTATTCTACCTATTAGCGACATCGGAAGTGTATTCCAGGATTGAATGAGAGCGTTTAATTGAGTAGTTAAGGGCAGGAGGTTTGCATTAAATAGAGAAATATATTTTCTGGTTACTTGGATACCCAGATATTTAAATTTTTCTGCAGCAATTCTAAAAGGAAATGTTAAAGGTGTGTCGACTCTTGGGGTTTAATCGCCATGATTTCACTTTTATTCCAGTTTATTCTATATCCTGAGAAAGAACCAAATTCCTCTATTAGATTTAATATATTCGGTATACTAACTTGAGATTTTGTAATGTATTATAATACATCATCTGCATATAATGATATTTTATTATAGGAATGTTTAGTATTATAGCCGTGAATATTCGGATATATTCTTATACTTTCCGCTAAGGGTTCTATCACAAGGGCAAATAGCAGGGGTGATAATGCACAACCCTGTCTATTCCCCCTGGATAAGTGAATTTTCAGAGAAAGTATGTGGTTGGTCAATATTCTAGCAGTCGGCCTGCATATAATAATTTTATCCATGAAATAAAATTCTCTCCCATCTGAAATTTTTGCAATACTGTGAAGGGGTATTCCCATTTTACTTGGTCAAATGCTTTTTCTGCATCTAATGAAATAATTGATAAGTCTTCTTCTTCAATTTTTATGAATACATTATATTAAAAAGACGTCTCAAATTATTAAATGAATGTCTCTTGGATATGAATCCCGTTTGATCCGCATGTATTAATTTACTAACGTATTTACTTAATCTTCTTGCCAAAGTTTCCGCTAATATTTTCTGATCTGTATTTAATAATGCGATTGCTCTATATGAACCGGGATCTTCTAGATCTTTATCCTTTTTGGGTATAAGTGTAATAGTTGATTCCGCTAGTGTTTCTGACTCTGCTATCTTTAAGAGCCCTATCTAGCTCTCTCTTGAAAGTATCCAGAGAACCGGCCTTCACCGTCCTCTGAGGCAGAGAATTCCACAGACTCAAAACTCTCTGTGTGAAAAAGTGTTTCCTCATTCCGTTCTAAATGACTTATCCCTTATTCTTAAACTGTGGCCCCTGGTTCTGGACTCCCCCAACATCGGGAACATGTTTCCTGTCTCTAGCGTGTCCAAACCCTTAATAATCTTATATGTTTCAATAAAATACCCTCTCATCCTTTTAAACTCCAGAGGGTACAAGCCCAGCCGCTCCATTCTCTCAGCATATGACAGTCCCATCATCCCTGGAATTAACCTTGTAAACCTACGCTGCACTCCCTCCATAGCAAGAATGTGCTTCCTCAAATTAGGGGATCAAAACTGCACACAATACGCCAGGTGTGGTCTCACTAGGGCCCTATACAACTGCAGAAGGACCTCTCTGCTCCTCTACTCATCGTCCCGTCAATCTACATAGCAATTTTGTTTCTGAGGCCAATTTTATTCAATGCCTCTGTTCCTGCCCTGGCAAACTATTACCCTCACTCCATCCCATCCCTCTATTGCATAAGCTCAACAATGAGATAGAACACAGAACCGTACAGAACAGGAACGAGAACAGGTCCTTCGGCCCACAATGTATGCGCTGACCATGATGCCTAGCTGAACAGATCTCATCTGCCTGCACACAATCCATATCCCTCTGTTCCCTGCTTATCTGAAATTCTCTTGAACATCACTATCATAGCTGTCTCCACCGCCACCCCAGCGAATGCGTTCCAGGTCCCCACCACCTCCTGTGTAAAAAAACTTGCCCTGCACATCTCCATTAAACTTTCCCTCTCCCACCTTATGGCTATGCCCTCCAGTGCTTATACCGAAGATGGACACAAAGTGTCTGAAGGAGGGTCCCAAACTGAAACCTCACCCATCCTTTTTCTCCCGAGATGCTGCCTGACCCACTGAGTTACTCCAGCACTTTGTGTCCAACGTCCTGGTGAAATCTCTTTGTTGCTACCACATCTCGATAATGTATCACTTTTATTTATTTTCATTATTACAGAAAGTTACCAAACAAGTACTTTTGATGTTAAGATTTTATTCCTATCCTATTCATTACAACATTTATTTCTATGCTGAACACGTTCGGATTTAAATAGATTAATTCATCACTTTGTGACAAGACTGTGTGATACAAATGTGTTAATTAATGTTCTAAAAGTACCACTCAATACAGTTTTAGGGCTCACTTCCGATTAGGTCACTCCGGTATCCTTCACATTACGATCATCGCTTGCTGTGCCACTTAGGGGCGGCACGGTGGTAGAGTTGCTGACTTACATTGCCAGAGACCTGGGTTCGAACCTGACTATGGGTGTTGTCTGTACGCAATTTGTACGTTCGCCCTGTGACCGCCTGCGTATTCTCCGGGTGCTCCGGTTTCCTCCCGCACTCCAAAGACGAGCAGGCTTTTAGGTTAATTGGCTTCGGTAAATTGCCCCAGGTGCGTCGGATGAGAAAGTGGGGCAACATAGAACTAGCGTACAAGTGATCGACGGTTGGCTTGGACTCGGTGGGTCAAAGTGCCTGTTTCCATGCTGTATCTCTAAACTATAAACTAAACAATAAACCTCTCTCCATTCGCTCAATGGAAGAGAAAGATCTCTCTGTACTAACCCTTCCAACACACTAGTGTCCAACCACAGCAGCACCACAGCTAAGTGGCAGTCTCCCTGCCCTCTTCAATTATCCCTGTCACTTTGTGCCTGCCAATTTAGCACAGCCCCTGGAAATCGTATTCTGTGCACCAGTACCCATTAAAACCTACATTAAGATTGCCCAAGCTTGTTTTACAAAAAGGCCGTTGGCAATCACAAAAGAAGAAAAAAAAGTGTTGTACCATTGAGAGAGAATGGATAAGGGGACATAGGTAGTGAATGCACAACAAGTTGATTGGGAATGGTAGAAACCTTCTGGTGATTACCTCATACGTTTTGATGGAGCAATCTTATTAAATTCATTTTAATAATTCAAACATCTTCCATTATTTATCCCTTTATTTTCATTTTCCTATTGAAAATAGATTTTAAATCTTTAAAATTCATTTGCAAAGTTGACAGCAAGACGATACATCAGTGAGGAACAAGTTAAAGATAAGGTGACACAGTGGTGCCGCTGGTAGTGCTGCTGCCTCACAGTGTCAGAGATCCTGGTTCGATCCTGACATTGGGTGTTTAGTTTATTTCAGAGATACACTGCGGAAACAGGCCCTTCGGCCCACTCAGCAGTCTCCATACACTAGCAGCATCCCACGCATTTGGGGCAATTTACAACTGAAGCCAATTAACCTACAAACCTGTATGTCTTTGAAATGTGGGTGGAAACCGGAGCACCCGGAGAAAACCCGCACAGGCCATGGGGAGAGCATACAAACTCCGTACAGACAGCACCCATAGTCAGGATTGAACCTGGGTCTCTGGTACTGTAAGGCAGCAACTCTACTGCTGTGGCACCGTGCGTGCTCCAGGTGCTGTCTGTGAGGAGTTTATACGTTCGCCCTGTGACCGCGTGGGTTTCATCCGGGTGTTCCGTTTTCCCTCCATACCCCAAACACACATGGGTTTGTACGTGAATTGGCCTCTGTAAATTGTGTAGTGGATGTTTAAGTGGGATAACATAGGTGTGAACATCTAGTGTGAAGGGGTGATCGATGGTCAGCATGAACTCGGTGGGCTGAAGGGCCTGTTCCCACGCTGTATCTTTCATTCAGTCAGTCAGTCTGCTGAACCTTGCTCATAATGTGCACAGATAAATGAGCAAAACGCTCCCTTCTCCAACTTCCCCTTTGCCTTTCTGCCTAGTTTCTTGGTTACAATATCCTCAATGAGTGTTCTTCTGGGATAATCATCTATCAAAACTACTTAGAAGTGAATAAAGCTCTGTAAAATCTGTTATCTTTCCATTAGGCAACAGTAATAACTTTAATCTCTTCTTGTAACAGCAGTCTTCCACCTCTGGCAACATCCTGCTGTATCTATGCTGTGCCCTTGTTATGCTTTTAAGGCCTCCAATGACATGTTTAAAATGCACTCTGTGGTCTGACACAGACTGATCTAATGTTTAATGTGAAATCATCACATCGCCCTTTCACATGGCATGTCCCCATCCACCCATACTCCTTCCTCCGGCTTCACATTTCGTACATCTTCTATCCTTATCCCACACTTTTTGTCTTTTCCTCTCGGTCCAACCATCTTCCATTCAACCATCTCCCTCCCCCCTCACTCATCTGCACGACCTATCACTTGCCAGGCTTTGTACTGCCCCCATCTTTCTTCCAGCTTTCTGCCCTCTGTTATAACCAGAGTCCCGACCTAAAACATCACCTTTACATGCTTCCACAGGTGCTGCCGACCTACTGAGTTACTCCAGCACTTTGTGTCTGTTTTCTTGTAAACCAGCACCTGTAGTTCCTTGTGTCATTATTTCTGTACATCATGGCACTGCTTTTGAAATCCAAAGCATTACCAGTCCTTTGATAAAGGGTATCATTAATATATTGCCATATATAACCTTACCAATGTATTCAGAGTAAACGAGGTGTAGTCACTGATGTGAAAAAGAAAACTCAGCAAGATCCCACAAACAGCAATGCAACACCAAGATATTCCATTGATTGATTGAAAGATGCAGCATGGGAACAGGCCCTTTGGCCCACTAGTCCATGCCAACCATCGATCACCCATTCACACGAGTTCTATATTATCCCGCTATCGCCCTGCACACTAGGGGCAATTTACAGAGGCCAACTAATATACAAAACACGCGTCTTTGAGATGTGGGAGTAAACCGGAGCACCTGGAGAAAACCCATGTGGTCACAGGGAGAATGTGCAAACTCCACACAGACAGCTCCCAACGACAATATCAAACCCAGGTCTTTGGCACTGGAAGGGAGGAGGCCTGATTGAGGTACATGAGATTACAAGAAGGATCTACAGATAGAACAGATAGTCAAAAGTTTTTTCCTATGGTAAGGGTATCCAGAACATGAGGGCATAGATTTCTGAGAGGTAAGTGCCTTGAAGAGGATCTGAGGGGTAGGTTTTTCATACAGAGGGGTGAATATGCAAAAAGGGTAACATGGAACTAGTGTGCACGTGTGATAGGAAAGAACTGCAGATGCTGGTTAAAATCGAAGGTCGACACAAAATGCTGGAGTAACTCAGCGGGACAGGCAGCAGTTCTGGAGGGAAGGAATGGCTGACGTTTCGGGTCAAGTCTTCAGTCTGATGTCAGGGGAGTGGACGGATAGAATTTAGTCAGAGACAGTAAAACTGGTGGGAGAACTGGGAAGGGTAGGGGATGGAGAGAGAGAGAAAGCAAGGGCTACTTGAAGTTAGAGAAGTCAATGTTCATACTGCTGGGCTGTAAACTACCCAAGTGAAATATGAGGTGCTGTTCCTCCAATTTGCACTGGGCCTCAATCTAACAATGGAGGAGGCCCATGAGAGAAAAGTCAGATTGGGAATGGGAGGGGGAGTTGAAGTGCTGAGCCACCGGGAGATCAGGTAGGTTAAGACGGACTGAGCGGAGGTGAGCTTGGTCTCGCCGATGTACAGAAGTTGATACCTGGAACAGCAGATACAGTGGATGAGGTTGGAGGAGGTGCAAGTGAACCTCTGCCTCACCTGGAAAGACGGTCGGGGTCCTTGGATGGAGTCGAGGGGGGAGATAAAGGGACAGATGTTGCATCTCCTGCTGTTGCAGGGGAAAGTATCTGGTGAGTGGGTGGTTTGAGTGGGAAGGGACGAGATGACCAGGGAGTTGCGGAGGGAACGGTTTCCACGGAAAGTAGAAAGGGGTGGAGATGGGAAGATGTGGCCAGTAGTGGGATCCCATTGGAGGTGGCGAAAATGTTGGAGGATTATATGCTGTATGCGACGGCTGATGGGGGTGGAAGGTGAGGGCAAGGGGAACTCTGTCCGTGTTACGAATGGGGGGAGGGGGAGCAAGAGCGGAGCTGTGGGATATCGAGGACTCCCTAGTGAGAGCGGCGTAGACGGAGGAATTGGGAGCAGGGGATAGAGTCTTTACAGGAAGCAGGGTGGGACGAATTGCAGTCTAGACAGCTATGGGAGTCAGTAGGTTTTTGTAGGAGATGTCGGTCAATAGTCTGTCTCCTGTGATGGAGACGGTGAGATCCAGAAATGGTAGGAATATGTCGGAGATGGTCCAAGTGAATTTGAGTGCAGGATGGAAATTAGTGGTGAAGTTGATGAAGTCAGTGAGTTTTGCATGGGTGCAGGAGGTAGCACCAATGCAGTCGTCAATGTAGCGGAGGTAGAGTTCGTGGATAGGCCCAGTGGACACCTGTACACAGTGTACAAGTGATTGTTCGACGTACCCTACAATGAGGCAGGCATAGCTGGGGCCCATGCGAGTGACATAGCTACACCTTGGATGTGGAGGATGTGGGAGGAGTCGAAGGAGAAGTTGTTGAGGGTAAAGACCAGCTCTGCTAGGCGGAGGAGAGCATTGGTAGACGGAGATTGGCAGGTTCTGTGGTCGAGGAAGAAACGGATGGCCTTAAGACCTTCCTGGTGGGGGATGGAGGTATAGATTGACTGGACATCCATGGTAAAGATGAGGGAGTGGGTCCTGGAAAACAGAATTCATTGAAGAGACAAAGAGTGTGTGAGGGGTCTTGGACATAGGTAGGGAAGGATTGGATAGGATGGAGTGAAGGGTGTGATAGATGATTGGCATGGACATAATGAGCTGAAGGACCTTTTCCAATGCAGTGTCTACAATGATTCAGTGACCAACATAGCTGTGGGAGAAATATTGTTTTGTTTTTATCCTGAAATGGTTTGCTATTATTGTCATGCACAGAGGACAGTGCATTTCAGTTCAACTATGGAGGTGAATCTGTGGAATTCATTACCACAGGCTGTGGAGGCCAAGTCATTGGGTATTTATAAAGCAGAGATTCATAGGTTTTTGATTAGGTTTAGTTTAGTTTAGTTTAGTTTAGAGTTTAGACTTTAGAGATACAGCATGAAAAGGGGTTCACACGAGTTCTACATGAACCCCCTTTCACATCCAATACAGAGGGGCAATTTACAGAAGCCAAATAACCTAGAACCCGCTAAGGGTGTCAAAGGTTACGGGGAGGAGGCAGGAGAAAGGGGGTGAGAGGGGAAAAATAGATCAGCCTTGATCTAATCGATAGAATTTAGAAGATTGAGGAGGGATCTTATAGAAACTTACAAAATTCTTAAGGGGTTGGACAGGCTAGATGCAGGAAGATTGTTCCCGATGTTGGGAAAGTCCAGAACAAGGGGTCACAGTTTAAGGAAAAGGGGGAAATCTTTTAGGGCCGAGATGAGAAAAACATTTTTCACACAGAGAGTGGTGAATCTCTGGAATTCTCTGCCACAGAATGTAGTTGAGGCCAGTTCATTGGCTATATTTAAGAGGGAGTTAGATGTGGCCCTTGTGGCTAAAGGGATCAGGGGGTATGGAGAGAAGGCAGGTACAGGATACTGAGTTGGATGATCAGCCATGATCATATTGAATGGCGGTGCAGGCTCGAAGGGCCGAATGGCCTACTCCTGCACCTATTTTCTATGTTTCTATGTTTCTATGTTTCTATGTTTCTATCAGCAGACTCAATGGGCCGAATGGCCTAATTCTCCTCCTATGTCTAATAATCTTGTGATACTGCACATGCTTTAATATGCGCATGCACATACTGTACACTCACACACAATTTTAGTTCAGTTAAGTTTAGAGTTACAGCGTGGACCCAGGCCCTTCGGCCCACCGAGTCCATGCCAACCAGCGATCACCCGTACACTAGTTCCACCCTACACACTAGGTGCAATTTACAGAAGCCAATTAACATACATCCACGCGCATCTTTGGAGCGGAGCATCCAGAGTAAATCCACGCGGTCACAGGGAGAACATACAAACTCCTTACAGACAGCACCCGAGGTCAGGATCGAACCCGGGTCTCTGGCGCTACGAGAAGGCAACTTTACTGTTCCGCCCATATCTATTAGCAGTTGCTATTTTGTGGAAGTTAATATATATGATTGCGGGAGATTTCCAACATTAACATTGGGCTTTTATGGATAATGCGGGGCGGGGGGTGGGGGTGGAGGAAATGCTTACAAATTTGCGGTTTGTCATCAGAAGACCCGTGCCCATGGTTTCAACGTTCAACCTCTCCAGGTTTCCATCCCAGGTGCGATACAGCAGCTCAGAACCTGTGCACAAACACAAGGAAATGGAGGTGATTTGTAGGTCAGAGGGAATTCATGACATCCCTTTAAGAATGACAATACACAAAAATGGATGGTTGATGTTCATCAGAGATGCAAATTCAGCCCCTGCCATCTCTGCAGCAGAAAGACCGTATATTTATGTAGTTTTGTTTAGTTTTGAGATATAGCAAGGAAACAGGCCCTATGGCCCACTGAGTCCGAGCCGACCTGCGATCCCCGCACACAAGCACTCTCCTACACACCAGGGACAATTTACTATTTTTACCAAAGCCAATTAACCTACAAACCTGTACATCTTTCGAGTGTGGGAAGAAACCGGAGCACCCGGGGGAAACCCATGTGGTCATGGGGAGAACATACACACTCCGTACAGACAGCACCCACAGTCAGGATAGAATTTGGGCCTCTGGCGAAGTAAGGCAGAAACTCTACCGCTGCGCCACCGTGCCGCTGACCAAATCAAGGTCACAGAATGTTTTAAAACACTTCAATTTGAATACTTCACTGTTGCAACTGCAGCCAAGTTAACAACACCAAGATCTCACACACAAACATCACACAACACTAATCAGATCTTCCACTTAAACTGGTTGAGGAGTATTGAGCAAGGGTCTGAGAACAATCTCTTTCTCTTCTTGCAAGTACATTTATCATATAGGACAATCTGAAATTTCGTTTTAACACAAAAGGAGTTTAAAGTGCAGTCATGGAGTTGAACCATAGAAACAGGCCTCATACCGCGAATATGCCTATCTATACTAATCCTACATTCCTCCATTAATTCCATATTCCTCAGTGGCTTGCTCATTCAAGTTCATGTCCCAGTGCCTCATATATCGTCTTCCCCAGATAACCTCCTTCTTCTCCCCCCCCCCCCCCCCCAACTTAAACTGTGCCCACCTGCACTCGCACCTATTTCTCAACCAGGTTCAGGAACAGGTACTTTCCTGCAACTATCAGGTAATTGAACCGACTCGCACAACCCTATTACTAGCTCAACATCGGAACACTATAACACTATGGAGCACCTCGTGCGCGACTATGGATTATTTCTAAGTGAGTTTGCATCAATATTTCTGCACAGTCTTCTTTTCGCTGTCTTGTCGAATTAATGTGTAATTTATGTATAAGTTACTTAAATGACGACAAATTATATATAATTTCTGTTTTGGTGCAAGGTCTGAGTCTATGTGGTTGTGATGCTGCTGTAAGATGCCATCTGTGATCAATACAAACAGTCATAGTGCCATAGAGGCACAAGTTCTTCAGCCCATCTAGCCCATGCCAAACATCAGGCACCCACTCACACTAAAAGTGAGTACACTTATCTAATTTTATTTTCTTCACACTCCATTCAACTCCCCTGAGATCCTGCTCCTCATTTGCATTAAGGGGGCAATTTATAGTGGCCAATTAATCTGACAATTGCGCATATTTGAGATTGGGAGGGAAATGGGGGGAAATCGGGGAGGCACTCACAGCCCCAGAAACCCGGGTTTGATCCCGACCTTGGGTGCTGTCTGTATGGAGTTTGCCTGTTCTACTTGTGACTGCGTGGGTTTCCTCCAGGTGTTCCCGTTTCCTCCCACACTCCAAAGACGTACAGGTTTGTAGGTTAATTGGCCTCTGTAAAATTACCGCTCATGTATAGGGAGTGGGTGAGGAAGTGGGATAACATACAACTAGAGCTGAAGGGTGATTGGACTCAGTGGGCTGATACGCCTGTATCTGTGCTGTATGATTGAAAACAAACTCATGCAGTGACGGGGAAAAAGTGTAAACTCCACACAGACAGCAACAATGCAAACTCCACACATGCAGCAATAGTGCACACTCCACACAGGTAGCAATAGTGCACACTCCACATAGACAGCACCAGTGCAACCTCTACACAGGCAGCAATAGTGCAAACTCCACACAGGCAGCAAAAGTGTAAACTCCACACAGACAGTAACAGTGTAAACCACATGGATAGCAATAGTGCAAACTCCGCACAGGCAGCATTAAGGGCCTGTCCCACGATGTGACCACCCAAGGGCTCTCCCGAGTTTAAAAAAAATCAAACTCGTGGTACCTCATCACGAGTATTTTTTATTACTCTTGGAAATTTTTCATACTGTTGAAAAAACTTCACGAGTTTCCGCATTTCCCGAGTACCTGCCGTTAGCATTATGAGACATCGACGAGCTCTGACGTACCCGCTACGTACATTCCACGTACTTACCACAAGTTTGATTTTTTTTTAAACTCGGGTGAGCTCTTGGGTGAACTCGCATCGTGGGACAGGGGCTTTAGTGTAAACTCCACACAGGCAATACTAGTGCAAACACTGTACATACAGCAATAGTGCAAACCCCACACATCGGCAACAGTGCAAACTCCACATAGGAAGCAATCGTGCAAGCTCTACATATCAAACAATAGTGCAAACTCCACACTTGCGGCAATAGTGCAAACTCCACACTTGCAGTAATAGTGCAAACTCCACACAGACAGCAATAGTGTAATCTCCACACAGACAGCAATAGTACAAACTCCATACAGACAGCAGTAGAGGTCAAGTCTCTGTTGCAGAGACCCAGTGTTTAGAAGAAGCCAGATGATGCCTCCATAGTCGGTATGAGTTAAGTTAAGCTCAAATCTTTAAAGTATATTTTATCTCACTAACATTAATAGAGCAATTATTTTCAAATGTTCATGTAATAGATGATTTAATTAGTTTTGGAAACATTTTCAAAAGGGTTTTGATTTCCCCAACAGTGGGCAGAGGTTGCAGGTATCTTGTAACTCGCAGAATCATTTAATTAATTACCTTATCTATTTGCATAAAGGGCAAACCTTTTATGAAACTGGAAAGAATTTGTATCTAAATTGGAAAGAGAAACTTCAACATTTTTTTTGGTTTAATCATCTAAGAGCAACATGCATTAAGTTATTGAAGGAACTGATCTGTGTCAAAGCGATGAGATATTTGCATCTGTGTGATTTTCAGGCAGGTTTCCACATTTTCTAGTTTATTTTTATTGCAGCAAATATTATGGTTGTTACAACTGTGGGCTTTGTCAATTTGAACGGTTCATTCTGAGTTACAGAAGCAATTTGAAGCCTGCATTTCAACTCATGTAGTAGAGTTTAGGTCAGGGGTCGGCAACCTAAGGCCCACGGGCCGGATCCGGCCCGTAACCCAAAATCATCCGTCCCGCAAGCGTGTTTTTTTCTGAGGACTTCCGTCATCTAGAATCTGAGAACAAGCGCAGACAGTGAGCGCGGCAAAACTACGATTAGCTGTGGCGGAAAGCAACTCTCTCTCGAAACCCTCCCTTCCGTTCAACGGCTAATCACAGCGCGGTTTACAGTCGAGTGAGTGGGGCAGTGAAAGAAGCGCTAGGAAGGGCATGAAAGGATAGATCGTCCAGAAATATTATGAGGCGGCTGTTCTTTCACGTTACCTTTAGCAAAAACTGGTAAAATGCCAATAGATTTATGATGATTCTAACATTTCTTCACGTTTCGCTGACATTTTCTCACACACGAGCGAATTCATGCTGTTTGCCACTCCATTCGACGTGGACATCGACATCGCACCAGAAAATGTTCAAATGGAACTTATTGAGATGCGGTGCAGCAATGTATTAAGATCTAAATTTAATGCAACGGTCGTATCTCTACTAGAGTTCTACGGAAATATCTTCTTGAAACTGGTATGTATACCAACTTGGTAGATCACGCTATATAAATGACGTCAATGTTCGGCAGTACTGACCTGTGTGAGTAACTCGAAGGGCCGAAGGGCCTACTCCTGCACCTAGTGTCTATTGTCTATTCTCAAACATGAAATACACGAAGAGTAAATTAAGAAACCGACTGAATGATGCCCATTTAAATGGCATCTTGCATCTAGCCTCTTCCAGCCTGCCACCTAATAATGATAGAATGCCGAGCAAAAAACAACACATAGTGTCACACTAACTGCTGTGTGACAGACAAACAGACAGACAGAGAGAGAGGGGTGAGGGTTGTTTCAATACCAGTGTCTCAAACTAACTGCTAGGTTCAGTAGACATAATATTGCGTAATTATATAAATATGTCAAAGTTTAGTTGGTATGTATCATTATTACCTCCATTTATTAACTATGGCGATAGATGTGGCCCGCCATCCACTCACAGACATGGGTCCTGGCCCCTATGCAGAACAAGGTTGCCAACCCCTGGTTTAGAGATGTTACTTTAGAGATACAGCGCGGAAACAGGCCCTTCAGCCCACAGGGTCCGTGCCAGCCAGCGATCCCCCGTACGCTGGCATTATCTAACACATGAGGGGGAATTTACAATTTGTATCGAAGCCAATTAAATTACAACCTGTACATCTTTGAGTATGGGAGAACGGAGCACCAGGGGAAAACCCACTACATCACGGGGAGAATCTACAAACTTCACACAGCCAGCGCCCGTAGTCAGGATGGAACCTGGGTCTCTGGCGCTGTAAGGCAGCAACTCTACCGCTGCGCTACCATTGCCGCCCCTATACTGAACATAGTAATAACAAATATTTTTCCCAAATCCCACAAACTGTCGCATGATATCTTCTAACCTGTTCATAAAATAATGGCGACAGAACAGTATAACACTGGAACAGTCCCTTCAGTGGATCAGTGGATTAAATATCTGCTTCTATCCCAGGCGTGGGAACAGTATAGTACAGGAATATGATGTGATGTCCATGCTGAACATGCCAGGTTAAACCAATCACCACTGCCTGCAAATGATACATATCTTTGCACATCAATGAGCCAATGTAAAAGCCTCTAAAATGCAGCTGCTTTACGTTACTTTAGAGAGACAGAAAGGAGACAGGCCCTTCGACCCACTGAGTCCATGCCGACCAGTGTTCACCCTGTACACTCGCACTAACCTTCACACTAGGAACTATTTACAATTTTTACCGATCCTATTAACCTGCAAATCTGTACAACTTTGGAGTGTGGGAGGACACTGGAGCACCTGGGGAAAACCCACACGGTCACAAGAAGAATGTACAAACTTTGTACATACAGCACCCGTAGACAGGAACGAACCCGGGTCTCTTGCGCTGTAAGGCAGCAACTCCACCGTAGTGCCAACATGCCCCCTTAAATGAATAAGGTACCTCTTATCTTATCTCATAATCGATCTCCAACAGCGTGCCTGGCAGTGCATTCCAGGAACCCACGCTCTCTGAATAAAAAAAACAATCCCCACGCTCTCTGAATAAAAAAAACAATTTGCAGCCTCTATTAATTAATGAGACTAAGTGGGACACGTTGGGTGTTGTGGGCTGAAGGGACTGGTTCCCAGAGGGCTAGTATGGCCAAATGGATTCTTGGGCTGGCAGCTCAGTCACTTAAGCCTGATGTGCTGGCAGCTCACTCACGGCTGATGGGCTAGCAGTTGACTGACGGCTATTCCTTGAAATTCCATTCAAGCATGGTGCAAGGCCACCAAACTCAAGTGCAGTTTCCTACCACTTCAAGCAGGGTGCATGGTTTCAAACCTTCAAACCACCCACCACCATTTGTTTTGCCTTTTCAAACCAGCCACCACCATTTGCTTTGCTTTTTCAAACCTACCACCACCGCCTAGTGCGTGGCGTTGCGCCATGACGGCAGGCCGCCCCCCCCTTGCAACCGCGTGTTGCGGGAACAGACCCAACGGGTCTGCACTTGGTCTAGTCTCCTTTAAACTTTGCCTCTCTCCCATTAAAGCTATCCCTATTGTCTTGGATATTTCCACCCTCGGAAAAAGCTTCTGACTGTCTACCATATCTATGCCTCTCACAGTTTTAAATACTTCTATCAGGTCTCCCTTCAGCTTCTGACATTCCAAAGAAAACAATTCAGGTAAGGAGCAAAAGAATGAAAGGAGTGTTGATGGGCGTGTGAAAGAGTTAGTTGCAGGGCTATGAGGCAGGAGAAGGAGAGCGGGACTGAAAGGATTTCTCTGCTAGAAGCTGGCATGTACCTGATGGGCTAAATGGTCCCCTCAGTATCATAATGTAAGTGCATCTCTCACACTTCTCTGCACTGAACTCCACCTATTATCCTGGAGTAACTCAGTGACAAGCAGCATCTCTGATGTCCCCTGACACCAGTCTGAAGAAGGGTCTCCACCCGAAACGTCACCCATTCCTTTTCTCCAGAGTTGCTGCCTGTCCCACTGAGTTACTCCAGCATTTTGTGTCTACCTTCGATTTAAACCATCATCTGCACTTCATTCCTCCACCTACTTCCTCATTCCTGCTTCTCATCTGTCACCATCAGGTCCACAGGTCTCCTCAACACTCACGTGGACACAGTTTTTATCATCTGCAAATTTTGACATCTTGCACAGTGGCGCAGTGGTAGAGTTGCTGCCTTACAGCGCCAGAGACCAGGCCGATCCCGACTGCAGGTGCTGTCTTTACGGAGTTTGTACATTCGCCCCGTGACCTGTGTGGGTTTTCTCCATGATCTTTGGTTTCCTCCCACAATCCAATGACGTACAAGTTTGCAGGTTAATTGGCTTGGTATAAATGTTTTAAAAAAATGTCCCTTGTGTGTGCAGGGTAGTGTTAATGTGCAGGGATCATTGGTCGGTGCGGACAGGGTGGGCTGAAGGGCCTGTTTCCACGCTGTATCTCTGAACTAAAGTAAACTAATATACTAAAATCCAGGTATTTATAGAAATTAAAATGTGTAATGGACTCAAAATGAAGTCCTGAGAAACAGCATGTGACACAGTCATTTACATTTTTTTTATAAGGACTGTTTAAATTTGTACAATGCTTTGTTCAGTGCTTAGTTTAGTTTATTGTCGCGTGTACCGTGGTACAGTGAAAGGCTTTTTTGTTACGTGCTATCCATTAATATTTATTGCCAGAGTCATATTTTTAACTTGCACATGAAACATGCTTGAAGCTGCTTCCACCACCACCCCAGGCAGCGCATTCCAGGCACCCATCAGTCTCTGTGTAAAAAATCCTGCCCCCACAATGTCAACGTTGATGGTCGGTGTGGACTCGGTGGGCCGAAGGGCCTGTTTTCATTCTGTATCTATCAATCAATCAATCAATCAATCAACCAATCAATCAATCAATCAATCAATCAATCAATCAATCAATCAATCAATCAATCAATCAATCAATCAATCAATCAATCAATCAATCAATCAACCCATCAATTCTCCTTTTCCTTCCGACAGAAAGAATTGAGGAAATCAAGTCTTGTGCTGGCATCCTGGGTGAGGATTTTGTATTTTGGTTTAATTGTGTTTTGGTTTATTTATGCTCACTGCTTCTCTCAGGGATCAAACTACGACCAGCGTGGAAGCCAGGAGTGATGGGAGCTCTGTCAATGGTTGAAGAGAAAAGACACTGGCAGCTTTGTAACCAAGGGAGTATCGACCATTTCACAACCACTTTGCCCGATCACAATGAAATCGTTGATGTGTTGACAAACTGCTCAAACCCCAGAGAGCTCCTGAATCTTCTTTCTGACAACAGAACTGGGACATGCATTGAAAGCAGTTTTAAACCATCTCCCAGCACTGCACATTGATCACATGGGGCAGCACGGTGGCACAGCGGTAGAGTTGCTGCCTCACAGTGCCAGAGACCCAGGTGCTGTCTGTGTGGAGTTTGTACAGTACGTTCTCCTGGGACTTTGTGGGTTTTCTCCGGGTTAAATTGTAAATTGTCCCTTGTGTGTGGAGAGTAGATGAGTAGGTGTGGGATGGCATAGAACTAGTGTGACGGATGATCGATGAGTCGGTGTGGACTCGGAGGGCCCAAGGTCTGTTTCCATGCTGTGTCTCCAACCTAAAACCTCTGGATTAAAGCTATAGACATTGTTGCCTGCTCAACTTCTTGACTTGTCTGAGGAATTAGCACTGGGGCAACAACAAGGTGAGATTGGGCTGTTGCAATCAGATTGCATGGTTGAAAACAATGGATAGGGGGAGGAGGGTGGGGGTGTTGGTGATCATTGCAACTTTAGACATTAGATATACAGCACAGAAACAGGCCCTTCGGTCCACAGAGTCCGTGCCAACCAGCAACCACCCTAAACACTAGTATTGTTCTACATCCTAGGAACAATTTACAATTTTCTTTCTCCGAAGTCAATTAGCCTACAAACTGCACATCTTTGGAGTGTGGGAGGAAACCAGAGCACCCAGAGAAAACCCATACCCTCACAGGAAGAAAGTACAAACTCCGTACAGACAGCATCCGTAGTCAGGATCGAACCTGGTCTCTGGCGGGGTAACTGCTGCACCACTGTGCCGCCCCTTAAGATTGGAACTTAAGTTACTATAAAAAATCAGCGAGATTCAGATATCATGATGCATATTTCTGGTGGCACATTGTGAACAAAAACATGGCCCTGTATCTCTGAGCGCCTGGAGATTATTTAGTGGATAAGGAGGGGATAAAAAGAACGAGGGAGAGGCATATTGGAGGGGCGAGTTGGACTGGCAGGTTTTTTATAATGAGGTCTGTAAAACAAAGATCATACAGTAAGGCTTTGGATTTGAAATTAAATACCTTGGAGAGAAGGGGAAAGTTAAATGGAGAAGCGCGGGGCAGTTTTTGTTACACAGAGGGTAGTGGGGGTCTGGAACGCATTGCCAGAGGTGGTGTTGGAGGCATACACTATTGTGACGTTTTAGAGGCTTTAGATAGGCACATGGAAGTGCAGGAAATAGAGGGATATGGATCATGTGCAGACAGATGACATCAGTTCAACTTGGCATCATGTTCGACACAAACAATGTGAGCCGAAGAGCCTGTTCTACGGCTCAATGGTGCTTTTATTGTCACTTGTGCAAAGTGCAAACGCACAGTGAAATTATTTTCTAACAAACAATCCAGTAGAGTATTGCCATACGCAAGCGCATCCCCGATTAGCAAGTGTGGAGCAATAGGCCACTGATCCCTCATGCAAGAGGCGCCATGTGTTGGCGGCATTTGCAAAGTCCAGTCCCCGCTCTAGTTGTTATGGGTGTTGCCCGTTCCAGGCAAGACCCAGGCTGCAGTGGGCCTCCAGCCATCGTCTTCCTTGGACGTGTGGGCGTGTTCTACTGTTTCTGACGTGGCTAATGCAAGCTCGTTTCGCTGACACTTTGAATCAGTAGGGATGTCAATTATCGCCTGTTAAATTCGATCCCTTCCCCACCACAGTTCCCAACATGGTTTCACTAGCAATACTTCCCAGGCACTTGACCTCCATTACCAAAGGCAGCAGATACATTCAGTACCTGCAGGTTCCCCCTCAGTCCACACATCATCCTGGCTTGGTAATATATCACTGTACAAACTCCTTGTCAACAGCACTGTGCAAGGTATTCACCAGAAGGTCACTGCAGTGGTTCAAGAAGGCCAATACCTTGTCCATGTCAATAAAGGATGGGTGGCAAATGACACCCTTGCCATCATTGCCCACTTCCATATATAAACAATTGGAAACAATGAACTGCAGATGTTTCTTTACCAAAAAAGTACACAAAGGGTCAGGTAGTATCATCGGAGGACATGGATAGGCGATGTCAATAGAAGCGTCCCGACCCGAAACGTCACCTATCTGTGTTCTCTGGGGATGCTGCCTGGCCTGCTGACATTCTAGCATGTTGTGTCTTTTTATCTAATGAAAAAACAATTGTGAGCAGCTATCTCCTTTCTCAACTTCTTCAAAAGAAGTTACAAGCCTCAGCAGACCAGGCAGCATCTCTGGAGAACATGGAGAAGCCACCTCTTGGGTCGGGACCCTTATTCGGCCTCTGAAGAAGTCTCAAGAGGGGTCTCGATCTTAAAAATTGCACAGCTATGTTCTCCAGAGATGCTGACCCATTGAATTACTCCAGCATATTGTGCCTTTTTTTTTGGAAACAAGCATCTGCAGTTCCTTGTGTCTACAGGCTTCGGCATTGAGTTGGCGTCCCACTGATGGCCTCTTTGAACCAGCTGTCTCATTTCACCTCCTCAGTCAGTGTGCCAGTCCAACAAAGTTGCCAAACGGCTTATGACAATTTATAGCTTGGCTAGCAGTTAATTGAAATCCCTACACCATTGATTAAAATGATGATTTTATTCTCTCAGTTTTAAAGATTCATGGCTGCATTAAATCAATGCTGGCAACTATGAACGTATGTAAACCTTCCCACACATCATACTGCTACTCCACACTGGACATTAAGTCTGGGAAATAATTTATGCAAACCTGTACGATCCAAGGAAAATTATTCCCTCGGGCCAAATTTGCTTTCTTAAGACTGTAAATTTTTGAAAGAATTGATCGAATCTGTACTTTCATGGAGTTTTTCCAAACGTCATTTTGCCTCAAAGCACTTTATAGTCAATAATGTACTCCTGAAGTGCAGCCACTGGTATAACATAGGCAGCAAAAATCAACGAAGAGCAACGTGCCAATGGACAGGAGAAGGGGAATTATCTTTGAGTTGTCATGAAGGTTTATGGAAGCTGGGGCAATGGTTGCTCCACCTGCAGGATGTGGGAGATGGGGGATATTTCCAATGTTCCAACAACTACACGTGTAAGAAGTGTAGTCTGACTGCGTGTTCATAGAGTCATGGAGTGATACACTGTGGAAACAGCCCCTTCGGCCCAACTTGCCCACATCGGCCAACATGTCCCAGCTACACTAGTCCCACATTTGGTCCATATCCCTCCAAACCTTGAACCAAGATTCTTGATTAGTACAGGTGTCAGGGGTTATGGGGAGAAGGCAGGAGAATGGGGTTAGAAGGGAGAGATAGATCAGCCATGACTGAATGGCGGAGTCGACTTGATGGACCGAATGGCCTAATTCTACTCCTATTCCTTATGACCTAACCTGTCCTATCCATGTTCTGGAGAGCCACGCACGGCAGAAGGTCCTGGTGAATCGTGGCTGTGTCCAGACAGCAGGCCTGTCCCGCCCACCACGGAACCAGGAGGGGGAAGCACCAAACAACAGCCGCTGATGCTGTCCAAGGACGTGGAGGGGGTTTTACATTCCACACCTTCAAGGTTGAAGATGGCTGGGCGTGGAGAGGGACAACAGTTAGCGGGATGATCAGATGGAGGCGATGGCTGCAACAGGCTTTCATAGCCAGCTGCAGTTGGGATTGTGAAATGGCATCAAAGCTTGAGTTACGAGTACTAGTTCTATCCTACAGATATGGGCCATTTCACTGAAGCCAAATAACCCACAAACCCGCATGCCTTTGGAATGTGGGAGGAAACCAGGCGAAATCGCAGGCAGTCACACGGAGAACGTACAAACTCGGTGCAGACAAGCATGCGCAGTCAGGATGGAACCCGAGTCTCTGGCGCTGTAAAGCAGCAACTCTACCACTGCGCCACTGTGCCACCCAGTGCAAGTTCATCCAGATAAACACAGGACTATCACCAACAATGTCCTGCACTTTCAACAGCAACCAGGTCGAATCGGGCCGCAGAGATATGAATCTCAGATGCATAATTATTCATGTTGTGGCTGTATGTGAATTAGGCAGTGATGAAATATAATCGACTTCTGCACAGAAGCAATTCTGCTTTGATCACCTGGGGGCAGCTGTGATGTCTGTTACATATTCATGTGCATTGTATTTCCCACTTTATTAGCAATGTTTATCTTTCCGGCATAAATAATTCAAAAAACAGGCTGCTTATGTGATCTTATTTCAGAGCAGTTATGTCAGGAAGGATAATTACTGTAACACAGCACTTGCGCTACAGTGAATGTGTTTTGCTCCAGAAGGCTACCCCATTAGCGATCATATAACAGATTTGTTCCGATAGGTAATAACTAGATGATTTGAGGTAAAATCTCCATAAATACACAATTACCAGACATGAATTTTTGCTGGAAATAGACAAAAAATCTTGAGTAACTTAGCAGGTCAGGCAGCATCTCTGGAGAAAACCAATAGGTGATATTTCGAGTTGAGACCCTTTTTCGGACCAAGAGTCAGGGGAGAAGGAAAGGAGAGATATAGATATAGAGCAAATGAATAAAAGATATGCATAAAGCAACAATGATCAAGGAAAGGTGGAGCCCACAATGGTTTATTGTTGGCTGTGGGATTGGTGATCCATCTTTCCCTCTCAACATCATTCTCCTGCCTTCTCCCCATAACCTTTGACACCCGTTCTAATCAAGGACCTGTCAATCTCCGCTTTATAAATATCCATTGACAGTCTCCACAGCCGCCTGTTCCACAGATTTCCCACTTTCTGACGGAAGAATTTCCTAATCTCCATTTTAAAGGTACGTCCTTTTAATCTGAGGCCGTGCCCTCTGGTCCTAGACTCTCCCGCTAGTGGATACAACCTCTCCACATCCAACACTTATGCTGTGAAACCTGCAATAAACAAAGTGCTGGAGGAACTCAGTAGGTCAGTCAGCACCTGTGGAGGGAGCTAGTAGGTATGTTACAAAACTTACCTTCAGCGGCGCTGCAGTTCTGTCACTGGCCGTGTGCACGACTTTGGCGCCTTTGAGGAGGGGGGGGCGGGTTAAAATGCCTTTTTCTACCGCCTGTCCTGGATAAATTTTCTCGGGAAGCTAGGTAACGCTGAAGAATTGTTCCAACAGCCGTTCTGTGATATATATATTTAAAATTACATTATATATTTTTTTTAAATATAATCGCTGGACAATTTCAGCGTTGGAGTAAACTAAAATGCTGCTTCTAATGCCGTGAACGCCGACAACGGGGACGGTTTTTGGGTACGGGACAGCTAAAGGAAAGCCGTTTATTTTACATATAAACGTGCTTCTTAGGATTACCTTAATCCACATTTTACGTTGTGAAAGGGTGATTTGGGCCCCATATGAACCAGCAGTATTTTTCCTGCCGATATGGGGTTCAAATTCACTGCAACCGCAACGTTCCAATCGATCACGTTCCACAAAATCTCACTCGCAAGATGATTAAAATGGCCATTAATTTACGGGAATTAAACACTAAATTCCTTCCATTTGGCCTATAAATTAATGGCAATGAGATTTTAAAATCATGTTATATTGTGAATTCTTGTGTAAATGTTATTTGGACACTTAGGCTATTTAAAAATGTTAATCTTTTCTTAAGAAATGGATAGATGTTTAGATCTAGTAATTGAATTTTGTAATTAGCTACAATTGGGTAACTAACTAATTATATGCTTTAATTTCAGGTCATCCAAGTAAGATTGTTTCATATTTGTTTCAGAATGCTTCAATCTATAATAACTGAAAATTCTTTCAGTTTTCTTAATCTTTAAGAAAGTTATGGGCTTTTGACTGTCCTCGATCACAGCTGTTGTGTTAAGTGAATGGAAAAGCAATAGGGAACAAGCTGCTAATTTCCGAGTATGAAAAAGGCCATAACTTTTTTAATTAACTTATTTTTATGCTTTTCTGATGGGATAAATTGCAGACGATTTTTTAAATCTCAAAATTTTGAAACATTGCTAAAACTAGGGATCAGGTCTGGACATTTCTTCAGAGACGGAAGAATCTCCTCTGTATTCAGATTTCTGAATGGTCCTTGCATAAGCCAGGGTACTGTCCGATTTACCTCTACCCCATTATGGACATTGTACTTTGTCTCTGGAACTGATGTATTACAATGCTGAGAACAATATTCTGCACTTTGTATCTGCCCCTTTGCTCTACCTATTGTACTTCCGTTGGACTTGATTGTATTTATGTATAGTATTAGCTAATCTAATTGAATAACATGCAAGACAAAGCTTTTCAACGTACCTTGATAAAAGTGACAATAATAAACCTAACCCCAAACCTAAAGCCAAATAGCCTCAATAATGTTGGCTGCCTAGAACATGCTGCTGGGGGTGGTGGTGGCCCCATATATGATATTCGTGTTTAAAAGGCTATTGGATAGGCACATGGATATGCAGGATATGGATCACGTGCAGACAGAGGAGACTAGCGAATCTTGGCATCATGTCAGGCACAAACATTGTGATCCTAACAAAAGATAGACACAAAATGCAAAAAGAGTAACTCAGCAGGACAGGCAGCACCTCTGGAGAGGGTGGTGTTTCGGGTGGAGACCCATCTTCAGACTGATGTCAGGAGAGAGGGAGATACATAGATAAGGAAGTGTAAGGTATGAAAATAGGACAAAGAAAATAGAGATCAAGGAAAATGTAGAATAGATCATTGTTAGCTGGGAGAAGGTAACAAAGCAAACAGAACCAGCATCTGCAGTTCCTTCCTACACACTAAGCCTAACAGCCTGTTCCTGTGGTGTACTGTTCTGTATTTTATGTTCCAATGGGGATTGTCTGACTGTGGGGTGGAAAGACAAATATTGCTCATTATATCTTTTAGTTATTTGGGCTTTGTTTAATCTTTAAAAATTACTCTTACCTGTTTTAAAACTCATTTTGAAAATTGTCAACTGATACTTAATCTTTAAAAATTATAAAATGTTATTGAATGACACTTTTAACTGAATCTTTTCAGGTGGAATATGTTTAACTATATGAAGCATTTTCCTTTCAGATTTGATTTGTACAAATCATCGTTATACTTACGCTATGGTAAGTTATGTAGCGCAGGAGGATGAGGGGTGATGTTATAGATGTGTACAAAATCAAGAGGAGAATAGATCGGGTAAACGCACGAGAGTCTTTTACCCAGAATAGGGGAAATCAAGAACCAGAGGGCCTAGGTTTAAAGTGAGGGGGAAAGATTTAATAGAAACTTGAGGGATAACTTTTTCACACAAAGGGTAGTGTGTGTGTGGAATGAGCTGCTGGAGGAGGTAGTTGGGGCAGGTACATCTACAGATCTCAACATCTAAGAAACATTTTTGATGGTAGATAGGATAGGTTTAGAGGGATAGCGGCCAAACATAGGCAGGTGGGACTAGTGTAGATGGGACATGTTGGTTGGTGTGGGCAAGTTGGGCTGAAGGATGTGTTTCTACACAGTCTGACTTTATGGTTAACTCTGTATGTCTGAATAAGAATTTTCCTTTCAAGTTTAAATTATACAAACCATAGCTATACATAAACTACTGTGCCCTCCATAATGTTTGGGACAAAGACCCATCATTTATTTATTTGCCTCTGTACTCCACAATTTGAGATTTGTAATAGAAAAAATCACATGTGGTTAAAGTGCACATTGTCAGATTTTAATAAAAGGGCATTTCTACATGGTGAAACTGAAATGTATAAAAATGGCATTTATTAAAATCTGATAATGTGCACTTTATATGTGCGCATGTGCACCACATATAGACAAACATGCTGGAGAAACTCAGTGGGTGAGGCAGCATCTATGGAGCAAAGGAAATAGGCAACGTTTCGGGTCGAGACCCTTCTTCAGACTCTTCAGACTTAACCACATGTGATTTTTTTCTATTACAAATCTCAAATTGTGGAGTACAGAGGCAAATAAATAAATGTTCTAAACATTATAGAGGGCACTGTATGGTAATCTGAATATCCAGGTCTGAAAGACACTCGGACAGGTACATGAATCAGAAATATTTTGAGGGATATGGGCCAAATACAGTCAACTTGGACTAGCCTAGACAGGTCATCTTGGTCGAACAAGGGGGGCCAAAGTGTCTGTTTCTGTGCTGTATGCTCTAACGCTGTATGACTCTATGACTTATGTTTATAATAACAATTAAAGATATTTAAAAAGGAAAATGCATTGACGTCATTGGAACAGAATATATTGAAGTGAATGGAACTGGAGATTGTTATTCCTGATACATCTCTGGCTATTACGGATAACGTTTGGCCCCCATTACACTGAAACTGCAGATGCTAGAAATCTGAACTCAAAAGAGAAAATGCTGAAAACTCAGAGCAGGTCAGGCAGCATCCGTGGAGAGCAAAGTAGAGTGGACACTTAGGGTGAAAGACCCTTCATTTGTAAATTACAGAAGCAGCAACCAGAGTTTAGGACCAGTGACTCAGAAACATGAGTTATGATTCCACCTTAGTAATTTGAGAGTTAAACTTCAAGTAATTAAATAAAATTGCTATTTTTGAAAGGCTTACGACAGCAACAATAAAAGTAGCAGATTATCATGAAATAGAAACCTGGTGCACTAATGTCCCAGTTTAGCTACCCTTGAGGGATTTCAGAATGAGGTTCGAGCCACAACAACACCTTCTATCCATATGGCACCGTTACTGTCTCGGGAGTAAGTTTGGAAAGTTCCCAGATATGCTGAAAGTGAGCAACATCTCAACATCAGGACCAGTTGGAGCTGCTAAACACAATTATTGATTGATTGATTGATTGATTGAAAGATACAGCATGGAAACAGGCCGACCATCGATGACTGTTCACACTCGTTCTATGTTATCCCATTCACTCCCGACACACTAGATTAGATTAGATTAGATTCCTTTATTTGTCATTCAGACCTTTCGGTCTGAACGAAATTTTGTTGCCTGCAGTCATATATATAATAATAAATAACAAAACACACAATAAACACAAATTAACATCCACCACAGTGAGTTAACCAGGCACCTCCTCACTGTGATGGAGGCAAAAGTCTTAGAGTCACTGTCTCTTCCCTCCTTATTCTCCCTCTGTGCTGAGGTGATCCAGGCCTCTGATGTTGTTACCCCACCGAGCGATGGTAAGTCAGTCCCGCGGCTCAACCGAGCTCTGCGAACGGGCCGGTTCAAGCTTCGCGGCCCTGGGTGGTCGAAGCTGCCGAAGATGCCGCCCTCCAGTCCAGCGGACGCAGGTGTTGCCGCGGGAGCTCCGTAAAAACAGGTCACCAACCTGTGACCTGCGAGCTCCCGACAATGTCGTCCACTGGCCCGCGGCCGAGCCCCGGATTCAGGTCGCTGCCACCGGAACGCCTCCTCAGCCCCGAGTCGGGCCACCGCCACCAGAGCACCGCCTCAGCCCCGAGTTGTGCCGCAGCTACATTGGAACGCCGCCACAGCTCCGAATTTGGCCAGCCTCGTGTTGGTAAGTCTTGGCTGGCTCTGCTTCCGGAGCCTCGAGGTCAGTCGCAGTTGGAGGCCGCCAGCTCCGCCATTAGGCCTCAGCGCAGACGGAGGCAGAGAAGGGGGATACGACAGAAAGAGTCGCATTCCCCCGAAGGAAGAGACAGAAAAACATGTTTCAGCCCCCCCCCCCCCACACATAACACAACCTAATAAACTAAAATTTAACTAAAACAAGACAAAAAAAACAACAACAAAAGTAAAAACAGATGGACTGCAGGCGAGCCGCAGCCGTTCAACAGCGCCGCCACTTCCACTAGAGGCAATTTACAGAGGCCAAGTAACCTACAAGTCCACAAAAGTTGCCGTTATCTGAATTCCATATTAACTCTATTTCTTTACAACATCTTGTCCATTCAAGTCGATAGCAACTCACACAGCATTTTCCTATCCCAATAAGGTTCCCAAAAAAATATGGAACTGTAGATGGTGGTTTACACAAAAGGACACTAAGTGCTGGAGTAAGCTCATAGGTTCAAGGAGCAGTCTACTCCACCATTTATTCATGGTTGATCTATCTTTCCCTCTCAACCCCATTCTCCTGCCTTCTCTCCATAACCCCTGACATCTGTACTAATCAAGAATCTGACAATCTCTGCCTTACAAAGATCCATTGAGTTGGCCTTCACAGCCATCTGAATTCCACAGATTCACCACTATATGACTTAAGAAATTCCTGTTCATCTTTCTAAAGGTCTGTCCTTTTATTCTGAGGCAATGGCCTCTGGCCCTAGACTCTCCCACCAGTGGAATCATCCTCTCCACATCCACTCTATCCAGGCCTTTCACTATTCGGGAGGTTTCACTGAGGACCTCCTTCATGCTTCTAAACTCCAGGGAGGGCAGGTCCAGTGCCGTCAAATGCTCATCTTACGTTAAGTCAATCATTCCTGGGATCATTCTCGTAAATGTCCTCTGGACCCTCTCCAACGCCAGCACATCCTTCCTCAGATATGTGGCCCAAAACTGCTCACAATACTCCACATGCAGTTTGACCAGTGCCTTATGAAGCCTCAGCATTACATCATGCTTTTTGTATTCTAGCCCTCTCAAACTGAATGCTAGAATTGCATTTGCCTTCCTTACTACAGATTCGACTTGCACCCGTAGTCAGGATTGAAGCCAGTTCTCAGGCGATGTCAGGCAGCAACTCTACCGCTGTGCCACCATGCCGTCCTGTTGTTGGTTTGATTTTCCTAACGTCAGTGCAGTGGTCAGCTCACACCCTCAAGACCACGGGATGTTGTGCGGGGGGGACAGGCAAATGTGACACTGAGTCTGACAGAGAACAATGTTTCTCACATCGCAGCTCTGCTGCCGTCGCGAAAGTTGGAGAATACAACTGCTATCAGCCATCAGGGAAGAGAGTCCACATTTCCTCAGGGGTTGAGTGCTATTACTGAAATCCTCCATTTAGAAAATCCATTACACAATGAAATCCGAGGATTTATGTCTCGAAGTTGCCATTTTCAGCATCATTTACGCGAAATGTCACCCATGTGAAAGAAACGGGTCCTTGAGAAATGAGATTCCACAGTGACCTTGATCGGCTTGTGGTGACAACAATAAATCAGGCCGCAAATTCTCATCTTGCCATCGGACAGGATTCATTACCGGCAAGCTTTAAGCAGCGTAGTTTGTCTTTGATTGTACCTCAGGCACAGCGCATTGCTGATGCCCATAATCCCTGGCTTTCATCCCTGCACCTGTCCCTGACCCCCTGACTCGATGGTGATCGCTGGTGCAATGTTTAACCCCCTGAGAGCCATCTCACTCAGAACGTTTCATGGCCAGTCTTTCCTGAGTGGTTTGCCACTCTCAGAAAGGCTTCCGAAGGCTTGAATTGGCCAACGGGTATTCCTGAACTACACTCAGCCTTGGGTTCCCCTGTGGTCACTATCAAACTACGAGAGGCATGGATAAGGTGGCACAGAGGCGCAGCGGTATAGTTGCTGCCTTATGCCCCTGTCCCACTTAGGAAACCTGAACGGAAACCTTTGGAGACTTTGTGCCCCACCCAAGGTTTCCGTGCGGTTCCCGGAGGTTTTTGTCAGTCTCCCTACATGTTTCCGCTACCTGCAACCTCTGGCAACCACTTGCAACCTCCGGGAACCGCACGGAAACCTTGGGTGGGGCGCAAAGTCTCCAGAGGTTTCCGTTCAGGTTTCCTAAGTGGGACAGGGGCATTACAGTGTAAGAGGCACAGGTTTGATCCTGACTACAGGTGCTGTCTGTACGGAGTTTGTACCTTCTCCCTGTAACCACTTGGGTTTTCTCCAGGTGCTCTGGTTTCCTCCCACACTCCAAAGGCGTGCAAGTTTGTATGTGAATTCCGTAAATTGTCCCTAGTGTGTAGGATAGAACTAGTGTATCAGCATGGGCTCGATAGGCTGAAGTGCCTGTTTCCATCCCGTATCTCTAAACTAAAAAGATTTATAGGATATAATCACTTAATTAAGGAGAATCAAAAGAGTTTTTTCAAGCATATTAAATGGAAAAAGAGCACACCTGTACACTAACACTATCCTACACACTAGGAACAATTTATAACTGTACAATTTTTACCAAAGCCAATTAACCTATAAAAACATGTACGTCTTTCGAGTGTGGGAGGAAACCAGAGCACCCAGAAGAAACCCACACGGTTATGCCAGTCCCACTTAGGAAACCTGCGGTTCCCGGAGGTTCCCGGAGGTTTTTGTTAGTCTCTCGACCTGCTTCCACTACCTGCAACCTCCGGCAACCACCTGCAACCTCCGGGAACCGCACGGAAACCTTGGGCGGGGCACAAAGTCTCCAGAGGTTTCCGTTCAGGTTTCCTAAGTGGGACAGGGGCTTTACAGGGATAATGTACAAACTCCATTCAGGCAGCACCCATAGTCAGGATTCAACCCGGTTCTCTGGCGCTATAAAGCAGCAACTCTACCGCTGCACCAACATGTTGGCTTAAACTTGCTGAGTGCTTCCAGCTTTTCCTTTATTGATTTTTGTAAAATCACAAGACCAGATGGCAACAAAAAGTGTAGATTAAATAGGTCGATCACCACGAAGTTTGAATGACTATGTATCACCAAAATTGACCTCAAGCAATCCACTTCCTTGGGAACCAGCATAGTGTTCAGGTCATGTATTGATTAACCTCACAGTGAACTTCCCTTGCTCAGACCCTAATTTTCTACTCAGGTAATTACTATTTTACTTCGGAGTCACGTGAGTGACTACGTGAAGAACCCCGCCACGACGCATGCGTGTCATATCGCTTTCACGCTTGCGAAACGACAGGCGGGGTGGAGCGTCCCCCGCAGCGGTAAGTTGAAACCGCGACCTGCAGGTAAGTGATTTACTCTGCGGTAGTTTTTGTCCACGCGCTGTTTTTACACAGGGGGGGAAGCTGGACAAAATAGTGTCCACAAGTGCTGCGAGTAAAGCTGGCTGGGGAGGACCGCGAAGTTGCGGGAGCCAGCAGCAGCTGAAGGCACAAACCCCGTAAGGGATCAGCTGTGCCGACTTTTGGTCCCGCGCCGGCCAGAACACCACGGCCGTTCGGGAGACTATTCAAATGGGGCCGTCAACTTTTTGGACAAGTCGAAAACGTCAGGAGACGGGGTGGAACGACGTTCCCCCGTAGCGACAATTTTAACCTGGACCTGCAGGTAAGAGCTGCGGTCTTTTTTGTGTTTTTACCATGCTGATTACAGGTGGAGAAACCAACGGGCTGCGACAAAGCTGGTGGGCTAGATGGGATCAGCTGTGCCCGATGTCGCCTCCGCACCGGCCAGATCCACTCCACGGCAGGGCAGTAAGGACAAAGCTGGTGAGGGAGGACCGCGGAGCAGCGGGCAGCCAGCAGCAGCCAGCGGCACTCGGATCACTGATAGTGGGATCAGCTGCGCCCGATGTCGCCTCCGCACCGGCCAGATCCACGCAGCCGGGCGGAAAGGCTAGACACAAAAACAAACAAGGTCATGGACTCAGAGGAATCCGACTTTGAACAAACGCGGGCGGCCAGCGACCGAGAGCGCTGGAGCCGGATGGAGCGATGTGTGGAGCATTTGAGAGTTAAACTTCAAGTAATTAAATAAAATTGCTATTTTTGAAAGGCTTACGACAGCAACAATAAAAGTAGCAGATTATCATGAAATAGAAACCTGGTGCACTAATGTCCCAGTTTAGCTACCCTTGAGGGATTTCAGAATGAGGTTCGAGCCACAACAACACCTTCTATCCATATGGCACCGTTACTGTCTCGGGAGTAAGTTTGGAAAGTTCCCAGATATGCTGAAAGTGAGCAACATCTCAACATCAGGACCAGTTGGAGCTGCTAAACACAATTATTGATTGATTGATTGATTGAAAGATACAGCATGGAAACAGGCCGACCATCGATGACTGTTCACACTCGTTCTATGTTATCCCATTCACTCCCGACACACTAGATTAGATTAGATTAGATTCCTTTATTTGTCATTCAGACCTTTCGGTCTGAACAAAATTTTGTTGCCTGCAGTCATATATATAATAATAAATAACAAAACACACAATAAACACAAATTAACATCCACCACAGTGAGTTAACCAGGCACCTCCTCACTGTGATGGAGGCAAAAGTCTTAGAGTCACTGTCTCTTCCCTCCTTATTCTCCCTCTGCGCTGAGGTGATCCAGGCCTCCGATGTTGTTACCCCACCGAGCGATGGTAAGTCAGTCCTGCGGCTCAACCGAGCTCCGCGAACGGGCCGGTTCAAGCTCCGCGGCCCTGGGTGGTCGAAGCTGCCGAAGATGCCGCCCTCCAGTCCAGCGGATGCAGGTGTTGCCGCGGGAGCTCCGTAAAAGCAGGTCACCAACCTGTGACCTGCGAGCTCCCGACAATGTCGTCCACTGGCCCGCGGCCGAGCCCCGGATTCAGGTCGCTGCCACCAGAACGCCTCCTAAGCCCCGAATCGGGCCACCGCGACCAGAGCACCGCCTCAGCCCCGAGTTGTGCCGCTGCCACCGGAGCACCGCCTCAACCCCGAGTCGTGCCGCAGCCACCGGAGCATTGGAACGCCGCCACAGCTCCGAAGACGGCCAGCCTCGTGTTGGTAAGTCTTGGCTGGCTGCTTCCGGAGCCTCGAGGTCGGTCGTAGTTGGAGGCTGCCAGCTCCGCCATTAGGCCTCAGCGCAGACGGAGGCAGAGAAGGGGGGTATGACAGAAAGAGTCGCATTCCCCCGAAGGAAGAGACAGAAAAACATGTTTCAGCCCCCCCCCCACACATAACACAACCTAATAAACTATAATTTAACTAAAACAAGACAAAAAAAACAACAACAAAAATAAAAACAGACGGACTGCAGGCGAGCCGCAGCCGTTCAACAGCGCCGCCACTTCCACTAGAGGCAATTTACAGAGGCCAAGTAACCTACAAGTCCACAAGAGTTGCTGTTATCTGAATTCCATATTAACTCCCCAGCAATTTTGTGTACCTTCCATATTAACTCTGTTTCTTTACAACATCTTGTCCATTCAAGTCGATAGCAACTCACACAGCATTTTCCTATCCCAATAAGGTTCCCAAAAAAACATGGAACTGTAGATGGTTGTTTACACAAAAGGACACTAAGTGTTGGTGTAAGCTCATAGGTTCAAGGAGCAGTCTACTCCACCATTCAATCATGGTTGATCTATCTTTCCCTCTCAACCCCATTCTCCTGCCTTCTCTCCATAACCCCTGACATCTGTACTGATCAAGAATCTGACAATCTCTGCCTTACAAATATCCATTGAGTTGGCCTTCACAGCCATCTGAATTCCACAGATTCACCACTAAATGACTTAAGAAATTCCTCCTCAAAGGTCTGTCCTTTAATCATGTATTGATTAACCTCACAGTGAACTTCCCTTGCTCAGACCCTATCATTCTACTCAGGTAATTACTATTTTACTTCGGAGTCACGTGAGTGACTACGTGAAGAACCCCGCCACGACGCATGCGTGTCATATCGCTTTCACGCTTGCGAAACGACAGGCGGGGTGGAGCGTTCCCCCGCAGCGGTAAGTTGAAACCGCGACCTGCAGGTAAGTGATTTACTCTGCGGTAGTTTTTGTCCACACGCTGTTTTTACACAGGGGGGAAAGCTGGACAAAATAGTGTCCACAAGTGCTGCGAGTAAAGCTGGCTGGGGAGGACCACGAAGTTGCGGGAGCCAGCAGCAGCTGAAGGCACAAGCCCTGTAAGGGATCAGCTGTGCCGACTTTTGGTCCCGCGCCGGCCAGAACACCACGGCCGGGCGGGAGACTATTCAGTTTGGGGCCGTCGACTTTTTGGACAAGTCGAAAGCGTCAGGAGAAGGGGTGGAACGACGTTCCCCCGTAGCGACAATTTTAACCTGGACCTGCAGGTAAGAGCTGCGGTCTTTTTTGTGTTTTTACCATGCTAGTTACAGGTGGAGAAACCAACGGGCTGCGACAAAGCTGGTGGGCTAGATGGGATCAGCTGTGCCCGATGTCGCCTCCGCACCAGCCAGATCCACTCCACGGCAGCGCAGTAAGGACAAAGCTGGTGAGGGAGGACCGCAGGGCAGCGGGCAGCCGACAGCAGCCAGCGGCACTCGGATCACCGATAGTGGGATCAGCTGTGCCCGATGTCGCCTCCACACCGGCCAGATCCACGCAGCCGGGCGGAAAGGCTAGACACAAAAACAAACAAGGTCGTGGACTCAGAGGAGTCCGACTTTGAACAACCGCGGGCGGCCAGCGACCGAGAGCGCTGGAGCCGGATGGAGCGGTGTGTGGAGCATTTGCTCCAATGTGACAGACTCCGGGAGATGGAGTCGGGTCACTGTGGGCTCAATGATAAACCCACAGCAGTACCTCTTGAAGGGCTGCACAGTGCTTCTACCTCATCAGAGGGGAGCACTGCGGGTCAGTTCTGGGCTGACCTGGAAGAGGGGTCCGCAGAAGGAAAGACAAGTGTGCAAGGGGTGCAGGAACAAGAGAACCTACTGGACTAATAAAATGGACTCCAACAAACACTACAGCCAAAGACAGCACCCCTACGCACCCACCAGCAGAACTGGTGAAAGCTCGAAGGCCCGGTATTCAAAACATGAGTCCTTTTAGGCCATGGCCCAGGCCGGCCTTCTTGGAAGATGCGGGGACCTCCAAAGCCAACCAAACCGAAAATCCAGACACCAGCGCAACAACAGCAGCGAAGAACCCACAAAAGAAGTAAACCTGCCACTGGTAACTATGGAGGTAGGTGGGTCTGGTTCCCTACAAAATACAGGGAGCATGGAGGTTGGGGGGAGACTACACTCTTTTCTAAATGCTTGGAGCATGTTAACAACCGATACTTACATCTTAAGCAGTATCCAGGGATATACAATAGAGTTTATACACAAGTACAGCCCTCCAGTTCAACATATACCGAACCGAATGTTCGTGCTTTCTGATAAAGAATAATCAAAAGCGCAGGCTGAACTGGAGCGGCTTTACATAAAAGGTGTAATTGAGAAAATTCAACACGAACCATTAGAATTCGTGTCCAATATATTTATCAAAAACAAAAAAGATGGTGGTTGTCGCATCACCATAGATCTGACAAAATGGATACCTTTGTTTCTGCTAAACAATTAATTTCCAAAGGTTACTTCATGGCCAGCATCGAGTTAAAAGATGCTTACTGTTCAGTGCCTATACGAGGTGACCACAGATATTACTTAAAATTCAACTGGATGGGCAACTCTGGCAGTATAAAGCACTGCCAAATGGATCGGGGACTTTAAATCTCGACCTGCGGCCTACAACAATCTAAAGCCGCGGTCTCCGGTGGGGAAGAGCCGATCCTGGACTGACTGGACTCTGGTCCTGTACACGGGGGGAAATGGAGGAGGACTGGCCAAATTTTTTGTGCCTTCCACCACAGTGATGAATGCTGTGGTGGATGTTTGTGTTACAGTTTTATTGTGTGTTCTTTATTATTGTACTGCTGCTGACAACCCAAATTTCCACCAACCCGGGTTGTGTGGCAATAAATTATATCTATCTATATCTATCTATCTATCAGCCCAAGGCTGTTCACAAAAATTTTGAAACCAGCCCTAGCATTTCTACGGAAACGTAAACACATGGTCATGGCATATTTAGATGACATACTCATTGTGGGCAAAACTTTGGAATTGGCCAAACAAACTGTAATAGCCGCAAAACAGTTATTTGAAAAACTGGGATTTATTATCCATCCAGTTAAATCTAAACTAACGCCTTCCACTACTATGGACTATTTGGGGGTTTCACCATTGACTCAGTTCACATGTCGGTGACTCTGCCTAAGGGAAAGGCTAGAGATTTAATAGAGGCTTGCATAACCTCATTGACATCAGCAAACCATCCATCAGATTGGTAGCAAAAGTAATTGGCAAATGGTGGCTGCCTTTCCAGCCACACAATTTAGACCTCTACATTACCTAAACTTACAGAGAGCAAAAATACTAGCACTCTAAATTAATGCAGACTGACTGACCTATGAAACTACCAATCAAGCTAAAATGGAATAAAATGGTGGATAGATAACATCTGGCTTTGTTCCAACCCAATCATTGTCAGTAACCCTTCCATGGTACTACAAACTGATGCCAGTGCACTTGGGTGGGGAGCCACCAATACCATCACCAGCTGTGGAGGTAGATGGACTGCTCAGGAGGCATCATTATTACTCACACTGGGCATAAACTACCTGGAAATGTTGGGTGCATTCCATGGCCTAAAGTCATATTGTACTGGATCATATCACCAGCATGTTAGACTACAGATAGACAATACCACCGTGGTAGCATATATTAACCACATGGGTGGAAACAAATCGACATCATGTGACAATCTGGCTAATACAATTTGGCAATGGTGTATCCAGAGAGATATTTGGATATCAGCCACTTACCTACCAGGAAGACTAAATTTAGTGGCAGACACCAGGTCACGCAAATTTAATGAAAATTTAATATTCAAAATGGATGTTGAATAAAAATGTATTTGCTGATATTACAGCAAAATATGGAACACCAGATATCGATCTATTCGCATCCAGACTTAACCACCAGTTATCAAATTATATTTCATGGGAACCAGACCCTGGGGCAGCGGTGACAGATGCATTTTCACTGCATTGGGGGGAAATGTTTATTTACGCATTCCCTCCTTCCTGCCTCATCAGTCGGGTATTAAGGAAAATACAACAAGACTCTGCGTCTGGTATTGGTAGTACCCGATTGGCCTACTCAACCATGGTTCCCAGTGGTATTAAACATGGTATTAGAACCATGTATCACCATCCCACATAGACCAGATTTATTGCTACATCCCGTAACAAGGGATAGCCACCCATGCCATAAACATTTGAATTTATTAATTTGTAGAGTTTTAAAAACACCTCTACTACAACTGGGACTGACGGACCGAACAGTGAACATGATCTCGGCGGCCCAAAGATAGTCAACCAAAAAACAGTATCTGGTCTATATCAGGAAGTGGGCGATGCACTGCCATAAAAACAACATCACCTACAGAGACATGAACATCCCGTCTGTTCTGGAATATCTGGCAGGCCTCCACTATGATGAGGGGCTCAGTTACAGTGCAATCAACTGCGCCAGAAGTGCCCTATCGACTTACCTATGGCAGGGGACAGAGCGTTACTCTGTTGGGACTCACCCACTGGTAACAAAACTTATGAGGGGAATTTTTAATACTAATCCCCCAAGAACCAGGTACTCCCAAATATGGGATGTAAGTATTATCCTGAAGATGCTCAGGAATTGGTCTCCAGCAACAGCTCTGTCCCTACACAGACTGACATTAAAAACAGTCATGCTAATGGCATTGGTCACGGCATAGAGGGTACAGTCACTGCATAAACTAAGACTGGACAACATGACTTCCTCAACAGAAAATATTACATTTCATATCTATGAATTAGTAAACAGAACAGACAGGGATCAGCAGGCCTCAATATACAATTTAGGTCATACCCAACAGATGACCGTCTCTGTATAGTAAGACATCTGTCATTATACATGGAGAAAACGAAAATCCTAAGAGGCAATGAGAAGGCACTTTTTGGTCAGCCACTAGCAACCACACAAAAGAGTGACGGTCCAGACCATCTCAAGATAGCTGAAACAGGTGCTAACACAGGCTGGGGTGGATACTAATATTTTAAAATCTCATTCCACCAGGGCTGCAGCTACATCGGCAGCGATACAGTTGGATGTACCAATGGACCAAATCCTCAAGGCAGCAGGATGGTCTGGGGGAAAAAACATTCCAATTATTTTACAATAAACCAGTAATGAAACCTGGAACGTTTGCAGTAACAAATTTGAGTTCTGTAACTTAATTTAAACCCATAAAAAGGGGTTATAAATTTGTGTTAACAAATTTTATGATTTCAATTTCGAATTCATGTCCAAATTATGTTAACACAATTCCTCCTACAGTCATCAAGGCAGACGTGATGCATGGACTCGTTTCCACGGCATGAAATCACAGAGCTTTAAAATCTTCACGTAGTCACTCACGTGACTCCGAAGTAAAATAGTAAGATTAAACGAGAACTTACCAGTTTGAAGTTTGATCTGTATTTTATGAGGAGTTACGATGAGGGATTACGTGCCCTCCACTCCCACCCTTGATCATATACTTAACTGGTATCTCTTCTCTAATCTTACTATGTTTAGTCATTACAGTTATCTGTGATTTCACACCGCTGCTTTGAAGAATGACACGCATGCGGCGTGGCGGGGTTCTTCACGTAACCCCTCAACGTAACTCCTCATAAAATACAGATCAAACTTCAAACTGGTAAGTTCTCGTTTAATCTTACTATTAAATGTGACTGTGCACATCAGTTACATGGGGCCAAATACAGCTGGGCGTTACCATGGAAATTGCCGGCCACTGGCCGTTGATGGTTCACTGGTACTATAGACAATAGATGCAGGCATAGGCCATTCGGCCCTTCAAGCCAGCACTGCCATTCAATATGATCATGGCTGATCATCCACAATCAGTACCCCATTCCTGCCTTCTCCCCATATCCCCTGACTCCGCTATCTTTAAGAGCCCTATCAAGCTCTCGTTTGAAAGTATCCAGAGAACCGGCCTCCACCGCCCTCTGAAGCAGAGAATTCCACAGACTCACAACTCTCTGTGTGAAAAAATGTTTCCTCGTCTCCGTTCTAAATGGCTTAACCCTTATTCTTAAACTGTGATCCCTGATTCTTGACTCCCCCAACATTGGGAACATGTTTCCTGCCTCTAGCGTGCCCAAACCCTTAATAATCTTATATTTTTCAATAAGATCCCGTCTCATTCTTTTAAACTCCAGAGTATACAAGTCCTGCCGCTCCATTCTCCCAGCATGACACTTTGCTCCTGTTTTAGTGTTTCTATTGTTTTTTATTGTTTTTACTGTCTTTTAATGTTTTTATTGTTTTGTTTTATGTTTATGATTAGTCATGTACAGCACTTTGTTGCAACAGTGGTTGTTTTTAAAGTGCTCTATAAATAAAGTTCAGTTCAGTTCAGCATTTGACAGTCCCGCCATCCCAGGAATTAACCTTGTGAATCTACATTGCACTCCCTCAATAGCAAGAATGCCCTTCCTCAAATTTGGAGACCACAACTGCATACATTACGCCAGATGTGGTCTCACTAGGGCCCTGTGCAGGTGTGGTCTCACTAGGGCCCGATACCTCAGAGCTCTGCTGTGTGGCTGGAATAATGGCGAGCATAGAGGAAGAGCAGTGACTCAGCTAGCAGACAATCTGCATGTGGTTCATACCTGGCCCCTCAGCTTTACGCATAGTCTAGTGCACCGTTGAATCTTTGAAAAATACCGCATGGAATCAAGACCTTGTGGCCCCACCGACCCCACACTGACCATCCGTCACCCTCTCACACTAATTCTATCTTATCCCACTTTTCCATCCGCTCCCTATACACTAGGACCAATTTACAGAGGACCAATTAACTTACAAACCCGCTCGTCTTTGGGATGTGGGAGGAAACCGGAACACCCGGAGGAAAGCCACAGGGTCACAGGGAGAACGTACAAACTACACACAGATAGCACCCTAGGTCAGGATCGAACCCGTGTCTCAAGCACAGTGTGGCACCAATTCCATCACAGGAGCAAACCTCATTTTAAGTGGAGTTACCAAACCTGTGGATAAAGGTCAGTGTGGGTAAGTATTTCAGTTGCTTTTCTTTGAAGGTTCATCGAGATTCATAGTTATACAGCAAGGAAGCAGGCCCTTTGTCCTGTTTCACTCATGCCGAACAAGATGTCTAAGGCAATCCCATTTGCCTCAATTTGTCCTATATCCATCTAAATCTTTCCTATCCATGCACTTGCCCAAAAGTCTGTAATTTTGCCTACCTCTGACAGTTCCTCTGGCAAATAGGATTAGTTTAGAAAGACATCTTGATTGGCATGGATGAGATGGTTCAGAGGTTGGAGACAGTACGATGAAGATTCATCAGAGAGGTTCCTGGATGGTGAAATTGAGTGGCTTAGGTCACAGGTAGGTGTGTGTAGTGTAGTGTGCATGTATATATATATATTTGGGTGTGTGTGCGCGTATGTATGAGTGTGCTTGTATGTGTGTTTATTTGTGGATGTGTGTGTGTATTAATGTGTATACCTGTATATTGTAAATAACTGGGGTCTCAGCACCGAGCTGTGCGGCATCCACTCTATCTCGCCTTTCACTATCTGGTAAGTTTTAATGAGGTTTCCCCTTCCTCCCTCTATACTCCAGTGAGTACAGGCCCAGCACCATCAAACTTGTATGGCTGTAACGTAGCAAAATGCAGAAAAAGTGAAGGGGTCTGAATACCTTCTGAATGCACTGGATGTGTGTGTTTGTGTATGAATATGTGTGTGCCTGTGGTGTATGTATATATGTGTGTGTGTGTGTGTGTGTGTGTGTGTGTGTGTGTGTGTGTGTGTGTGTGTGTGTGTGTGTGTGTGTGTGTACGTGTGCCATGTGTGTGTACGTGTGCCATGTGTGTGTGTGTGTGTGCGTGTGCGTGTGTACGTGTGCCATGTGTGTGTGTGTGTGTGTGTGTGTGTACGTGTGCCATGTGTGTGTGTGTGTGTGTGTGTGTGTACGTGTGCCATGTGTGTGTACGTGTGCCATGTGTGTGTGTGTGTGTGCGTGTGCGTGTGTACGTGTGCCATGTGTGTGTGTGTGTGTGTGTGTGTGTGTGTGTGTGCGTGTGTGTGTATGTGTGTCATGTGTGTGTGTGTGTGTGTGTGCGCGTGCGTGTGTACGTGTGCCATGTGTGTGTGTGTGTGTGTGTGTGTGTGTGTGTGTGTGTACGTGTGCCATGTGTGTGTGTGTACATGTGCCATGTGTGTGTGCGTGTGTGTGTACGTGTGCCATGTGTGTGTGTGTGTGTGTGTGCGCGTGCGTGTGCGTGTGCCATGTGTGTGTGTGTGTGTGTGTGTGTGTGTGTGTGTGTGTGTGTGTGTGTGTGTGTGTGTGTGTGTGTGTGTGTGTGTGTGTGTGTGTGTGTGTGTACGTGTGCCGTGTGTGTGTGCGTGTTCATGTCTGTACGTCTGCACTTGCTCCTTATTTTAAACTGAGCAAAACAGAGTTCACTGAGAAAGATAAAGACTGCTAGAATCTGCCCATGGTTTATCAAACATCTAACTATTTTGCACCCTTCTGCACAGAGGTGTACATCCTACATGCAAACCAGTTATTTACATACTATGCAATTAAATTCTGCCTCTTCCAATCATCTGGAAACCAGATGAACTATTTTCTTGACCGAGTCTTTAATTTGGAGTATTGCATGCAGTTCTGGTCATTCCATTACAGGAAGGATGTGGAGGCTTTGGAAAGGGTGCAGAGGTGGTTGGATTCACCAGAATGATGCCTGGATTAGGTGGTATTAGCTACAGGGAGAGGTTATACAGATTTGGATGGTTTCCTCTGTAATGCCAGAGGTTGCGGGGAAACCTGATAGTAGTATATAGAAGTATGTGGGGCATCGATAGGGTGGACATGTCAGAACCTTTTTCCCAGAATGGATAAATCAAATACTAGAGGGCAGAGCTTTAAGGTGAGAGGGGTAAAGTTTAAAGGAGATAGGTGTGAGGTGGGGGGATTTAGCAGGAGGGTGGTGAGTGCCTGGAACGGGCTGCAGGGGGTGGTGATTGAAGCAGGTATGTTAGTGGCATTTAAAAGACTTTTGGATAGTCATATGGATATGCAGGAAAGGGAGGGATATCGGTTATGTATGGGTGGGCAAGTGATGGCCTGGGCATCATGTTTGGCACAGATATTGTGGGTCAAGAGCCTGTTCTTGAGCTGTATGTACTGTCCTATGTTGTATGTATTAATGTATAAAATTAACAATGGAGGCCTCAATCCAGACCTTTGTGGGAATACAACTTCCCAGCTGCAGTACACTCCCTTTATCCGCATTCTATTTCTCCCACTCTATGACCAGTCACAAAATATGATTATCATCCACAACGTAGTACAGTTAATACCTTCCACTACCTGCAACCTCCGGCAACCACCTTCAACAAGCATCACAAGCGGCTTTGACTAAAAAATTACCGATTTTTAAAACGGCAACCTATTTTTAGTCGCGGCTGGTTTTGAATTTTTTGAAATAGTCGCCGGAACATAGAAGAAGCGGAAACCACTTTCGACCATTAGGGAGACTGACAAAAACCTCCGGGAACCCCTGGGAACCGCACGGAAACATTGGGTGGGGCGCAAAGTCTCCAGAGATTTCTGTTCAGGTTTCCTAAGTGGGACAGGGGCATAACTCAGCAGGTCAGGCAGCACCTCTGGAGAAAAAGAATGAGCAATGTTTTGGGACAGAACCCTCTTCAGACCCTGAAGACTCGCCGAGTTCCTCCAGCATTTAGTGTCTATCCGGTACAAACCAGCATCTGCAGCTCCTTCCGACACGTGATTATTATCCAATTCCATACCCTTGTCATTTTTTTTGCAAATAATCTCTTGCTTGTCAAATACTCAATGAAAGTTCATGCAGAAAATAATTCTACAGAGGCCAGTCCTGGCCTGCATACCAATGCCCTCCTCAAAGCAATCAAGTGGACTCACCATAAACACTTTATTATTCATACTTTCTTGCTGGCTTTGATGACTTGCTGGTTATCCAAGTGTTCAGTCACACTGTCCCTGACGTTGCGTCTCCATAGCTGACATTAAACTAATGGCTTTACAATTTCCTGGCCTATCTCTCTCTCTTCCTGCTTAAGCAAGCTCATAACAGCCAGTGTACCTTCATTAAAACCAGGCCAATACTTGTTCTTTGGACAGCATTAACCAGTTCTTCTCTTGATAGACACAAAAAGCCGGATTAACTCAGCGGGACAGGCAGCATCTATGGAAAGAAGGAATTGGTGACTTTTTGGGTCGAGACCCTTCTTCTCTTGCCCTGAAGTAATGATTGCGCTATAATAAATGAGATTTGTCCACAGGTGACTATTTTGTGTGTGATGTGAGGTTCGGGTCGAGACCCTTCTCCAGAGATGCTGCCTGACCCATTGAGTTACTCCAGCAATTTGTGTCCATCTTCATCAGGCCTTCAGCAATGCTCCATCTCAGATTGTGACCAGGGCAAAACTTGGCAAGAATATACGTTGAACTACTGTAGGTTAGGGTCACCTATCCCTGTTCTCCAGTGCTGCTGCCTGACCCGCTGAGTTACTCCAGCACTTTGTGGCTTCTTCAAGAAAAATGGGCAGCCCAGAGTACGGGAGGTGTGGGTGATGAGCACCTGCAGAGGTGAACGAGGGGGAAGGAATTGGATAACAAGGTCAAGGGGGTGTGAAATGAAATATGAATTGGGGCTGGGTGGGAGATAGACGTCCCCCCCCCCCCCCCCCACCCCCACCCCCAATTCTCTCACGCTGTGTGTGGTCAGAAAATAATAGATATCCAAAGGCCTTGTGTCTCTTCCAATCTTTAAAGATACAGCACGGAAGCAGGTCCTTTGGCCCAACGAGTCTGTGCCAACCAGCACTCACCATGTACACTAGCATTATCCAACACACTAGGGACCAGTTACAATTTACCAATGCCAATTAATCAGCAAAACTGTACATCTTTGGAGTTTGGGAGGAAACCAGAGCACACGGAGAAAACAGGGAGTGCGTGCAAACTCCATACAGACACAGGGTGAGAGTTGGGAGTGAGAAATTGCGAAAGACCAAGCCCGAGGGAGCATAGCGACTGGGGGGGGGGGGGGGGGGGGGGGGAGGAGGGTTTCCCTCTCCCATTGGTACGGAACATTTGCATTTTCAGCTTGAAATTGTGCAATATGGTGCATATTGTAGCGAGTCTTTTAACTTACACTTGAATGCAATATATATGCTTTAAATTGGATTGGAGCGTTTTTGAGAGGCTGTGCGATCACTGATCACTGGCCTTGGGGGTACCCGGTGAGGGAGTGGAGCAACCGAGTGGGGAGAGGGTGTGGAAGAAGGGTGTGTCCCCTCCCAGGTTAGGAACCTTTTCAAATTTGATGTATTAAAATCATGTTTTAGTGCACTATAGAAGTATGATTTCAATGTTTTTAGTATGAAGTATTTTTAAGAGGTAACTTTTTAAGGGGTAACTTTATCCACACAAAGGGTGATGGGTGTATGGAACAAGCTGCCAGAGGAGATAGTTGAGGCAGGGACCATCCCAACATTTAAGAAAAAGTTAGACTGATACATGGATAGGACAGGTTTGGAGGTATGGACCAAAAGCAGGTGGCGTAGCTGGGACATGTTGGCGGGTGTGGGCAAGTTGCACCGAAGGGCCTGTTTTCACACTGTATCACTCTATGACTACATTATACCTCCTCCATGCATGAATGCTTCAAAATCAAGTGATCGAGTTTTGAATGCTTCAAAATCAAGTGATTGCCATATACTCAATCATAGAAACAAAGGAAATAGGTGCAGGAATATGCCATCGGCCCTTCAAGCCAGCACTGCCATTCAATATGATCATGGCTATTCATCTAAAATCAGTACCTCTTTCCTGTTTTTTCCCCATATCCCTTGATGTCGTTAGCCCCAAGAACTAAATGTAACTCTCTCTTGAAAACATCCAGTGAATTGGCCTGCACTGCCTTCTGTGGCAGAGAATTCCACAGATTCACAACTCTCTGCGTGAAGAAAGTTTGTTCTCATCTCAGTCCTAACTGGTTCCCCCTTTATTCTTAAACTGTGACCCATGGTTCTGAACGCCCCCAACATCGGGACCATTTTTCCTGCAGTTACAGTAAGTGAAAATCTAGCAGGATGCTTTCACCAACCACCCCCATTTGAAGTCCACTATCTTCCACCGTATCTACCCAGTGCTTGGTACTTACTTCCAGCAGCCACTGGTTGTCCTCCAGGATGCACCGAGCCGCAGCCTGATCCATGCCGGTCACCTGGGTGAATTTGGCGCAGAGACTCTCACGGCAGCGGCGCAACGCTTCGACGCCTCAGACGGCCCGGAACTCTTGCACTGAGGCTGCTCCATGGCCGGAGCTGCAGTGAGTGACTCGCCAGCCCGGCAAACACTCGCCAGCCCCGCTCCCTGTCCGCATCTGTCCCCGCCGCTGCTTCAGCTTCCAACACCCGCGGCCCATGCAGTTGATATGAGTTTTGAAATTTTCGTTGATCACAGAATTTCTCACAACAGAGCGAGAGAAATTTGTGATCAGCGTGAGAATTTGGTGAAATGCGTGATTCTCACGCTCAATGCATGGGAGTTGGCAGCCCTGCCTCTCAATCCCCCTCTCCCTCTCCCCCCCTCTCTCTCTCTCCCCCTCTCTCTCTCCTCTCTCTTTCCACCTCTTTCTCTCCCCTCTCTCTCTTTCCCTCCCACCTCACTCTCATCCCTCTCTCTCTCCCCCTCTCTTCCGCTCTCTCCTCTCAACCCCCTTCTCCCCTCCCCTTTCCCCCTCTCTCTCCTCTCTCCCCTTTCTCACCCCTCACTCAATCCCCTTCCCTCTCTATTCTCTCTCCCCCTCTCTCTCTCTCCCACCTTTTTCTCCCCCCCTCTCTCTACTCTCTTCCCCTCTATCCCCTCTCTCTCCCACCTCTCTCTCCCTCTCTCTCCCTCCCACCTCACTCTCCCCTTCTCTCTCGTCCCCTCTCTCCTCTCTCTCCCCCCCTCTCTCTCTCCCCTCTCTTTCCCCTAACTCTCTCCCCCCCCTCTTGCTCCCCCTCTCTCTCTCTCCTCTCTTCCCCTCTCTCTCCCCTCTCTCTCTCCTCCCTCTCTCTCTTCCCCCTCTCTCCCTCCCACCTCACTCTCCCCCTCTCTCTTGTCACCTCTCCCCTCTCTCTCCCTCCCCTCTCTCCCTTCTCTTTCCCCTAACTCTCTCCCCTTTCTTTCCCCTAACTCTATCTCCTCCCTCTCTCTCTCTCCCCCTATCTTTCTTCTCTCTCCCCCTCTTCTCTCTCCCTCCCTCTCTTCCCCCCTCTCTCCCCCCCCCTCTCTCTCATTCTCTCTATCCCCCCCTCTCTCTCTCTCTTCCCCCCCTCTCTCTCTCATCTCTCTCTCCCTCTCTCCCCCATTTCTCCCTCCCACCTCACTCTCCCCCTGGCTTTCTCTCCCCTCTCTCTTTCTCCTCTGTCTCTATCTCCTCTTTCTCTTTGCCCCCCCCATCTCTCTATCTTTTCCACTCTCTCCCCCCTCTCTCTCTCCCATTCTCTCCTACCCTCTCCTCCCTCTCCACCCCCTCTCTCTTCCCTCTTTCTTCCCTCTCACCCCTCTCTCTCTTCCCTCTCTCTCTTCCCCCCTCTCCCACCTCACTCTCCCCCTCTCTCTCCCCTACCTCTCTCTCCCCCCCTCTCCCTCTTCTCTCTCTCCATTCACGCCCCCTCTGTCTCTCCCCTCTCTCTCCTCTCACCCTCTCTCCACACTGTCTCCCTGTCTCCTTCCCCTCTCTCTCTCTCTCCACCTCCCTTTGAGAGTCTGTCCCTTCGGCACAGAGACTCTCGCGGCAGCGGAGCTTCCGACGGCTCCGCGGCCCGGGACACTCACACTGTCCGGAGCGCTCCATGGCCATGGCTGCAGCATCAGCCCCGCAAACACTCGACAGCGCCGCAAACTCACCAGCCCCGACTCCCCGCATCTGTTCCCGCCGCTGGTTCTGCTCCCATCCCTCCCGCAGCCCCGGCTCTCCAACACCCGCGGACCATGCAGTTTATCCGAGTTTAGAAATTTTCGTTGATCACAAAATTTCTCACCACTGAGCGTGAGAAATGTCTGATGAACGTGAGGGCGTGAGAGTTTGCTTGAGGGCGTGAGTCTCACGCTTAAAGAGTGAGAGTTGGCAGCCCTGCAGACAGCACTCATAGTCAGGATCGAACCCGGGTCTCTGGCACTATGAGGCAGCGACTCTACCCGCTACACCACTGTGCCACCCTCAAATCTATGGAAAACAATACCGGAGATGTGTTTAGGGTAAGGTTGTTGGGGGAATGGGAGTAGGGAGCAGAGCAATGACTAGCATTACAGTGGTGTCTGCTCAAAATGTAGCTAAGAATTCAACTGCACATTGTGACTGCAGAACCGAGTTTGATTTATGCATTATACAGAGAGATGGAATTCTAAGCGTTGAGCTTAAACTCTCGAGGGAGAAGAGCGAATACTGTTGCTCTGAAACAATGGTAGAATTAATATGTGGCTTTAAAATGGATTTATGCTGGAAATGACATAGATTTAAGCTTAAAAGCTTTATGGAAAGAGGCAGTCCATTGCCTTTGGCAACGTAATTGTCATATCTAAGGTGATTTTCACTTGTTTTGTGTGCATTGTGTGCCTGAGTGTATGTGTAGGTATATCTATGTGTATGTCTACAAATATGCATGTGTGTTTGTGTCTGTGTGAGTTTGAGTCCATGCTTGTGTGGTTGTGGGTGTGTGCATATGTGTATATCTGTGTGTGTGTGTGTGTGTGTGTTTGTGTGCATGTATATGCGGGCGTGTTTATCTGTCTGTGTCTGCGTGTGTGTCAGAGTCCGTGTGTGTGTGGCTGTGTGTGTGTGTGACAGTGTGTGTGGCTGTGTGTGTTGTATCCATGCTTGTGTGGTTGTGTGTGTGAGTGTGAGTGCGGCTGTGTGTGTGTGTGTGTGTGTGTGTGTGTATGTGTGTGTGTGTGTGTGTGTGTGTGTGTGTGTGTGTGTGTGTGTGTGTGTGTGTGTGTGTGTGTGAGTGTGAGTGCGGCTGTGTGTGTGTGTGTGTGTGTGTGTGTGTGTGTGTGTGTGTGTGTGTGTGTGTGAGTGTGAGTGCGGCTGTGTGTGTGTGTGTGTGTGTGTGTGTGTGTGTGTGTGTGTGTGTGTGTGTGTGTGTGTGTGTGTGTGTGTGTGTGTGTGTGTGTGTGTGAGTGTGAGTGCGGCTGTGTGTGTGTGTGTGTGTGTGTGTGTGTGTGTGTGTGTGTGTGTGTGTGTGTGTGTGTGTGAGTGCGGCTGTGAGTGTGAGTGCGGCTGTGTGTGTGTGTGTGTGTGTGTGTGTGTGTGTGTGTGTGTGTGTGTGTGTGTGTGTGTGTGTGTGTGTGTGTGTGTGTAGAAACAAGGAATTGCAGATGCTGTTTTACAAATAAGTCTGAAGAAGGGTCCTGACCTGAAGAATAACCTATCACCTAAGGTCGCCCGTGTTCTTTGTCACAATAACTTTTTAATATTAATGTTACTTGACTTACTACGTTTCATGTCAGATACAGGATAAAGATAATAACGTTTAGTGCAAGATATAGTCCAATTAAAAATAGTCTGAGGGTCTCCAATGAAGTAGATGGTAGGTCATAAGTTCATATGTTCTAGGAGCAGAATTAGGCCATTCGGCCCATCCAGTCTATTCCACTATTCAATCATGACTGATCATGACTCACTCAACCCCTTCTTCCAATAACCCCTGACACCCATACTAATCAAGAATTTGTCAACCTCCGCATTAAACATACCCATTGACTTGGCCTCGAAAGCCATCTGTGGCAATGAATTCCACAGATTCAACACCCTTTCATGAAATAAATTCTCCTCATCTCCTTTCTGAAGGTACAACCTTTTATTCTAAGTCAGTGCTTTTTGGTCCGAGATTTTCCCACTGGTGGATACATCCTCTCCACATCCACTCTATCCAGGCCTTTCATTATTCCAGTCTCTTGCTGGTGATGGGATGGTTCAGTTTCCTGACAACAGCTGGGAGCTTAACCATCCTATCATTTCTCAAGTAATTTTGAGTGTTGCTGGATATTTGTGATGCCCACACATTCAGTGAAAGTCCTTCAGGGGAGAATGGTGAACACATGAAATCCCTGAAATCCATGGTGAAAATACTCTAGGGGTATTTCAAAAAGGCAATACAGGCCGCCCACATCAATAAACAAATCAACTAACAAAATAAGACTATTTTACGTCTGATGAACAATGCAGTTTCCTCTGCACCCATTAATTTCCTTCTATTTTGCTGGTAAAATGAAGTATTCCTGCAGTGGGATTTTCACGTCCATATCCGGCACGGTGGTGCAGCAGTAGCGTCACCACCTCACAGCGCCAGAGATGTGGGTTCGATCCTGACTATGGGCGCTGTCTGTCCGCACTCCCCCGTGACCGTGTGGATTTCCTCCGGGTGCTCCGGTTTCCTTCCACACTCCAAAGACGTACAGGTTTGTAGGTTAATTGGTTTCTGTAAATTGTAAATTGTCCATAATGTGTAGGATAGTATTAGCGTACGGGGTGGTCGCTGGTCGGCGCATACTCGGTGGTCCGAAAGGCTTCTTTCCACGCTGTATCTCTAAAGTCCAAAGTTTAAAGTCCCAGTTTCCCCAGGAGATGGTTATTTTCAATCTGCACGGCTGCATTCTATTTCATTTGATTTTGATGCTGCTCGTTCACTCTCTGTATGGCCGTGGAGACTAAATCAATGGTCAGCTCAGTGGTGTGATGTCACGTTGTGTTACTGGGAATGTCAGCCTTCATTTCTTGGCTACAGGCATCATTTTGTTCTCTGGCTTGGAGCCTCTGATTCTGCTCCAGTACAAAGCGCTAGCAAGAGAATCAGTCGGTTCTCAAACTGGTGTGGAACAAACGCCTGGTATTTAATTCAAGGCAGTTTAATACCTGTAGTAAGATTAAACGAGAACTTACCAGTTTGAAGTTTGATCTGTATTTTATGAGGAGTTACGATGAGGGATTACGTGAAGAAGCCTGCCAGGATGCATGCGTGTCATTCTTCAAAGCAGCGGTGTGAAATCACAGATAACTGTAATGACTAAACATAGTAAGATTAGAGAAGAGATACCAGTTAAGTATATGATCAAGGGTGGGAGCGGAGGGCACGTAATCCCTCATCGTAACTCCTCATAAAATACAGATCAAACTTCAAACTGGTAAGTTCTCGTTTAATCTTACTATTTTACTTCGGAGTCACGTGAGTGACTACGTGAAGATTTTAAAGCTCTGTGATTTCATGCCGTGGAAACGAGTCCATGCATCACGTCTGCCTTGATGACTGTAGGAAGAATTGTGTTAACATAATTTGGACATGAATTCGACATTGAAATCATAAAATTTGTTAACACAAAATTATAACCTCTTTTTATGGGTTTAAATTAATTTACAGAACTTAAAATTGTTTCTGCAAACGTTCCAGGTTTCATTACTGGTTTATTGTAAAATAATTGGAATGTTTTTTCCCCAGACCATCCTGCTGCCTTGAGGATTTGGTCCATTGGTACATCCAACTGTATCGCTGCCGATGTAGCTGCAGCCCTGGTGGAATGAGATTTAAAAATATTAGTATCCACCCCAGCCTGTGTTAGCACCTGCTTCAGCCATCTTGAGATGGTCTGGACCGTCACTCTTTTGTGTGGTTGCTTGTGGCTGACCAAAAGTGCCTTCTCATTGCCTCTTAGGATTTTCGTTGTCTCCATGTATAACGACAGATGTCTTACTATACAGAGATGGTCATCTGTTGGGTATGACCTAAATTGTATATTGAGGCCTGCTGATCCCTGTCTGTTCTGCTTTACTAACTCATAGATATGAAACGTAATATTTTCTGTTGAGGAAGTCATGTTGTCCAGTCTTAGTTTATGCAGTGACTGTACCCTCTGTGCCGTGACCAATGCCATTAGCATGACTGTTTTTAATGTCAGTCTGTGTAGGGACGGAGTTGTTGCTGGAGACCAATTCCTGAGCATCTTCAGGACAATACTTACATCCCATATTTGGGAGTACCTGGTTCTTGGGGGATTAGTATTAAAAATTCCCCTCATAAGTTTTGTTACCAGTGGGTGAGTCCCAACAGAGTAACGCTCTGTACCCTGCCATAGGTAAGTCGATAGGGCACTTCTGGCGCAGTTGATGGCACTGTAACTGAGCCCCTCATCATAGTGGAGGCCTGCCAGATATTCCAGAACAGACAGGATGTTCATGTCTCTGTAGGTGATGTTGTTTTTATGACAGTACATCTCCCACTTCCTGATATAGACCAGATACTGTTTTTTGGTTGACTGTCTTTGGGCCGCCGAGATCATGTTCACTGTTCGGTCCGTCAGTCCCAGTTGTAGTAGAGGTGTTTTTAAACTCTACAAATTAATAAGTTCAAATGTTTATGGCATGGGTGGCTATCCCTTGTTACGGGATGTAGCAATAAATCTGGTCTATGTGGGATGGTGATACATGGTTCTAATACCATGTTTAATACCACTGGGAACCATGGTTGAGTAGGCAAATCGGGTACTACCAATACCAGACGCAGAGTCTTGTTGTATTTTCCTTAATACCCGACTGATGAGGCAGGAAGGAGGGAATGCGTAAATAAACAATTTCCCCCCCAATGCAGCGAAAATGCATCTGTCGCCGCTGCCCCAGGGTCTGGTTCCCATGAAAGATAATTTGATAACTGGTGGTTAAGTCTGGATGCGAATAGATCGATATCTGGTGTTCCATATTTTGCTGTAATATCAGCAAATACTTTTTTATTCAACATCCATTCGGTGTTTTCATTAAATTTGCGTGACCTGGTGTCTGCCACTAAATTTAGTCTTCCTGGTAGGTAAGTGGCTGATATCCAAATATCTCTCTGGATACACCATTGCCAAATTGTATTAGCCAGATTGTCACCTGATGTCGATTTGTTTCCACCCGTGTGGTTAATGTATGCTACCACGGTGGTATTGTCTATCTGTAGTCTAACATGCTGGTGATATGACCCAGTACAATATGACTTTAGGCCATGGAATGCACCCAACATTTCCAGGTAGTTTATGCCCAGTGTGAGTAATAATGATGCCTCCTGAGCAGTCAATCTACCTCCACAGCTGGTGATGGTATTGGTGGCTCCCCACCCAAGTGCACTGGCATCAGTTTGTAGTACCATGGAAGGGTTACTGACAATGATTGGATTGGAACAAAGCCAGATCTATCCACCATTTTAGTTCCATTTTAGCTTTGATTGGTAGTTTCATAGGTCTGTCAAAGTGACCTGCATTAATTTTCAGTGCTTGTATTTTTGCTCTCTGTAAGTTTTGGTAATGTAGAGGTCCAAATTGTGTGGCTGGAAAGGCAGCCACCATTTTGCCAATTACTTTTGCTACCAATCTGATGGATGGTTTGCTGATGTCAATGAGGTTATTGCAAGCCTCTATTAAATCTCTAGCCTTTCCCTTACGCAGATCCACCGACATGTGAACTGAGTCAATGGTGAACCTCAAATAGTCCATAGTAGTGGAAGGCGTTAGTTTAGATTTAACTGGATGGATAATAAATCCCAGTTTTTCAAATAACTGTTTTGCGGCTGTTACAGTTTGTTTGGCCAATTCCAAAGTTTTGCCCACAATGAGTATGTCATCTAAATATGCCATGACCATGTGTTTACGTTTACGTAGAAACGCTAGGGCTGGTTTCAAAATTTTTGTGAACAGCCTGGGGGCTGATGATAAACCATTTGGCAGTGCTTTATACTGCCATCGTTGTCCCATCCAGTTGAATTTTAAGTAACATCTGTGGTCACCTCGTATAGGCACTGAATAGTAAGCATCTTTTAAATCGATGCTGGCCATGAAGTAACCTTTGGAAATTAATTGTTTATCAGTAACAAAGGTTTCCATTTTGAAGTGAATATATTGTACAAATGTATTCAATTTTGTCAGATCTATGATGATGCGACAACCACCATCTTTTTTGTTTTTGGTAAATATATTGGACACGAATTCTAATGGTTCATGTTGAGTTTTCTCAATTACACCTTTTACGTAAAGCCGCTCCAGTTCAGCTTGCGCTTTTGATTTTTCTTTATCAGAAAGCACGAACATTCGGTTCGGTATATGTTGAACTGGAGGGCTGTACTTGTGTATAAACTATTGTATATCCCTGGATACTGCTTAAGATGTAAGTATCGGTTGTTAACATGCTCCATGCATTCAGAAAAGAGTGTAATCTCCCCCCCGACCTCCATGCTCCCTGTATTTTTTGGGGACCAGACCCACCTACCTCCATAGTTACCAGTGGCAGGTTTACTTCTTTTTTGTATGTTCTTCGCTGCTGTTGTTGCGCTGGTGTCTGGATTTTCGGTTTGGTTGGCGTTGGAGGTCCCCGCATCTTCCAAGAAGGCCGGCCTGGGCCATGGCCTAAAAAGACTCATGTTTTGAGTACCGGGCCTTCGAGCTTTCACCAGTTCTGCTGGTGGGTACGTAGGGGTGCTGTCTTTGGCTGTAGTTGTTTTTTGTTGGAGTCCCTTTTATTAGTCCCAGGGTTTTTGCTTCCTCATCGAGCTCCTTGACTTGCTTCGATAGGTTGCCTCCAAACAATAGTATTGGTGGTTTTGTGGTCCCAGGTTTGCACAGTGCCTGCACCCCTGGCACACTTGTCTTTCCTTCTGCGGACCCCTCTTCCAGGTCAGCCCAGAACTGACCCGCAGTGCTCCCCTCTGATGAGGTAGAAGCACTGTGCAGCCCTTCAAGAGGTACTGCTGTGTGTTTATCATAGGACCCACAGTGACCCGGCTCCATCCGTCGGAGTCTGTCACGTTGGAGCAAATGCTCCACACACCACTCCATCCGGCTCCAGCGCTCTCGGTCGCTGGCCGCCCGCGGTTGTTCAAAGTCGGACTCCTCTGAGTCCACGACCTTGTTTGTTTTGTGTCTAGCCTTTCCGCCCGGCCACGTGGATCTGGCCGGTGCGGAGGATACATCGGGCACAGCTGATCCCACTATCGGTGATCCGAGTGCCGCTGGCTGCTGCTGGCTGCCCTCTGCTCCGCGGTCCTCCCTCACCAGCTTTCTCGCAGCCCGTTGGTTTCCCCACCTCTCAAAACATGGAGGGGATGTGCCCCCCCTGTCCCCCCCCCTCCGGATTTCCGCCCATGACGGGGAGAAGGCAGGAGAATGGGGTTGAGAGGGAAAATAGATCAGCCTTGATTGAATGGCAGAGGGCCGAATGGCCGTCTTGATGGGCTGCATAGCCTAATTCTTCTCCTCCTACCAGGAATTAGCAAGCAGTCCTGAGTTGCTATCTACCTCAGTGGAGACCCTCACACTATCTTTGAGTGGACCTTACTGGACTTTACCATGCTGGCTCGAAGGGCCGAATGGCCTACTCCTATACCTATTTTCTATTGTCTAAACATTATTCGCGTTATTCCTTTTATCATGTGTCTTTACATTGTGAATGACTTGATTGTGGTCATGTATTGTCATTCTGTTGACGGGTTAGCACGCAACAAATGCTCTCCGCTGTATCTCGGTACACGTGACAATAAACTAAACTCAAACTCAACTAACAGACACATGTCAATATCTGTTGAACACTTAGTTATAGGATGAACAGGTGTCAGAACTCGTCTCACCTTAGACCCATGAAAGGGGCTGCATGAAAGAACAATCTGAAGTGAAAGACAAAATGCTCTATTTCTTTGTGATAAAGAACTATTATTTGCCCCAATCCAGGCAGGCAATTTAAGAATGTCTCTATCAATCTGAATCCAAACTGATAACACCCTCAGCAAGATTGTGACAATATTGACAATCTGAATACAATAAGGAAAGATCAGCATTGATTTCTAAAAAGATCACATTCATCTTGAATGTTCCATAGAAAGCATACCGCATCACATGGATTTCGATAAAGTGCCACAGAGGAGTTACTGTATTACAAAGGTCAGTGTGTGAAGGATCATTGGACAGAATGGATTGAAAAATGATTGCTAAAAATGAAAGTCAGCTTTAATACAAAAGGGAGGGAGATGAAGCTAAATTCATAAACATAGCACATATAACTTGGTAAATTACAGCACAGGAACACGGGCAGTCACGGTGGTGCAGCGGGTAGAGTTGCTGCCTTACAGCCAATGCAGCGCCGGAGACCCGGGTTCAATGCCGACTACGGTTGCTGTCTGTACGGAGTTTGTACGTTCTCCCCGTGACCTGTGTCAGTTTCCTCCAAAATCTTCGGTTCCCACACTCCAAAGACGTACAGGTTTGTAGGTTAATTGGCTTGGTATAAATGTAAAAAATTGTCCCTAGTGGGTGTAGAATAGTGTTAATTCGCGGGGATCGCTGGTCGGCACGGACCCGGTGGGCCGAAGGGTCTGTTTCCATGCTGTATCTCGAAACTAAACTAAATTAAACAGGCCCTTTGGTTCATAATGTCCGTGCTGAACATGATGCCAAAATAACCCAACCTCATCTGCCTGCACTTCATCCGTATCTCTCAATTCCCTGCATATAAAAGCCTTTCAATTGCCACTGTCCATTCTTTAGTTTAGTTTAGTTGAGAGTTACAGCGTGGAAACAGGCCCTTCGGCCCATTGAGTCTAAGCCGACCAACGATTGTCCCTAACACTAGTTTTATCACACATTTAGGCGGCACTGTCGTGCAGCGGTAGAATTGCTGTCTTACAGCACCAGAGACCGAGGTTTGATCCTGACTACGGGTGCTGTTTGTATGGTGTTTTTACGTTCTTCCTCATGGTGCTCTGTTGTCCTCTCACACTCCAAAGACCTGCAGTTTTGTAGGTTACTTGGCTTTGGTACATTGTAAATTGTCCCTAGTGTGTAGAATAATGTTAGTGTATGGGGTGATCGCTTGTTGGCAGTGGGCCGAATGGCCTCGTTTCAAGCTGTAGCTCGAAAGTCTAAAGTCTACATCAGGAACAATTTACTAAAGCCAATTAACCTACAAACCTGCACGTCTTTGGAATGTGGGTGGACACCGGAGCACCCGGAGAAAACCCACATGGTCACAGGAAGAATGTACAAACTCATAACTCAATTTGGTCAGTTCTCGGGATATAGAATCAATTGGAATAAAAGCGAAATCATGCCAATAACAAAATTCAATTTACATACAATACAACAATCCCCTTTTAAAATAGTTAAAGATAAATTTAAATACTTAGGAATCTATGTAACTAAGACATATACCTCTTTATTTAAACTAAATTTCCCACCCTTACTGAATAAACTACATAAGAATATTCAATACTGGAAAACACTCCCCATTTCAATGCTTGGGAGAATTAATGCTATAAAAATGATTTTTTTACCGCAACTGCTGTACCTACTTCAATTAATTCCGATATATATCCCAAAAACATTTTTCAAAAAAGTCGATTCCATTGTTACAAGTTTTGTCTGGGATTATAAGAATCATAGAATAAGTAAAAAACATTTATGTAAATCAAAGATAAATGGAGGTTTGGCTTTGCCAAATTTCTTATTTTATTTTTGGGCAGTCCATATTAAAAACATGAATTTTTGGCTGGAAGAAATGGATCAACAACCAGATTGGCTAATGATGGAAAAGGAAGACTGTCTACCTTTTGAAATTGGACCGATCATATTTGCCCCCACAAAACTGCACAAAAAAACCTATAAAGAAAACCCCATAATACATAGTGGAATACGAATTTGGAAACAAATAAAAAAAGATTTAAAATTGAATAATATACCACTCTGCCTTCCCATTGTAAATAATCCTTTATTCAAATCATCCTTTATGGACAAAGGTTTCACACAATGGAAAAATCATGGAATCAAAAATATAGGACATCTTTATGGGAAAGGTACTTTTCTTTCATTTCAAGAGTTACAACTGAATTATGGACTGCACTCAAATAATTTCTTCAGATATCTACAAATTAGAGATTATGTTAAATCTAATACACAAGTTTACAGGAATAGGGAATCAGAAATTCTTGATGAATGTCTGAACAAGCATCCTAATACTGAAAAACTAATAGCTTATATTTATAACACCCTACTAAATAACGAGGTACCACCGACCGAACCATATAGATACAAATGGGAAAATGAAATAGGTCATCCTATCACGAAAGATATGTGGGACGAAAGTTTACAACAAATACATCAATGTTCATTAAATGCCAGACATACTTTAATACAATTCAAGGTCTTACATAGACTACACTTCTCTAAAATAAAACTAAATAGAATCTTCCCACAAATCTCTCCTATTTGTGATAAATGTCTACATTTAGAGGCTAATTTAACACATACGTTTCCAAACTGTATAAAACTTAAACATTTCTGGACAGATATTTTTGAAATAACTTCAGAAGTTATTAATACAAAACTGGACTCAGACACAAAATTAATAATACTTGGAATATCAGAACAAAGCTTAACACTCACAACAAACCAAAGAAACTTCCTCAATTACAGTATAATAACCGGAAAAAAATGAATATTAAAATTTTGGAAAGGCCCTACAACCCCCACAATTAAAATGTGGATTACGGAAATGTCGGAGACCCTATACTTAGAAAGAATTAGACTTGTCTTAATGGACAAACAAGATCTTTTCCATAAAATTTGGGCTCCATTCATTAACTATCTGAAGGGATAGATTGGCACAGCACGAGGACCCAGCTGAAACTTGAACTCAGGAACAGATGAAAAACTATACTTTATAACCTACGAACCTATCTCCATTGATGTATTACAGGTAACCCATTCCACCTCCCTTGTTTTTCTGTTGTGTTGCTTTTTTTTTTTTTTTTTGCTTTTTTTTTTATTTGTAACTTTCTACCCTTTCTTTTTCTCGCTTTCTATAAAAAATAAAAATACTAGAAGCGGTAGAATGTTCAAACTCTGTAAAGATGGCACCCGTGGTCAGGATCAAACTCGGGTCTCAGGCGCTGTAATGCAGCAACTCTACCGCTGCGCCACCGTGCCACCCCCACCACCACCAGCACCACCTTCCTCCACCAATAGCTCTAGCAGCTCATTCCATGAACCCTCCACCAACTGTGTAAATAAACTTGCCCCGTAATCTCCTTTAAACTTTCCCCCTTCTCACCTTAAAACTATGTGGAGTCAGGGTATATGGGGAGAAGGCAGGAACGGGGTACTGATTGGGGATGATCAGCCATGATCACATTGAATGGCGGTGCTGGCTCAAAGGGCCGAATGGCCTACTCTTTCACCTATTGTCTATTGTCTATGCCAGGAGCCATTGGAGCGAGAGGAGGAGTTTCCGGGCGGTGAGTTTAAAAATCGAGCGCGGGGCTTTGCTCCACAGAGGCCCAGGAGCCGTTGGAGCGAGAGGAGTATTTTCCAATCCTACCATCAAACTTGGGAAATAGTAAGATCTCTGGAACATAATGCTAATGATAACCAAGAAATAACCAGATGGTTGTAATCCACCTGGTTCCCCGATAACTTGAGGGTATAATCTCTGCTGCCCTTACATAGGCTGACCTTTATGTGACTCCACTCCCACTGCGGTGGGCTTGTCTTTGAAAGCTGCCTGCTTTCCATACAAGTTTGACCTGCACAAGTTGAACCACAACTTATTGAATACCCGACGGACTTCTCCCCGGTACGATTTTCTCCTTTGTTTTTATGCTTTTTCTAAGCACATACTGCAAAGAAGAACATCGCTAGAAATCCCAGAACGTGCTAATCATGTCTTCGAGATGCCTGTGAGAAGTTCAGAGTGTGATTCAATGGTAGTGAGCTCATTACCCCTTCTAGGGTACACAATATCTGTCATTACTTCCAGTTCTCTGCAGGCCTGGCCTGGTTTATGAAGCAAAAGGCTTTGTTCTTCACAACTTTGATGTGCTGCGAGGCAGCCCAAAGCATAAAACAAAACAGCATCCAACTTATAACACATACAGTGTTCAAGAAGGAACTGCAGATGCTGGAAGATTGAAGGTATACATACACATGTGTATGTGTTATACGTGATGATGGTTGAGTTTTAGTTTATTGACACAGTGTGATATTCACGTTGTTCATAGAATTGGGATAATTGTTTATAAACTATATATCTGTACACAAAATTGCTGCTGCACCCGCTGAGTTTCTCCAGCACTTTTGTGTACCTTCGATTTTCCAGCATCTGCAGTTCCTTCTTAAAAACTATATATGTGTGCTTGTCTGCCTGCATATGAGTGTATATATGCATGCATGTATATGTGGCTTGTGTATGGATATATGCATGTATGTATGTATATGTTTGTATATATATATATATATATACATACACAAACATATACATATATATATATATATATATACACAAACATATACATATATATATATACACAAACATATATATATATATATATATATATATATATATATGAGAAAGTTTGTAAATTATTTGAGACGCGGCGAAGAGGTGGGAATAAATAAGTGTATACTTCCTCCTACTCCTTTTCGAACATGCAAGATTTAATTTGTGATGTTTATGAGAAATTATTCAATGTGTTGTGTACAGGCTTATTGTTCATTATATTTTATTGTTATTTTGCTTTGTTTTTAACATTTTTTGTTTTACATGTTCAAAATAAATATATATATATATGACTACATTCAGCTATCTGCTCTCTCAAAGCATTAGAGTCCTTCTGGCCATCTCTTCCATTCATTCCTTGCAAGCATTGCCTTTTAAACCTAGATCCCTCACTTAATTATCTTCTTCTCAGCGCTGAGGATGCCTTGATCTTCCACAACAGTTCTGTTGGTTTTGAGGTAAATGCAGAATCTACAAACTCTGTCCTAGCTGACCTGAAACATCGCCTGTCCATGTCCTTCAGAGATGCTGCCTAACCCGTTGAGTTACTCAATCACTTTGCGTTCTACGCTAGATTCCAGCATCTGCAGTTCTTGGTAACAACATTCGCACCTCATGTACCTAGTTGTTTCTTAGTACTGTTAACAGAAAGCCAGAATAGAAACTGTTCCTCTTCTCTGATCCATCATTCATAAACTCACTTATTCCTTTACGTCAGACTTTAGAGATACCACGTAGATACCGAGCCTACCTCGACCATCGATCACCCCATACACTCACTGTCCTACAGACTGGGGACATTTTTATTACAATTTACAGAAGCCAATTAACCTACAAACCTGCACGTCTTTGGAGTGTGGGAGGAAACCGGAGCATCTGGAGAAAACACGTGTGGACACAGTTAGAACATACAAACTCCGTACAGAGAGCACCCGTAGTCAGGATCGAACCCAGATCTCTGACACTGTAAGGCAGCAGCTCTACCATTGCACCACTGTGCTGCCCCAATATCCTCATATCCTTTCATTCCTTTAGTTATCTCAAGTGCTTTATTGTTAAATGTACCGAAACAGAACAATTAAATTCTTACTTGCAGCAGCACAATAGGTTTGTAAATACAGTACTCAATGGATAATATAATAAACATAATACATTTACACAGAGAGTGGTGAATCTCTGGAATTCTCTGCCACAGAAGGTAGTTGAGGCCAGTTCATTGGCTGTATTTAAGAGGGAGTTAGATGTGGCCATTGTGACTAAAGGGCTCAGGGGGTATGGAGAGAAGGCAGGTACAGGATACTGAGTTGGATGATCAGCCATGATCATATTGAAAGGTGGTGAAGGCTCGAAAGGCTGAATGGCCTACTCCTGCACCTATTTTCTATGTTTCTATGTAACAGACAAAAAAAGCTCAATAGATTTTAAAAAACAACATTGTGTAAAACTACACAAAGCAGAAAGCAAGAATAGAAGTCATTCCTCTTCCCTGGTCCACCATTCATAAACGCACTTGAATACAGCATGGAACAGGCCCTTCGGCCCACCGAGTCCACGCCGACCAGTGAATACCCCGTATACTAGTACTACCCTACACACGAAGGACAATTTTTACAAATTGCAGAAGCCAATTAACCTGCAAACCTGCAGGCCTTTGGAATGCGGGAGGGAACTGGAGCACCCGGAGAAAACCCACACGGTCACAGACAAAACATACAAACTCTGTACCGACAGCACCCGTAGTCAGGATAGAACCTGGATCTCTGGTGCTGTAAAGCAGCAGGTTTACTGTTGTACCACTGGCCTGCTGTGACAAGTGGCGTACTCATTGCTGTTTGCCATCTATATCAACGATTTGGATGGGAATGTGAAAGGTACGCTTAGTAACTTGGCAGATGACACCAAAATGGGTGGTATCCTAAACAGCGAAGAAGGTTATCAAGAATTGTAGTGAGGTTTTTATCAGCGGGTTAAGTGAGCTGTACAATGGCAAATGGAGTTTAATTCAGATAAGCACAAGGTGTTGCATTTTGGAAAGACAAACCAGGGTACGACTTTCACAGTGAATGTAGGGCCTTCATCAATAAGGACATTGAGTGGAGAAGTTGGGATGTTGCCAGAGGAAGTGGTTGAGGCAGGTATAATGGCAACATTTAAAATAAATTTGGTCAGGTACATAATTTGGATAGGTTAAAAGAGATATGGACGTGACATGGCAAATGAGTCTTGTAGATGGTCATATTGGTTGGCATGGGAGAGTTGGGCAGAAGGGTCTGTTACTGTCTCCATCACTGTGAATCAGTACTCTGGTAACTGAGTTGAATCTGGCACCTTAAAGAGCAATCTATTCCCTTGTGCAGTCCAGTATCGTAGTTGGCAAATCTGAATCCCTTAAATCTGGATTTTAAGACTGTATTGTTACAAAAGCTGGTCCCTAACATTGAGAGAAGGATCTTCAAGGATTCAGCTCAGTGGCACTTCGGAACAGACAACAAATGCAGATATTGGCAGCAACATGCACACCCCTTGAACAACCAGAAATAAACAATTCACGTGGAGAATATTTCAATTTGTCTCAACTGTCCCTGCTGCCACTCGGTCAACTTTATAGACACAAGGAACTGAAGTTACTCAGCGGTTCAGGCAGCATCTCTGGAGGACACGATAAGGGTCTCTACCCGAAACGTCACTTCTCCATCTCCTCCAGAGATGTTGCCTGTCCCGCTGAGCTACTCCAGCACTTTGTGTTCCAAGCAACTTTATAACCAGTCCAATAACTTGCTCTCAATGCTGCAATGATGGCCAGCAATCTTTTATCAGGGACTTTCTGAGATGCCTCTCAGAAGTTCTCAGAAATAATGTATACAGCTATTCCAATCTATTAATATAACCCCATTAAAAAAAAACAATTTGTCAGCTGTAACTCCCCTAATCTGCTGAAGATTTTCAAAGTGTTCAGTCACCTTTCCCTTAATGGGACTTTAATGTTAAGTTCCTGATGACAGATGCTGGGCTAAATGGTCTACAGATCCATGGAGTGTTTAACAGACCTTCATTAAATAGAAGAGTAATGGTCGGCTTTCCAATCTAATGGGACAATTTCAGAAGAAAACATAGATAAAGACTGATAATCTATTCTGACAATTGCCCAGGTCATCATTGAACTACAGTGCCCTCCATAATGTTTGGGACAAAGAGCCAACTTTTATTTATTTGCCTCTGTACTTCACAATTTGAGATTTGTAATAGAAAAAATCACATGTGGTTAAAGTGCACATTGTCAGATTTTAATACAAGGCGATTTTTATACATTCTGGTTTCACCATGTAGAAATTACAGCAGTGTTTATACATAGTCCTCCCATTTCAGGGCACCATAATGTTTGGGACACAGCAATGCCATGTAAATGAAAGTAGTCATGTTTAGTATTTTGTTTCATATCCTTTGCATGCAATGACTGCTTGAAGTCTGCGATTCACGTACATCACCAGTTGCTGGGTAGCTTCTCTGGCGATGCTATGCCAGGCCTGCATGGCAGCCATCTTTAGTTTATGTTTTGGGGGCTAGTCCAATGCAGTTTTTTCTTCAGCATATAACAGGCATGCTCAATTGGGTTCAGATTGGGTGATTGACTTGGCCATTCAAGAATTGACCATTTATTAGCTTTGAAAAACTATTTTGTTGCTTTAGCAGTATGTTTGGGATCATTGTCTTGCTGTCGAATGAGCTGCCGGCAAATGAGGTTTAAGGCATTTGTTTGAACTTGATCAAATAGGATGTGTCTGTACACTTCAGAATTCATTAAGCTACTACGTCCATTCATTATGGACTATGTATAAACACTGCTGTAATTTCTACATGGTGAAACCAAAATGTATAAAAATGGCCTTTATTAAAATCTGACAATGTGCACTTTAACCATGTGACATTTTCCTATTAGAAATCTCAAATTGTGGACTATAGAGGCAAATAAATAAAAGATGGGTCGTTGTCCCAAACATTATGGAGGGGACTATATTACCATGCTATACAAAAGTTGTTTATCATTTTATCCATAAGGTGACACCTCTGACACTGCAGTGTTACCCAAGGACTGCACTGGAGTACACTTTACACACTCGAGTGTCTGATTTCGGAGACAACAGTCCTTGTACATCCACAACTGTATAGCCATCAAATCCAATTCAATCTACAAATTTGCGGATGACACCACTGTTGTGGGCTGGACATCAAATAATGACGAGACGGAGTACAGGAAGGAGATTGAGAACCTCGTGACATGGAGTTGGGACAACAACCTTTCTCTCTATAGTATTGAGAGTAGCATTGAGAAGGTATACAGTCAGAACCTTATTCCCAGGGTGGAAACGTCAATGATCAGAGGACATAGTTTTATGTTGAGAGGGGCAACATTTATAGGTTTGTGCTGCCTGGGATGGTGATGGAGGCAGGTGTGACAGTGGCAGTGAAAAGGCTTTCCATAAACCCAAAGTGCTGGTGTACAACAGCATCTCTGGAGAAAAGGAATAGGTGAAAGAAAAGGTGAGCTTTTGTAACTCTGTCAATGCCTAAACGTGGCAACACTTGTGTACTGCCGCGGTGAGGTCTGCTCTATGATTTTACCAGACCAAAGCTTTACCTGGACCTAGATACAAATGCCAATAAAGTATCATTGAATCAGGTGACGTTTCAGGCTGGAATCCTTCTTCAGACTGAACCTTTAAGATAAGCACATAGATATGCAGGGAATGGAGGGATATGGATCATGCATAGACAGAGGAGATGAGTTTAACCTGGCATTATGCTTGGCGCGGACATTGTGGGTTGAAGGGCCTGTTCCTGTGTTGTGCTTGCCCATGTACCATGTAAAACATGTTACAATAGCTCTGCACTGCAACAAGATCATTTCAAAGGTGAAAATCAGGGCAATAACTTCGAACTGCTGGGTTATTAAGAGCAGGAATTAAAAACAGGGAATTCCAATGTCAATTAACACTTTGACAATGTAATTTATGGAGATACCCAATTCTTAATAGCAGCCCAACTTAAAAGCCCTGCGTTTCACAATGTTGTGGGTGTAACGCACTGGATACGTTTTGACTTGTTAATTACAATTATAGACTCAAATGAAACTGTCATACATTGAAATATGGCACTCATTTTGCTGTGCTCCAGATTTAATGAAGTATACAGATCACTGCCTTCAAGCCTATCTTGACATTCTGGATGTTTGGTCTTAAAGGACACCGATTAACATCCGGATAAAAATATAACCTACTACAAAACCCGTAGTGTAGGAAGGAATTGCAGATGCTGGTTTATACATACGTGCAGGAGTAACTCAGCGGGTCAGGCAGCATCTCTAGAGAAAAAAGATGAGTAACATTTCGGGTCGGACTCTCAGCTCCAGAGATGCTGCCCCCTGACCCGCTGAGTTACTCCAGCACTTAATGTTTTGGCATAAATCAGCATCTGCAGTTCCTTCCAACATATTTTAGCTGCTCCACTACAAAATCACTTACTTTGAGGAAGTTCTCCTCCTCTCTCCGACTGGAGTTCTGTGTGATCCTCTCTCACTGCTGCACCTCTGTGGAGTCTGAAGAAGGGTTCCGACCCAAAACGTCACCCATCCTTTTTCTCCAGAGATGCTGCCTGACCCGCTGAGTTACAAAAGCAAGAAGACTGCTTGGAACTATTGTTTTAAAGCTGATATGATCCAGATTGCACAGATGGTGATGGCGATGATAAATTGTGATCTAAAAGGCCAAGTAAAGTTTTGCTTTGGAAAGACACAAACTCCTGGAGATAGAGGAATTTATTTAGCCAGTGGGTAGTTAATCTGTGGAACTCATTGCCACAGAGGGCTGTGGAGGCCATGTCAGTGGATATTTTTAAGGCAGAGATAGACAAGTTCTTGATTAGAACCAGTGATCCCCACACATTAACACCATCCTAGGGACAAATTCAACCCAAGATCTCGGAGAAAACCCACGCAGTCATGGGGAGAACGTACAAACTCCGTACAGCCAGCACCCGTAGTCAGGATCGAACCCGAGACTCTGGCGTGGTTAGGCAGTAACTCTACCGCTGCACCACTGTGCCGCCCTCTGGCAGCTCGTTCCATCTTGAATACATTTAGCCACCTGGCTGCAGTTACCCAGGACCTGAAGTCCTCTTTAATGCTCTGATTTCCACAATGCTGCCATTTAGCACTGATCGGCGTTTCCCCGTCTCGCTTGACCTTGTTACATTGCTGTGCGCTGAATACGCCAGGGACTCTGGTTGGCGCGACAACTTTGCTTGACAAATTAAAGGGTTATTCTCCTTAAACCCAATTAATTTAATCCTTAAACTGCTAAGCTGTTCTCTCAAAACAAGCCAGCCATGCGTGAAAATCCTCAAAGTATTAATGTACCCTCAAGCTCTGTGTAAACAAATTGGTTTCATAAAATATGAACAATGTATACTTTTGAAAATATAATTAAACACTGTGCATAACAAATGAACTCGAAGGGAGCTGCTTACACTTCAAACAGTATTTCCTTATCATTACAGTATCACTGTTGTCAAATGTAAAGAGAAAGCGCCATAAAGAAGCAATAAATCAGCCAGCATTGGCGGAGAGAAAATCAGTCAAGGAACTGCAGATGCTGGATTAAAAAATGAAGATAGACACAAAAAGATGGAGTAACTCAGTGGGACAGACAGCATCTCTGGAGAGAAGGAATTGGTGACGTTTCTCGGGTCACCCATTCCTTTTCTCCAGAGATGCAGCCTGACCGTCTTAAAGCAGACTATAGTCTACATTACTCCAAGCTTTCAGTCTTGGGGCAATTTGTATCAGAGGTTCGTGTGTTCAAGCCTCACTCTGTAGACTCATGACTATGAGTCTGTAGACTCACAAGTAGCACTCAAGCCTAATGTTCCCCTTTCAGTGATCAGACTTAAGCCCCTGTCCCACTTAGGAAACCTGAACGGAAACCTCTGGAGACTTTGCGCCCCACCCAAGGTTTCCGTGCGGTTCCCGGAGGTTTGTGTCAGTCTCCCTACCTGCTTCCACTACCTGCAACCTCCGGCAACCACCTGCAACCTCCGGGAACCGGAAGGAAACCTTGGGTGGGGCGCAAAGTCTCCAGAGGTTTCCGTTCAGGTTTCCTAAGTGGGACAGGGGCATTAGTCACACAAAACGTTGATGAGGCCGCATTAGTTGTACAAGAGGTGGGTGAGGCAGCACTGTGGCAGATATTATGGGCCTGTTTTGGCCGCCTTGCATTAGGAAAAATACCGTTAAACCAGAAGGTGAGCAGTGAAAGTTTACGCGGATGTTGCCATGACTTGCTTTTGGGGCGCAACAGTGTCTGCAGTTCCTTGTGTGTCCTCCGACCACTGGGTTTGGCTAACCATTCACAGTATTCTACTAGACTTGCTGCCTTACAGCGCCAGAGACCCAAGTTCAATCCGGGCTGCGGGTGCTGTCTGCACAGAGTTTGTACGTTCTCCCTGTGACCGCGTGTGTTTTCTCCGGGTGCTCCGGTTTCCTCCCACATTCCAAAGACCTTGGTTAATTGGCTTAAATAACATGAATGACAAATTTTTCCTAGTGTGTAGGATAGTGCTCGTGTACAGGGTGATCTTATAGATCTTATCAATCTTATAGAATTTTAACTTAAAGCACACGGCATTGGGGGTTCAGTATTGATGTGGATAGAGAACTGGTTGGCAAACAGGAAGCAAAGAGTAGGAGTAAACGGGTCCTTTTCACAATGGCAGGCAGTGACTAGTGGGGTACCGCAAGGCTCAGTGCTGGGACCCCAGCTATTTACAATATATATTAATGATCTGGATGAGGGAATTGAAGGCAATATCTCCAAGTTTGCGGATGACACTAAGCTGGGGGGCAGTGTTAGCTGTGAGGAGGATGCTAGGAGACTGCAAGGTGACTTGGATAGGCTGGGGTAGTGGGCAAATGTTTGGCAGATGCAGTATAATGTGGATAAATGTGAGGTTATCCATTTTGGTGGCAAAAACAGGAAAGCAGACTATTATCTAAATGGTGGCCGATTAGGAAAAGGGGAGATGCTGCGAGACCTGGGTGTCATGGTACACCAGTCATTGAAAGTAGGCATGCAGGTGCAGCAGGCAGTGAAGAAAGCGAATGGTATGTTAGCTTTCATAGCAAAAGGATTTGAGTATAGGAGCAGGGAGGTTCTACTGCAGTTGTACAGGGTCTTGGTGAGACCACACCTGGAGTATTGCGTACAGTTTTGGTCTCCAAATCTGAGGAAGGACATTTTTGCCATAGAGGGAGTGCAGAGAAGGTTCACCAGACTGATTCCTGGGATGTCAGGACAGTCTTATGAAGAAAGACTGGATAGACTTGGTTTATACTCTCTAGAATTTAGGAGATTGAGAGGGGATCTTATAGAAACTTACAAAATTCTTAAGGGGATTGGACAGGCTAGATGCAGGAAGATTGTTTCCGATGTTGGGGAAGTCCAGGACAAGGGGTCACAGCTTAAGGATAAGGGGGAAATCCTTTAAAACAGAGATGTGAAAAACTTTTTTCACACAGAGAGTGGTGAATCTCTGGAACTCTCTGCCACAGAGGGTAGTTGAGGCCAGTTCATTGGCTATATTTAAGAGGGAGTTAAATGTGGCCCTTGTGGCTAAGGGGATCAGAGGGTATGGAGAGAAGGCAGGTACGGGATACTGAGTTGGATGATCAGCCATGATCATATTGAATGGCGGTGCAGGCTCGAAGGGCCGAATGGCCTATTCCTGCACCTAATTTCTATGTTTCTATGTTTCTATGATCACTGGTTGGTGCAGACTCAGTGGGCTGAAAGGTCTTTTTCTGCACTGTATCTCTAAAGTCTGAAAGTTTAGAGTCTAAAGATTAAAGACTTGGGTGCCTGGCCCATAGGAAAAGGTTAGCCAAGCTAGGACTTTATTTCTTGGGCTTGGAATGCTTTGCTTGGAGTGATGGTGAAGGCAGACACAACAGTGGTGTTTAAGAGGCTTTTGGATAGGCACATGGAAATGCAGGGAATAGAGGGATATGGATCATGTACAGGCAGATGAGATCAGTTTAACTTGGCACCATGTGTAGGAAGGAACTGCAGATGCTGGTTTACACTTAGGCACAAAATGTTGGAGTAACTCAGCGGGTCAGGCAGCATCTCTGGAGAAAAGGACCAGGTGACGTTTCAGGTTGAGACCCTTTTTCAGGCTGATTTGTTCTGAACCTTTTCATACCTCTAGTTTCCCTCTCCCCTGACTCTCAGTCTGAAGAAGAGTCTCGACCCAAAACGGCACCTATTCCTTTTCTCCAGAGATGCTGCCTGACCCGCTGAGTTACTCCAACACTTGGTGTCTAACTTGGCATGATGCTCGGCACATTGTGGGCCGAAGGGCCGGTTCCTGTGCTATACTGCTCTATGTTCTATGTGCTGAAACTTGACATCTGAGAGAACAGACAGGGGGGGATGTTAGGTGATATATTTATTAAGAGTCAACATTATGCTACATTGCAATCATTAGTATTCAGGAAGAACAGATTATCCTTCACATTTATTCGGTTTGATTGGATACTTGACAAGCGCAGATTTTCTGCAAAGGCTTCAGTTCCCAAAGGCAAATCATTTTCACTGTAAACCTGTAAGCATATGGTTGCAAATTAGGAGCTTTTACTGGCATTGACATTGTACCACATGGTCACACTTCAGTGTCATCTTGAAGCTCCAGAATAGCTATAAAGTGGCTGCCTTACTCTGTTTCCGCACGGTGGCGCATTCTGCAGGCGCTTGCCAGCAAACTGCCACGATTTATCTCTGATGAGGAAGGAATAGTGATGAATGTTCACGTCAGAGGTGTGCGTGATAAAGGTGAAACTCGAGGGAGAATGATGTTCTTCCCAAACTTTATCTCTTTCATTCTCAGTTTAGTTGGAGTATTACGTGCGCTCCTGGTCTCCCCCATTTCAAGAAGGACGTGGGAGTCTTTGGAGAAGAGATTTACCAGAATGCTGAAGATAGAGACACAAAATATTGGAGTAACTCAACGGGTCAGGCAGCATCTCTGGAGAAAAGGAATAGGTAACATTTCAGGTCGAGACTCTTCCTTAGACTAGGCTGATGCCGGCAGAGGTTAAAGTACTGATGGAATAATTGGTAGAAATGTTCTTGAAATTGGGGTCGAGACCCTTGGTCAGTCTGGATGAGATGGTATTAGCTACAAGGAGACGTTGGACAAACTCAGATTGTTTTCTCTGGAACGTCAGAGGTTGAGGGAAGACTTGAGAGAAGCTCATAAAAAATTGAGGAGGCGTAGATAGGTTAGACATTCAAAACCTTTTCCCCCGGGTGGAAATGGCAAAGACTAGAGAGCATAGCTTGAAGGTGTGAAGGGTAAAGTTTAAAGGAAATATGTGGAAGAAGTGTTGTTACACAGTGAGCAGTGGGTGCCGGAAAGTAGGGTTGCCAACTGTCCCACTATAGCTGGGACATCCCGTATATTGGTTTGCCCCTATGGGACTGCCCTTGTCCCGTATTTGACTGGTACTACTCTGGTCGAGGGAATGGTCGGGTTGTGTCCGGTCCCGCCTCTCCCATCTTGATGTAGTGCAGCCCATGGAGTGCAGCAGCAGCGCCTCGCCTGTGGTCCCATCGGTCGGCAGCTCGGCCAGCTGTCCTACCTTCGGACCTTCGCTTACTGGTGACACCACCCACCCCTCCTTCTCATGGCCGATCAATGGATCATGAGTTGGTTGGGGTGCCAGACTTTGCGCGCGACGTCGCCTGGGCCAAAACTCCTCAGCTGGCCCGCCGGCTGGGCGTTGTGTGCAGTCCAGCACCTGGGTCAACCCATCATTCACCCAGCCACGGCCGAGTCATTCACCGAATTGCCGTCGGGAATTTGTCCCTTATTTTGACCTTTTGTCCCTTATTTGGGCGTGAGAAAGTTGGCCACCCTACTGGAAAGTGCTGCTAGGGTTGGTAGTGGGGGTTCATACCCCAGTGCTATTTAAGAGGCTTTTAGATAGGCACATGGATATGCAGGGGATGAGGGGGATATGGATCACATGCAGGCAGAGGAGATTAGCATCATGTTCAGCATGGGGATTGTGGGCTGAAGGGCCTGTTCCTGCGCTGCACAATGCTATGGTTGCAAGAGGAGGAGACATCATGAAAGAATTCCCAGAAACCCCATTTTACTACAAATTGGCAAAGTGGCAAATTGTCTCAACAGTACAGTCAAAAGGGCTTGCTGTACTGGGAGTGCAACACAGCTTACAAAACTGTGACAGGACTGAACAGTAGGGCAGCAGGATGGCGCATCGGTAGAGTTGCTGCCTAACAGCGCCAGCGACCCGGGTTGGACCCTGACTAGGGGCACTGTCTGTACGGTGTATGCATGTTCTCCTCTTCTCTGCATTGGTTTTCCCTGGTTGCTCCGGTTTCATCCCACACGCCAAAGACGAACAGGTTTGTAGGTTGATCTGGATTCGGTAAAAATGGTACTAAGATTCTAATGTGTAAGATAGTGCTAGTGTACGGGGATCGCTGGTCATTGTGGACTCGGTGTGCTGAAGGGCCTATTTCAGTGCTGTATCTCTAAACTAAACTAAACTAGATGCAGGGACACCTGATGGTGGGGAAGTGCTAAGGGTACAGGTTGGGATGTTTTGAACTGAGATGAGGAGAAATCTCTTTTCCCAGAGAGTAGTGAAGCAGTGGAATTCTCCATCACGGAAGGAAGACGAGTCCAAAATCATTAAATGTACTCAGAAGGAGTTTGCTATCGTTTTAATAATAAAGGCATCAAGGGATAAGGGGAGAAGGCAGGATTGGTGTACCAAATTTGGATGATCAGCCATGATCATGAAGAAAGGCAGAACAGGCTTGATGGGCCGACTAGCCCACTCTGTTCTCTCACTGATCATTTTACATTTATATATGAATATACTGTAGTTCCAAAAAGCGTGGTCGCAAGGAGGCAGATGTAGCTCATCTCCACATTGCTAATTCAACCATCCAACAACAGTGATATCATCAACAAACTCAAAGATGCAGTTAGTGCAGTACTTGGCCACTCAGTCAAGGGTTTACATGAAGTTAGGGTGCCACAGAAGGGCAGTGGTAGAGTTGCTGCCTGAGAGCGGCAGAGACCTTGGGTCGATCCTGACTGCGGGTGCTGTCTGAATGGAGTTTATATCTTCTCTCTGTGACCACGTGGGTTTCTCCAGGTGCTCCGGTTTCTTCCCACATTCTACACGTGCAGGTTTGAAGGTTAATTGCCTTCTGTAAATTGTCCCTAGTGTGTAGGATAGTGCTAGTGCACGGGGTGATCGCTGGCCGATGCGGACTCAGTGGTCCGAATGGCCCGAGAGGGATCCGGTGGGGGTGGGGTGGGTGAACTTGAACAAAGTGGGACCATCATGAATTTAACAAGTACTGTATGTATCGTATGTATTATATGCAAAAACAAAAAGATTCACTGTACCTAGGTGCATGTGACAATAAAGTGTAAATGAATAATTGAATCACTGAATATTTCACTGAAAGCGATAGAAGCAGAATAAGGCCATTTGACCCATCGTCTACTCTGTCATTCAATCATGGCTGAGCTATCTTTCCCTCTTAACACAATTCCTAACTCCCGTACAAATCAAGACTATCTATCTCTGCCTTAAACATGTCCATTAACTTGGCCTCCACAGCTGTCTGCGGCAGTGAATTCCACAGATTCACCACCTTCTGAAATTCATCAACTTCCTAAAGGAACGTCCTTCTATTCTGAGGCTATGATCACTGGTCCTAGACTCTCCCACTAGTGGAAACATCCTCTTCACATCCACTCTATCCAGGCCTTTCACTATTCAGTAAGTTTCAGTGAGGCCACCCTCATCCTTCTAAACTCCAAGGAGTAGAGGTCCAGCCCCTTCAAACGCCCATCATAGCCCAGAGTAGGGGAATCGACAACCAGAGGACATCATTTGATGGTGAGAGGGGAAAGAATTAATAGGAAGCTATAGGGTAACTTTTTTACACAAAGAGTGGTGGGTATGTGGAACGAGCTGCCGGAGGAGGTAGTTGAGGCAGGTAGTATCGCAACGTTTAAGAAGCATTTAGACAGGTACATGGATAGGACAGGTTTAGAAGGATATGGGCCAAATGCAGGCAGGTGGGACAAGTGTCCATATAACCATATAACCATATAACAATTACAGCACGGAAACAGGCCATCTCGGCCCTACAAGTCCGTGCTGAACACTTTTTTCCCTTAGTCCCACCTGCCTGCACTCATACCATAACCCTCAATTCCCTTCTCATCCATATGCCTATCCAATTTATTTTTAAATGATACCAACGAACCTGCCGCCACCACTTCCACGGGAAGCTCATTCCACACCGCTACCACTCTCTGAGTAAAGAAGTTCCCCCTCATGTTACCCCTAAACTTCTGTCTTAATTCTGAAGTCATGTCCTCTTGTTTGAATCTTCCCTATTCTCAAAGGGAAAAGCTTGATCACATCAACTCTGTCTATCCCTCTCATCATTTTAAAGACCTCTATCAAGTCCCCCCTTAACCTTCTGCGCTCCAGAGAATAAAGACCTAACTTATTCAACCTATCTCTGTAACTTAGTTGTTGAAACCCAGGCAACATTCTAGTAAATCTCCTCTGTACTCTCTCTATTTTGTTGACATCCTTCCTATAATTGGGCAACCAAAATTGTACACCATACTCCAGATTTGGTCTCACCAATGCCTTGTACAATTTTAACATTACATCCCAGCTTCTATATTCAATGCTCTGATTTATAAAGGCTAGCATACCAAAAGCTTTCTTTACCACCCTATCTATATGAGATTCCACCTTCAAGGAACTATGCACGGTTATTCCCAGATCCCTCTGTTCAACTGTATTCTTCAATTCCCTACCATTTATCATGTACGTCCTATTTTGATTTGTCCTGCCACGGTGTAACACCTCACATTTATCAGCATTAAACTCCATCTGCCATCTTTCAGCCCATTTTTCCAAATGGCCTAAATCACTCTGTAGACTTAGGAAATCCTCTTCATTATCCACAACACCCCCTATCTTGGTATCATCTGCATACTTACTAATCCAATTTACCACCCCTTCATCCAGATCATTGATGTACATGACAAACAACAAAGGACCCAACACAGATCCCTGAGGCACCCCACTAGTCACCTGCCTCCAACCCGACAAACAGCCATCCACCATTACCCTCTGGCTTCTCCCATTCAGCCACTGCTGAATCCATCTTGCTATTCCTGCATTTATACCCAACAGTTTAACCTTCTTAACCAACCTTCCATGAGGAACCTTGTCAAAGGCCTTACTAAAGTCCATATAGACAACATCCACTGCTTTACCCTCGTCAATTTCCCTAGTAACCTCTTCAAAAAATTCAAGAAGATTAGTCAAACATGACCTTCCAGGCACAAATCCATGTTGACTGTTCCTAATCAGACCCTGTTTATCCAGATGCTTATATATATTATCTCTAAGTATCTTTTCCATTAATTTGCCCACCACTGAAGTCAAACTAACAGGTCTATAATTGCTAGGTTTACTCTTAGAACCCTTTTTAAACAATGGAACAACATGCGCAGTACGCCAATCCTCGGGGACTATTCCCATTTCTAATGACATTTGAAATATTTCTGTCATAGCCCCGGCTATTTCTACACTAACTTCCCTCAATGTCCTAGGGAATATCCTGTCAGGACCTGGAGACTTATCCGCTTTTATATTTTTCAAAAGTGTCAGTATTTCTTTTACTTTGATACTCATAGTATCCATAACTACTCTACTCGTTTCCCTTACCTCACATAATTCAATATCCTTCTCCTTGGTGAATACCGAAGAAAAGAAATTATTCAATATCTCCCCCATCTCTTTTGGCTCTGCAGATAGCTGCCCACTCTGTTTCTCCAATGGACCAATTTTATCCCTCGTTATCCTTTTGCTATTAATATAGCTGTCGATGGGACATGTTGGTCAGTTTGGGCAAATTGGACCGAAGGGCCAGTTTCCATGCTGTATTACTCTGTGACTACGCAACTGCATACAAAATAATAGATTAGAGCAGGTTTCACAAATAGCAATATTTTTTGAAGACAAGAAGATGATTATTGGGGCAGTGAGATGCACATACACACCAGCACGGAGCTTTATCTGCTATGTGTGTATCAGTGGGGACTGGACAACAATACCACAAACAATGGACACACTCAGACATGTACATTTTCATGCACATGATATCCCAGTACACAAGGAAACATGTCTCTAGTTTCCTCATGCCCTCCCTCAAACTCAAGTGTACCTTTTCACATTACATCACGTTATCTCAACCAGACACAGACACACACACACATCTTTGCGCACATACATTCTCGCTCGCGCCCATAACTTCTCAACTACATACAAATTATCCCAATAGTATCACACACAATATATTCCCATACGCACATGCATGCATCATCACATGGAATTTGCACAACCCTTCTTATTTATTCCCACATACAATATTTGCACACTCACTCATCCTCTCCCACAGAATGGGAGCCGTCTGAAGAAGGGTTCTGACCCGAAACATCACCTATTCCATTTCTCCAAAGATGCTGCCTGACCGGCTGCGTTACTCCAGCATTTTGTGTCATTTTTGGTGTAAACCAGCACCTGCGGTCCCTTCCGACACGTGTTGGCTGCTCCACTGTGATATCTCCTCAAGGTACGCCTACTTTGAAGAAGTTCTCTTATTAATGCCTACTTTGAAGAAGTTCTCCTCTTATTAATTCTGGCCAAATTGGAGATGCCAGGACACTAAAATTGAGTAAAGGCTTCTGGATTGCTAGGCCATTTGACCAATTTAAATGTGCCTTCTGCAGAAATGGGAAAAGCTGCAGAATGGTGCCAGCTAGTCTGGAGCCTAGATAAGAGTTGCAGGAAGAGAAGGGAACATCTGCAGATTCTGACAATTAGGTGTAAATTGCATGAAAAGGATTGGGTGAATGCAAACCAGACATACACATTGTAAATATTGTTGCAAAGCTTTACTTTGCTAGATGTTGATTGGGTTAAGTGTTGAGCCTTGTCTGGGTTTCTTGAATATCCAGGTACATGTTGCATAATTCATCTCTGTTAATTTGCATCTAGAAACTTCGTCAGATACATTGTATTAGTCACTGTATTATTGGGTTGGGGAAATGTCTATCATGTACCATGTTAATCGATATCTGTTATTGGACTGTATAGAGACTGTAAATTGCTAGTTCTAAGCTTCCCCCCCCCCGTCTATTTTCAGTCAGAAGCCACTGAATCAAGCACTTGATCAACTAATCTTTATTTTGACAAAACACAATTACAATTCAACTACTATACCTATCCCTATACCTATATCACTATACCTATGGTGAATCTGTGGAATTCTCTGCCACAGAAGGTAGTTGAGGCCAGTTCATTGGCTATATTTAAGAGGGAGTTAGATGTGGCCCTTGTGGCTAAAGGGATCAGAGGGTATGGAGAGAAGGCAGGGATGGGATGCTGAGTTGGATAATCAGCCATGATATCGAATGGCGGTGCAGGCTCGAAGGGCCGAATGGCCTACTCCTGCACCTATTTTCTATGTTTCTATGTTTCTATCCCACCGCAGGTTCGATCCACGTATCTGCCTGATCAAGCCCTCTAGGCCTTGCTCAAACAGAGACACTCCAGAAGGTCACGCAGTCCCAGGCACTCTCCCAGAAGATCTACGTGGGACCTTGTGGTAGCTGACTTTTATATGTCCCGGGATCTCGAGGGGCCAAACCACATGGGGGTGGTTTCTTAATAATCCAATTACAGACTTTGATTAACCCCATACATATCAGACATTTCCCAAACCCAATAATACAGCAGCTAATACATTGTATTCAAACAGGGCTTCTCAAGGAAGCAAACATAGCAACATTTACCCTGAACTCAAGAAAACTGGACAAGGCACAGTGTAAAGGGCCTGTCCCACTTACGTGTCCTTGGCACGCAAATTACGCAACCTCGTGGTCGCGTTGAGGAGTATGGGCATCGTATGGCCGCGCGGAGCCAGTCCGACTTAGAAGCGCGGAGGGGTATGTAGTTGTGCGCGACATCGCGCGGGGCTCCGAAATTTTTGTAGTGAACAAAATCTTCGCACGCCAACAGCCTGTCGCAGAACTGACGGCCAAAATGGGACAGGCCCAAGACCCTGGTGCGACATAACATCTCACCTTCAACGGCAGCAGAAGTAGACAAACGATCGCCGAGCTCGGCCTGGGGCTCACGGCCGTTGCGGTCCGGATCCGCCCCCACTTCTACTCCCAGAGCGGGGCCAAGAAAATTGAAGATAGACACAAAATGCAGGAGTAACTCAGCGGGAGCGGCAGCATCTCTGGAGAGAAGCAATGGGTGACGTTTCAAGTCAAGATCATTCTTTTCAGACTGAAGAAGGGTCTCGACACGAAACGTCACCCATTGCTTCTCTCACAGAGATGCTGCCGGTCTCTATGAGTTAGTCCGGCTTTATGTCTATCTACAAATGAAATATCTTCATGGGCTCCAGACGGCTGTGCGTACGCATGTAATCGCGCCCGACCTTCGCGGAACCATCGCGGCTCAACTCGACCACGAGGTCGCATAATTTGCCTGCCAAGGACACATAAGTGAGACAGGCCCTTAACTCTGCAACATTATTTACAATTATTTACAAGGTATATGTCTGGTTTGCAGCCATCCAATCCATTCTATGCATTTTGCACCTAATTGACAGGGTCTGCAGATGTTCTTAATCTTTTCCTGTAGCTTGGACCTAGGCTCTAGTCAAAGTGGCACCACTCTGCAGCTTGTCCCAGATCCACAGAGAGTGCTTTCAAATTGACCAAAACTCCCAGCAGCCCTGAACCTTGTATCCCATTTTAGAGTCTTAGCCTCTCCAATCTGGCCAGGATTAACAAGACCACCCCCATGTGGTTCGGCCCCTCAAGGTTCGGGGACCTATAAAAGGCCGCTCCCACGAGGTCCTGTGCCGATCTTCTGGGAGAACGCTTAGGACTGCGTGACCTTCTGGAGTGTCTGTGCTTGCACGAGGCTAGGAGGGCTTGGCCAGGAAGATACAAGGATCGAACTCGCGGTGGTTAGGTATAGTAGTGGGGGACTGTTATTGTGTTTTTCCAAAATAAAATTTAGATGCGCAAATGCTTGATTCAGTATTTTATTGATTGAAACTAGACTCGGGGGAAGCTTAGAACACATGTTTGCGATTAAGGGTGTTGAGCTGTTTCGATCGCGAGTGCATAAATCGGCGCCACTGTGCGGTTTTCGCATTGATTTTCGACACTTCGCTAGTTGGAGCAGATTGATCATTCGTGGCCTTGGGAAAGGGACCCAACGAGATCATAGAACAGAGTCTAGCAAGCAGGAGGGGGGTGGGGGGTGGATAGCACTCCTTTGGGTTAGGGTCCCATAAAACAGGGCGAGGAATGGCCCAAAAACTTGGTCGTAGTTGGCAGGCTGCACCTGCTTAACGAGAGCCAAACGCGCTTCCAGGATGAGGGGTGGCCCACTGTCCCAGATTTGGTAACCAATTGGTGGGGTATTGAAATACAAGCCTGGTTTACGTGCTAAGCGGTGAAGCATTTGACCTGTCATTGCTGGGAGCACTAATTGGAAAGGTGCATTCCAAAAATCGGCATTGACTGCCAGCGCGAAGAGGCTAGGCGCTAACACGCTGTGTCAAGCAGGTGTAAAGGGAATCCTTTTGAAGGGGTAAAACCTTGGTTGGTTAGAGACCACGCTGTGTGAAGATATCTGAATCCCTCCCTGAAGTGACGGACGATCAATCTCGTAAAGGGACTGGGCTCGGAGGCTAGAGTATAGATTGGCTGGGAATACTCTAGTCCATTCGAGATTTCATTGGTCAATTTAATTTGAATTCGAGAGCCCGTGTATGTGGAGGGACACGTACCAAAACTAGTTGGTCTGAGAACGAGTCTAGATTTGCAGAATCAAGTTTCCAAATACAGAATTTCACATTGAAGTTCTGCCCGTACGGTAGAATTCGAATTCTGTGTAGATACAACTTTGGAGTTTGTGCATGTTTGAGATTGATTCCGAATAGCGGCTGATCAACAGTAAATAGTAACCCTCTGATGGATTGTTGATTAGTACCTGATAGCGATGAGTATCTGAGAGACAGGAACCTGGTTTACTTGGTGAAAAATACCAGGATGCGAGAGGAACTCCTAAATCTGTAGAACATAGAGAGGAGGGATAGAGGTCCCCCTATAGAAGTCCAGTCTTATCGGGGGGAAAGTAACATTTAGGAGGAAAAGTAGTCCATTTAAGAAGTAGTACCCCTCAGCAAAGAGTACCCTAGGAAGAAGAAAATCTTCGGTATCAGAGGGAGAGGTTCACTGATTGTTAACAGCGTGAAGCGGCATTGAGATCGAGTGTTTGTAAACTGTGCGCTAGTGTGTTAAATTATTATTGTAAATTATAAAAATCCAGCATCGTCTTTTTTTGGCATCTTTATCGGATCCGAATGGTATAAATACTTTGTCTATACAAAAAGATTTAGAGTGTTAACACAAGTGTTAGAAAGTTAAGATTTAGAGTGTGTCTGTGTGAGTGGTTAAGGATTTTTGGGTGTTAGATAATTGAAGTAAAAGTGCGTTTGAATTAAATATTTGTATTTGTATTTGTTTAAATCAGGATTGTAGTATTGTTGGAATCTGATTCATGGTGGTTAGATCAGGGTTTGTATTATTTTGATCACAGTGTCGGGGGAGGAGTCGTTCCGTTGACCGAGTACGCCACGAGGAGGATTTATTAGCGTGTGATTTATCGGCATAATAAGTGGATGCTTGTAGTTTATATTGGGGTGTGTCTGGGTTTACTTGTAATCGGGGGAATAGTTTCTTGTTTGATTATGGTCTTACTGGCGCGGTTCGGGTTTATTTGTGTGTGTGAACTTAAAGTGTTTTGAGTGGGAGAGATTGTGATTAAGATCCGGAGCCTTAATTTGGGAAACTGGAGATTCTTTGTTTGAAGCCTGAGAGTTGAATGAAGTGATTGTGAAATAAATTGATAACATTTTGAATTTGGTCTCTAAATTGTATGGTAATGAATTGGAGGGACTTTAAAGTTAGAGATTTGGAAATGACATATGATTTATTTTAGGAGTATTTAAAGTTTGATTATTAATTGGGTATTATTATTGTCTCATCCCCAGACAGGCAGCCAAAGATGGGAAGGATTATTCAGAGAACATCAGGAAAGGATGGAACTTGGGAAGATCTGGTAACATGGAAGAATTATTCAGGGAACATGAGAGTTGGAATTGGAGATAGTAAAAAAAGAGGAACTGTGAACAGCACGACTTAAGAGACTAGAGTTAGCAGACTAAAAAGTTACTCAGTGGTAAAAGGGAATTAGTTATGAGAAAGAACCCCTATGGACTGAGAGCCGAGCCAACATACTAAGGAAGAAGTACTGGAGGAGAAGTCTATTGAATTAGAAGGAGGAATAAAGAAATGGGTGTTGAGATATCAGAGTCGATGTATTTGACCGGTGGATCTAAATTGTTTAACCCTTGATAGTAAAGCGCCTTCTATTATTAAGGCGGAAATAAATTGTTCCTAGATTCGGCATTCTTAATTGGCCTTATGATATAATTGAGAACATATGGAAATACATACAGACACACACACGCTCTCACTCACTCACTCACACACACACTCTCACTCACACACACACACACTCTCACACACTCTCTCTCACACACATGCTCTCTCACACACACATGCTCTCCCACTCTCTGACACACTCCCTCTCACGCTCTCACACACACGTGCTCTCACACTCTCACACACACATGCTCTCACACTCTCTCTCACACACACACTCTCTCTTTCTCTCTCTCTCTCACACATACCACATATTGCTTCATCTGCAAATTATTACACTCTCTGCTCATTAATACCTACCAGAACACTCAACCCCATGCTTACTGTAGCTTTTTCCTCCATGAAACAGAATGGGAGCCATTGTGTATTACACTGCATGAATTTAGATGGATGTTTTACAGTTTAATGACTATTATTGGAGGGGACAGAATAAGTATTTGCTCAGTTTGACTGGAGTTGAGTGGGATGAATGTACATTGCCAATAAAAAGACTCGAGTTAATGGATTAAAATGTTCTCGCTTATTGCTATCTGGCACGAGACAGATAGATTACGGAGTTTAGAGTGACTAATGAATGCTACCTTGCATAATCTGGAGCTCGCTGGAGATCTTCACGGCCTTTCCTGATTCTATCATATGCATGCCACACACTGACTTTGATTTAGCAACTGGGTGAAAAAAATTGATGTTTAAATCAATGCCATCTGCTTGGCACAGGCTCTGGAAAAATTACTCTCCTTGCCTGAGCCACTATAGTTGTCCTTGATAAGCTGGTGGTGGTCGTTCTAAACTTCCCCCCTGTCTAGTTTCAGTCCAAAATCACTGAGTCAAGCACTTGCACATCTACACTTTATTTTGACAAAACACAATTACAGTTCCACTACTATACCTAACCACCATGGGTTCGATCCTCGTATCTGCCTGATCAAGCCCTCTTTAGCCTCGTTCAAGCAGAGACACTCCAGAAGGTCACGCAGTCCCAAGCGTTCTCCCAGAAGATCGACAAGGATCTCGTGGAACCTTGAGGGACCGAACCACATGGGGGTGGTCTCTATACAGTCCAATAACAGATATCGATTAACACAGTATATGATAGACATTTCCCTAACCCAATAATAAAGTGACCAATACAATGTATTCAAACGGTGCTTCTCAAAGGAAACAAACATCGCAACATGTGCCTTGATATGCAAGAAAGACAGACAAGGCTCAATACTTAATCCGATCAACATCTAGCAAAGTAAAGCTTTGCAACATTATATACAATGTGTATGTCTGGTTTGCATTCATCCAATCCATTCCATGCAATTTGCATCTAATTGTTAGGATCTGCAGATGTTTCCATTCTCTTCCTGCAGCTCTTATCTAGGTTCTAGACAAACTGGCACCATTCTGCAGCTTGTCCCATTTCTGCAGAAGGCACATTTAAATTGACTAAATGGCCTAGCAGCCCAGAAGCCTTTACTCAATTTCAGTGTCCTGGCATCTCCAATTTGCCCAGAATCAACAGTGGCAAACTGCTTATTCCTGAACCGCGGCAGTTCTTGGGTGATGGAGCTCTGACAGAAAGGTCGGTTAGATGGAGAATTCCAGGATTTAGCCCACCCGGGAGCAGGGAACGTGCTATGATTTATTTCCAAGTTAGGACGGTGCATGACCTGCAGGGGAACCTGCGGGTGGTGGTGTTCCCAGGTTTACCAGGGTCAGGAGATGCTGTCAGAGTAGCCTGGGTGACTAACTGCGGAGAATCATGTACACAGTATAGGGTGATTTCACTAAAGGTCACTGGAGCGTAGATCCGCACCCACGTGACCGCAAAATTTAACTGGAGTACATGTGTCACTTCCGGTACATGTTAGTGAATGGGAAAACACGCACTTTCACACCCGTTAAAAACATCGAAAACGGCCCGTTTTTGAGCTGCAATTAACTGTGCCTGTCGGGGTGACCGTGAGGCACAGCTACCTAAATTTACAGTCCAAAAAAAAGATAGAAACTAAGGTAAATTCAAGAGGGAGCTGAAGGTGCAAAAACAGCGGAAGTGCTTAGCGGACATTTGCCGTGGAGATTTAAAGATCGAAAATATCGGGAATTATCGCGTTTGCTCGCTGCATTTCATGGCATTATTGACTTTTTTATCTTTATTCATTTGTTATATGAAAAGTTTTAAAAGTGAAAAATCCGTCAGTAAAATTGCAAAATCGCCCATGGTTCTCAGGTGGGTTTTAACATGCAAAATGAAAACGCTTCTGAAGCTCCATTTACCATTTAAATAATCGTAAACTATCAATGCGTTTTGAAATAAATTTTACTCAGATGCAAGCTAAGGAATGGGATAATTGTCAGCTGTTAGTTGGACAGAATTAGGACATTTTATTATTTGCCAAAATATATTTCTCAATGTTTCTTGTTTAAAGCCTGCACAATCAGTAAAATTTATTTCAAAACGCATTGATAGTTTACGATTATTTAAATGGTAAATGTAGCTTCAGAAGCGTTTTCATTTTGCATGTTAAAACCCACCTGAGAACCATGGGCGATTTTGCAATTCTACTGACGGATTTTTCACTTTTAAAACTTTTCATATAACAAATGAATAAAGAATAAAAGTCAATAATGCCACTTTTGATGAACGCGATAACTTCCGCTGTTTTTGCACCTTCAGCTCCCTCTTGAATTTACCTTAGTTTCTATCTTTTTTTTGGACTGTAAATTTAGGTAGCTGTTCCTCACGGTCACCCCGACTGGCACAGTTAATTGCAGCTCAAAAACGGGCCATTTTCGATGTTTTTAACGGGTGTGAAAGTGCGTGTTTTCCCATTCACTAACATGTACCGGAAGTGACGCATGTACTCCAGTTAAATTTTGCGGTCACGTGGGTGCGGATCTACGCTCCAGTGACCTTTAGTGAAATCACCCTATATATATATTCAGTGGAATGAACGCACAGGTTGCAGATGGAGTGAGTTGCAATTAAGCTTTCCCCTGGATGGTCTGAACTTCTTCAGTGTAGTTAATGCCGCTCTTATCGAAGCAGAGCACACCATGAAGTCGTAGCTTAATAGAGACAGATTCATTAGTGATCTTATAGAGGTGTATAAGGTCATGAGGGAATAGATAAGTAAATGCAGTCTTTTACCCAGGGTAGGGGAATCAAGAACCAGAGGGCATAGGTTTATGGTGAGAAGGGAAAGATTTAATGCGTACCTGAGGAGCAACGTTTCACACAGAGGGTGATAAGTATATGGAATGAGCTGCCAGAGGATGTAGTTGAGGTAGGTACTATCACAATATTTAAAAGACATTTGGACAGGTACACAGATATGAAAAGCTTGAAAGGATATGGGCCAAATGTGGGGAGGTGGGTAGTTTAGATGAAGCATGTTGGTCAGTGTGGGTAAGTTGGACTCAAGGGCCTGTATGACATGCAGTATGGCAACAATTTCTTCGACCCAGCAAGTCTATGCCGACCATCACCCACCTGTTTACATTTGTCCTATGTTAATGTTATTTAGTTTTTCATCCCATAGTCGTATGAACTCCATCCAGATTATGACCTGTACAAGACATAGCAGACTTGAAAGGGCAAAGGCCCAGCGGACCGTAAAGGGTGAAGCAGAGCAAATGGCCAGGGAGCGCACAATGGTGAAGATCCTCGGGGAGTGGCGGCGGTTTGGAAATGGATCAGGGGGTTCGGGGCAAAGTGAAGCGGTGGAGGATGACGAGTCAGACGCACGGGGTCGGGCGAGGCATGACCCAGCTGGGAAGGCAAAGCGGAACAGGTGGGAGCGGGGCGGCGGGGAGAAAGCGCAGAAACGGGCAGCGTGATCACCGAGTGGCTGTAACAAACTGGATGCGGTCCCGGCGGGGTGAGTCTCACGCGGACGTGAAAGGGAGAGGGCGGGAGCGGATCAAATGAGTACGGCGGCGGCATAGAACGCGGGGCGGACCTGAAAGGAATACAGTCCAGTGGACCGTGCAGGGCAAACTGCGCGCCGTCAGACTGAGCGAAGTTGCAAACCGACTAGGCAATGTGCAACAGTTCAGGAGGATGGTGTTTAGAGATGGATGAGGCAATGTGAAGAGGGTGAGGATACAGCTGAGTGAATTGGGGCGGGAGATACAAGGATGGTGTGGACATTACGGGCCAAACGCCTCTTTCTATGTTGCACGACACTGTGATTATATATATATATTTTAAAACAATAATATGAGGCTAAACCATTGCAAAAGTTAATTTTCACTGCCAGAAAGTTTGTTTTAATGTTATCAAATTACTAATTTTCTGGAACATTCAGAGAATATATGAATGACAAGCAAGCACAGAAACTAAATCTAATTTCATGCAATTTAATGGCGCATCGCTTACAGGGATACTATTTTAATACAGTTTTTAAGAAACAGGGCCCCTCAGAAAAAAAAATCCCTGTTTTTTCCATAGTGAATTGCGCCTTTGCGACTGTCACATTCAGATGTGATTTAAGCGTGCATTAGAGATCGCTGTTACATTGTAATTTTTATCATAACACCAAACATTTTGAAAACAAATCTTTGAGATAAGTTAGACACAAAATGCAGCTCTGGAGAAAAGGGATGGGTGACCTTTAAGGGTCGAGACCCTTCTTCAGACATCGACCTCTGAGTCTGAAGAAGGGTCCCGACCCGAAACGTCACCCATCCCTTTTATCCAGAGATGCTGCCTGACCCGCTGGGTTACTCCAGCAGCGAGTGTCCCTGCACCTTGTACTTCCTTGTTTCTACCTTTGAGTTAAAGTTTTTAAGAAGCATAAACAAGTGATAGTGGTTTAAAATGTTAATTTGAAATCTTCCAAATTATTTTTTTACCATGTGCTTTAACCCTATATTTCCAAATTTAAATTTGTAAACAACAAAATGTTCCATATACGTAGCCTATTTTCCCAAAGATACCTATATCATTCGTCCAACTGTAAGCTTCTGCTAGAATTGTTACGCCCATATACAGAGAAAGATACATTTGATTTTGGTTTATTATTGTTACATGCACCAAAATACAATTAAAGATTTTGTTTCGTGTGCTATCCAGACAAATCATATCACACAGACTTTGGTGTGGCACAGTGACTCGGTAGGTAGAGCTGCTGCCTCACAGCGCCAGAGGCTCAGCTTCAATCCTGACCTCAGGTGCTGTCTGTATAAAGTTTGTACGTTCTCCCTGTGACCTCATGGGTTTCGGTTTCCTCAAACATCCTAAAGATGTGTGGATTTGTGGGTTAAATGGCTTCTGTAAATTGCCCAGATTTGGTTTTAGATATACAGCATGGAAATAGGCCCTTCAGCCCACCGAATCCTCGCCGACCATCAATCACACGTTTTTACACACTACACACTAGGGGCAATTTACTGAAGCCAATTAACGTACAAATCCACACATCTTTAGGATGTTTGAGGAAACTGAAATCCACGAGCTCACAGGGAGAATGTACAAACTCCGCACAGACAGCACCCGTAGATAAAGTCCAATTGAAGATAGCCCGAGGGTCGCCAATGATTTAGATAGGACCTCAGTAGCTCAGAATGCCTGCTATATTTTCTGTCTCAGCTACCTCCTCTGGTAGTTCTTTATATATTCCCACTTGCCTCTGAGTGAAGAAGTTGTCCCTCGGGTTCCCATTAAATCTCTCCCTCTCACCATAAACATCGGTCTTCTCATTTTTTGATTCCCTCACACTGGGTAAAATATTCTGAGCATTCACACTATCTATCCCCCTCATGATTTTATATCCCTCTATAATATACACACACACACACATATATAAATGTATATATATATATATACATATATATACACCTTACTGCGCTCCATGGAAAAAGGAGTTTGCCATTTCTATTGAGTATCTAAGATTGCAAGCCAATATAATGAAAACTATTTTAACGACTTTGGTTAATGAAGAAGGGTCTGAAGAAGGGTTTTGGCCCGAAACGTTGCCTATTTCCTTCGCTCCTTAGATGCTGCTGCACCCGCTGAGTTTCTGCAGCATTTTTGTGTACCTTTGGTTAATTAAATCTTTGCCTGCAGTTTAACTCTCTTAGTTCTATTATCTATTATAAAAGGATTATTTAATAAAGGAAGCAAGTAAGGATATTATTTCATGGTGAAGGCCATTTATAGTTCAATCACTATAAAGTCTAAAGTTGTGTTTGTCAATGTGTGTGTGCATGTATACCTGTCAATTCAGTCAAAAGCTGTACATGGACCCTGCTCGTCCCCCCCGACACCAGAGACAGGGAGGATGGAGCCGGTGATGACGACAGATGTGACGGTCGAGGACAAGGCCAGTAGGAGAGGAGATGGAACTGGTATCTGGCCTACTGTGCCCTCAAGATCAGCTGGGAGAGGCGGCCCTTGGGAACAAAGGTGGGTGGGCGAGGAGAGGGACCTGGCATCCAAGGAAGGAGATGGCTGAAGGCCCGCAACAGCCTGGGGCTCACCTGAAATAGTCACTGCTCATGAGAACATAGACTTGACTTTGAAAATGCCGCCAAAACATGGCGCCTCTTGCATGTGGCCTCAGCGTACTGTCTCTGTCCACTTGCTAATTGGAGATGTGCTTGGGTATGGCAATACTCTACTGGACTGTTTGTAAGAAAATAATTTCACTGCGCGTTTGCACTTCGCACATGTAATAATAAAAGCACCATTAAAATGAAGAACATAGAAGTGTACAGCACAGGAAGAGGCCCTTCAGTCCACAATGTATCTGCTGAACATAATGCCAAGATAAAGTAATCTTAGCTGCCTACACATGATCCTTACCCTTCCATTCCCAGCATATCAGTATGCCTAGCTTAAAACCTCTTTAACACCAATATCATATCTCCCTCCACCACCACCCCTGGCAGCATGTTCCAAGCACACACCACTCTCTGTGTAAAAAAACTTGACCCGCACATCTCCTTTAAACTTTGGCCCTCTTACCTTAAATTTATACCCTCTAGTATCTGAAATTCTCATCCTGGGGTAAAAAAGGTTCTGGCTGTCTACCCTATCTATGCCTCTCATGATATTATGTATTTCTCAATCAGCTCTCCCCTCAACTTCAGAATTCCTAGAGAAAATAATCCAAGTTTGCCCAACATTCCCATCTGGTAAACCTTCTGGTGCAGTCCCATCTGGTACACTCTTTCCAAAGCCTTCACATCAGTTTAGTTCAGTTTAGTTAATTGTCACATGTACCGAGGTACTGTGAAAAGCTTTTGTTGTGTGCTAACCAATCAGCAGAGAAACAATACATAATAGTAATCGATCCATTGAATAGTGAATAGATACATGTTAAGAGAATAACGTTTAGTACAAAGTAAAGCCAGCAAAGTCCGACCAAGGATAGTCCAAGGGTCATCAAAGATAGTAGTTCAGCACTGCTCTCTGGTTGTGGTAAGATGATTCAGTTGTCTGATAACAGCTTCCTTCCTGTAATGGGGTGACCAGAACTGCTCGCAATGCTCCAAATGCGACCGAACCAAAGTATTTGAGAGCTGCTCGGCCTTGGCACACATTATGCTGTACTTGAAGTCAAAGGAAGCCATTGGTGTGAATGAGGACAAAGACTACAGATGGGTGTTGACTCCCTGAACAGCATGGTTTGTTCCGTGCGTAAATCAGAACCGACACTTCTCACTCTGCTGAGCTTGAAGATTTTACCAGAAAGGAGGTTTCTGTTTTGCTTCACCCTTGATATTATTACGGAATAGTCATGTTGAAAAAAAGTACTTGGAGTTCAAAATTCATGTCAATTCATTTGAACACACTTCTTCTTTTGAAATAATGTTTTTTATAATAGATAATAGAGCCATAGAAGCATATGGATCCAGGCACCCACCACAAGGTCAACACCTTGCCCCACACATCCCCTTTAAGTCTTGACCTTCTCACCTTATAGCTATGCCCTATAGTCTTTGACATTCCCACCATGGCAACAAGGTTCTGACTGTCTACAATATCTGTGCCTCTCATAATTTTATATACTTATAACCATATAACCATATAACAATTACAGCACGGAAACAGGCCATCTCGACCCCTCTAGTCCGTGCCGAACACATAGTCTCACCTAGTCCCATATACCTGCGCTCAGACCATAACCCTCCATTCCTTTCCCATCCATATAACTATCCAATTTATTTTTAAATGATAAAAACGAACCTGCCTCCACCACCTTCACTGGAAGCTCATTCCACACAGCTACCACTCTCTGAGTAAAGAAGTTCCCCCTCATGTTACCCCTAAACTTCAGTCCCTTAATTCTCAAGTCATGTCCCCTTGTTTGAATCTTCCCTACTCTCAGTGGGAAAAGCTTTTCCACGTCAACTCTGTCTATCCCTCTCATCATTTTAAAAACCTCTATCAAGTCCCCCCTTAACCTTCTGCGCTCCAAAGAATAAAGCCCTAACTTGTTCAACCTTTCTCTGTAACTTAGTTGCTGAAACCCAGGCATAACAGGTCTCTGCTCAACCTCCGATGTTCCTGAGGAAACAATCCAAATTTGTCCAACCTCTCCTCGTAGCTGTTACCCTCTAATCCAGGCAGCATTGTGGTACATTTCTTCTGTACCACTCTCCAAAGCCTCCACATCCTCTCCTGTAATGGGGCAAGCCAGAACTGCACTCAAGACTCCAAATACCGCCCAATCAAAGTCTTCTAGAACTGCAACATGACTTTCTGACTCTTGTACTCCATGCCCTGACCAATGAAGGCGAGCATACCATGTGCCTACCTTACCACTCTATCTACTGGTGTTGCCGCCTTCAGGGAACTATGGATCGGGACCTAAAGATCCCTCTTTAACATCAATTCTGTTAAGAGACTTGCCATCGACCATATACCTTCCTCGTACATTCCATATCCCAAAGATACATTCGACATCCCAAACACCTCACACTTGCTCGGATCAATCACAAAGTTCATCGGGTCATCTCTCACACTTAAATATTTGCTCAATCCCATAGATAATACTCTTCCAGTACAACCTACTCAAAATTGTCACTGTTAGACAGAGGTTTTAGTTGCAACAGAACATTATTGATCGTAATACATACCTTCAATCAATACCCCATCGATTCACACCATAGAATCATAAAAGTCCTACAGCATAGAAACAGGCCCTTCTGCCAAACATGTACATGCTGTCCAAAATGTCCAACAGTAGTCCCATCACCCACTTTTGACCCATATATTTCTAAACCTTTCCCATCCATGTACCTCTCCAAGTGTCTTTAAAATGTTGTTACCACATCTTTTCGCTACTGCAAGATAAGTGTAAATCCAAGTTAACGTACCCATTTTATTCATGGCTGTGCCTTGAAGGCAACATAGACTTCCAGTTGTGACACTTCAAGGCTTTCTTCTGTTCCTGCATATTTTATTGCACATTTTAATATAAAGAAGTCTTTAATGCTTCAAGGTTTATTAACTTGAATTCCCATATGTAAATCTCTGCTCTTATTGCAAACATGATTTTTATCATATTGTAGAATGTTTTGTACAAAAAACACAAAATACAATTACACTTGCTGTGGTTTTCATTCAGGTTATGAGTGTACTTTTCCATTATTGTGTCGAGTTCCGACCCGACATCATGCCACTTGGTCCAAGGAGGTTAATGAGTGAAATTTGGCAATGACAAACTGAAGAAGGGTTCCCACCCATAATGTATAACACCTATTCCTTATCTCCAGAGATGCTGCCTGACCCACTGAGTTACTCCAGCATTTTGTGTCTATCTTCAGTGTAAACCAGCATCTGCAGTTCCTTCCTTCGCTGACAAACACATGCACACAACAAGCAAACAACATGTACACACAGAGGAAATATACACACAACATGCACACAACACTCATATTTACCCACAAACATGGTGGGCATCAGGTATTGATGAACCACGGAATGATTATGGCAAAGCAGGAGACCATTCTACCCATCCAATCCCTGCTGGGCTCAATGGTGGAGTTCATAAGTTATAGGAGGCAGAATTAGGGCATTCGGCCCATCAAGCCTACACCGCCATTCAATCTTGGCTCATCTATTTTTCCCTCTCAACCCCATTCTCCTGCCTTCTCCACATAACCCATGACCAGTGTTGGTGCACTGGTCCCATTTCCATTCCTTCTCCCCATGACACCCAAACTACTTATCTGACCACCCGTTTAGATGGCCTGCACAGTGCATTCGAGAATTTAACCCATTTGTGCATTAAAAAAAACCCTTCTCTTTTCAACTTTGTTTCTTAATCCGCTCCAGCAATGGGAACACATTCTCCCTCTATGATCTGTCTAAACCCTTCATGATTTTAATGATTATATTCCCCCCCTGTTGTCTGTGAAATGAAGGCAGGGTGGCAGAGTGACACAGCTAATAGATCCACATACCCTGACCCCAGGTACAGTCGGTGTAAAGATGCACCTTGTGAGAGCAAGTATTTACTCCAGATGCTCTGGCTTCTTCCACGTCTTTAGACCTGATAGTAGTTTGCAATATTAGGAGAAGCTTAAACAGGGAAAGCAGTCAGACCCATGTTCTTTCACCCAGGATGGAAATGTGAAATACTAGAAGACATAGTTTTAGGATGAAAGTGGCAAAGTTTGAGGGGGGCAAATTTGTTACACAGAGGGTGTTGGGTGCCTAGAACATCTGGACAGGTGTGGTGGTGGAGGTAGAAATGATAATGGCATTCATGAGGCTTTCAGATAGGCACATGGATGTGCAGGGAATGGAAGGATATGGAACACATGTGGGCAGAGGAGATGAGTTTATCTTGGCATCATATTCAGCACAGACATTGTGGGCCAAAGGGCCTGTCTCTGTTCTAAGCTTCATGTTCTTTATATCACAAAGACTTACAGGTTGGTCGGTCAAAAGATAGACACAAAATGCTGGAGTAACTCAGCAGGTCAGACAACATCTCTGGAGTAAAAAGAATAGGTAACATTTTGGCTCGGGGCCCTTCTTCAGGCTGAAACATAGAGAAGGCCAGAACAAAACAGGGCTGGAACAACCAGGGTGGGAGGGAAGGGATCTTGAATCTGGAGGTGTGCGTTTTCACACTTCTGTACCTTTTGCCTGGTGGGAGAGGGGAGAAGAGGGAGTGTCCAGGGTGTGACTTTTGTCTTTTGGGATGTGGGAGGGACCGGATTATCCGGAGGAAGGCCACGCGGTCACAGGGAGAATGTCCTAACTGCACACAGACAGCACCCATGGCCAGTATTGAACCCGGGTCTCTGGCGCTGTGAGGCAGTGGCTCCACATCGTCTGTCTCACCCTCCCCTTTTTCACAGCTTAACACAAACTTTAAGCGGATCAACGAATTTCAAGGCTGCCTTAACAGATTATTATTTTGTTCTTCTGAAATGTTCTGTGTTCTTAATTGCCCATATTTTGAATTCAGCCAGCGGTTAGTACCAGATAACAGCAGAGTCAGACGCACTAGCATGGAAGAAGTGCTTTGGCGTAATATGTGAATAGAATAACTGAAATAAATGTGCAGGTGAAGCTGTAAAATAAATCTACCGTTAAACCAAATGCAGCAGCATGTTTTACAAAGACTAGGTTATTCAAATTCCCTCTCATTTTTATGGCTACCCAGCTGACGAGGATGTCAGGAAATGAAAATGGAGCACAATAAATAGTTGGGAGTAATTACTAAATGGCCGTCTGGTCAAGTCGACTTGGAATGGTCATAAAACACTTGAGGGGTTAGCAAGGTCACTGGGACTCGAATAGCATTCAGAGCCACGAAAAACACTTTTGTTATTGTATCGTGAGAACGAACGTCCATTTAGCTTTTGAAGTGTGATTTCAAATCTAACCTGGTCTGGTGGCACAAAGGTTGGATCTGACATGTTTTGAGCTGTAGGGGGAGGTTGAGCAGGCTAGGGGTGTGCAGAGTCATGAGAGGAATAGAATGGGTAAATGCACAGAGTCCTTTGCCTAGCGTAGGGGAATTGAGAACAAGAGGAGAGGTTTAGGGGGAAAGATTTTTCTACACATAGGGTGCTGGGCGTATGGAACGTGCTGCCAGAGGAGGCAGTTGAGGCATGTACTATCGCAACTTTTAAGGAACATTTAGACAGGTACATGGATAAGGTAGGTTTAGAGAGATATGGGCCAAAAGCAGGCAGGTGGGACTAGCATAGGGGTGTGTTGGGGCATGTGGGACGTTGGTCGGTATGGGCAAGGTGGGCTAGCCGGCATGTTTCCCCACTGTATGACTCTATGGCTCAAGGCTTCTTCCAGCTCCCAGCCTCATTTCACACAAGCAGCCAAAACATATGCTTAGTGGCTCAGGAATAACAAAACTGGTTTACATTCATAGATTCATAACGTTATTCAGCATGGAATCAGGCCATTTGGTCCAACTCATCCATGCCTATCTAAGCTAATCGGCATGTCCCCAACAACTCTCACCAACCTCTACTGATGCGTCTTAGAAAGCATTTTATCGGGATGCATAGCTGCTTGGTCTAGGAATAGCTCCATCCAAGACCACAAAAAATTGCAGAGAATTGTGTAAGCAGCCAAGAACATCACACTAACCAACCTCCCTTCCATTGACTCCATTTATACCTCACGCTGCCTCGGCAAGGCCAGCAGCATAATCAAGCATGACAAGGGTGTAGGACAGAACTAGTGTATGGGTGATCGTTAGTTGGAGCAGACATCTCTAAAACTATAACTAAAATATGTCCTATCCCTATTTGACTTCAGCAAATGTATCGCCTCGTATTTGTTGGCACAGTGCAAACTCCACCTTTGAGTTCGCTGACGACATCACCATTGTTGGACGAATTACGGATGGTGATGAGTCAGAGTATAGAAGTGAGATCGATCGACTGAACAAAAGGTGCCAGCACAACAACCTGGCTCTCATTGTCAGTAAGACCAAGGAAATGATTATGGACTTTGGAGGAGGAAGGATGAGGACCCATAAACCTGTCTATATCGACAGGACAATGGTGGAGAGAGCTTCAAATTCCTGGGTGTGCATATTTCTGAAGATTTTTCCTGGCCCAAGCACACTGAGGTAATTATTAAGAAAGCCCATCAACACATATGCTTCCCGAGAAGATTGTGGAGATTCGATATGTTAGAGAGGACTCTGTTAAACTTTTACAGGTGTAGAGACCATATTGACTGGTTGCATCACAGCCTGGTTCGGCCACTCGAACATCCGGGAGTGAAGAAGACTGCAAAAAGTGGTGAACACTGCACAACATCAGACCAGTTCTGACCTCCCCAACATCGAAGGGATTGCAGGAGTCGCTGTATTGTTTACACAGGACTATATTCACACATTCGGTCGTGTTGCTGCAAGTAAGAATTTCATTGTTCTGTCCGGGACATATGACAAAAAAATACTCCTGAATGGACAATGAAAATAATGTGTAGGAAGGAAATGCAATTGCTGGTTTAAACTGGAGATAGGCACAAAAAGCTGGAGTAACTCAGCGGGACAGGCGGCATCTCTGCAGGGAAGTAATGGGTAGCGTTTCAGCTGGAGAAGAAACACCATAACCTCAAATAAGCTCTGAACTACATAGACTATTATTGATATTATTGCATTGTTATTGTATGTCTGTTTGTTATGTGTGTATACATACACTAAACCTTTTTTTCTGATTTATTATATTGTTTACAGTGTACTATGTACACTCTCTCTTTCTCTCTCTCTCTCTCTCTCTCTCTCCCTCTCCCTCTCTCTCTCCAAAACTGCCCGCTAGCCCTGATCCTGGGAGGCAATAAGGCTGGCGCCATGTTCCGGCAGATTTGCAGTCCTCATACACGAAAGCTTCAATTTGTCTTAAGTAATAGGCACGATAAATGACTCATGTACTGATTGGAAGTATGAAATCCAAGCCAGTTAATCAAGTCGCATATTCTGTATGGCTGACAAACCTCCAGACTAATGGAGACACTGCTAAGAGCGATTTTATTACTCGTGCAGTTTATTAGAACAAGAAAAAATAAATCACCTCGTTTTTTTAACTCTTTTTCTCCCTCTGTCAATGTGCTGGGGGAGATCATTTGTGAAGCCAATTACTAATTTAAAACCATTTTTGGGGGTTTAGCAGTAATGAGGAGACCTCCTCCATCAGCTAAGCAGTCGCTTTAAGCTCCTAAGGAACAGCAGACGGTGGCGATCAGAAGACATAGGAGCAGAATTAGGCTATTCGGCCCATTGTTGAGTCTGCTCTGCTGTTCGATCATGGCTGATCCATCTTTCCCTCTCAACCCCATTCTCCTGCCCTCTCCCCGTGGCATTTGATGCTGTCCATCTCTGCTTGAAAAATATCCAATGACTTGACCTCCACAGCTGTCTGAGGCAGCGAATTCCATAGATTCACCACCATCGGGCTAAATAAATTCCTCCTCATCTCTATTCTAATGGTACGTCATTTCATTCTGAGGCTGCGACCTCTGGTCCTAGACTCTTCCACTAGTGGAAACATCCTCTCCACATCCACTCCATCAAAAGGACCAGAACGTTGCCCCAATTCAGCCGAGTTGACAAAGCAAATAACCTCAAGATTTTCCCGACTCAGCTTCGATTTATACTTGCAGTCAGTACAAGTCCTGTCAAATATTGCGCTGATAATGCGAGGATTGCTGCGATGTTGAACATTAATTGGATGTGATCTGGAAAATGACATCGGGCACAACGGCCGTACAAATTTACACAGAAGTAGTTTCTTGATTAGTACGGGTGGCAGAGGTTACGTGGAGAAGGCTGGAGAACGGGGTTAGGAGGGAGGAACTAAGTTATTTGGAGAACCATTCCAGCTTATTTCTTTGAATATATGCGGCTTTATAAGGCTCTGGGCAGATCACATTTGGAATATTGAGAGCAGTTTTTCACCCAATATCTGAGGAAGGATGTGTTGGCATTAGAGTGGGTCCAGAGGATCCTGGAAAATGATCCCGGGGAATGGCTGGATTAACATATGATGAGTGTTTGACGGCTCTGGGCCTGTACTTGCTGGCGTTTAGAAGGATGAGGGGGAATTCTCATTGAAACTTACCGAATAGTGAAATGCCTGGATAGAATGGATGTGGAGAGCTAATTCCCAACAGTGGGAGAGTCCAGGCCCTCTTCGACTGGGCCTCTTCGACTGTCCATTTTCCTCCATGGATGCTGCCTGACCTACTGAGTACTTCTGACAGCTCTCGTTCTGTTGCTCCAGATTTCAGCATGTGTAGTGTCTCAGGCCTCCATGTGTGGTGTAGACCGCAGATGTGACAGGACCAGGTTGGCTTTGGTCTACAGTCTGATGAAACGTTTGGGGTCAGGTTGAGACTGAGCGCATTCTGATCAAAACATTTGGGTGCGAACAGCCTCTGATGTGTGGTGGAGACTGAGTTGAGCTGAGGTGGGGATGGAGGAGATGAAGCCAAAGAGCGGCGGTGGCGGAGACGGCAACGAGTGCCGGGCGTTGACTAGCATCAGCTCAGAGAGCCCAGGGCAGTGGTGTGGACGGGGCAAGAAATCTGTCCAGGACGATGAATCGTACGTCAAGAAACCAGGAGGAGGGAGCCGGCGGTGACCACGGATGTGACGGGCGAGGAGTGAGGCCGGTAGGAGAGGAGATGGAACCGGGGTCTGGCCTATCGCGCTTTCCTGGTCGGCTGTGGGAGGTTGACAGGTGGGGAGAGGGATGTGGTGTCCAAGGAAGGAGACAGCTGGAGGCCTACAGCAGCCTGGGCCTTGCCTCGTACAGGCATCGCTCATAACAACTGGAGAGTGGACTTTGAAAATGGCGCCAAAACATGGTGCCTCTTGCATGCGGGCTCAGTAGACTATTTCTGTACACTAGCTAATCGGGGATCGGGGGTATGGCCAATACTCTACTGGTCTGTTTGTATGAAAAATAATTTCACTGTGTTAGCACTTGGTTTTCACTTGTGTTAGCACAATAAAAACACCGTTGGCCATTGATTAACCATTGATGAGGAGTATATTCTGATAAAATAGTTGGGGCGAGGTCAGTTCAAGTGTAAAATAGAGTTAGAGTCCTATAACTCAAGAAAGCAGGCCTCACCTGCTTGAACTAGTCGTATTTGCCTGCATTTGCTCCATATCCCTCCAAAGCACTTCTGCCCGTGTACCTGCCGAAATGTTTTTTAACATTGCGATTGTTCATGCCTCTATACTATTTCCTCTGGATGCTTGTTCCACATGCTTAACACTTGTGGATAGAAAAAATAACCTCACAGTGCCAGAGACCCATGTTCAATCCTGACCTTGGGTATTGTCTGTGTGGAGTGTGCATGTTTTCCCTGTGACCGTATGGGTTTCATTCGGGTGCTCTGGTTTACTCCCACATTACAAAGATGTGTGGGTTTGCAAGTTAATTGGCCCCTAATGTGTCGGGAGTAGATGAGAAAATGTGATAACATAGAACTCGTGGGGTTGGGTGAGCGATGGTCGGTGTGGACTCACTGGGCCGAAGGACTTGTTTCTACACTGTATTTCCATCTAAGGAAGTAACCAATACATTTGTATCTAGGTGGGATCAGGAGTATATTTTGACAAAATATTTGGATCCGGGCTGGGTGGAATTGGTAAAATATTTTTGGATTAGGATGGATTTAATTTATTCAGTGCGGAGAATTTTTGGAATTCTCCATGCCAGAGTTGCTGCCTGACAGAGCTACAGGTCTAGATTCGATCCTGAATACGGATGGCTGTCTGTATGGAGTTTGTACGTTCACCCTGTGACCTTGTGGTATTTTTTTCTGGGTGCTCTGGTTTCCTCCCATATCCCAATGATGTACAGGTTTGTAGGTTAATTGGCTTTGGTAAAATAAAATTGTAAATTGTCCCCAGTGTGTACGACTGGATTGTCACCTTGTCGTGGTGGAGAAGCTTGTGTGGACCTGAGAGTGATGCCGTCTGGAGTTATGCTCCTGGTAGGGCCACACATGGCGTTAAGATTGAGGGAGAGGTCTCTGACAAAGAGCAATCCAACCAAGACCTCAACGGTGGAACAGGCTGGTCTTGGTTGGATTGTGGAGTGTCACAACAGCTGGGAAGGCGGATGAAGGCTGCAGCAGAAAAGGTCTCCGGTCATCTTGGACTCCATGCCACTGGATCCTGACCCAGATCTGTCAAGGACTGTGTGGTGGCTGTCTGTGCACCAGTCTCCCCATGTTAAACAAAGTCACGCACAGGCGTCCTCCATATGGGGAATAGCACCCTGGAGACACCCATGGTCAGCCATGACTAAAGGGGGCCTAAGTGTAGGATGGTGCTGGTGCACAGGGTGATCATTCACATTCACATTGTCTGTGGAGTGTGTACTGCACCACCTTGCCACCCATGACATTCAGAGTACATTCAACAATGATCCACGGATTTTTGTAAGTAGAGAATTCGTGGAGTAATTGGGATAAAACCAGATAGTGGAGATGTTCCAGGATCTAGGAACTGTTGCAGCCCATGCCTGATCGTACCTTGTACATTCTTAGACAACCCCAAACAGCAACAGCGGTGGAAAGATTGCAATTCTGCTCGTTATTCTCATTATGGCCTTTTCAATCAAAGGTAATGAACCAAGCAAATCCTTAGGTTGTAGAAATATGATACACAGAGTTTGTGGATGACTAATAATGTTTGCGCAACACAATATAATGATCACAGATATTATGAACTATTGCATGTGAATCCTATTTTGTCAGATCACTGGATGGTTGACCCAATTACTCCACTTCTCACCACAAATTACAACTGATATTTAAACACCTAATTGGAGAATTCATTTAATTAGTGCTCTTATCATTTATGACGTTAATGGGCACACATACTAATCCCTTGAGTAGACGGTGGTGAGGCATCGTTTTAAGCTATGAATGTCCACAAGATGAAGGTCCTTCCGCATCACAGTCAGTGAGACGTGTGGCTTTGAGGGGAACTTGGTGATGGAGCGACGGGCTGGTGGGAGGGGGGGGGGGCGGTGACGGCGGATGCAAGAGCAAGGGCCGGTAAGAGAGAGAACCCAGGTCTTCAAGGTTTTCCGCGCCCTCAAGGTTAGCTGCGGTAGTTAGAAGGTAGTTGAGGCCAGTTCATTGGCTATATTTAAGAGGGAGTTAGATGTGGCCCTTGTGGCTAAAGGGATCAGGGGGTATGGAGAGAAGGCAGGTACAGGATACTGAGTTGGATGATCAGCCATGATCATATTGAGTGGCGGTGCAGGCTCGAAGGGCCGAATGGCCTACTCCTGCACCTATTTTCTATGTTTCTATGGGAGGTGCCCCCAGGGAATGAAGACTAAAGTTGGCCAGGCGAGGAGAGGAGAATGACGTCGGCTCACTGAATGATCCAGATGGAGGCGATAGCTGGAGGGCCTGCAGCAACCTGGATTGGGCGCCACTCCAGAAGACCAAGGGCGTGGACCGGACTGGAGTTTGAAAATAGCGGCAAATCCTGGCGACTCTTGAATGCGGTGTCCATGGACCATTTCTATGCAATTTGTACCAATCGGGGATTGTGCTTAGCTATGGCAATACTTTATAGAACTGTATGCAAAAAGATAATTTTACTCTACGTTTGTACATGTGATAATACAGAACAATTGAACCATTGATGGTGCTTCCATGCACCAACAGCCCTTCCATGGGGTGGAGAGAGATGAGTTAGAAGGAACTTTCAATTATGTCTTGGCTAGATGGTGCATCACATCAATTTTTATTTCAAAAGTGAGCGTAAATGGTAATAAAAATACATATCCAAAAGAAACTTCATTCATTCTAAATGTCCATCTATATATTCAATATTGGTAATTTTATGCACAGTAGAGTTCGCATGTAGTAGGGGAAAGAATAATGAGGGCTAATAACGTAAAGAGGAGTGGAATGTGCTAATGTGGTGACAGGGAACTGCAGACAAAGCCTGAAAGTAGAATGCAGCATTGATGACACCCAAGTTTCAGGAACTTCATTGATTATGTTATAGTGTACACCCATCGTTGTTACAGAAAATTGGATCCACCGTCAACTGTTCGACTTGTGGATGATCATTCTATTCTGCACTCAAGACTTAGTTTGTTACCTAACTAAGACTTTCTGTAATCTCCATTCCATAATCAAGACCTGGTTTTGCTCTTAATCAAATTTCTGTGTAATCTTGTCAGCTGAGAATGTAAAAGCTGTACCAAAGTCACGCTCAGGAGATCAGCTAGGACTGGTCTCCTGGTCTCACCAGTTTTAAGGAATTATCCGTTACTTCGATCACCAACTCCGCATGGCCTTTCCGTTTGCCCCTAAATATCACACCTCTTTTTTTTCTTCATATATAGCACCATTGTAAATCTTGTGGGACCATGGGGTTATACCCTTTCCCCTGTTTGAGAGGCTTCCCCATTAGACTTAAGGGGATGTCCCACTTGGGCGACCTAATTGGCGAGTTTAGAAGAGTTTGAAAAAATGACATGTTGAAGACCTCCTTCGACTATGTAGAAAACTAGCTTCGACTAGCTATGACTAACTTCGGGAAAATTGGACACCGAAAAGTGGAGAGTGAAGACCACCTCCTTCGATCTCCTTCGACCTCCCTTCGAATATGATGAAGACTATCTACGACTACCTTTGACTACCCTCGATTACCTCTGACTAACATGCTGACCTACTATGAACTACTACGACTAAACCTACGAGTAAAAAAAGTATTGATTTTTTCCATGGCGACCTTTTTTTACTTGCGGGCATTTTTTAACATAATGAAAAAACGCCGCGACCTAGCTGAGGCCTCGAGTACGCGGACACCACTCTCGAGCATGAAGGAGAGTTACGAAGACCTCCTACGACCTCGTGTCGACCATGCTGCGAGTGTAAGTCGAGGGCAAACTCGCCAGAACTCGCGGATAAGGGCGCCCAAGTGGGACAGCCCCTTTAGTCCCACAATGTTCTGTTGTGGAAGGACATTCATCCATCCATCCATTCATCCGTCCATCCATGCATTCATACATAGATTTGCCGTGGACTCTTGCCGGGAACTGAAATGAATAGATAAGATTCAACAGATTCAAATGTATTTTTGTGTAAACTGTGTTGTGTCTCGGGTCTTTTTGTTTTGTAATGTATGGCTGCAGAAACAACATTTCGTTTGGACCTCAAGGGGTCCAAATGACAATAAATTGAATTGTATTGTATTGTATTGTATTGTATTGTATTGTATTGTATTTGTTTGTCGTAATCCGGATACAAACTGGAACTATGAAAATCCTACTTGCTGCAACTTTACAAACACATTTGACACAACAATACTATATGTTGGCCTAATTTCAGATTTGCTAAGTTATTCGGAGGAGAAGCATGCAGATGTGTTGAATAATCTGTCGATGCCCTCCGGCCTCCGCATGAATTATTCGTTCAAAACATAAATTCATCTTCAACACAGCCCGTACAGTCACATGCCCTCACTCTCCTGAAACCCAGCAGTGCATCCCTTAAATATTCAACTCACATCGCTGCTTGCAAGTTGAGCTCAGCAGGCAAACTCTGCAATGAAGAGGTCTTCAGAAATAAGGAGAATCTACTGTACATCGACAGGCAATGGTTCGAGGGATATGGACTAAACACAGGCAAGTGGGACGAGCATAGATGGGACATCCTGGTCAGCACGGACAAATTGGTCGAAGGGCATGTTTCATAAGTGCACAAATCATAGGCGCAGGATAAGGCCATTCGAATCATGAGGAATGAAAAGGTGAGAAATCAATCTTACTCCAGAGGATTACACCTGATAAGCCTCCATTCACAGATGTGGGGGTAGACTATTTTGGTCCTCTAATGTATAGTGACAATTTTTACAATGTCTCAAGGGTTTAGCCCTCAATAGTCACCTTAATTGATGACCGTGGATCAGAAGGTAATCTATACGAACCCACGAGCCCTCCACGATACTTAAGCTAGGTTTAAAGAAACTGTAGTAGGGTGTACATTGGCAACATTGTGGGCTCCACCATGTCTTGATCAGCGTTGCTATATCATCATTAATATCTTTCATACCTTTCATTCATTTGTTCTTTGTACCTTTTCATACCTCTAGTTTCCCTCTCCCCTGACTCTCACTCTCCCTCTCACCTTATACTTATGCCCTCTAGTTAAATCTTTGAGTTTTTAATATCACAAAAAGATCACTAAAGTTTAAAAAGTAAAATTAATTAATTAAATTAGGGAGTCAGACCCTTAAACAGCTTAAGCAGCTTAAAGGCTGACGAGCCACCTTAGGCACCAATAGCAAGGAGCGATAGACATAATGCTACATTTATGTCTACAAACTAGCACTGTCCAAGTGAACAATAGCCTGGCAAGTAACCCTTGCATCCCTCTCTCTCTCCTTCCCTCCACCACCCTAGTCGTCCTACTAGTTTAACTGCCACCCTGCTTCATTTCACTGTTTGTATCCACTCGTTATCACCTTTCCCCACAGCCAACAATGGACCATTGTGGGCTCCACAATTTCTTGATCATCGTTGCTGGCTTTCATTAATTTCTTTCATACCTTTCATTCATTTGTTCTTTGTACCTTTTCACACCTCTAGTTTCCCTCTCCCCGACACTCAGTCTGAAGAAGGGTCTTGACCCGAAACACCACCTATTCTCTTTCTCCAGAGATGCTGTCTGACCTGCTGACTTACTCCAGCATTTTGTGTCTATCTTTGGTGTAAACTAACATCTGCAGTTCCCTCGCAACACATGTTCTGGTCTGAACTCCTCAGCGTCCCCTCCTCCCCTCAATCACTGAAGTCTTGCTTGGCTGTTGATTCTGGCTACACCTCAGTCTTAAAATTGTTACACTTATTTTCATATCCCTTGATGCCTTATTGCCTTATTGCTCCCTTTCTCTGGTCTAGTGATATATGCAGGGCCGGATTTAGATGAAGAGAGGCCCTAAGCTATTTCACTTGTGAGGCCCCCCCTACCCAATCCCCCACCCCCACGACTAGAGGACCATGACTACCCGACAGTGACAGTGTGACACTTTTAGATCCTACTGTATATTGTCATTAAACAGTTGGTTTTAAAATACATATTTGATTCACCGCGGAGCGGGCGATGCTTTACCTGGATCGCCGTTTGAAGCTCTGGAGTGTTGGGCCTGCTGCTTCAACATCATGGACCTGTGGATTGCGGAGCTCCCAGCCTTGGGCCACGCTGATTTTAATATAACGGAGCTCTAGGATCCCTTTGCCGAGGGCCGCCAGCGTGAATCTCCACCCAGCTCAGCCTGTGGACTTCCGGAGCCGCAGTCTCCGATAGGAAGTGGCCGATTCGGAAGGCCAAGCCGCGGAGGCGATGGAAGAAGAGCTCCAAATCGCGGAGGGCGCAGAACTCATTGAGGTGGGGACGGAGAGGGACAAAGGTAAGACGTCTGCTGAGGACCGACCGTTCGGTGTCAGAGAGGGGGAGGTCGGGGGGGGATGGTGAACACACGGCAGGGATGGGGTTGGGGCCGGAGGAAGGCAGGTGAGTGGACTGAGGCCGAGGTGATGTCTGGTGGGGGGGGGGGGGGGGGTGGTGAGGGGGTAGGGGGTGTGAGGACTGTAGTGTGGATGGGGAAGAGCTGGGGTCACACGGTTTGAGGGGAATGGGGAAGACCCAGTGGAACAGCCATTGTGGTTACCTGGGTTAGGGGGACCAGCACTAGGACCCAGCGCAGTCAAACTCAGGGTCGTGGGAATCTGCAGCGTGGAAGCGTGGTGCTGAGTCCAGGCTGCAGGTAAGGCGATTGCTGCGGGCTGCTGGAGGGCGGTGGAGTGGCGAGGGTCAGCAGGCAAAGAGCCGGTGGGGCGACGAGGTGAGTAGGCCCACCTAGATCTCGAGGCCCTAAGCTTAAGCTTGTCTAGCTTATACGTAAATCTGGCCCTGGATATATGCCTCCAATATCTCCATCTCCTACCATTCTGGTCTCCTGATCGTCCTTGAACTTAATTGCCCCAACACTAAAGTTGTGTCTTCAGCTGCCAAGATCCCATTCCCTGGAATCCCCTCTCTAAACCTTTCTCCAACTTTCTCTAAACTCTTTCCTCCTTAAAAGATACTTCTTCGATCAGGATTTTGGTTGCCAATACTAATTTCTCCTTTATCTCAAATGCTGCTTGATAACACTCCAGTGAAGATGCTTGAGATGTTTGCTACTTTGCCATGGAAAACAGCCTGTCCTCATAACTCAACCCTATTCATTCCAGGTATAAAAAAAAACATGTTTTCTTTGTTTTTCCAGTTAAATTAATTTGTATATACAAGGAACTGCAGATGCTGATTTATAAAAAAAAAGGCACTAAGCATTGGAGTATGTGTGAAGACGGGTCCCGACACGAAATATCACCTATACAAGTTCTCCAGAGATGCTGCCTGATCCATTGAGTTACTCCAGCATTTTGGGTTTTTTTGGCAAATTAATGTGTACATTATCATGAGAAGAATAAATCGGGTTAACACGCAAAGCCTCTTGCTCAGAGTAGAGGAATCAAGAAACAGGAAATGGTTTTAACCTGAGGGGCAAACTTTTAACACGAAGTGTGGTGGGTGTATGGAACGAGCTGCTGGAGGAGGTGAGGCGGGTGCTATCACAATGTTTAAGAAACATTTAGACTTGTACATGTATAAGACAGGTTTAGAGGGATATAGACCAAACGCAGGCTGGTAGGACTTTTGTAGATGGGCATGTTGATTGTCTTGGGCATGTTGGGCTGAAGGGCCAGTTTCCACTGTATGACTGTGACTCTATTGCCAAATGTAACATTTAGTATAACCATCAAACTTCAGTATAATGTTAGAATGATTTTGGATCATAACCTATGTACTTATTACTAGTAAGTTGTTGCAAGTTTTACCACTGCAGCCGAAAATAGATTGATTGCAAAATCTCTCACCATTTGTGAGTGACCTGATTTCAAGCAAGTACAAATTACTTTACAAAAACTATGCAGAATCATTTGCCGGTTGCATTGAAGTACAGTAGTTAACTTCTTAGCAAATCTAAAAATAAAATTAGGATTTTAAGTGTCCTTGCTCCTGAAAAAAAGAGCAAGTAGCAGAGACTTCAATTGGTGATTAATTCACTCAGGGAGCAAGGCTGATTTTGTGAGCAGAGCTGTCTGCAAGTGCAATGTTTTTTTAACCTTGTGCAAAAGTCTGCAGAAAGTTAATTTGCATTGAAGAAAACTTAAACCTAACATTCTGCAAACCTTGCACCAGCTTGACACAAAATGCTGGAGTAACTCAGCAGGTCAGTCAGCATCTCTGGAGTAAAGGAATAGGTGATGTTTCGGGTCAAGACTGAATACTGAAGAAGAATAGGAAATCTGTCCTATCCATGTACCTGTCTAAATGTTTCTTAAACGTTGCGATAGTACCTGCCTCACCTACCTCTGGCAGCTTGTTCCATACACCCACCAACCTTTGTGTAAAAAAGTTGCACCTCAGGTTCCTATTAAATCTTTCTACCCTCAGCTTAAATCTATGTCCTCTGGTCCTCGATTCCCCTATTCTGGGCAAAAGACCCTGCACATTTACCCGATCTATTCCTCTCATGATTTTGTACACATTCATTTGAAATAAAAACATCCACAAAGTCCTGGAGTAACTCAGCGGGTCAGGCAGCATATCTGGAGAACGTGGATAGGTGATGTTTCGGGTCAGCACCCTTCTTCAGACTCTTCGGAGTATCTCCAGCACTTTATGTCTTTTTTTTAATAAACCAGCATCTGCAGTTCCTTTCTGCACACTGGCTTGCCTGAAGAAGGGCCTGAAGAAGTCTGAAGAAGGGGCTCGACCCGAAAGGTCACCTATTTCTTTTCCACAGAATTGCCGCCTGACCCGCTGAGTTACTCCATCATTTTGCATCTATCTCCAGCTTGTCTAACTTGGGCTGAACCGTGTTGGAGGTAACGAGCATCCAGTGAACTGCTGCCTGGCATTTAGACACCAGAATAAAGCAGCTCCTACAAGTTGATTGATTATTGATTGATTGATTGATTGATTGAAAGATACAGCATGGAAACAGGCCCTTTGGCCCACCGAGTTCATGCCGACCATCCATCACCCATTCGCACTAGGGGTAATTTGCCGAGGTCAATTAATTTACAAACTCACACAATTCTTTGGGGTGCGGGAGGAAACCAGAGTACCTGGAGGAAACCAATGTGGTCACAGGAAGAATGTGGAAACTCCACATAGACAGCACCCAAGGTCAGGATAAAAATGTCTCCTCATCTTAGTTCGAAATGGCATCACGTTAATCAACGTTCATACCGCTAGGTTGTAAGCTGCCCAAGTGGAATATGAGGTGCTATTCCTCCAATTTTTGCGTGGCCTCACTCTGGCAATGGAGGTGGCCCAGGACAGAAAGGTCAGTATGGGAATAGGAAAGGAAAATGTTTGGCAACTGGGAGATCGCGTACACCAAGGCAGACTCCATCTGCAGTTCTGTCTAAGGTAATTTTCTCAACATAACTCAAACACAGTCTACACTATGCGTCTATCAGTGCCCGTACACTGTGGCTCAGTCTTGGTATCTGTGCCACCATTTTAGAAATAATAGAACAGAAATTTGTCTGCATTATGAGAAGTCCATTATAGCGGACATGTGGAATCTTGTGCTCGTACAATGTGAGCCCTGCTGTCATAATCAAGGGGAACAACATGCATGGAGCTTTTTGCTCCACCGGCTCCACCACCTTAAGCCAGAGGAGATGGTCACTGTTAGAGGGAATTTTGGGTTTTACCTCTACCTTGAATCTGGCTTCATGTGGGACTGAGTTGCCCTCTTAATTGATTAGTATGGTTGGCAGGGGTTATGGGGTGAAGGCAGGAGAATGGGGTTGAGAGGGAAGATAGATGTTTATAAATTGCATGAGCAGAATTAAGCCATTCCGCCCATCAAGTCAACTCTGCCATTCAATCCTAGACATCTATCTTTACCTCTCAACCCCATTCTCCTGCCTCCTCTCCATAACACTTGACATCTGAACTAATCAAGAACCTATCAATCTCCACCTTTAAAATATCCATTGACTTGGCCTCCATAGCCATCCGTGGCAATGAATTCCACAGATTCACCACCCTCTGACTAAAGAAATCTCCTTTCTAAAGGTACGTCCTTTTCTGAGGCTATGGCCTCTGGTCCTAGACTCTCCGCAACACACATTCACATCCACTCTAACCAGGCCTTTCATTATTCAGTAAGATCAGCCATGATTGAAAGGCGATGGGGCAAATGGGCCTAATTCTGCTCCTAGAACTTATGAATTTAATTATATCTGAGATAGGAACAGACACAACAAACATCGCGTAAAGCAGTGGTGAGTTTCTCAACCAAATTGGTTTATGTAATGAGCCTGTCCCACTTACGCGACTTTTTCGGCAACTGCCTGCACCCGTCATAGGTCGGCGTCAATGTTCAACATGTTGAAAATTCGTGGTGACCAGAAAGACGCTACGACTCTTTGGGCGACTGAGGAGACTACTCACGACCATACAGACGACACCTTGGCGACATGTCGCGGGGTGAAGCCTGTATGGTCGTGAGTAGTCACCCAAAGAGTCGTACCTTGTTCTGGTCGCCGCTAGATTTTCAACATGTTGAACATTTTCGGAGACCTGCTGCGACTATGACGGGTGCTGGCAAGTCGTCGAAAAAATCACGTAAGTGGGACAGGCCCATAAGGCCTTAATAGTGTGCTGGGAGTTAACTAGGCATAGATTTGTAACTACATTTCCAACATTGCAACATAAACTCTTCAAAATTATGTAACAGACTGTAACTGGGAAGCACAGTGGCACAGTCTCACAGCGCCAGAGACCCAGGTTCAATCTTGACTTTGGGTGTTCTCCTGAGTGAAGTTTTCACATCCTCCCAGTGATCATGTGGGTTTTCTTCAGGTGCTCTGGTTTCCGCCTACATTCCAAAGATGTGTGATGTTCTTGGGTTAATCGGCCTCTGTATATTGCCTCTAGTGTGCAATGATAGGACGAGTACGTGAAATAACATGGAACTAATGTGAACCTGTGATCGATGGTCAGTGCGAACTCGGTGGGCCAAAGGCCCTGTTTCCATGCTGTATCTCTAAACTAAAAGTGAACTAAAGTAAACTGCGCCACAGGCCAGAATGTCCTGGTGTTTACAAAGGGTGTTAAAATGAGCCAAGAACTTTCTTCACCGAAGGACGGACCTTTCGAAAATCCAGGTTCCTTCCCTGGACTGATTTAATTCTTTGCACGCCGCTATTTCTGGTGCAGTTTTCGTTTCTTGGAGAGAAGGCTCACATGCATAATTTATCAGACTGCCTTCTTCACAGAAAATTGCTCATTTGCAGAGTTAGATCATGCAAAGTATTATCTCTGGCCTCCCAGGGATCTGCTGAAAACAGTAGATGCATATCTGCTCTCAGGTGGCAGTCTACAATTATAGATAGATAGATATAATTTATTGCCACACAGCCAGGCTGGTGGAAATGTGGGTTGTCTGCAGCGATACAATAGTAAAGAACACACAACCACAATAAAACTGTAACACAAACATCCACCACAGCATTCAACACTGTGGTGGAAGGCACAAAAATTGGCCAGTCCTCCTCCATTACCCCCCCTTGGTCAGGACCAGAGTCCAGAGTCAGTCCAGGATCGGCTCCACCATGGTTTAACAATGATTCCCAGTGATGGGTGTACTATCATTTAAGAGCATGGCAGGTATCCAAAAGGAAACCTACAGAGTCTTATTCAGATATTTTAGACTTTTCAAACAAAATTGCTGATTCTCTAGACCCAAGGAACTGCAGGTGCTGGTTTACAAAAAAATATACAAAATGCCGGAGTAACTTTAGACTTCAGAGATGCAGCATGGAAACAGGCCCTTCGACCCACCGAGTCTGCCCTGAACAGTGATAACCTGTACACTAGCACTATCCTGCACATGCGGGACAGCTTACAATTTTCAGAAGCCAATTAACCTACAAAACCTGCACGTCTTTGGAGTGCGGGAGGAGACTGGAGCATCCGGAGAAATCCCACGTGGTCACGGGGAGAATGCACAAGTTCTATACAAACAGCACCTGCAGTCAGAATCGAACCCGGGTCTCGGTCGAGAAACCGAGAGTAAGGTCTAAGAGTAAAGTCTCGAGGAGGCTGAGGGGTAGCCTGATGGAGGTGTACATAACTCCGAGGGGCATGAATGGGGTAGATGGTCAGAATCGAGAGTGATGGGAATGTCAAGGGCATAGGTGGACCGTCAAGAACGATTGGGGGACCCGGCAGCATGGAAGGGGTGCAGCGACAGGCAGAGGATAGGACTGCTCGGCGCCGGAAACATGGCAACATTTGTGTGCTGCCTGGATGAGGTATGTTATATGATTTTACCAAGTTGCATGAAAAACAAAGCATTTCACTATACATCGGTGCATGTGACAATAAAGTATAATCGAATCATTCATTGAATTGAATTTTTACCCAGGGTGGGGGTTGTCTACCATGAGAGCGCAGGGAATTAAGATGAAAGGTAGAATGAATCAGAGGGGATTTGAAGAGGAATTTTCTCCAACAGATGGTAGTTGGGATCTGCAGGCATAACAACCTGTAGATGTTGGAATCTTGAATCTTGGTGGACTATAGAATGTACCACACGAAGAGGTGATGGAGACAGAGGCTCTCACAACACTTAAGAAACATCTGAAAGAGCACTTGGATCGTCAAGACATTGAAGCCAACAGAGCAAATGTGGGTGAATGGAATGAGTAGAGATAAGCACAGTGGTCAGCACTAACATGGTGGGCCGAATGGCCTGTTTCTGCGCTGTGCAACTCTATGACAGTACAGCAACTACTATTTCAAAAAGAGACCAGTGGTTGTAAAGCACATTGGATCATCCTGAACTCATACTGTAAGAAGCTCTATAACGAATACATAAAATGATCGCATAATTAATTTGCTGAAAAATTGAGGTTTTTTAAATATCCGGGGTAGACATAAAATGCTGGAGTAACTCAGCGGGACAGGCAGCATCACTAGAGAGAAGGAATGGGTGACGTTTCGGGTTGAGACCCTTCTTCAGACATCTTGATATCCATCTTGACAGTAGGGATAGAACAACAGAACCGTTCAGACACAGAAGGAGGTGGTTTGAAGTTGGCCTCCCGTAGATCAATCATACCAGACCTGTTTCCCTGCTCCTTCCCCAAAGCCTGGTAAATTATTCACTCTCAAGAGACAAAAGACAATAGGCAATAGGTGCAGGAGTAGGCCATTCGGCCCTTGGAGCCAGCACCTATCCAGTGACTATCCAGTTCTCTTTGGAAAGCCCTTTTCTTTATCCATTATTCTTACTGGCAGTGGATCCCATTGCATTAACAGTAACGAACAATGACAGTCATAGAGTTATAGAATGATGATAAATGATAGCAGGCCTGTCGGCCCATCGAGTCTATACTGACCATCGATGTTACACAAATCCTACATTAATCTCATTTTTTTTACTCTCCTCACATTCTCTACAACGGAATGAAGAATGAAGAAGGCTCCATATGACTCGAAGCATTACTTATCCATGTTGCTAGAGATGCTGCCTGCCCCACTGAGTTACTCCAGCATTTTGTGTCTATCCCTCATTATAGCTAATACACTGTTTAATGGAGCCATGCAGCACTGAGTTCCACACTTCACCACTCCAGCGAGTACTGGTGACAAGATAAGTTCCCGTTGTTTTTCTTTCAGTTACAAATTCCAAGAAAAAGTTTTTAAGCCAAAGCTTAAAAAAGTATCAACATTGGAAGAGTGGTTGGGATGCTCCGGGGAGAAACACAGGCCATTTTCAATGGATGTCCTGACACTCACCTGTTCTCTCACGATAGTGTCACATTAACCTCTGCCTGCATCATCCTAGAGTTTTCAACACTAATCAATAACACAGCATCGGAACAGGGCCTTTGGCCCGTCAAGTTGACACGGTGGCACAGCAGTAGATTTGCTGCCTTTCAGCACCCGAGACCCAGATTCAATCCTGACCACGGGTGCTGTCTGTACAGAGTTTGTACATTCTCCCCCTGGCCGAGTGGGTTTTCTCCAGGTGCTCCGGTTCCCTCCCACGGTCCAAAGAGTGCAGGTTTGTAAGTTAATTGGCTTCTGTAAAATTGTCCTTGGTGTGTAGGATAGTGCTAGTGTATGGGGTGATCATTGGTCGGCACAGACCCGGTGGCCGAAGGGCCTGGTTCCATGTAGTATCCCTAAACTAAGCTGTAACAGGTGCGAAGGATCGTTAATGGTCTTTTAAGTTGCGTTTGGAGACGTTTAAAAACAATTGAAAGTTATGAGCAGTTGAAAATATAAATATAGTTGTAACTAATTCAGGCAGCACAGCTGGTAGAGCTGCCATTTACAAGAGCTAGAGTCCCAGGTTCGATCCAGACCTCGGGTGTTGTCTGTGTGGAGTTTGCACATTCTCCTTGTGTCTATGGCAGCTCTACCAGCTGTGCTGCCACAATTAGTTACAACTAATATCATATTTTCAACTGCTGATAACTTTCACTCATTTAAATGCTGCTTCCCGAATGCCATTGTAAATCCATCACACTGTTTTACAGCTGGCAAAAAGCTTTGGGTCGGGTGCAGTGGGAGGGGAGAGGGACAGCAGGAATAGTATGGCCTCAGTGCACGACAGTGGAGCCTCAGTCCATGTTGCCCGTGCCTGGGATACCCCATTAGTGCGGTATTGCTTAAGGGACAGACCACAGAAGATGATTCCAGGCGATGGTACTGTCCACATAATTTTTCACAATCCAATACAATACAATACAATAACACTTCATTAGCCAAGTATGTTTTCAACATATGAGGAATTTAATTTGCCAAGTCATTCATACGATTAAAAAGCCACGGAACACACAAAATACATTTTAACATAAACATCCACCACAGTGACTCCTCCACATTCCTCACTGTGATGGAAGGCGAAAAAAAGTTCAAATCTCTTCCCTTCTTTGTTCTCCCGTGGTCGGGGGCATTGAGCCTTCCGTTGACGGGACGATCTTGACTCCCGTAGCCGGCGGCATTTAGACCCTCCGCATAAGGGCGATCAGCTCCCTGCGCCGAGTGTGTGGACTCCGGGTCGGGCCATCGAAACTTCTGCGTCGTTGGAGCTACCCAACATCTATGGCCGTTCCCGAGACTGCGAGCTCTCGATGTAAATTCCGCAGGCCGCGGTTGGCGCGATCCCAGGCAAGGGATCGGCTCTGATATTAAGTCCACGCCCTGCGGTGTTGCTCTAAGTCAGTCCTCCAGCTCCAGGATGTTAGGCCGCAGAGCGACCAGAGATATGATCTGGAAAACCAGTTGCATCTCCGGCAAGATGGGAGGTTGAAAAAAAGTTTCCCTCGACCCCCCTCCCCCAACACTCACACGCCCCTGGTGGTACATGAAGATTAAACTCCATCATCTATTATGGCCATGAAAAGCAAAGGATGCCTCTGGAACATGGAAGCACTGAGTAATGAGGGCTTGCTGATGCACCCAGCAGTTTAACTCCACTTGGTGTAACAGTGTGTAAAAGGCAATCATTCCAAAATCCTAGGAGTCCATTAATCCTGAAACTTTACCTCACCTGATCCAACAATGGTAATAAATCCAATCGGTGTTAATGATTTTCATTTATCATAGCAGCAATGTCAAGTGTGTCTTCAGGGACTCTGAATCCCTGAGAGACTGTGTATTATAATAATATAAAATCTCAAATAATTTATTCTTGAGGGACGGTTGAAAAGATGGGCACACCTGGTCATAAGTTCATAGGTTATAGGAGCAGAATGTGGCCATTCGGCCTATCCAGTCTACTCCGCCATTCAATCATGGCTGATCTATCTCTCCCTCCCAACCCCATTCTCTTGCCTTCTCCTCATAACCCCTGACACCCATACTAATCAAGAATCTATCAATCTCCACCTTAAAAATATCTATTGACTTGGCCTCCACAGCCATCTGTGACAATGAATTCCACAGATTCACCAGCCTCTGACTAAAGAATACTAAGCATATCTGGACAGATGGTTTCTTGCCTTCCATCTGCTAGATGAATTGCCAGTTTAATAAATGTATTGCATGTTCTAGCTTTAGTATAGCTTAGAGATACAGCATGGAAATGAGCTAACTCCGACTAACAGAGTCCACGCCGACCATCGAATACCCATCCCCACTAGTTCTATGTTATCCCACTTTCGCATCCACTCCCTACCCACTTTACAGAGGCCACCTCCAAACCCTAAACCTACAAACCCGGCCAGTCGTTGGAAACAGGCCCTTCGGCCAACTGAGTTTACACTGACCAGTTATTCTTGTACACTAGCACTATCCTTTAGTTTAGTTTAGTATATTGTCATGTGTGCCAAGGTACAGTGAAAAACTTTTGTTGCATGCTAACCAGTCAGCGTAAACACTATACATGATTACAATCGACAGCCACAGCTACAGATACATGATAAAGGGAATAATGTAATGGAACAAAGTCCTATTAAAGATAGTCTGAGGTTCTCCAATGAGGTAGTAAGTAGTTCTAGTTGTAGGTAGGATGGTTCAGTTGCCTGATAACAGCTGGGAAGAAACTCTCCCTGAATCTGGAGATGTGTATTGTCACACTTCTAGACCTCTTGCCTGATGGGAGAAGGGAGAAGAGGGAGTAACGAGGGTGAGATTCGTCCTTGATTATGCCGGTGGCCTTGCTGAGACAGTGTGTGGTGTGAGGTCACAGGGAGAATGTGCAATCTCCACACAGATAGCACCCGAGGTCAGGATCGAACATGGGTCTCTGGTGCTGTGAGGCACAGCTCTACCAGTTGCCCACAGTGCTGCCAGCTGTGCAGGACACTCAGATCATTCAACCCCCAGCCCACCCCTTACACTTACCGTTGATCCACTCAGCCTCAACATCATGAATCTTGAATTCTTCAGTGAAGAGATCGTCGATGGTGACCTTCGCCTTCAAGGCCAGGCTGTTGTCTTCAACTGTGGACAAATACAAACAACACATGGCAACGTTAGATACACCCACAATCGCAGAGGCAGACGACATGAGAAAAAGGCTCTGGGCAAAAGAAATAGTTGTTCCCGTGTTTTGAAATTGCTTAAATTGAATATTTAATAACCTAACGACGTAGTGGGAGATGTGTTGCAATTTCAAGAACGTTACCACCAATTATTCCATCAGCACTTTCACCTTTGCCGGCATCAGCCTCATCTAAAGAAAACTCTCGACCTGAAATGTTACCTACTCCTTTCCTCCAGAGATGCTGCCTGAAGGGTCTTAACCCGAAACGTTACCCGTTCCGTTCCTCCAGAGATGCTGCATTTTGTGTCTATCTGCTGCCTGGCTTGCTGCGTTACTCCAGCATTTTGAGTCTATCATCAGCCTAGAGTTTTATATATCAATAAAAGAGCATCAAAATAGGCCCTTCAGCCCATCAAATCTATGCTGGCCATTAAGTAAGTAAGAATATGTTTATTTTGGTCCTGGTCATTTGACAATTAAATACTCTTAACTCTTAAATGTTATAGAGTTACAGTCATAGAATCAAACGGTGAGGAAACAGGCCCCCTTCGACACAACTTGCCCAGGCCAACCACATGCCCCATCTACACGAGTCCCATCTGCCTGCATTTGACCCATATCCATCTAAACTCATCCTATCCATGTACTTGTCTAAATGTTTCTTAAATGTCAGGATTGTACCTGTCTCAACTACCTCCTCCGGGAGTTCATTCCATACACCCACCACCACCCTTTGTGTAAAAAAGTCACCCCTCGTGTTCCTATTAAATCTTTCCACCCTCACTTTAAACCTCTGTCCTCTGGTTCTCGAATCCCCTACTCTGGACAAGAGACTCTGTGCATCCATCCGATCTATTCCTCTCTTGATTTTGTATTCCTCTATAAGGTCACCCCTCATCCTCCTGCGCTCCATGGAACTGAGTCCTAGCATGCTCAACCTCTCCCTGTAGCCCAGGCCCTCGAGTCCTGGCAGCATCCTCGTTGTTACTGTGTTGCCTGCTCTGTCAGCTCATTCCAGATACTAACTACTCTTTGTAAGGAAAGATTACCCCTCCTGCCTCTCACTTCAAATCCATGCTCTCTGTTTCAGACATCCCTCCAATGGGGAATAGAGTTTGACTCTCCACCGTGACGATGCATTTCACAATTTTACATTCCTCTGTCATGTCAGAGATTATTATCTGAATGGTGTCAGGTTAGGAAAGGGGCAGGTGCAGCGAGACCTGGGTGTCCTTGTTCATCAGTCACTGAAAGTAAGCATGCAGGTACAGCAGGCAGTGAAAAAAGCTAATGGCATGTTGGCCTTCATAACAAGAGGTGTTGAGTATAGGAGCAAAGAGGTCCTTCTGCAGTTGTACAGGGCCCTAGTGAGACCACACCTGGAGTATTGTGTGCTGTTTTGGTCTCCTAATTTGAGGAAGGACATTCTTGCTATTGAGGGAATGCAGCGTAGGTTCACGAGATTAATTCCTAGGATGGCGGGACTATCATGTGATGAAAGAATGGTGCGACTGGGCTTGTATTCCACTGTAATTTAGAAGGATGAGAGGATATCTTATAGAAACATATAAAATTATAAAAGGACTGGACACGCTAGATGCAGGAAACATGTTCCCGATGTTGGGGGAGTCCAGAACCAGGGGTCACAGTTTAACAATAAAGGGTTGGCCATTTAGAACTGAGATGAGGAAAATCTTTTTTCACACAGAGAGTGGTGAATTTGTGGAATTCTCTGCCTCAGAAGGCAGTGGAGGCCGACTCACTGGATGCATTCACAAGAGAGTTAGATAGAACTCTTAGGGCTAGCAGAATCAAGGGATTTGGGGAGAAGGCAGGAACGGGGTACTGATTGTGGATGATCAGCCATGATCACATTGAATGGCGGTGCAGGCTCGAAGGGCTGAATGGCCTACTCCTGCACCTATTTTCTATGTATCTATGTATCCTTCACTAGAGGGAAATTATACCATGAAATATCTCGTGATAAGCCTTCCAATCCTGGCAACATCCTTGTGAATCTTATAATTTAGTTTAGAGGTGCAACATGAAAACAGGCCCTTCGGCCCACTGAGCTCACGCCAACCGTTGATCACCCATTTCACACTGGTTCTACATTATCCCACTTTCTCATCCACTCTTTGCACCAAGGGCAATTTACAGAAGTCAATTAACCTACAGACCTGCACGTCTTTGCAATGTGGGAGGATACTGGAGCAGCCGGAGAAAATGCACGCGGTCACAGTGAGAACATGCAAACTCCATACAGACAGCATCCGAGGTCGGGATCGAACTCGGGTCTCTGGCATTATGAGGCTGCAGCTCTGCCAGCTGTGCCACTGTGCCGCCACAACCTGTCTAGCTTACTGTATGTCTCACGTAAAGATATTCTTAGAGGCATATGAAGCATGGAAACAGATCCTTCAGCCCATCTTGCCCATGGTAACCAAGATGCCCATGACACTAGTCCCACCTGCCCACATTTGGCCCATTCCCCACTATGCCTTTCCTACCAATGAACCTGTGAAAATTAGTTTTAAATGTTGTCACTCTTTTAAAGAGATGGGAATTAAGAAATCACAATTATTTCATCTGTTTGCAGAATTTGAAGGGTTCTGACCCAAAACATCAACTGTCCATTTCCTTCCACAGATGCTGCCTAACATTGCCTGAGTTCCCCCAGCAGTTTGTTTGCCGATCTCTGAGCATCGTTTGTTTTTCTTATCAAATAAAGCCGCATGGGAATGTAAGGGAGGGAGTGGGACAGAGGTGAAAATGGAAGGATAGGAAATGAGAATGAACACAAGCAAATGGAGGCAAGAGGAGAAGATAAAGGAAGAAAAAAGTGGAAGACAAAGCCTGGGAAGAAAATAAAGTGTGAAGAGGAATGATAACTCAATAAGCTTTGAAGACCCACTGTAATGGCAATTTCTTAACTTTCCAATGTCCATCTTTTGATCACCATTACCAATCGGGGATGTAGAAGAGATATAGCTTACGCACTAGCAGATAGTAAAAACGAATCTTCCAGTCGCTATTTTTTGATTAATTCGTCTGTTTCATCCGTATCGTGTCGTGTAGAGTTGTGTGGCATCGTGTGGTAAAAACTGTTGTCTCCACCATCCCTTGAGGCTAAACTGACTGCCCACTATCTGTGGCTACGCCAGCCTCCTCAGATGTAGACACGCCCTTCTACGTATCAAATCCCACCCACAAGCATACAAAAAAGATAAAACTAGAAATATCTAGACATGGCTATAATATACTAACAGCAACTAGCATAAGCATAAATGGTTCCTACACCCCCTACTGTCATCTGCTATGTTTAGTGGGTAGCATTTACTTTTTAATTATTTATTAATTATTGAGATGTAAGCAGCACTGGTACCAATTCCCCATCTTTAAATGGCCTTGAATTATGTTAGACTATATCAGAGGGCAGTTAAATGTCAACCACATTGGTGGAGTCTGTGGGTCAGACTGAAAGAGGAAGGTAGATTCCTTTCCCTTGAAATGCACGAGTGAACAGTATATTTTTTTCTTCACAGAATTACAGCGCAGTTGCAGCAGAAAGGGAGGTCATTCAGCCTGTTTAGTTAATTCCTTCACCCACCTTCATCCTTTGGGGCGGCACAGTGTCGCAGCGGTAGATTTGTTGCCTTACAGCTCCAGAGAACCGGGTTCGATTCTGACTACGGGTGCTGTCTGTACGGAGTTTGTACATTCCCCCTCTTCTCGCGGGAGAGTTTTCCCCGGATGCTCCAGTTTCCCCCCACACTTCAAGGACGTGCAGGTTTGGAGGTTAAGTGACTTTGGTAAAGATTGTAAAATTGTCCTTAGTGTGTAGGATAGTGCTGACATATGTGGTGATCGTTGGTTGGCGTGGACTCTGCGGCTGAAGGGCCTGTTTCCGCACGGCATGTCTGAATTAAAATCCCATCCCATCCCATCCCACTCCTTCACCCTCTCCTCATGGCTCCGCAAATACTTTCCCTGCTAATGCTTATCCCACTTAATTTTGAATGATACCTTGTTATTTTGTGGATTCCATAACAGTTTTTGTTTGTTCCAGATGTATCATAATAAATTAATTGGAATACTCCAATGCAGTGGTGGGAATTGAACTCACACTTCTGCAACATTCAGTCAAGATGTCAGCATTCCCAGATCAGTATCTACGGTACAATGAAAATCTATTTGGAAGGATCAGTTGACTAATGTTTGAGGATGTCGAGTCTCAGCTATCCTTTAGACTTTAGAGATACAACGTGGAAACAGGCCCTATGGCCCACTAAGTCTACGCCGACCAATGATCACCCCGTACACTAACAGTAGCCTACACACTCGGGACAATTCACAATTTACAGAAGCCAATTAACCTACATACCTGCACGTCTTTGGAATGTGGGAGGAAACCGGAGCACAGGGAGAAAACCTACGTGGTCAGTGTGAGAATGTGCAAACTCTGCACAGACTGCACCCGCAGTCAGGAACAAACTCAGGTCTCTGGTGCTGTGAGGCAGCAACTCTACCGCTGCCCCACTGTGCCATCTGCTTCTGTTAATGTCAGTCACGATGTCAGCATTACTAGACCAGTATCTACATGGTGCAATGAATATTTGTTTGGAAGAATCACTGAATAGTGTTTAGTCTCAGCTATCCTTGGGTAAGCCTTTACTGGATTGTTAAGTGAAGGTGTTAAACTCACTGAGCTTCTTGTCATATATTTTATGATGCTGATAAAAGCAAGGTATTAAATTGACAGTGTGATCCGTGTAAGCTTCCAGAATAGAACAGTCACTATGAAATGCTGGAGCGAACATTTGGAGAAGGTAACTTTCCATCTCCATGCATCTCGTGCAAAGTGTACTTTTGAACAGGTTCAGACACAATGTCCATCTTTGTCCTGCCTCTCCCCTTGTCCAGCTTTCTTCTCTCTCCCCTCCCTACAATCAGTCTGAAGAAGGGCCCTGACCCGAAACATCGCCGATCCATGTTGTGTCGGAAGAAACTGCAGATGCTGGTTTACACAGAAGGTAAACACAATATGCTGGAGTGACTCTTAGCGCTACAGGCAGCATCTCTGAATAGAAGAAATGGGTGACGTTTCAGGTCGATTCAGACTCTCAGTTTGAAGGGTCTCGTCCAGAAACGTCACCCATTCCTTCTATCCAGAGATGCTGCCTGACCTGCTGTGTTACTCTAGCACTTTGTGTCCTATTGTGTAAACTAGCATCTCCAGTTCCTTGCTTCTACGAATACATTTGCAAGTTGTCGTTGGTTGATAAGTGATCATTGTGAATTCCTGCAACAGCTGAATGCTAATAACTTGATTTGTGTCATAGTGGATTCTCTCATCTCTCTGAGCAAAGGGACTGACTGACTGGCACAGTCATCTGGGAGTTAAAATTGAGATCAGTGGGATTTGTTTTCCCACAGATCTGTAAATATTTTCCAAAGTACCACATTCAAAAGAGTTAGCACATTGCATATTAAAATCTGCAACCACATGATTGATGCTTATCTGTTTAAAGACAACAATGAAGTAAAAATACAGATGCATACAAAATAATAGATCAGGGCAGGTTTCACAAATTTCTTTTTGAAGACAAGAAGATGGTAATTGGGGCAGTGAGATGCACATACACACAATACACACCAGCACGGAGCTTTATCTGCTATGTGTGTATCAGTGGAGACTGGACAACAATACCACAGACAATGGCCACACTCAGACACGTGCGCTCTCATGCACGAGATCTCACATCCTCGCACCACAAGGAAACATATCTCTAGTTTCCTCACACCCTCCCTCAACTTGCCTAACCAAATTGTGCAATTATGTTTCATCCAGCTATTTTGTTCACGCCACTGCTCCATGCTCAGATGGGCTTCACTCATTCCATTCATGAGACGTGCCTGTCAATGGCCAAGCCATGATTTATTGTCCATCCTTACATGCCACTGAATTCAAAGGATGCATTTCTTTGCCTTTCACGGAGATGAAATCCGCTAGATTTAATGCATGTATACATAGTTATGACGCGTTCTCCCCAAGTGCCGCTCCGATCCCTGTCGCCTGCAGGCAGGCCAGAAGAAGCCTACGATTAGAGGCAGGGCAAGCTAGCTTTAGAGATACATAGCGGAAGAAGATCCTTGGGCAACCAAGTCCACGCCAACCATCGATCACCCGTACACCAGTTCTGTTTTCCCAGTTTCGCATACTACACACTAAAGGCAATTTACAGATGCCAATTAACCTACAAACTTTTAGCATGGATTTTCTAGGGATTATCTGTGGGAAAAGGCGTGCCTTTGGAATGTGGGAGAAAGCTGGAGCACTCAGAGAAAACCCATGCATTCAGAGGGTGAACATACATGCAACACCCGTAGTCAGGGTTAAACTCAGCGCTGTAAGGCAGCAACTCCACCACTGTGTTACCTAGCAAGAATTTTAATAGCATTTAGAATTTACTGAGAATAAACATTATACCTCAACTCCCAAGGGATATCCTTACTCTAGTTGCCGTGGAATTTGTGGTGTAGAGAGGTCTCTTGGGAGATTGAATACCATGTTTATTCCCAGTGAATTCTAAATGCTATTATAATGCTCTTCAAAACTTCCATTCTTTTCTCCAAAGGTTATATCCATCAGCGTGATTTTGTCCGCTTGGAGATGTATAATTTGTATTTGTCTTCTTTGCGCATTCTTTAACGTATCATGAGCATTTAATGGCATTGGGCCTGTACTGGCTAGAGTTTAGAAAGATGAGAGGTGAATCTCATTAAAACATCAAATAAGGCCTGGATAGAGTGGATGTGGAGAGGATGTTTCCAATCTAGGACGAGAGGGCACAGCTTCAGAATAAAAGGACGGACCTTCATAAAGGAGATGAGGAGAAATTTATTGAGTCAGATGTGGTGAATCTGCAGAATTCATTGCCACGGACAGAGTCAATGGATATTTGTAAGGTGTAGATTGACAGGTTCTTGATTAATACGGGTGTCAGGGGTTATGGAGAGAAGGCAGGAGAATGGGGTTGAGAGGGAAAGATAGATCAGCCATGATTTAATCGTGGAGTAGACTCGATCGGCCGAATGGCCTAATTATGCTCCTGTGACTTATAACACCTCAGGACGGAAATGATCATTAAGCTTTTTCATGGATTTCCCAGAGTTTATATGTGGGAAAAGGCAGGAAAGGTTGTTGATCCCTCAGAGACACTGTTAATAATGGTGTTGCCATGGTAGCAACTAAATTTTTTTTTAAAGCAACGAGGACAATATTATACAGTTCACCATCTGCTCTGCCTGCAGTTGGCCAGATACAAGCACTTCCGATCAATAGAGCTTCTGTGAGAAATAAAGAGGGAATTCTACTTGCATTCTGCTGCCAAATGCCTATCCACCTCCACTCCCATCACATCGCTGTTGAAGACATGAAACATGCACAACAGCAATTTGCATGTACTCTCACTAACTTAATCCACGGCATTTAATTTTTTCAGAGATACAGCATGGAAACAGTCCCTTTGGCCCACCAAATCACAACAACCACGCTGTTTGCTTGCATTTAGCCAAGGCGTCAGGAAAGATTAGTTTTGTTTAGTTAAATTTAGTTACGTTTAGTTTAGAGATATAGCATGGAAGGGGTGATCTTATATCTAATAGATCGGGTAAATGCAGAGTAGAGGAATCAAAAACCAGAGGACATGGGTTTAAGGTGAGGGGTGATAGATTTAATGGGAACCTGAGGAGTAACATTTGACACAATGGGTGGTGGGTGTATGGAACGAGCTGTCGGAGGAGGTAGTTGAGGCAGGTGCTATCGCAATGTTTAGGAAACATTTAGACAGGTACATGGATAGGACATGTTTAAAGGGATATGGGCCAAAAGCAGGCAAGTGGGAACAGTGTAGATGGGGCACCTTGGTCAGTGCAAGCAAGTTAAGGGCCTGTTTCCACGCTATATGACTCTATTTACAAGGTTGCAGATGATACAAAGGTGGCTGCGATTAAGAATATGGAATAAGATGTTACGAGGCTTCAAGGGGATTCAAACAAGTTGAATGAGTGGGTGAGAACATGACATTATACAGAAAAATGTGAGGTCATCCAATTTGGTGTACATAACAGAAACATGTAGTATTTGTTAAATGGTGAAAGCTTAGTTTAGTTTAAAGATACAGTGTGGAAACAGGCCATTCAGCCCACTGAGTCCACGCCAACCATTCATCACCCCCATCCACTCATTTCTCTGTTATTCCAGTTTCGCATCCTACACACCAGGGGCAATTTACAGAGGTCGATTCAGCCACAAAACTGCACGTCTTTGGAATTTTCATAAATTCATAAGATTAGAGTAGAATTAGGCCGTTCGGCCCATCAAGTCTACTGTCATTCAATCGTGTCTGATCTATCTTTCGCTCTCAAGCCCAAATGTGGGAGGAAACCGGAGCACTCAGAAAAAAACCCCATGTGGTCACAGGGAGAGCGTACAAACCCTGTACTGACAGCACCTGTAGTTAGAATTGAACCTGGGTGTGTGTTGCTGTAAGGCAGCAACTCTACTGTTGCACGACTGTGCTGCCAAGGGTAGGTTGGGTAATGTGATATTCAAAGGAACCCGGGTGTAGTTGTACACATGTTCACAAGGTAAGTGATTAGGAAGGCAAATGGTCCTTTATTACAAGAAGGTTGGAATGCCAGAGTAAAGCCCCTGTCCCACAATGCGAGCTTACCCAAGAGGTCTCCAGAGTTAAAAAAAAAATCAAACTCGTGGTACTTCATCACGAGTATTTTTTTACCGTTGGACATTTTTCACAGTGTTGAAAAAACTTCACGAGTTACTGCGTTTCCCGAGTACCTGCCGTTAGCATTATGAGCTGCTACGAGACATCCACGAGCTCCGACGTACCCGCCACGTACATTCTACGTACTTACCACGAGTTTGATTTTTTTTTAACTCGGGGGAGCTCTTGGGTAAACTCGCATCGTGGGACAGGGGCTTAAGGAAGTCATGTTGCAATTGTCCAGGACCTAGTGAGTGCTTTTGGACCATTGGGCACAGTGTTGTCTTTTCTAACACAGGATGTTCTTAGCCTGAGAGGCTAAGAACAAAGATTCACTGGACAGCTACTAAGGATGGTGTGTTTGTCACATGATCAGAGATTGTTTTAAAAAAAATAATGTTTCGTTTAGTTTATAGACACAAACTGCTGGAGTAACTCAGCGGGTCAGGCAGCATCCCTTGAGAAAAAGAATGGGTGACGTTTCAATAGACAATAGACAATTGGTGCAGGAGTAGGCTATTCGGCCCTTCGAGCCAGCACCGCCATTCAATGTGATCATGGCTGATCATCCCCAATCAGTACCCCGTTCCTGCCTTCTCCCCATATCCCCTGACTCCGCTATTTTTAAGAGCCCTATCTAGCTCTCTCTTGAAAGCATCCAGAGAACCTGCCTCCACCGCCCTCTGAGGCAGAGAATTCCACAGGCTCAACAATCTCTGCGAGAAAAAGTGTTTCCTCGTCTCCGTTCTAAATGGCTCACTCCTTATTCTTAAACTGTGGCCCCTGGTTCTGGACTCCCCCAACATCGGGAACATGTTTCCTGCCTCTAGCGTGTCCAAGCCCTTAACAATCTTATATGTTTCAATGCGATCCCCTCTCACCCTTCTAAACTCCAGAGTGTACAAGCCCAGCTGCTCCATTCTCTCAGCATATGACAGTCCCGCCATCCTGGGAATTAACCTTGTAAACCTACGCTGCACTCTCTCAATAGCAAGAATGTCCTTACTCAAAATAGGGGACCAAAACTGCACACAATACTCCAGGTTTCAGGTCAAGACCCTGCTTCAGACTAAGAGTCAGGGGGAGAGGGTAATTAGAGGTATGAAAAGAGAACAAATGAATGAAAGGTATGAAAAGGACATATCAAAACCAGAAATGATGATCAAGGAATGATAGAGTCCACAATGGTCCATTGTGATAACAAGTAGATACAAACAGTGAAACTAAGCAGGACGACAGCGAAACTAGTAGGACGTCTGTGGTAGGGAAGGGATGGAGAGAGAGGGAATTTTCGACTAATTTCAACAGGATGACACGGTGGCACAAAAGCAGAGAAACCCGGGTTTGATCCTGACATCAGGTGCTGTCTGCACAGAGTTTGTACGGTCTTCCTGTGGCCGCGTGGGTCTTCTTCGGATGCTCCGGTTTCCTCCCGCATTCCAAAGACTTTCAGGTTTGTAAGTTAATTGGCAACTGTCAATTGTCATAGAAACGTAGAAAATAGGTGCAGGAGGAGGCCATTTGGCCCTTCGAGCCAGCACCACCATTCATTGTGATCTTGGCTGATCATCCACAATCAGTAACCCGTTCCTGCCTTTTCCCCATATTCCTTGATTCCACTAGAGCTCTATCTAACTCTCCTATAAATTCATCCAATGAATTGGCCTCTACTGCCTTATGTGGCAAAGAATTCCACAAATTCACATCTCTCTGGGTGAAAAAGATTTTTTCTCATCTCAGTTTTATATGGCTTCCCCTTTATTCTTAGACTGTGGCCCCTGGTTCTGGACTCCCCCAACATTGGGAACATGTTTCCTACATCTATCTTTAGTCCATTTATAATGTTATACATTTCTATAAGATCCCCTCTCATTCTTCTAAATTACAGTGAATACAAGCCCTGTCTTTCCAATCTTTCCTCATACGACAGTCCCACCATCCCGGAGATTAACCTCGTGAACCTACGCTGCACCGCCTTAATAACAAGGATGTCCTTCCTCAAATTTGGAGACGGAAACTGCAAACAATACTCCAGATATAGTCTCAACAGGGCTCTGTACAACTGCAGAAGGACTTCTTTACCCATATACTCAAATCCTCTCATTATGAAGTAAACATGCAGGTTCAGTCCCTGGTGTGTTGGATGGAACTAGTACATGGGTAATCGTTGGTCGGCATGGACTTGGTGGGCTGAAGGGGTTGTTTCCACACTATCTTTAAACTAAACTAAACCTCACAGCACCAGGGTCCTGGGTTTGATCCCGATTTCAGGTGCTGTCTCTGTGGAGTTCGCAGGATTCCCCTGTGAGTGCATGGGTTTCCTCTCATATTCCATAGACATGCACGCTTGCATGTTAATTAGCCTCGGTAAAATTGCCTGTACTGTGGTTGCGAAAGCGGGGTAATGAAACAACTGGTGTGAATGGGTGATCGATGGTCAGCGTGGACTCGGTGTGCCAAAGGGCCTGTTTTCATTCTGCGTCTCTGAACTCGAAACCTCCGATGAATGGAATGCTCGGTCATTCCAACAAGCATAAAGTGAGATTTTGTTTTAGTTTTTAGAGATATAATAATGTAGAAACAGGGCCACCGAGTCGGTGCTGACCTACGATCACCCATACACTAGTTCCATCCTAAACAACAGGAACAACTTACAGAAGCAAATTAACCTACAAACCTGTACGCCTTTGGAGTGTGGGACAAAAACCGGAGCATCTGGAGAAAACCTACGCGGTCACAGGGAGAACGTACAAACTTCGTACAGACTGCACCCGTAGTCAAGATCGAACCCGGGTCTACGGTGCTGCAGTGGTACACCACTGTGCTGCTCCAAATACAAAATGAGATCTATTTTTTTAAATACTAGTTCTTGGAACATTAACATTTACACGTGTCATCCAAAGCTAACAGAATGCTCATTGCATGAAGAGTTGAATACAAAAGTGAGAATACTAATGGGCCAATTATACAGTTCACAGCCCTCCTCTGGAGGACTGAATATGTTATATGGGAAACAAATGATGCAATGCTGAGGCTTTATAAGGTGCTGGTCAGACCACATTTGGAATATTGTGAGCAGTTTTGGGCCCCATATCAGAGGAAGGATGTGCTGGCATTGGAGAGGGTCCAGAGCAGGATTACGAGAATGACCCCAGGTATGATTGGGTTAACATATGGTGAGCCTTTGAAGGCACTGGGCCTGTACTCGCTGTAGATTAGTGGGATGAGGGGGGACCTCATTGAAACTTACTGAATTGTGAAAGGCTTGGATAGAGTGGATATGGAGAGGATGTTTCCACTAGTGGGACAGTCTAGGACCAGAGTCACAGCCTCAGAATAAAAAGACGTACCTTCAGAAAGGAGATGAGGAGGAATTTCTTTAGTCACAAGGTGGTGAACCTATGGAATTCATTGCCACAGAAGGCTATGGAGGCCAAGTAAATGGAGATTGATAGATTCATGATTAATAAGGGTGTCAAGGTTTAAGCGAAGAATGCAGGAGAATCAGGTTGAAAGGGAAAGATAGATCAGCCATGATTGAACGGCGGAATAAACTTCATAGGCTGAATGGCATAATTCTGCTCCCATAACTTATGAACATGAACCTACGAAAAGAAACTACAGATTTTAGAATCATAGCAAAATGTTGCACTCCTGTTTAAAATGGAAGGAAATAAACCAACAAAGATACCCGTATAAGTTGTACAGGACATAGGTGAGATTTGTTCATCCTGCTATAGGAAATATGTTAAACTGAAATGAATGCAGAGAAGGTTTACGATGATGTTGGCAGGTCTTGTGGGTCTGAGCTATCGGGATAGGTTGGACATTAGGATTTCATTCCTTGGAGCACAGGAGGCTGAGGGGTGACCTTCTAGAAATGTACAAAATCATGTGGAGAATAGATAGGGTGAATGCACAGAGTCGTTTAGCCAGAGTAAGGGAATCAAGAACCAGAATCCATAAATTTAAGGCGAAATGGAAAAGATTTAATGAGATCCCGAATGACAACCTTTTCACACAGAGGGTGGTGGGGATATGCAGAGAGCTGCTGCAGGAGGCAGGTATCATCACAACATTTAAAAGACATTTGGACAGGTACATAGATAGGAATGCTTTAAAGGGATATGGTCAAACACAGGCAGGTGGGACGAGCGTAGATGGGGTATCTGGGTCAGCATGGGCAAGTTAGGCTGAGACGCCTGTTTCTGTGCTGTATGACTCTATGACTCTAATTGAGGGCTATGGGGAACTGGCACTGCAGAGCAGTTAAGGCCAATGCAGATGAACCATGAACCATCATAGTGAACAGTGAGGCAGGCTTCAGTGCCTGGTGGTTTATTCCTGCTCCTGTATTCTTGTCTTGTTGTGTTCAGCAATGATAGAGGACAGTCAGGAGAACGTGCAACTCGAAAGAGAAGCAAAAGTCAGCAGCTTTAATGAGTGACCTGAATATACTCTGTGCACCAGCAGAGTGGATGCATCCCAAACCATCTGGCTGGCAAAAGGTGACAGGCTTAGCAGCCTCAATGCTGAATGCAGGCTTTTGGTTCAGTTTAGTTTAGAGATATTGCGTAGAATCAGGCCCTTCGGCCCACCATGTCCGTGCTGCGCAGCGCTCACTCCGTCCACTAATGCTATCCTACACACGAGGGGCAATTTACAAATTTTACCAAAGATAAATTAACCTACAAACCTGCACGCATTTGGAGTGTGGGAGGAAACCGGAGCACCCGGGGAAAACCCTTGCAAGGAGAACGTACAAACTCAGTACAGACGGCACCCGTAGTCGGAATCGAACCCGGGTCTCTGGCAGCAATTCCACCGCTGTGCCACTGTGCCACCCTAAGGCTTTAGGATAAGTGCAGATGAGGAATTAAATAACGATTGCAGTGGAGCACATAGTCTCCGTAACTCACGCTGAATTAGCTTTGCACCATAGGTCATTTTTATTGAATACAAAAGACAAGTTTATGGGTATGGCAGATCCAGCGGCAGTTCTTGGAGGTGAAGATACAAGATTTATATCACAGGTCACTACTCAGAACAGGAGAACATATGAAATGGAAGCACTATTAGGCCACAAAACCCCTCAAGTCTATAAACTTTGATTTTGTGTTCAATAACAATGACCTATGGAATAAGGCTAATGGGAAGCTGATCTTTTGTGCTTCCCATATTTCACCAGAATCCTGACTTTGAATTACACAATGACTTCATCCATAGTTCTCTGATGTGGAGGATTCCAAAGATTTAAATCTGTATCCATGACAACATTCTTCCTGATCTTTATCTTTTCGGGTGGCGTAGCTGGTAGATCAGCCATCTCACAGCACCAGAGACCCAGGATCGATCCTCACTGCAGGCCGGTTCACTTTAATTTAGTTTAGTTTGTCAGTTTGTAGATTAATTGGCTGTTGCAAATTGCTCCAAGTGTGTAGGAAGTCGATGAGAAAGTGGGATAAGAAAAAACTAAAGTTGAACAGGTACATGGATAAGAAAAGTTTAGAGGGATACGGGCCAAACACAGGCTGGTGGAACTAGTCAAGATGGGCCAAAGGCCCTGTTTCTATGCTGTTTGACTTTATGACTCTAAACTAAACTTAACAATCCGGTGTAGATTAGAGAAACAACGTGGAAACAGGCCCTTTAGCCCACCAAGTCCACGCTGACCTACAATCACATGTACATTAGTTCTATCCTACACACTAGGGACAATTTACACAAGCCAATTAACCTGCAAATCTGCATATCTCTGAGCACCTGGGGAAAACCCATGCAGTCACAGGGAGAACGTACAAACTCCGTACAGACAGAAGCCATAGTCAGGATCAAACCCGGGTCTCTGGCGCGGTAAGGCAGCAACTCTACCACTGCGCCACTTAAACTATCCAACCCTTCATTCTGAAGCCATCCTTTTTACAAAACTACTTAAGAATCTTGATTTTCTTCCCTGTGGTTGCCTCTCAAGCCGCTGACTGTCAAAGGACATTGCCTCAACTTAGACTCCTTTAAGTCCTTTCTAGAATCCTGAGGATAGCCCAGTGGCACAGCTAACAAAGCTGCTGCCTCAGAGTGTTCTGGCTTCAATCCTGGACCAATTAATTAATTGCATGGCCTCTTGACGTAAATTCCAATGAAATGGTTTGTAAATAAAGCTTTGTCCTCATTCAACCTCGCTTCCGATATTAATTCCAAGTTATCACAGTTCTGCAAGTGACAGGAATGCTCAATTAAAGCTGGTGCATGCATTGGCTTCGGGAAACATCATCACTGCCTTACCCAGACTTAACGAAATTCATCCCTCTCATAACAACAACAGATGGCTCTTTCTCCAAACTTCCTTTCAGTCATTTATTTATTGCATGTATATATATATAAATGTATATATCTATTTCAGTTCCAGTTTTGTTTATTGTCACATGTATAGAGGTACAGTGAAAAACATTTGTTACGTGCTAACCAGTCAGCGTAAATCCTATAAACGATCACAATCGATTCATTCAGAGTGTACAGATACATGATAAGGGAATAACGTTCAGTGCAAGGTAAAGCCAGCAAAGTCCAATTAAAGATAGTTTGTGGTCACCAATGAGGTAGATAGTAGTTCAGCACTGCTCCCAAGTTGTTGGTAGGATGGTTCAGTTGCCTGATAACAGCTGGGAAGAAACTGTCCCTGAATCTGGAAGTGTGTGTTTTCGTACTTCTATACCTTTTGGCTAATGGGAGAGGGGAGAAGAGGGAATGACCAGGGTGTGACTTGTCCTTGATTATGCTGCTGGCGTTGCCGAGGCAGCGTGGAGTCAATGGGAGGGAGATTAGATTGTGTGATGGTCTGGGTTGCATCCACAATCGAGGATGCGCTTGGGTATCGCAATACTGTATGTAAGAAAAATAATTTCACTGTGTGTTTGCACATGTGACAATAAAGGTACCTTTACTCCATCGAACTATTGAACCATTGAGTTAATTGATTGGTTTAAGGACCAACTGAGACAAGGTAGGTGCTGAGAGAAAAACAGAAAGACTCAAGAAAAAACTCAAAGTGTTAGCGTAACTCAGTGGGACAGGCAGCGTCTCTGGAGAACATGGATAGGTGACATTTATGTTTGTTATCCTTCACACTGATTGTGGGGAGGGGTGGGGGGCCGGGGTAAGAAAGGTGGAAGTGAGGTGGCAGGACAATGTCTGACAGATGGTACACAAAATTGCTGGGGAAACTCAGCGGGTGCAGCAGCATCTATGGAGCGAAGGAAATAGGCGACGTTTCGGGCCGAAACCCTTCTTCAGACTGATGGGGGGTGGGAAAGAAAGAAGGAAAAGGGGAGGAGGGGGAGGAGCCCGGGGGCGGGGGGATGGGAGGGGGGGAGGAGACAGCTAGAGGGTTAAGGAAGGGGAGGAGACAGCAAGGGCTAGCCAAATTGGGAGAATTCAATGTTAATGCCATAAGGACGCAAGGTCCCCAGACGGAATATGAGGTGCTGTTCCTCCAATTTCCGCTGTTGCTCACTCTGGCAATGGAGGAGACCCAGGACAGAGAGGTCGGATTGGGAATGGGAGGGGGAGTTGAAGTGCTGAGCCACCGGGAGGTCAGGTAGGTTATTGCGGACTGAGCGGAGGTGTTCGGCGAAACGATCGCCCAACCTACGCTTGGTCTCACCGATGTAAATCAGCTGACATCTAGAGCAGCGGATGCAGTAGATGAGGTTGGAGGAGATACAGGTGAACCTTTGTCGCACTTGGAACGACTGCTTGGGACCTTGAATGGAGTCGAGGGGGGAGGTGAAGGGACAGGTGTTGCATTTCTTGCGGTTGCAACGGAAAGTGCCCGGGGAGGGGGTGGTGCGGGAGGGAAGGGAAGAATTGACGAGGGAATTGCGGAGGGAGCGGTCTTTGCGGAAGGCAGACATGGGGGGAGATGGGAAGATGTGGCGAGTGGTGGGGTCACGTTGGAGGTGGCGGAAATGGCGGAGGATTATGTGTTGTATTTGCCGGCTGGTGGGGTGAAAGGTGAGGACCAGAGGGACTCTGCCCTTGTTTCGTGTGCGGGGATGGGGAGAGAGAGCAGTGTTACGGGGTATGGATGAGACCCTGGTGTGAGCCTCATCTATGGTGGCGGAGGGGAATCCCCGTTCCCTGAAGAACGAGGACATTTCCGATGCCCTGGTATGAAATGTCTCATCCTGGGAACAGATGCGGCGTAGGTGGAGGAATTGGGAGTAGGGGATGGAGTCTTTACAGGGGGCAGGGTGGGAAGACGTGTAGTCCAGATAGCCATGTGAGTCAGTGGGTTTGTAGTATGTCGGTCAGGAGTCTGTCCCCTGCGATGGAGATGGTGAGGTCAAGGAATGGTAGGGAAGTGTCGGAAATCGTCCAGGTGTATTGGAGTGCCGGATGGAAGTTGGTGGTGAAGTGGATGAAGTCAGTCAGTTGTGTGTGGGTGCAGGAGGTGGCAGCAAAGCAGTCGTCAATGTAACGGAGGTAGAGGTCGGGGATGGGGCCCTGGTACGTCTCGAACAAGGATTGTTCAACGTACCCGACAAATGTATGTCGGTCAGGAGTCTGACAGATAATAGGTTGATACTGGCGAGGCGAGTTGGTAGGCAGATGGCGGACACATTTCAGAGATGAAAAGACAGAAGGTGTGAGGCAGAAGGATTGAGCTGCAAATTGTGAAGAGAGAGGATGGAATGGAGGTGAAAGGGAGGGGGAGGGGGAAATAGGTACGGGTCCAGGTGAGGCACAGGGGAGGGGGAGGGGAGATGACTCAATAAGTCAGATATCATCAGTGAAAAGAGAAACGGATGGCATTTCAGGCTATCCTTCATCAGAATGAGGAAAGAGAGACAAGTTAATTTTCACCGCAGATAGACAAAAAATGCTGGAGTAACTCAGCGGGTCAGGCGACATCTCCGGGGAGTACGAGACCCACTGAGTCCGAGTCGACCAGCAATCACCCAGTATGCTAGCACTGTCCTACATACTAGGCCAATTTACAATTTTACCAAAGTCAATTACGCTTACAATCCAGCGTTATAGGCCAAAATGCAAATTGGAGGATCAGCACCTCATATTTCATTTGGGCAGCTTACAACCCAGCGGTATACATTTTTGATTTCTCTAACTTCAAGTTACCCTTGCATCCCCTCTCTCTTAGTCTCTCCCCCACCCAAGTCATTGTTTTAGCTTCAAAGACTCATCTTGTTGAGTCTCATTGTCTGTAACTTGTTTTCACCTAACATTTCTTTCATTCATTTGTTCTATATCTCTCTCTATATCACTGTCCATGTCTCTCGTTTCCCTTTCCCCTGACTCTCAGTCTGAAGAAGGGTCTCGACCCGAAATGTCACCTATTCCTTTCCTCCAGAGATACTGTCTGACCCGCTGAATTACTCCAGCTTTTTGTGTCCATCTTCGGTTTAAAACATAATCTGCAGTTCCTTCCTACGCGACCTACAAACCTGTCCATCTATGGAATGTGGAAGGAAACCGGAGTATCCGGAGAAAACCCACACAGTCACAGGGAGAACATGCCAACTCTGCACAGACAACACCCAAGGTCAGGATTGAACCTGGGTCTCTGGCGATGTGAGGCAGCAGCTCTACTGCTGTGCTACTGTGCTGTGCTTCTGCTCTCACCCTGACCTCCCTCCAGACAGAACAGGGTGAAAGTTCCATTTGTCCTTGTCTTGCACCCCACCGGCCTCCACATCCAGCACATCATTCTTCGACATTCCCGCTATGTGATCCCACCACCAGCCACATTTTCCCCTCCTCACTCCCTTCTGTGTTGTGCAGGGATGACTCTCCCCAGGTTCACTCAGATCTCTACACTCAACCCTTCCCCAATCCCAGGTATGTTCTCCCGCAACCCGCATGAGTTGCCCACAGTCTCCACACTCCCATCCAGGGCAGCCCTTCCAAATGAGGAAGAGATTCACGTGGATCTCCTCCAACCAGAGGACATGGGTTCAAGGTGAGTGGGGGAAAGATTTAATTATTTATACAAAGGGGGGTTGATGTATGGAACGAGCTGCCAGAGGAGATAGTTGAGGCAGGGACTATCGCAACATTTAGACCGGTGCATGGATAGGATAGGTTTAGAGGGATATGGGGCAAATGCAGGCAGGTGTGACTAGTGTAGATGGTATATATTGGTCGGTGTGGACAAATTGTGCTGAAGGGCCTGTTTCCATATTGTATGACTCTATGACTCTAAACTTGTGTATTGCATCCTTGATGTGCTCTTCATGTGGTCGCCTCTACACTGTTGAGACCAAGCGTAGACCGGGATACTGCTTTGCTGAGCACCTGCACTCCGTTTGTCATGGCCATCTGGATCTAAACTAAACTAAAGAGAGCCATTAAAGAGGCAAAGATAGCCTATGGAAGAAGGTTAGAGGGGTATTTTAACGAGAGGGACCCTCGGCGTGTCTGGCAGGGCATTCAGCAACTCACCAACTACAAGGGCAAGGGGGGGCCGACCATCAGCAACAGTAACAACTCGCTAGCTGAGGAGCTCAACCACTTTTTCGCCCGTTTTGAGCTGAATGAGGCGGAGCCTGCACCTGCAGCCGCGCCCAGCACTGACGACCTGGCACTCACTGTGAGTACGGAGGACGTCAGAAGAGCAGTCCGCAGGGTCAACCCCAGGAAGGCTGCTGGCCCAGATGGCATCCCAGGGAGAGTATTGCGGGACTGTGCAGACCAGTTAGCGGAGGTTTTTAGCGACATCTTTAACCTCTCTCTGTCAACGTGCACTGTCCCTAAATGCTTTAAGACTGCTACTATCGTGCCTGTACCCAAAAAAACATCTATTACCAGCTTGAATGACTATAGACCTGTTGCTCTCACTTCAACGGTGATGAAGTGTTTTGAACGGCTGGTCCTGGCCCACATTAAGTCCTCACTCCCATCCACCCTGGATCAGCATCAGTTTGCATATAGAGCTAATAGGTCAACGGAGGATGCCATCAACATAGCTCTACATTCTGCACTGACACATCTGGAGCGCCCTGGCTCATATGTGAGGATGTTATTTGTAGATTTTAGTTCTGCATTTAATACCATCATCCCCAGCAGAATGGTGGACAAACTGTCTGATCTGGGTGTTAATGCAAACACATGCAGATGGATTAAGGACTTCCTAACAGACCGCCCACAGACTGTCAGGATGGGGTCCAATTACTCCCCAGTCCTGACGCTCAGCACAGGAGCGCTACAAGGTTGTGTGCTGAGTCCCATCTTGTACACAATATACACTTATGACTGTATACCAACACACAGTACAAACAGGATCATCAAGTTTGCGGACGACACGACTGTGGTGGGACTGATAAACAACAACGACGAGTCTGCCTACAGGGATGAAGTCCAAAAACTGACTGTCTGGTGTACCAAAAACAACCTGGTACTCAACCCATCAAAGACAAAAGAACTGGTCATTGACTTCAGGAGGAAGAGGAGAGAGGAACCTGCTCCTTTATACATCAAAGCAGACATGGTGGAGAGAGTCACTGGCTTTAAGTTCCTGGGAATAAACATCTCCCAGGACCTCAAATGGCAAATGAACACCGTCACTCTCGTGAAGAAGTCACAGCAGCGGCTGTATTTCCTGAGGTCTCTGCGGAGAGCAAACGTCTCACAGCCGCTGCTGCTGTCCTTCTACCGATGCGCCGTGGAAAGTATCCTCTCCTATGGCATCCTGGTGTGGTTTGCTAGCTGTACTGTGGCTGAGAGGAGGGCGCTACAGAGAGTTATAAAAACTGCACAGAGCATCACAAACGCTCAACTGCCCTCCTTGGATGATATATATAGGGCCCGATGCTTGCGCCGGGCCACAAACATCAAGCAGGACACATCCCACCCTGCCAACCACCTTTTCCATCTGCTACCCTCTGGGAGGCGATTCAGGTCTCTGAAGGCTCGCTAGACTAAAAAATAGACTAAAAAATAGTTTCTACCCATGTGCGATAAAATAACTTAATTCCAACAGAGAACATTGGGGAAGCAAAATGTAATTCCAAGAAATGCAACATTCTTTTAAAATTCTTTTTAAAAACTTATTTATTATTTTTACTAATAAGTGTACATATGTGTCAATGGTTGTCGTGTTTGTATTTTTTAACCGGAGGAGATGCAATGGAATTTCGTTGCACAGTATTGTGCAATGACAATAAACGTATTCATTCATTCATTCATTCATTCATTCATTCATTCATTCATTCATTCATTCATTCAATGGTTCAATGATTCCTTTATTGCCACGTGTACCATGATAAAGTGACATTTTTTTTTGTACAAAGAACAGTAAGATTATTGCGAAGACAGACACAAATGCTAGTTTAAAGCAGCAGGTCGGCCAGCATCTCTGGAGAAGAGGAATATTTTCAGGGCGGAGATTGTTAGGTTCTTCATTGGTGTCAAGGGTTCTGGGGAGAAGGCAGGAGAATGGGGTTGAGAGGAAAAGATAGATTAGACATGATTGAATGGTGGAGGAGACTTGATGGGCCGGATGGTCTAACTCTGCTCATCTGACTCATAAAGTTATTAACAAGGCAGCATCCTCCCCATTGCGTATACTGGAACTGATTATATCATCACCTGCCGCACACCAAGCCTGAGCCCTTTCAGTTCCACATAGTTGGACTTGGCAATCCTAGTACTGACCAGACACCAGCCCCCTTCAAACAGGAAACCCAGTAAGTAAAGCAGGAGTAAATATCCTCCTCTCTTTTAATCTGAGCTCTGTGAAGATAAAGTTTTTGAACATCCACCCTTGCATTAATTCCAAGGCCCTTATTTCTATTCCTGATCCTCTTGATCTTACAGACACAGGGTGAATATTAAGCAACACTTTGCAATTCCCTGTCATTTTTAACATTCACACCGACTTGCGGTAAAGTTGCCCTTCAGGACCCTAGTGCTTGTCTCTGCTCTCTGGTTCCCATACATGTCCATTAATAAGACAAATAATAAGTGGCAGATTGTCCCTCTACTTCATATTTTATGCACCAAAGTTGAATTGAATGCACGGAGTATTACATTATATAATCAATGCAACATCATTCTCATTCTTTAATGAGCATCGGCATGCTACAACATACATCAACTTAGAAAACATGGCACAGAAGTAACAAATTGAACTCAAATGATCCATGGAAAGACACAAAATTCAGGAGTCACTCACAGGTCAGGCAGCATCCCTGGAAAACATGGATAGGTGATGTTTCAGGTCGGGACCCTTCTTCAGACTCAAGACGTCACCTATCCATGTTGTCCAGCAATTTATGACTAATCCATTCATTTGTGACCCGCTGAGTTACTCCAGCATTTTCTTGGTAAACCAGCATCTGCAGTTCTTTGTTTCCACTTTCTTCCAATGATCCATAGCTCTGTATATGTTCCACACTAGTCTCCCCTAACACCTCCACTCTTGTGTTAAAGGAGTCGAGGCCGCTACTTTGTCCTTCAGCTATATTTTTTAATTTCTCTTTATAAGCGACTGTGGTATTTTCCTGAACTACACCCTGTGATACTGAAATCTTCAATCTAATTACGTCCTGGGAAAGGAACATCTGAATTACCTAGTTTAGTTCAATTAATTTTATTATTATTTTCGCGCATACTGAGGTACAGTGAAAAGCTTTTTGTTGCGTGCTGTTCAGTCAGTGAATAGACTATACATGATTACAATCAAGCCGTCCACAGTGTACAGATACAGGATACATGGTATAACGTTTAGTGCAAGATAAAGTTCAGTAAAGTCTGATTGAGAAAGTCTGAAGGTCCCCAGTGAGGTAGATGGGAGGTCAGGACCGCTCTCTAGTTGGTGATAGAGTGGTTCAGTTGCCTGAGAACAGCTGGGAAGAAACTGTCCCTGAATCTGGAGGTGTGCGTTTTCACACTTCTGTACCTCTTGCCTGATGGGCGAGGGGAGAAGAGGGAGTGGCCGGGGTGAGACTCGTCCTTGATTATACTTGTGATCAATATTATCAAGTTTTGTTTGTACCTATCTCATATTTATGGTCTTATACCTTATGCTCCTTGCACAGATTGAAACATATTCTCTGTGTCAATACAAGTTTGCAGATTACACTAAAATAGTCGGTATCATACACAGTGGAGAATTATCAAGAATTACGCGGGATCTTGGTCAGCTGGGCAAGTAAGCCAGGAATGGCTAATGCCGTTTAATTCAGAAAAGTGTGAGGTGTAGCATTTTAGGAAGTCAAACCAGCATGGAACTTCACGGTGAACAGTGGGGACCTGGGGAGTGTTGTAGAGCAGAGGGGTCTAGGAGTAGATGTAGAGACACAGGAGAAAGACACAAGAGTACAGGAGTAACTTAGCAGGTCAGGCAGCATCTCTGGAGAACATGTTTAGGCGACTTTTCAGGTCGGGACCTTACTTCAGAGTCCCAATCCAAAACTTCACCTATCCATGTTCTGCAGAGGTGCTGCCTGACCTGGTGAGTTACTCCAGCACTATCTTTTTTTGCATCTGTGAGTACAAGTACTCAGTTCCTTGTAAGTTCCCCGGTAAAAAGGGTGGTAAAAATGACTTTTGGCATATTGGTCATCATCAGTCAGGGAATTGAGTACAGAAGTTTGGACATTATGTTCTAGTTGTATAAGATGTTGGTGAGACTGCAGTCGGAGTATTGTATTCAGTTTTAGTTGCCCTGCTATAGGAAATATGCCATTAAGTTGGGAAAGGTTGTGGAGAAAATTCTGGAGGATATCGCCAAACATAAGTTCATAAGTGATAGTATCAGAATTAGGCCATTCGGCCCATCAAGTCTGATCTATCTCTCCCTCCTAACCCTATTCTCCTGCCTTCTTCCCATAACCCCTGACACCTGTATATCAATCTCTGCCTTAAAAATATCCATTGACTTGGCCTCCACGGCCTTCTGTGGCAAAGAATTCCACAGATTCACCATCCTCTGACTAAAGAAATTCCTCCTAATCTTCTTCCTAAAACAATGTCCCTTCATTCTGAGGCCATGACTAGTCCTAGACTCTCCCATTAGTGTAAAAATCCACTCCACATCCGCTCTCTCCAAGTCGTTCACTATTCGCATGTTTATCAATGTCACAGTAAATCACCTCACACTTGGTACTAAGAATGGTTGTTTGCTCTTACTCCAGACTTGATCATGAAGTAAGTGCTTGGGATCTGATGTGTTACCAATGGTAGAATTTAACTTACAATGTCTTAATTGCCTTTTGTACCACAAAAGGAAAGTTTGGGTGTATGGAACAAGCTGCCAGAGGAGGTAGTTGACTCTCCCGAGGTTTAAGAAACAGTTGGACAGGTACATGGATATGACAGCTTTGGAGGGGATGTGGGCCAAATGGCGGCAGGTGGGACTAGTGTAGCTGTGACATGTTGGCCGGAGTGGGGAAGTCGGGCCGAAGGACCTGTTTCCACGCTGTATGACTCAATGACTCTATTTTAGCAGAGGCAAATTTGCAAAATTTAAGCCGTAGCTCAAATCCCCCATATCTATTTCCCTGCTGAGGAATCGATTATATACTATTTTTTTTGGCATTAAATTGCTGCTGGTCTGCAATGTCAGGATATTGACAATGCCTAGTTATTATCTCAAGTTGGAGAAGTCAGGATGAATTGGTCTGCAAACATGCAGGACCCTGAAGGACATCTCATTTTAGATCCACTGATAGAATGAGGTGAGTTATAAGCCAGGTGCGGCTAACAGATTCCAAGACATCCTTCATAAGCAGCCGTCCTAGCCCAAAGATCCCACCAACAAGATCTTTTCTTAAGTGAGGCTTTGTTCTCTGGCACAATTCTACACAAGGTATCAAGCCCCAATGCCTGATACAGGTGGTCCTAGGTGGACATGATTGCCAGAACACACTTGAGTTAAAAAGAGACTTAAAGTGCTGGAGTAGCTCAGTAGGTCTGGATCACACAGCATCTCTGGAGGACATGGATAGGCAACGAGTTTGGCATGTCCCCTACAACCTTCACTAACTTGTATACATGCATCGTAGAAAGCATTTTATCAGGGTGCATCACAGCATGGAACAGCTCTATCCAAGACAGCAAGAAATTACAGAGAATTATGGACATAGCCCAGACCATCATGCAAACCAACCTCCCTTTCACTGACTCCATCTACACTTCACGCTGACTCGGCAAGGCCACCAGCATAATCAAGAGAGCCAAATCCTGACTATGGGTGATGTCTGTATGGAGTTTGTATGTTCTTCCTGTGACTACGTGGGTTTTCTCTGGGTCCTCTGGTTTCCTTCCAAAGAGATACAGGGTTATCGGTTAATTGGCTTCGATAAGTTGTAAAATTGTCCCTCGTACGCGTAGGCTGGTGTACGGGATGATAGCTGCTTGGTGCGGACTCGGTGGGCCTGTTTCCGCGCTGTATCTCTAAAATCTAAATCTAAAAGAAAAATCAGTTCTGTACAAAACTGGCACTGAAGGCAGGGGCAGAGAAAGACGCAATTGGTTCTATCAACTGCGTAGGAGTTCATGTGATGCACTAGTACACCATTAACAAACATTAATACTGAGTGCATTAATATTCAGCACACAGATGCAGTGCGGTTTTGCAGAAATGAAACTGAATTTGTTTTTAATTGATGTGTTTATTCAAAAGGGAATGGAAACACTTTGAAACACTCCCAAAGGAGATGCCACCCTTACATTTTCCTTCCTGGCTTACTTGGTAGACAAAGGAATTATCCACTGTCTGCATTCTGCTTCATTGTACTGTTGTCATCATAGGTAGCCTTGAATAAATGGTGGGAAACTTTCTTAAATGGGAGTAACTCAGCAGGTCAGACAGCATCTGTGGAGAGAATGGATAGGCAACGTTTCGGGTCAGGCAGGACCCATCTTCAGACCACCCTGCCTGAGGTCATCTCTTGCCAGCGCTGATTTGCCCTGTTTTTTTTCTGGCTTCCAGTTCCTCCCACCTACAATCAGTCTGAAGAAGGGTCCCGACCTGAAAGGTCACCTATCCTTGTTCTCCAACAATGCTGCCTGACCTGCTGAGTTACTCTAGCATTTTGTGTCCAACCTTGCTACAGACGTTGGGTATTTTCCCAATGAGGTTGTCACTTCTGGGGCTTCAACATCGGGAGAAAAATGGTGCAGGGGAGAGAAAAGACTTTGCATTCCATCACTGTGAGGAGGAGATTCACTCTGATGGATGTTTGTGTAAATTGAATTGTTTGTATGTCTTGTAGGAATTGTCTCTGGTTGTATGGCTGTGGAAACTAAGTTTCGTTTGAGCCTCACTGAGGTTCAAATTACATGTAATAAATATTCAATTCAATATCCAATATTCAATTTAATGTTGTTTGGTGTATATTATATTTTACCCTTTATCCAGAAAAAAGCAAATCATCAAATCCTGTCAGGTACTGCAATGTGATTTTGGTGTCGACACTGATTATTGGGAGGCAAACAAAGATATTTTGTATACTCTACATTTACATTCGCTCAAGAGCACTGTTTGTTTTTAACATTTCTGAATCAATTTGCAATGCAGAGTAAACTGAGCCTCATGCTGGTTTCTCAAAGTTTTGTTTTGGTAACAAAACGGCCCATTAATGTGACAAAGAAATCTCACTGAAACACTCACTCACTGTTGCTAAATGCAAGTTCAGTCTTACAGTGAAAGAGTCATACTGCATGGAAACAGGCCCTTCAGCCCAACTAACCAAGCTAGTTCATGCTAGCTTCATGCTAACCAAGATATTCCATCTACACTCGTCTCACCTCCCCATGTTTGGCCTGTATCCCTCTAAACCTTTCCTATCTATGTACTTGTCCGGATATCTTTTAAATGTTGCTCTACTACCTGCCTCAACTCCTCTGACTGCTCGTTCCATATACCCACCATCCTCTGTGTGAATAAGTTGCTCCTCAGATTCTTACTAAACCTTTCCCGTCTCAACTTAAATCAATGTCCCCTGCTTCTCTATAATTCTGGGTAAAAGACTCTGTGCATTTACCATATCTATCCCCCTCAAGATCTTATAAACTTTTATAAGATCAACTTTCATCTTCCTGCAATCAAACCCTAGCATGTCCAACCTATCTTTATTGCTCTGGGTCTCAACTCCTGGCAACATCCTCATAAATCTTCTCTGCACTCTTTCCAGTTGAACAACATCCTTCCTCTAGCAGAGTAACCAAAACTGAACACAGTACTCCAAACATGGCCTCACCAACGTACTTCTTTTGTGTTCACCCTCACTGTGTTGCTACAGCATAACAGCATTTAATTGGCATTTGGACAGGTAGATGGATGGGATAGGTTGAGAGGGATGTGGGCAAGTGGGACTAGCTTTGATGGGACATCTTGGTCAGCATGGACGAGTTGTGCCGAAGGGCCTTTTTCCCTGCGTTATGACTCTATGACTCTGTCCTGTGCTACATTCCTGCCCGAATTGGTCCAAAACATTATTCTCCGCCTCAGTAAGTGAAGGAGCATTCAGAATAACACGAGCAAATTATGTGTGTTCTCAAATCAATTTCCCAACAAAGGTTTGAAATTTGTGAAGCTGAAAGGAAAGAATAGGTAAGTGGACGGCACTTTCAAGAGCTGACAAAGCACAATGGCTAAATGATCCCCTTCTGCACTTTATTATTCTGCACTCATTACCCCAGGGATGTGTCATCTTGAAAGTATGTGACCAAGCAAAGATTTCAGCCATTAAAAGTTACACTCTCCTCCCATCCCTTTCAAAGTACTTTGATTGTCAGTTGCGTTCAATAACAATCTGATAAACCTTAAAAGCATTCATAGTCTTGGTGTGTAAGATGGAACTGCAGATGCTGGTTTAAATCGAAGCAAGACACAAAAAGCTGGATTAACTCAGCGGAACCTGCAGCATCTCTGGAGAGAAGGAATGGATGACGTTTCGGGTCGAGACCCTTCTTCAGACTGGTTAGGGATAAGGAATCAGGAGATACTGTATAGACGGTAATGTGGAGAGATAAAGAAAAATGAATGAAAAATATGCAAAAACTACTGATGATAAGGGAAACAAGCCACTGTTTGTGGGGTGAAAATGAGAAGCTAGTGCGACTTGGGTGCGGGGAAGGATAGAGAGAGTATCGGCATTGGGTTATTGTTGTCAGAGATACCGAGAACTACTGAAAAAGTTTGGTTTGCATGCTATCTGGGCAAATCATAACATACAAGAGAAAAGAAACAGGGTGTAGAAGATGGTGTTACAGCTACAGAAAATGCAGTAAAAAATGCAAGGATTGCAATGAGGTAGATTGGAAGGTCGGGACTACACCTTTTAACGTATGACAAGTCCATCCAATGGTCTGAGACGTGCAGGGAAGAAGCTGTTCTTGATTTTGGTGGTACGGCTTTCAAACCTTTGTATCTTATGCCCAATGGGAGAAGGGAGAAGAGGGAATGACTGGGGTGAGAATGGACCTTGATTATGGTGGCGCTTTCATGAGACAGCGAGAAGTCTACATCAAGTGGATGGTGGGGATGGGGGGGCTGGTTTGTGTGATGGACTGGGGTGCATCCCCAACTGTCTGCAACTTCTCACTGTCTTGGGAAGAGCTGAGCTGACACCAAACTCCCTCTTCTCCCCTCTTCCATTCGGTAAGTGGTATAGAAGTGTTGAAATGCACACCTCCAGATTCAGGGATCTTGACAGTTGTTATTAGACAAATGAACTGTCCTATTACTAACTAGAATGCAGTCCTGACCTACCATCTACCACATCGGAGACCCTTGGACTATCTTGCATCAGACTTTACTGGACTTGCAATAGACATTATTACCTTTATCCTGTATCTGTACACTGTGGACGGCTTGATTGTAATCTTTTAGAATTGATAGCACGCTACAAAAAAGATTTTCACTGTACCTCGGTACACATGATAATAATAAATGTAACTAAATTAAACTAAAGGATGTTTTTTACGATGCATATGTGGTGATTAGTGAGACTCATTGGAAATATGCCAAATTTCTTTCATCTTCCGAGGACGTAGAAATGGTGGTCTGCTTTCATTGTTGGACCTGGACATATTGATGATGATATTTACTTGTAGGAACTTGTACCTCTTGACTGTCTCCCCTTCAGAAGTTGGATCACAAAGTTGTGTAAAGTTTTGAGCTCATAATCTAGATTTACAGCTGAGAATAACAATCGGGATGGGCTGTACCACTGGACTTGAAAACATTTTAATCAGAGATTCAACTAGTGTCCCATCCACTCACACAAACATACTTAAAAGATCCCATAGCAATCAATAAAATCAGATTACAGTGCAAATGAGTGATGAACTGATGTCAAAGGCCCTGTTCTGTTCTCTATGACTGTTCAAAAACTTTGGGGCAGCACAATCATGCAGCTGGTAGAGCTGCTGCCTCACAGCCCCAGGGGCCCGGGTTCAATCCTGACCTCAGGTGTTGTCTGTGTGGAGTTTGCATGTTCACCCTGTGACAGCGTGGGTTTCCTCCGGGTGCTCCGTTTCCTCCAACATCTCAAAGAAGTGCGAGTTTATGGGTTAATTGGCCTCTATAAAATTGCCCGTAGCAAGGAGTAAGTGGATGAAAATGTGGGATATCATAGAACTAGTGTGAATGGGTGATCGATGGTGGGTGTGGACTCGCTTGGCCGAGGGACCTGTTTCCATGCAGTATATCCAAACTACAAATGCCAATTAACCTAAACACCTCTATGTCTTTGGAATGTGGGAGGAAACCAGTTTACCCGGACCAAACCCACGGGGTCACAGCGAGAACGTACAAACTACGTACAGACGGCACCGCAGTCAGGATGGAACCGGGGTCTCTGGCGCTGTAAGGCAGCAACTTGACCGCTGTTCCACAGCCACCCTTCTCTGAAGAGCTTCTTTCCTCCTTGTGCAACAACACCCAAAACACTTTGCACTTTGTGAGATTAACCTAAGTACACATCATCTGGCAAGAATTCACAGGGAGGCCTGAATGTGGTAAATAAAACTCAATCTGCATTTTCTCGAGAGCTGTCCACATTGCCCTTGTATTATTTGGAGAGAATGGTGGAACCTCCAATGACTGTGCATCTGAATCATTTACTGATTGCTAAGCAGATGCATTGTCAGGTCAATTCTCTGTCTGTTGCATTGCACTCAAAATGAATGTGCTTACAATTCATATATAAGTTTAACTAATGGTAAAGCTCCTGCATCATATAATGGATGTCAACCCTGCTCCAGGTGTTGAACAGCGAGCTTCACTCTCTGTTCACTCACTAGTATTCAGTGAGAGTCAAATCTATTTTAAAATGTGGCATGGACGCAGGCCCTTCAGCACACAGAGTCCACACTGACCATCGATCACCCGCTTACACTAGTTCTATGTTATCCCACTTTCGCATTCACTCCCTACGCACCAGAGGCAATCTTACAGAAGCCAATTAACCTACAAACCGGCGTTCTTTGGGATGTGCGAGGAAACCGGCGCACCCGGAGAAAACCCACACGGTTGCAGGGACAACGTGTAAACTCCACATAGACAGCACCCGAAGTGAGGATTGAACCTGTGTTTCTGGCGCTGTGAGGCATAAGCTCTACCAGCTGCGGAACTGTACCACCCAAGTGTCGGCATGGAGACTCTTCTTTTGTTGCTTAGTATCTCATGGTATTGTTCAACATGGATCGAGGGAGAGTTTAGACTTTAGACGTTAGAGATTTGGCGAGGGAACAGGACACTTTGGCCCACCGAGTCCACGCCAGCCAGCGATCACCCCATACGCCAGCACTATCGTACACACTAGGGACAATTTACAATTTACAGATGCCAATTTACCTACAAACCTGCATGTCTTTGGAGTGTGGGTGGAAACCGGAGCACCCGGAGAAAACCAACACGGTCACAGAGAGAACGTGCAAACTTCGTACAGACAGCACCCATAGTCGGGATCAAACTCTGGTGCTGTAAGGCAGCAGCTCTACCGCTGTGCCACTGTGCTGGCCCAGTCATCCCTCATCTGGACTCACACATTGGTTAACAAATGAGAGTTGTCTCACAAGCCATGTTAGCCAATGCTCGGTTGAGAATGCTCTGTTGGATATCCAGCCTTGATGTGCAAGCTGCCACATCAATGCAGATTTTATCATCCTTATCACACTGTAGAAACACAACAGTTTCTCTTCTCGGTCTTATACTCTCACGTATGTACAATTTGCCTGATTCATTGCCTGCATAATGGTGACTGAGAAATAACTTACTGCACAGCCAAATGCCTCATTTATATCCTCTAGTGTCAGTGAGTACTTAGCTGTCACAGGCCACAAGGACCTCGATAGTAGTTTCATGCAAGATAATGGCATGGACACTCCTCCAAATGAGGACAATTGCAGCAAGTTACAAACAGATCAACACTAACACTGGTCATCGAGTCCACCACTCACAGAAAAGGCCACAAGGTGCTGGAGTAACTCAGCGGGTCAGGCAGCATCTCTGGAGACCATGGACAGTTGATGTATTGGGTCGGCACCCTCAGTTTAAGTTTAGTTTAAAAATATAGCGTAGAAACAAGCCCTGCAGCCCACCAAGTCCGCGCCGACCAGCGATCACCCATACACTAGTTCTATCTTACACACTAGGGACAATTTGCCGAGGCCACAATTTACCCGTTCACTCTGGTATTATGTTTTCCCCCTTTTGTATCAGCTCTCTACACACTGGGGACAATTTACAGAGGCCAATTAAGCTGCAAACATGTACGTCTTTGGAATGTGGAAGGAAACCGGAGCACCCGGAGGAAACCCACGCAGTCACTGGGAGAACATACAGACTCCATGCAGACAGCATCCGTGGTCAGGATCAAAGCCTGCTCTCTGGTGCTGTGAGGCAGCAACTCAACCGTTGCTCCACTGCAACGCTTCGTCTGATGATTGTGTGGGGGATGAGCGGTGGGTGAAGAAAGCTGGAAGAGAGGAGGAACTTGACAAAGCCTTGCAGTGGGGTCGCTATTGGGTATAGGTCAGAGGTGAAAAGACAGATGGTGTGCGACAAAAGGATTGAAGAGGTTAAGGGCCTGTCCCACTTCCACGACCTATTCACAACCTTTTTTACTCGTGGACGTTTTTCATCAGGCTTAAAAAAACGCCGCGACTTACTTGATGCCACGAGTACCTACGACTAGCATCACGGCCTGCTACGACCTCCTACGACCTCGTGACAACCGTGCTGCGAGTACGAGTCAAGGGCAAACTCGGCAGAGGTCGTGAATTAGGTCGTGAAAGTGCGACAGGCCCTTTAGAATTGTGAAGCAAGAGGAAGGAATGTAGGTGGGAGGGTTCGAAAATCAGTCTGAAGAAGGGACCTGACCCGAAACGTCAGCTATCCATGATCTCCAGGGATGATGGTTGACCCGTTGAGTTACTCCAGCACTTTATGTCTTGTTTTGTGAAGTAAGTAAGTAAGTAAGTAAACTTTATTTATATAGCGCATTTTAAGCCAATTTGCATTGACCCCAAAGCGCTTTACATAATTTAAATAATAATAAGTTCCATTGCAAACCATAGAAAAAGGTTTTTAAAAAAAAAAGAATAAAAATGGACACAACATATTACAGGGTTCAACACAAACATCCCCCCACAGCAGAATCAAAACATTTCCACTGCGGGGGAAAGGCACCAGAAAGTTAAGTCCTCTTCCTCTGTGAAACATCCCGAGGTCAGGGCCCATCTGTGGCCGTGCAGCCAGTCCGATGATTTTCAGGGCCCTCTTGCCGTAAAGGTGAAACATCGGCGTCGGGTGAAACATTCCTCAGCGGCTTGGAAAAGTCTGGAGCGGCTGTCCCCTCCCCGGAGAGCGGAGACCGCGGCACTCGTAGTCCTCCGGCCGCGCCGGCTGGAGCTCCGACCCCGGCGAACTCGATCTCTGGCTCTGCGGCGCTCCAAATCCAAATCCAGCGCCGCCCGCGGCCGAACGCCCGCAGCCACAGCTCCGCGATGTTGGAAGTCGGCGACCAAAGCGCTCCGGAGCTTACCGCACGGCGACCCGGTAGGCATCGCCCGCTCCTTGTTGGTATCCCAGCGCTGCGCCACCGCCGCCGAAGCTGTAGTCCCAGCCGGTCCCGACAGGAAAACGCCGCTCCCCTTTCGGTGGTAGGCCGCGAGGATGGGGCGAAGAAACAGCACGGAGGGATGCTGCCTCTCCGACCAGGTAGGGGACTAAGAATAAAGTTTCCCCCTTCCCCACCCCCCACATAGAAGGCCTCCACTAACATAAAATAAAATAAAGAAAGGTGTAGAGGCGGACTGCGGGCAGGCTGCCATACACAGACGGCGCCCACTCCCGCACATCCGCACATAAACCATCATTAGCTGTTCCTTACGTCTTTATGTTTCTCACAGAGAGGTTTAATAATAAAACTGCTTACCTGGAGTAAGGAGGATGACAGAGGTTACAATCAGTGAGCAGATGACAAGAATAACCAGCAGTGCAATTGCTATCCCTTTCCAATTCCTCTGCGGAGGGTTACTCCCAACCAGCTCCTGTGGAAGGAAACATGTTCACCCATTAACAACCAAGAAATGAGTTTAGTTTAGAGCTGGACCAGATTATGACATGATTAAAAACATCTAAATGTTACCTTATCTATTGACATAGGAACACTACAGTCAGGATGGCATGCTGATGCTTTATAATGCACTGGTGAGGTCTCATTGGAAATATTGTGAGCAGTTTTGGGCCCCATATATGTTAAGTTTATTAGTTTTAGTTTTTAGAGATACAATAGACAATAAACAATAGGTGCATCCAGCCCTTCGAGCCAGCACCGCCATTCACTGTGATCATGGCTGATCATCCACAATCAGTAGCCCGTTCCTGTCTACTTCCCATATCCCTTGACTCCGCTATTTTTAAGAGCTCTATCTAACTTTGTCTTGAAAGCATCCAGAGAATCAGCCTCCACTGCCTTCTGAGGCAGAGAATTCCACAGTTTCACAACTCTCTGGGTGAAAATGTTTTTCCTCATCTCCGTTCTAAATGGCCTACCTCTTATTCTTAAACTGTGGCCACGGTTCTGGACTCCCCCAACATCGGGACCATGTTTCCTGCCTCAAGTGTGTCCAATCCCTTAATAATCTTACATGTTTCAATAAGATCCCGTCTCATCCTTCTAAATTCCAGTGTATACAAGCCCAGTCGCTCCATTCTTTCAACATATGACAGTCCCTCCTCTTGTTAGGAAGGCCAATATGCCATTAGCTTTCTTCACCGCCTGCTGTAATTGCATGCTTACTTTCAGTGACTGATGTACAAGGACACCCAGATCTCGTTGTACTTCCCCTTTTCCTAACATGACACCATTACGATAATAATCTGCCTTCTGTTCTTGCCACCAAAGTGGATAACTTCACATTTATCCACATTAAACTGCATCTGCCATGCATCTGCCCACTCACCCAACCTGTCCATGTCATCCTGCATCTTCATAGCACCCTCTTCACAGTTCACACAAAGCATGACAGCTTTGTGTCATCTGCAAATTTTCTAAAGTTACTTTTAATCCCTTCATCTAAATCATTAATTTTTACTGTAAACTAGACTAAGTGGGGCCAGTTGGGTCCCAGCATCACATGGGCTGGTCCACCCAACGCAATATTCCATCTCTCCACCAATTCCAATATTGGTGGCCAGTGGGGGGGGGGCTTTCTGGAGCGCTAGTGTGGGTGTTGTGCGCTGAAGGGACTGGTTTCCAGAGGGCTAGTATGGACATTGTGGGCTGAATGGATTCTTGGACTGGCGGCTCAGTCACTCACTCAAGCCTGTTGTGCTGGCAGCTCATTCACTCATGGCTGGTGGGCTGGCTGTTGACTCACGGTTATTCCTTGAAATTCCATTTCAAGCAGGGTGCAAGGCCACCAAATTCAAGTGCAGTTTCTTACCACTTCAAGCAAGGTGCAAGGCCACCAAATTCAAGTGCAGTTCATCAGTTCATACGTCATAGGAGCAGAAGTATGCCATATCGCCCATCGAGCCTACTCTGCCATTCAGTCATGGCTAATCTATCTTTCCCTCTCAACCCCATTCTCCTGCTTGTTCCCCATAACCCTTGACACCCGTACTAATCAGGATCTGTGAATCGCCATCTGTGGCAATGAATTTCACAGACTCACCATCCTCTGGCTAAAGAAATTCATCCTCATCTCCTTTCTAAAGGTGCGTCCTTTTATTCTGAGTGTGCCCTCTGGTCCTAGACTCATCCACTATTGGAAAAATCCTCTCCACACCCACCAACCTTCGGGTGTACATATGTTCAAACATTGTTTAGTTCTGACTATTAGTTTGGTTACCATGTGAGAAATGGTGAAATCAGCATTTTGGCCATTCACTATTTGGTAAGTTTCAATCAGGTCCACCCCCTTAATCTTCTAAACTCCAGCGAGTACAGGACCAGTGCCGTCAAACGTTCACCATACGTTAACCCAATCATTCCTGGGATCATTCTCGTAAACCTCCTCTGGACCTTCTCCAACACCAGAAAATTCTTCTTCAGATATGGGGCCCAAAATTGCTCACATGTCCACGTGGAATTTCTTGCGGTCTTGTGCAGATGTCACCACGAAGGGAGTGCAACAGAGGTTTACTTGAATGATTCCTTGGAAAATGAAGAGAAATTGTATTGAGTAGTCATATGTTAGTTTGGAAGAATGATAGGAGGTCTCAGACAATTCTAATGATAGGAGACCGACACAGTGGTGCAGCTGGTGGAGATGCTTCCTCACATGGCCAGAGACCTGGGTTTGATCCTGACCTCGGGTGCTATCGATGTGTAGTTCATGGTGGTTGCTCTTTCAGTGGAGGGAATTGGGGGATACATTTCTTTCCCTCATCCAATATTCAGACATACCGGCAATGCAGCAGTTCTGCCGGTGACCCTTATCTAGTCCAAGGTTGCCAAAGCCACCTATAATATTCCCTTCCCTTGTGAATCAGGACAGCTTTAGCAAATTGTCGCTTGGAGCAATCATTTCTCCGCAGCCTGCCATGTAAAACAAGAATGACTTCGGCAGTCAAAATTAAACAGTCTCATTTTACCTCTGCTTTGTTCCTGACCTTCACTGAACTCTGCAGAATACACCACCTGTCTCGGTGTCTCCAGCGTCCCAAGTCATCACTGCGTTTAACCCAGCTGCTCGAGTGTAATAGGAAGCACAATGAGCGAAATGACCTCTGTACCAGACAAGGGAGGCATTTACCATCAGTGCGTCGCTGTTCATGCAAAATATTCCTCCCTCAAAAAACATTTAAAAGTCATTTAAATCTGAGCAGCATTCCAGCAACTTTTTTTCTGGAAGAGGGTGGCCGATGTCCATAATTGTCTTCACATCCGGAGAGTTGCGAGGGATAATTCTTTGGCAGGACTTGAAGAGGAACTAGATAGATATTTGTAAGGTCGGGGAGCTGAGAGCCAAGGAGACTGGCAAGGAAGAGGAGCTGAAGCTTAAGGCAGATCAGCCTTAATAGAAAGATAGACACAATGTGCTGGAGTAACTCAGTGGGTCAGGTAGCATCTCTGGAGAAAAAGGTAGGGTGACATTTCGGTTCGGGACCCTTCATCAGACTGGTCTGGAGAAGAGTTCCGACACGAAACGTCATCTATTCCTTTTCAGCGGGTCAGACAGCATTACTGGAGAAAAGGAATCGATGACGTTTCGATCCATCAACTCTACTCCACCATTCAATCATGGCTGATCTATCTCTCCCTTCTAACCCTATTCTCCTGCCTTCTCCCCATAACCTCTGACACCTGTACTAATCAAAAATCCCTTTATCTCTACCTTAAAAATATCCACTGACTTGGCCTCCACAGCCTTCCGTGGCAAATAATTCCACAGATTCACCACCTTCTGACTAACAATGTTTTTCCTCATCTCCTTCCTAAAAGAACATCCTTTAATTCTAAGGCAATGACCTCCAGTCCTAGACTCTCCCACTAGTGGAAACATCCTCTCCACATCCACCCTGTTCAAGCCTTTCACTATTCTGTTTGTTTCAATGAGGTCCCCCCTAATTCTTCTAAACTCCAGCGAGTACAGATCCAGTGCTGACAAATGTTCATCATAGGTAAACCTACTCATTTGGTGAAGCAGTCATCAGGTCTGCACATGCAAGGTCTTGGTTTAACACCTCAGCTGGACAATTGAGCAGTGTAATACGATGGAGGACTTTATCTCATTGTATAGTTCCGGTAGGCTCAGGCTCTGTGGTCACAAAAGTTCCTAAGTCATAGGAGCAGAATTAAGCCTTTCAGCCCATCAAGTCTACTCCGCCATACAGAGTGGTGGGTACATGGAATGTGCTTCCAGTGGAGGTAGTTGAGGCAGCAACTATAACAACATTTCAAAGACATTTGAACATGTACATGGATAGGAAATGTTTCAAGAAATATGGGCCATACACAGGCAGGAGGGACTAATGTAGATGAGGCAGGTTGGTCAGTGAGGGGCTGAAGGGCCTGTATCCATACTGTATGACTATGACTCTAGGATATCAACCACACTCTGTGTAAAAAAAAAAATCCCTCAAACGAACCCACTTTAAAACTCCTTTCCTCTCAACTTAAACCTATGGGGCAAATGCAGGCAGGTGGGTCTAGTGTAGAAGGGGCAACTTGCTCGGCATGGGCCAGCTGGGTTGAAGGGCCCGTTTCCATGTAGTATGACTCAATGACTTTTTGACTATGACTCTAGCTAGCTGTACTAATGAATGAACGAACCCTTTTCTCTGGGAACAGTAACCAGGCAGGATAATTGATATGGGTCTGGAGGCGATATTCATTGTGTTGTGTGCTGTTATTATACAGATGCTTGTTTCCTGGGACTGAAATGCTGGTGCATCACAGTTTATCGTGCAAAATGTCCATCCCTTCTGCTCATTATCAATGTGGATATTTCTTATTAGGCAATTAAGATTTTAAAGCAGATTAAAGGGAAGTGAAAGTTAAACCCACGGTGATAAATGGCTGCAGCCCATGTTTTCACACGCACTTGCATCGCGGTGGGATTTTTATATGAATTTATTGACGCCCAAGCTGTCAGAAAGCTCGCTTTATTATTATGTATCGTATTCTCAATGAGTTTGGAAAGAGTAATGGGCCTGTCCCATTGTACGAGGCCATTCAAGAGTGCTCCCGAGTTTTCCCCTGATTCGAACTCGGAGAATGTCCGTAGCGGGTCCGTAGGAGTTTGTGGATGTCTCGTAGTGGCGCGTACGAGTAAAAAGTAACAATTGTTTTCATCACGAGTATTTTTATATTCGTGGACATTTTTCACAGTGTGGAAAAAACGTCACGAGTTTACCGGATTTCCTGAGTACCTACCGTTACTCGTACGAGCCGCTACGAGACATCCACAAACTCCTACGGACCCGCTACGGACATTCTCCGAGTTCGAATCAGGGAAAAACTCGGGAGAACTCTTGGATTACCTCGTACAGTGGGACAGGCCCTTAAGGTGAATGCTGAGGCAGGAAGGAATAAACTGATGAGGTAAATCAAAGCAAAAGTTCCTTGCTCCAGCTTCACTATTCACCACTTTTCTATCCTCAAGCTTCACGATTTGCAACTCTCATTCCTTTTGGGCTCAAACCGAGAGTCAAGAGCATTTTATTCTCATATGCCCCAAAAGGGAACAATGAAAATCTTACTTGCAGCAGCACAACAGATATGTAAAATTAGTATAGAAACAAAGAACTGCAGATGCTAGTTTGTACCCAAGGTGGACACAAAGTGCTGGAGTAACTCAGCGGGTCACGCAGCATCTCTGGAGAAAATGGACACGCCTAAATGTCTGAAGAAGGGACCCAACCCCAAACATCAGCTATCCTTTTTCTCCAGAGATGCTGCCTGACCTGCTGAGTTACTCCAGAACTTTGTGTCTATCTTTTTCTTTTTTTTTTAATTAAAAAAAATATATTTTTATTTATTAGAAGTACAGTAAATTACAGTAGTACAAGCCACATATATCTTATTACATTTATTGTACCCCTTCATTTTTTAAGCTTTAAGGAAAGATAGAAATAAAGGAAGAAGAGAAAGTGAGAGAGAGTTGTGTTAGTGTAAAAGAATGATCAATAAAATTTAAAAAAAAACAATAGTTAGGGAAAAAAGTTAAGAAATAAACCATAGAAAAGAAAGAAAGAAAAGAAACAAAAGCTCTATTATGAAAACTGCGCAAAAGGGATATACCAACTTCGTATTTTTCATCCCAGATCCTGACACCCTTTCTTTTTTACTTTTTTACTTTGTGTCTATCTTTGATGTAAACATACTACTCTGTCTTTTCATCTCTGGACTTTGTCGAACACTGTGCTTATCGAAAAGATTCCCCTCGGCTCTGTTCACCAATTACCGGCCACTATCTCTCCTGGTCCTCCTCTCTGCCAGTTTTCTTTCCCTACCCCTAAACCCCCACCCCCACCTGCAATCAATCTGAAGAAGGGTCCCGACCCGACTATCCGTGCTCTCCAGGGATGCTGCCTGACCCACTGAGTTTGTGTCTTTCTTTGATATAAGCCAGCATCCAGTTCCTTTATACTACTAAATCAAAGCAACGCTAAGCTTTGGGATTTAAGAAATGGCTGCTAGAAGTTCAGGCTTTAAGCTTCAGTATCTTGAATGATAGAAGATACTGTTGAATGAATTCGGTGACCCTGTGGATTTCCTTCGGCTCTCCGATTTCCTGCCGCATTCCAAGGAAGTCATAGAGTGATATAGCTTGGAAACAGGCCCATTGATCCAGCTCGTCCATGCCGACCACAATGTCCCATCTAAGCTAGTCCCATTTACCTGCTATTGGCACATATCCCTCTAAACCTTTCCTATCGCTGTACCTATAATGTGCAGGTTTGTAGGTTAATTGGCCACTGTCTTTTTTGAAATATGGATAATCCGCATCCCCCCACTACCTGCATATCCACGTGCCTATCCAAAACTCCCTTGAAGAATCGCAAATCATTTTGCTGCAGAGGATTTGATAATACCAATCGTAACTGAAGATTGAGACATTTCACTGCTGTTATTTTAGTTTCACCTCAGCAGTAATGTTCAATTTTGGCAGGATTAAGTGATATATTGGAACTAGAGTGATGTCACACCTGTGGTACTCTGAGATAGAAACATGATCAATTGCTGTGTCATCCCTTCCTATACAAGCAAAGATAAATTGAATTTGCGTGTAATACGGGTCCTCGATGGTACACAGTTGAAATGATCCATCAAGAAAATAAATAAATGCTGCTACTAATACCAGATTATTTATTATTTTGAATTTCATTAGGGCTAGCAAAATCATTCAGACAAGGTGAAATCAAATATTATCGTCAACCAATTGCATGGCCTAAGCCTAATTCTTGAAGAATGATACGGATGAGCTAGTGATTACTGTAGTGTGAAATTCATTGCCAGACCTTCAACGTACGATACTCCTCTGCCTCTTATTAAGTCGACTTGCTGTGTTGCTGTCACGTCCAAAAAAAATACCGATCAATAAAAGCAAAAGAAAGACACAAAATGCTGGAGTAATCTTGGCGACACGGTGGCGCAGCGGTAGAGTTGCCGCCTTGCAGCGAATTCTGCGCCGGAGACCCGGGTTCGATCCCGACTACGGGTGCTGTCTGTACGGAGTTTGTACATTCTCTCCGTGACCTACGTAGGTTTTCTCCGAGATCTTTGGTTTCCTCCCACACTCTGAAGGCGTATAGGTATGTAGGTTAATTGGCTTGGTAAATGTAAAAGATTGTCCCTAGTGGAGTATAGGATAGTGTTAATGTGCGGGGTTCGCTGGTCGGTGCAGACCCAGTGGGCCGATAGGGCCTGTTTCCACGCTGTATCTCTAAACTAAACTAATAAACTAAACTGAGTGGGACAGGCAGCTGCCCGAGAAAACATGGATAGGTGACGATTCAGGTCAGAACCCTCCTTCAGACATCTGCATCCTGACCACGGGTGCTGTCAGCACAGAGTTTCCTCCCATTCACCAAAGACGTATAGGATTGGAGATTAATAGGCTTCCGTAAAGATCAAACTCCATACCCGTGGACAGCACCCATAGTCAGGATCAAACCCAGGTGTCTGATGCTGTAAGGCAGCAACTCTACCACTGGGAGTTTTCTCAGCAACCATTAAGCTCCTGAACACCACGCAACACTAACATCAACAACTCTGATCATCTTTGGATTGTGTCTTTGGTTGCACTCCATACGAACGTTGGTTTTTGCACTATTATGATTACCTAGTATAACTAATTATTAAATTATTATATTTCTGATTATATATATTATCTGTGTGTTAATGCATTTACAGGCCTGTTATGCTCAACAAGCAAGTATTTCATTGTTCCACTGTCAATACATCTGACAATCAAACACTCTTGACTCTTGAAGTTACAGGCCTGACCACAACTCCATCTTGATATAGAGTCATATAGTCATAGAGTCATACAGCGTGGAAACAGGCCCTTCGGCCCAACACTGACCAACATGCCCCATCCGCACTAGTCCCACCTGCCTGCTTTTGGCCCATATCCTTCAAAACCCTTCTTCAGTCTGACCGGTCTCGACTCGAAATGTCACCCATTCCTTCTCTCCAGAGATGTTGCCTGGCCCACTGAGCTACTCCAGCATTTTGTGTCTGTCAAGTTGAGCTACTTCGACTGTCCAACCTCTTGCTGAGTTGAGTCCTCCATGTATTTCCAAAGAGAAACATAAATGATTCCAAATTTGCATCAACACCATTGTAGTCTCCAATAATTATATTTTTCTTGCTGAGTCAAGCAATAGCGCCCAACTAATTCACAACACATATTGTTGACCAGTTCCTCTCATTGGCATGCTGTTTTCACAGTCGAGTCGCCTGGAGAAATGCTTGATTCAATTCACTAACAGCTCTCCTTGAGGCTCCGTGTGAACAGCCACCGTTCAGTGAAGAAAATATTTTCTTTCTGTTTCATCCTGGGGGCAGGAGTTGTTAATTATAACACGTTGCTCCTCAAGCTCATGGCTCACAGTTCCAGTTAAGTAGCCTGCTTGCATCTGCATCGTCCATATCTCTCAGCCCTTCAGAAGCCTGAAGGTGATCGTGCCTTGGCTTTCATTTCTCAACTGAAATCCCGCTCAGCTGGGTTGAGTCATATTTCACAACTGGATACCGTTCAGCTGAAATCGCAGCCTGGTACTTTGTCAATTACTTTCCGCTTACTACAATATATCTTGGAGTTAATCCAAGCTGGTTTGGAACATGAAGCATTATATAGTCATTACCACCAGTAGCTTTCATTGCAAGGCGTACACCATCCTGACTTGGGAACATATCACTGGTACATCATTGCCATTGGGTCTAAGTTCTGGAACTCCCTAGGGAGCAGCACAGTGAGGCATAGACACAAAATGCTGGAGTAACTGAGCGGGTCAGGCAGCATCCCTGGAGAGAAGGAATGGGTGACGTTTTGGGTCGAGACCCTTCTTCAGAGTCTGAGGAAGGGTGTTGACCTGACGAGTGAAACAGTGAAACTAAGAAGGACGATCGTGAAACTGGTAGGACATCTAGGGTAGGGGAGGGATGGAGCGCGAGGGGATGCAAGGGTTACTTGAAATTAGAGAAATTAAAATTAATACTGCTGGGTTGTAAGCTGCCCAAGTAAAATATTAGGTGCTGTTCCTCCAATTTACATTTGGCCTCACTCTGACAGTGGAGGAGGCCCAGGACAGAAAGGTCAGTACCATTCATGCATTTGTTCTTTGTACCTTTTCATACCTCTAGTTTCCCTCTCCCATGATTCTGTCTGAAGAAGGGTCTCGACCTGAAATGCCACCCATTCCTTCCCTCCAGGGACGGACGCTGCCTGTCCTGCTGAGTTACTCCAGCATTTTGTGTCTATCTTTGGTAAGGGAAATAATGGACAGGGACAGGAAAGTTTAGAGGAATATGGGCCAAATGTAGGCAAGTGAGACTAGAGTCAATGGGGCATCTTGGTCAGCATGGGCAAGTTGGGCCAAAGGGCTGTTTCTATGTTGTATGACTTTATGCTAGAGGTACTCAAGGGGGTCAGGCATAATCTGTGGAGGGAATAGAGAGATGATGTTTTGGATTGGGACTCTTCTTCAGGCTACAATCATAGATAAGTAGCTATGAAGTTCTTGAACTTGGTGGTGTGGGATTTCATGCTTCAGTACAGGCTGCTCATAATGTGTTTTTAATGATTGCAACAATCTACCTTTAATGCCACACTTACTGTTGTAGAAGAAATGGTTTGATCAGCTTGGGAATTGGTAATCAATGCTAATGCAAGGGTCCTTGCAAGCAAAGATCATAACATAGCATTCCTAATTTTAGATTTCTTTGACTCTATGAAGCATTAACAGTTCCCTGAGGCAGTTATAGAATTTCTCTCAACCCGCTAGGCCTACCATTTTATTCCTAGCACTATCTTAATTTGCAAATTATTCTGTAAACAATGCTTCCTTATTTAGAGCTTAGAGATACAGTGTGGAAAAAAGGACCATCGGCCCAACGAGTCCTCTCCGATCATCAATCACCCGGATATGTTCTATGTCCGACTGAGTCAATGCTGACTATCGATCACTCATATATTAGTTCTGTGTCCTACACATTACCGATAATTTACAGTGGCCAATTAACCCACAAGCCTGCACGTCGTGGAATGTGCTAAGAAACTGGAGCACCCAGAGAAAACCCACGTGGTCACGGGGAGAAGGTGCAAACTCCATACAGATAGCACCCATCGTCAGGGTCAAACTCAGCTGTCTGGCACTGTAAGGCAGCAGCTCTACCGCTGTTTCACTGTGTGATCCCTATAGTGCTGCAACTAAAGAGAGATGGACGGTCTAGAGAGCCTTGCTACAACTAGTGTAGCTGGGACATGTTGGCCGGTATGGGCAAGTTGGGCCGAAGGGCCCGTTTCCACACTGTATCACTCTATGACTCTAACACAGATCATAGAACATAGAAATGTACAGCACAGGAACAGACCCTTCGGCCCACAATGTCTGTCCCGAACATAATGCCAAAGCAAAGTAACCTCATTTGCCTGCACATATTCTATATCCCTTCATTCCCTGCATACCCACATGCCAATCTAAAATCTTCTGGAACTTCAGTTTCATTTCTGCCTCTACCACCACTCCTGGCAAAGTATTCCAGGCACCCGCCACTTTCTGGTAAAAAAAATTGCCCCACACATCTCCTTTATACTATGTCCCTCATCTTTAGAAGAATGAGGGGGGACCTCATTGAAACATACAGAATAAACAAGAGTACATGACATCAGAATTAAGGGAGAGAAGTTTAGGGGTAACATGAGGGGGAACTTCTTTACTCAGAGAGTGGTAGCTGTGTGGAATGAGCTTCCAGTGAAAGTGGTGGAGGCAGGTTCGATTTTATGATTTAAAAATAAATTAGATAGGTATATGGATGGGAAAGGAATGGAGGGTTATGGTCTGAGTGCAGGCAGATGGGACTAGAGGAAAATAATTGTTCGGCACGGACTTGTAGGGCCGAGATGGCCTGTTTCCGTGCTGTAATTATTATATGGTTATATATGGTTATATGGTTAATAGTGAAAGGCTTGGAAAGAGTGGATGTGGAGAGGATGTTTCCACAAGTGGGAGTGTCTAGGACTAGAGGTCATAGCCTCAGAGTTAAAGGACGTTCTTTTAGGATGGAGGTCAGGAGAATTTCTTTAGTCAGAGGATGGTGAATCTATGGAATTCTTTGCCACAGAAGGCTGTGGAGGCCAAGTCAATGGATATTTTTAAGGCTGAGATAGATTCTTGATTAGTACAGGTGTCAGAGGTTATGGGGAGAAGGCAGGAGAATGGGGTTAGGAGCGAGAGATAGATCAGCCATGATTGAATGGTGATATAGACAATGGGCCGAATGGCCTAATTTTACTCCTATCACTTATGACCTTATGATCTTATCTTCCTGCACTAGACCCACGCCCCTCTATTCCCAGCATATCCATGTACGTATCTGAAACCTTACACGCCACTAACATGTCTACTTTCACCATCACTCCTGGCAGTGCGTTCCAAGCACCCACCACCCTCTGTGTAAAAAAAACCTGCCCCCCCCCGCACATCTCTTTTAATAACCTTTGACATTGACCCCATAGCAGAAGCGTCCACGTCGCGGGGGCTGGACACTGGAAGTATCCTGAGCTAATTCTGCTACCACCATCATCTATTGTAACAAGTGATGGCTCCCACTGATTGTCGCTGGAAGCTTGCGTCCTTTTCAGGAGGGACGATGACTGCGAGGTCAACATTTGAAACATGGAAGATGGGACACGAAAGACGAAGACCTTTCACATTGCACCAGTCTGCCCGCTACAATTCCTCCCTTGTTTTCCATCTTTAGATATTAAGATATTGGGATATTATTATTTCTGAAATGATGTTACCATTTCTTTCAAAGGATGCAGAGCAGTAATCACCACATGAGGACCAGGAAGCCTGTTATTATTTTCTTCTATAGGACTAAAAAAAAAAATCACTGACCTAGAAAGATAAAATACGTTTCTCTACCGAAGAGTAAATCAGTGAAGCTTAGTGACAGACCAGGGACACATTGCTCCCTGAAGTAGGAATAGGTTATTCTCACTCAAAGAGCCATGTAGCATGGAAATATTCCCGCTGAGTCAAAGCCACAAATCAACCCCATTTTACATTATCCTACGGGTTCACCCCCGATTTTCCGGCACCTTTGGTTCCAGATCCTTGCCGTATTCACTGTTTTGCCGGAATAACAGAGGTCACTGGCCCGCAAAGTCATCGTTGTGAGTCGGCTATGAGATCAGATCTACCGGCTCTGGCTGGGCCGGAGTTCCAGAGCCCCCGGCAGCAGGGGGTCAATTTGACCCCACCGATTGGACGCGGTAGTCCCAGCAAGGTTGAGATCAGATGTCTCACCTGGCCCAGGCGCCACATTTCCGGGGGGGGGGGGCTTTCAGGGGAGGGGGGATTTTGTTTGCTCTCGTTATATCGAGGATTATGGGAGGTGCCGGACCAATAGCTGCCATGGAATCAGTGGTGGATCCGTGCTATTAATCCCCCTTTCCCCTCGACTCAATTTACAGCGGAACATTAATGCACCAGCCCACATGTCTATGGGATGTGGGAGGAAACCAGAGTGACTGGGGTGGTGGTGGGGGGGGGGGGGGGGGGGGGGGTAGAGTGGGGGGGACTGGGATAGTGCGGGGGGGGGTGGAGTGGGGGGGACTGGGATAGTGCGGGGGGGGGTGGAGTGGGGGGGACTGGGATAGTGCGGGGGGGGGACTGGGATAGTGCGGGAGGGGGGGGTGGAGTGGGGGGGACTGGGATAGTGCGGGGGGGGGGACTGGGATAGTGCGGGAGGGGGGGGTGGAGTGGGGGGGTGGTGAAGTGGGGGGGACTGGGATAGTGCGGGGGGGGTGGTGGGGGGGACTGGGATAGTGCGGGGGGGGGGGGGGGGGGGGGGGGAGTGAGATCTGCACCAAAGATACCAGAGCAAAAGCTGCATGGTCCCAGGGAGAACGTACAAACTCAGCACAGACAGCACCGAAGCTCAGGACCAAACCCAGAGCCAGTGGAAGGTAGACATAAAATGCTGGGGGAACTCAGCGGGTGAGGCAGCATCTATGGAGAGAAGGAACGTTTCGGGTCGAGACCCTTTTCAAATCAGCCGAGCTGCTGTTGAGGCAGCAGCTCAGATAGCTGCACCACCAACTAGCTTTATAAAAATGAATGAGAGCATTTAGTGAAACGATTCCCAGTTGAGCGTTAGTTCCCTTGCATGGTTGGCAGGTGGACAGGTGGGAGAGCCGGGATGATTGACGTTGGAAAGGGCTGGGGGGAATAGATAACGTTCGCTCAGTTTAAGACCCTTCCCGGGGGATCGCGGTGATGGGAGCAATATGTTCCCATCATCCGCTGAATGTTTGAATCTCTTCCTGAAAAAACCTGCATCAAGTTGCCAGCGACGCTGGTTATAGACTTCGGCAGCACAGGGGCTTTGGGGAGAAGGAACACAGCCCTGCCCAAGGAGAGAGGAGACAGACGAGAAAGTAGATTTGAGGGGAGGGGGAGAGAGAGAGGGAGAGAGGGAGAGAGGGGGAGAGAAATAGGGAGAGAGAGAGAGGGAGAGAGAGTGAGAGAGAGGGGAAGGGAGAGAGTGAAAGAGAGAGGGAGGGAGAGAGAGAGCTGGAGGGAGAGGGGAAGACAGAGGGCGATAGAGAAAGAGAGAGGGAGAGAGAGAGGGAAAGGGGGAGGGGATGGGGAGAGAGAGAGAGACACTCAGCGTGGGCGTCAATTCATGCTCGAGCCATCAAAGCCTCACAGTCCGTTACAGTCACTGTCTGTCTACGGAATAAACAGTCTTATGTGTAGGAAGGAATTGCAACAAAGATAGACACTGAATGCTGGAGTAACGCAGCGGGCCAGGCAGCTTCTCTTCATACAGAGAGTCAGGGGAGAAGGAAACTAGAGGTATGAAGAGGTATAAAGGACAAATGAATGGAAGGTATGCAAAAGGACAAAATCAAAGCCAGCCTCGATGATCAAGGAAAGGTGGAGCCCACAATGGTCTATTGTGGAGAAGGTGATAGCGAGTGAAACAGTGAAACTAAGAAGGACGACAGTGAAACTAGCAGGATGTCTAGGGTAGGGGGGGAGGGATGGAGAGAAAGGGGGTTCAAGGGCTACTTGAAGTTAGAGAAATCAATATTCATACCATTAGGTTGTAAGCTGCCCAAGCGAAATATCAGGTGCTGACCAACCGCCAACCAATTTACATTTGGCCTCACTCTGACAGTGGAGGGGGCCCAGGACAGAAAGGTCAGTACCTTTCATTCATTTGCTTTCTTTTACCTTTTCATACATCAGGTATTCCTCCCCTCCAAACTCTGTCTGAAGAAGGGTCTCGACCTGCAACGTCACCTATTCCTTTTCCCCACAGATGCTGCCTGACCCGCTAACTTACTCCAGCATGTTGTGTCTGCAGAGTAAACCAGCATCTGCAGTTCCTTCCTACACAGCAGTCTTATGTAATAAGACTATCTCCAAACATCTTTTCTGAGGGAAAGCAGATAAGGATGTGGCCTGTAATAACAGTAAATGGGGACAATGAAGCTGCAGTTCTGAAAAGCTTTGGGCCCCATATCTGAGGAAGGATGGGCTGATGTTGGACAGGGTCCAGAGGAGGTTTATGTGAATGATTCCCGGGATAATTCGGTTAACATATGATGAGCGTTCGATGGCACTGAGCTTGTACTCGCTGTTCAGAAAGATGAGGGGTGGGGGGGACCTCATTGAAATTTACCCATCATGAAAGGCCTGGATAGAGTGGAAGTGGAGGGGATGTTTCCACTAGTAAGGGAGTCTATGACTAGAGGCCTTGAGGAAAGAGATGAGCAGGAATTTCTTGAGTCATCGGATGATGATGAACCTGCTGTTTTTCTTTAATATAAATATTAAACTCAAGCCGATTGCTCAGTAAAATGGATGTAAAGGATTGCAGAGAAGACCAGGGAACGAATAGCAGCTGCTCTGGCCACCACTTTCATCTAAATTAACATCACTAAAAACATATTATCTAGTCATAATTAGAATTCTGCTCATGGTTTCCTGCTGCATGTAAAACTCTGCATAACTGATTAAAACATCCTAGTGGGAGAGTCGAGGACAGAGCCTCAAACTAAATGGAGGTACCTTTAGAAAGGAGATGAGGAAGAATTCCTTTAGCCAGAGGGTGGTGAATCTGTGGAATTCATTGCCACAGACGACCATGGAGGCCAATTCAATGGATATTTTTAAGACGGAGATTGGCAGATTCTTGATGAGTACAGGAGTCAGGGGTTAATGGAGAAGGCAGGAGAATGGGGTTGAGAGGGATAAATAGATCAGCCATGATTGAATGGCAGAGTAGACTTGATGGGTCGAGTAGCCTAATTCTGCTCCTTGAACATATGAATTTATGAACATAAAAACGTGTGCTTTCCTTGCATTCACCTTTTCACTTATCCTGTTATTTTTTAATCCATTCAAGGCTACAGCATCCAATGACTTAGTCCTTGTTTAAGCACATCACCTCTCTTGTATCAGCCAATTTTTAATTTGAGATTTACTTACTGAATAGAGAAATGGAGATACAACTTCCATACAAACACTCATGCCAACCAAGCCAACTTCATCATCTCCGGATTGTCATCAAATTCCCACATGATTCCACCACTCAGCTACACACTTGGGCCAATTTACAGAAGACAATTAACCCGCCAACCAGCACGCCTTTGGGGATGTGGGAGGAAACCAGAGCACCCGGAAGAAACCCACGCGGGTCTCTGGGGGAATGTGCAAACTCCACACAGGCAGCACCTGAGGTCAGAATCGGACCGGGTTCCCTGGCGCTGTGAGGCAATGGCTCTACCATCAGCGTCATTGTGCTGCCTGTTCTGTCGTTTATTCACTGGATTGAAATTCCCCCCCACCACCATGTTCATTTTCTTGTTCTCACCCACAGCGAGTACAGAGTGCAGATATTCATCGTTCTCTGTGAAAGTTTGACACCAGATATTGGCTAAATTCCTCAACGCCTTGACCTCAACGCCTGTCATCTCGTCGCCCCCTTCTCCCGTCACACAGCAATCCTCTGTGGCTCCGGCTTCAACACACTGGGAGCATGGAGAATCAGCTTGGAACAGACTTCACGACCTCCGCAATTCACTGTGGCACCGAACACCACAGCCCCATCTGCCTTGGACTTGCCCTGCAAAGAGTGGGTCGCCCTAAACCAGCTCCGTACAGGGGTCGGCCGGTTCAACGCCAACATGCATCGCTGGGGGCTGCATTTATCAGCAGCCTGTGTGTGTGGAGCAGACCAGCAAACGGCGCAGCACATCATTTTCAGCTGCGCTGTCCTCTGCCCCCTTGGTGGAGGGGTAGACCTCACGGCCCCCGACAACAGCACATTGAACTGGCTACAGTGCCTGGAGGGCGTTACATAATCTCTGCTGCCTCAAACGCAAGAAGACCAAGAAGGAATTTTCTCAGTGGTCAATCCATTATGGATTCTTCCACCATGTTTATGGCACTTCACGTAGAACATTAAACAGTATAGGAACAGGCCCTTCGGCCCACAATGCTTGTTCCGAACATAATGCCAAGTTAAACTCATCTCTTCTTGGCTGCATGTGATCTATCTCCCTCCATTCCCTTCATATTCACGTGCGTGACTAAAAACCTCGATCACTTTTGCCTCCAACACCACCACCCCTGGCAGTGCATTCAAGGCACTCACCACTCTCCATGTCATAAACCTGCCCCACACATCTCCTTTAAACTTTGCTACTCTCACCTTAGACCTATGCCATCTAATCTTTGACATCTTCAAGCTGGGTAAAAAGTTCTGACTGTCTACTGTATCTATGCCTCTCATCATTTTATATACTTCAATCAGGTCTCCCCTCAACCTCAGGCATTCCAGAGAAAACAATCCAAGTTTGTCCAACCTCCCCTGACGGAATACCTCTAATGCAAGCAGCATTCTGCTAAACCTCTTCTGCACTCTCTCCAAAGCCTTCACATCCTTCCTGTAATGGGGCGACTAGAACTGCACGCAACGCTCCAAATGCAAGCACGCTAGCTGCCATAGTTGCAACATTACAACAATAACCACTCTCCAAGTGCATTTAGGTGTATACTTAAACCATCCAAGTATTTTTGGAGGGTTTAAGATCTTGAAAGGTGCCACATAAATGCATCTCTTTGTTTCAAATCTACCCTAAGTTTCCACTACCATCTCCTCCCCACAAGGGGCGGCATTGTGTCACAGCGGTAGAGTTGCTGCCTCACAGTGCCAGAGACCCCGGTTCGATCCTGACCATGGGCGCTGTCTGTATGGAGTGTGTTCATTCTCCCCGTGACTGCCTGGGTTTTCCTCAGGTGCTCCTGTTTCTTTCCACATCCCAAAGACGTGCAGGTTTTGTAAGCTAATTGGCCTCGTGAAATTGCCCCTGGTGTGTAGGGAGTGGATGAGATAGTGGGATAATTTGGGATAACATTCCAAAGATGTGCAGGTTTGTAAGTTAATTGGCATCTGTAAAGATTGTCCCAAGTGCATAGGGCAGAACTAATGTACAGGATGATCGCTGCTCGGCATGGACTCGGTGGACTGAAGGGTCCCTTTCCACACTGTATCTCTAAAATTAAACTAAAAACTAAAACTAAAGTAAAACATCTGTGCCCCAACAACAGCACAGAAGACACCAAGGTTGGCAGCTGTGATCTCTGCTGGTAAAATAAAGATTAGAAAGCAGGATCTTTAAAATGATCATCACCACCCAAAGAAATTCTTTCAGAATTTGCAATGTTATTGATGTGCAATGCCATGACTTTGTGGTGACAAACACCAAAAGCAGGTATCAAATCTCCTTAGAAAGTGCTGTGCAAATCTAAGAAGTGTCTAAGCTTTCAAGTCGACATCCTGATTTTAATCCCTCAGAGATGGCTAGATGACATTTTATATGGAGCAGCGTGAAGGGATATACTTGGGGGAAAGGAAAAGTAGAGATGGCATAGGAGAGGCTGGAACGTGTTGCCGGGGATGGTGGTTTAAGCAGTTACGTTAGAGGAATATAAAGGACTTTTGGATAAGCATATGGATATGCAGGGAATGGAGGGATATCTATTATATGCAGCGAGACAAGTCTTGGCATGATATTCGGCACAGATGTTGTAGGCCGAATGGCCTGTTCTTATGCTGTACTGTTCTATGTGCTGTCTATAAGGAGTTTGCATATTCTCCCTGTGATTGCGTGGGTTTTCTCCGGTTCTCTGGTATCCACCCAGACTCCAAATCTGTGCAGGTTTGAAGGTTAATTGGCTTCTGTAAATTGTCCTTCGTATGTAGGAGAGAACTGATGCATGGGTGATCGCTGGTTGACGCAGGCTCGGTGGGACGAAGGGCTTATTTCCACGCTGTATGTCTAAAACTAAACATTGATGGAGAAATGATTGGAGCTCACTATAAATCAGTAATATTATCCAGCATAAACTTTCACTGAGAAAGACACAGTCAGCATGGCTCTGTTAAGGGAAGGTCATGTCTTACTAACTTGATTTAAAATTGTAACAAGGAGGGTCAGTAAAAGATTAAGAAGGCTTTTGTCAAGGTCTCACATAGAAACATAGAAAATAGGTACAGAAGTCGGCCATTCGGCCCTTCTAGCCTGCACCGCCATTCAATATGATTATGGCTGATCATCCAACTCAGTATCCCGTACCTGCCTTCTCTCCATACCCCCTGATCCCTTTAACCACAAGGGCCATATCTAACTCCCTCCCTAACATGACAGGCAGGACAAAAAGATTTGAATCCATGAGATCCATGTAAGAATAGCTATAGGGTGAGGTTGGGCAGATTAGGACTTTATTCCTTGGAGCACAGGAGGATGAAGGGTGATCTTTGCAGAGGTGTATAAGATGATAAGGGGACTAGATAGGGATAGAATGCACTGTCAAAGTAGGAAAATCAAGAATCAAAGGGCATGGGTTTAAGGTGAGAGGGGAAAGGTGAGAGGTGATAGGTACCTGAGGGGGTAACTTTTTTACACAAAGGGTTGTGGTACAATCTGAAACTTTGCTCTGCAGTCTGTTCAACAATAAGAATAATCCTTTGCATTTATGCAGTACCATTAATGAGCCAATGTGAGCCACGGAATGTAACATCATAGAAGTCACCTTTAAGATGAAAGGTGCAAGATTTAATGGGAACCTGAGGGGCAACTATTTCACACAGAGGGTGGTGGGAATGAGCCGCCAGATGTGGTAGTTGAGGCAGGTACTACCAGATGTTGCACTATATTTGGTATTTATTCAACTTTTTCTTTCTTTTCCTCTTCCCCCATTATGTACTAATGTTTACATATTCACATATTCTGTTGTGCTGCAGCAAGTAAGAATTTCATTGTCCCATCCATAGAAACATAGAAAATACATCCGGGACATGTGGCAACAAAACACTAGTTGAGGCAGGTACTATAACAGCATGTAAAATACATTTGGTCAAGTGCATGGATAGAAGAGGTTTAGAAGGATATGGGACAAACACAGGCAGGTGGGACAAATGTAGATTGGAAGTGATGGTCAGCGCGGGAAAGTTGGGCCGAAGGGTCAGTTTCCACACTGTATGACTATGATTATGACACTATGACTATTAGATCTAAAAATGCCTGGGAGCAGAGAATATTTTTTGATGGGCATTTTATGTTATTCATAGGGTTCCATAAGGAAGGCTGTTATTCATAGTGTTCCGCCCCTGACCCATTAATGATTTAGACCTGAACGCAGGGGATGTAAAGGAAGTTTGCAGATGAAACAAAAAGTAATTGTGTGATTGGGAGTAAGAGGGATGGGGGGGGGGGGCAGCTTTAGAATTCAGCTGAGGTACCACCGTGCGGTAGAGGCCTTCTCGAGGTGCCATGGCCGCGGTGCCCTAGCGGGAGGCTCATCGGTCAGCGGGACCTCGCCCGAAGGTATCATGTCCGGCACAGACATTGTGGGCTGAAGGGCCTGTTGCTGTGCTGCACTGTTTCTATGTTCGATATTCTAAATGAGAGTGACTGCTTCATCAGCTTGTGTATAAAAACTCTAGGTTCCTGCATGGAAATGAAGATGTTATTTCCAAGATCTCCGTGATGAGAAATGACATAAAACATTTTAATTTGTTGGTACATCAAACCTACTTATGATTTTAATACAACATTGCCGATTTCATCATTTAAATTCTTCTTTATGCATAATTCCAAAAGTCAATTGCTTCACCATCACTGTGTTTTATGTGATCAGCCATCTGAAAACTTTCATGAAATAATTGGCACATAATACCGGGTTGTTAAAGCAAGAACAAGCAGCCTTGCATGCCTTCAAAATCATCTCCTTTAACGCAGGGCTATTAGTGATGAATGCAGTTATTGATTCTGTTACATAAAGGCATTGTTGAAAGGTTAAACGGGTCTGAGGTTGTCTTGTAATGAATCCACGGCCAGAGCCTACTAATCAATTAAATCGTCATGCTACTTGGTATCTTGTTTCATTTCCATGGAATGGTGCAGTGATGCAGGTAGAGGGCATTCAGGCCATTGCACCTGTGCCAGGTCTTACATTGGGCAAAACTCAACAGGTCAGGCAGCATCAGCAGGGCGCCACCGTGGAAACCTCTGGAGACTTTGCGCCCCACCCAAGGTTTCCGTGCGGTTCCCGGAGGTTGCAGGTGGTTGCCGGAGGTTGCAGGTTGTGGAAGCAGGTAGGGAAATGGACAAAAACCTCCGGGTACCTCCGGGAACTGCACGGAAACCTTGGGTGGGGCGCAAAGTCTCCAGAGGTTTCCGTTCAGGTTTCCTAAGTGGGACAGGGGCATAACAGTGCCGGAGACTGTCTACAGTTGCTGACCACTGTTGCTGTCTGCACGGAGTTTCTACTTTCTCCCTGTGGCCATGTGGGGTATTCCCCGGGCGCTGGAGTAACTCAACGGGTCAGGCAGCATCTCTGGAGAAAATGGATAGGTGACATTTTGGCTCAAGGCTCTTCCTCAGAGATGCTGCCTGACCTGCTGAGTTACTCCAGCACCTTGTGTAATTTTTGTAAACCTGCATCTGCAGTTCCTTGTTTTTACTTTAGGACAACCAACAGTACAGCTCAAGAACAGACCCTGAAACATGTAGCCAGAGGTGGTGGTGGTGGAGGTTTGTAGGTTAATTGGTCTTGGTAAAATTGTAAATTGTCCCTAGTGTGTGTAGGATAGTGTTAGTGTGCGGGGATCACTGGTCGGCGTAGACTTGGTGGGCCAAAGGGCCTCTTTCAGCGTTGTATCTCTAAACAAAACTAACTTAGTTAATGACTCTAGCGAAAGGTCCCCTACCTGAAATGTTCATTGTTTCTCTTCCCACCAACTCTGTCTGACCTGCTAAGTGTTTCCGTATTTTGTTTTTATTTTTCAACATCCAAAAGCCGGAACTAATGATCTGAAAACTTTGGGTTCAAATCTCACAGTCGAGCTGAATAACTTAAAGTGAACTAATTAAATCAAGCAAGATTAAAAAGTGGTAGTTGTAAAAATAAATATCTGCTTCAATAATGTCGTCTACCTCCGCTGGTCGATGTATGATTCCAGCCACAAAGCCATCTAATTAACCCTAACCCAATCTCTGAAACATGCCAGTGAAATGCTCTGATAGACATTAAATACTGGTTTTACTAACTATATCCACAGCACATTTATGAACTCCAAAAAGTCCCTTTATTTAGTTTGATTTAGTTTAGTTTACAGATCCAGCACGGAAACAGCCCCGACTGTAAGGAGAACTGCCTTTGTTATTCCAAATTGTGGCCCTTGCATTATATATTTAACAGCACTTGCTCCGAAAGTGTAACACTATAAAGCGCTGGATGTTGCACTCGATAATACTCTCGCTGTAACAACTACCTGTTGTGCTGGCGTATGGTTTGATGGTACTCATGTACAGTACGATTTGACTGGATAGAACGCAAAGTTTTTCACTGCATCTCAGTACATGTGACAATCAAAAAAACAATGCCAATATCAAATCCAGACCCGTCAACGGCTCTGTATAATTGGAATAAGACATTTTTACTCCTGTTCTCCAATCCGCTAACGGTCCAACTTCCTTCCTAATTGCTAGCTGTACCTGCATATAAACTTTCAGTGATTTGTGTACAAGGACATTCAGTTCCTTTTATCACTCAGTGCCATTTAATCTCTCACCTTATAAAATACACTTTGTTCTTTTCTATCAATTAAATGCATTAAATCAGTGACAAAGAAAGAGAAACATATAATGCCAGCTACCTTTTTCCTTTAATGTGACCATTACATTTTAAATTCACCACTCAAAGCAAATCAGAACAAATACATAAAAGTTGTTTTTTTCGTGAAAACGTGAATGATTGCGAAAAGCTAGCCGTTTTGGCTTTCATTTCAGAAGGCAATCATTTACCTTCCCACAAAGGCAGGAGGCTGGATAAATGTCTTCCCTGCACACCCTCCAGAAAATATCATCCTCTCTTGTGTCAGGTTTTCTGGGAGTATGGCAAGTTCATGAACCCAATATCAACAAAATCTTTGTGGGAATATGGGTTTGGGGTGTGGTGGCGACATGGCTGCCAACATTGGGTGAGAGTTGGGAGTAAGAAATTGCAAGAGACCAAGCCGGACGGAGCGTTGCGCCCCCCCGGGGGGGGGGGGGGAGGGTGTGGGAGGAGGGGGTCACCCTCCTCCCACACCCTCCCACCCCCCCCCCCCCTCTCCCATTGGTACGGAGCTTTTGCATTTTTCAGCTTGAGCTTTGTGCAATATGGTGCATACTGTAGCGAGTCTTATAACTTAAGACTCTGTATTGTACACTGACAATGACAATAAAGTTGAATCTGAATCTGAATCTGACTTGAATGCAATATTTATGCTTTAAATTGGATTAGCTATGAATAAGGTTAGACTAAATTACATTCCTAATTACATTCCACAGTAGAGCCCAGGCTCTGATCAACACGTGCAGCACATGAATGATCTTAGTGTATTCATGTATGAAAATCAGATTATAATCAAACACTTCGCCCATGTTAACCAACCTGGGTCTCACTGCAAACCTGGTACTACTCCTGACCCGGACTCCAGTTGCATACCTTCTCTCATTCCTGACCCTGAGTCCAGCCTTACACCTGCTCCCCTATTCTACCCTGATCATAGCTGCTTATCTGCTAAGGTTCCCAGTGCAGAACACTCCCCTGAACACTCCCCTGGACTACCCTCCCCCCCCCCCCCCCCCCCCCCCACCCCCGCGCCCCCAGTTTTGTAATCCGGATTTTAAAACCTGGTGAAATTTCCGCTTTCCGGAAGTGGGGGTGGGACTGCTGATCGAGGGCGCCGATTGGATGAGAGAGACGTCGGTCAGCAGGCAAAGAGGGCGGGACATGATGATTCAGCGCGATCATTGGAGGAGGGAGGAGTGGGGGGGAGGTGGGACTGAGGATAGGGCGTGGTGAGTGGAGGAGGGAGACGTGCCAAAACACTCTCAGCACAGACCTGCGCCTCATCCGCAGCCAGGATCGATCCCGGCTCTCCGGCACTGTCCCGTCCCCACCCGAGTGCCTCCCACGGGTGGCCAGAGACATCGGGAGTCAGATGGGAGCTGTGCCCCCAGGCCCACAGCCAGCTCAGAGAAGCAGCGCTAAACCCAGCTCAACTTTGCCTGTCCCGCCAGGTTAACTTACAGCCCTGCCTGGACTTGCGGGAAATATGGCTCAGGTTTACAGCCAGCGCTGAGAAGCAGTGCTGCTGTCCCGTCAGTCCAGGCAGGGCTGTAGGTTTACCCGGCGGGACAGGCAGAGTTGAGCTGTATTTAGCGCTGGATTGAGCCTCCGAAGCCTCGCGCGCGCGTGTGAGTGGGCGCATGGCTTCCTTGTTATCTAACATGCTAGTTATTTTGTCAAATAAGCCATCAATTGGTTGAACACAATTTCTCATCCATAAAATTATACTCACTCAGCTGTATAAGTATTCTGTACCATTTCTTTAATTTTCCTAACAAACTGTCCTGAAGTCATTTTCACCCCCAATATTTTCAGTATTTTGCTGTCTTTCTCTCAGCTGGGACTTTTCCGAGATGCAGTCCAATAACTATATATTAAAACAATATTATTCTATTAAATGTGATCTTGAGTGTACATAATATGATAAAATGATCTTTGTTTTAATTGCACCTACCAACATTATTATACATTATTATATTACAGTTAATATGTACCGAGGGCAAATTTTTGTTCCAATGCTCCCCATTCTCAATTACATTTACATTGAAGTGATTGAAATCCAAGTGAAGTTTAAATGGCATCATAAAAGTAAAACCTCCGGAATGGATGATATTCATTATGTGGTTGGTTAGGGTCAGTATCAGCACAATTACTATATTAAACTTTGTATCTTCAGATGTCCTGGTTCAAGCTAAAACTAAAGACAAATAATAATCTCCTCACACATTACCCTGCAAGTATCTCTGTCACTCCTTTAAAATATGCCCCTTCTTTGAACAAGCTCTTAAATATCGCATCTGAATCAGTTTCCATCTGATTACACTCTTTGAGGATGTTCATCTGCGTGTTCATTTAATAAAATAATGAGATTGGGGACATTTCTATTCAACCTGTCAAAGGAATTGGAGGGGGGGGGGGGGGTGGTTAGAAATAGTCAGTGAGGTAAACAAACATAATAGTTGCATGGCAAATGACAATAGTACTACCTTCCCAATATTTAACTGAAGGAAATCGGGGCTGTATGTTATCGGGGCTGTATGTTGTGACAGACAGCCTGACATCTTGCATGTCATTTTAATATTACACTTATCCCATCCCCCTGGATATTCCGGATTAATAAATTAAGGTTTTGTCAACTAACTTCGGCACAGAGACTCTCACGGCAGCAGCGCAACGCTTCCGACGCCTCCGACGGCCCGGGACTCTTGCACTGCGGCTACTCCATGGCCGGAGCTGCAGCGAGCGACTCGCCAGCCCCGCAAACACTTGCCAGCCCGGCAAACACTCGCCAGCCCCGGCTCCCTGCATCTGTCCCCGCCCGCTGCTTCCATCCCTCCTGGCTCTCCAACACCCGCGGCCCATGCAGTTTATATGAGTTTTGAAATTTTCGTTGATCACAGAATTTCTCACGACAGAGCATGATAAATTTGTGATCAGCGTGAAAGCGTGAGAATTTGTCCAGATGCGTGATTCTCACGCTCAAAGCGTGAGAGTTGGCAGCCCTGTGGTGATGTGGGGGCGTCGGTGAGGGGGGGGGGGGGGGGGGGGAGTAGAGGGAGATTGCTAACTGGTCTTTAAAATGGACACGTGACAGTTCAGGTCAGGACCCTTTCTTCAGACTGATCATAGTTTAGTTTAGTTTAGTTTAGTTTGGAGATACAGCAGGGAAACAGGCCCTTCGGCCCACCAAGTCCGTGCCGACCACTGATCACCCCATATACTAACACTGTCCAACACACTGGAAACTACTTACAATTTGTACCAAAACCAATTAACCTACAAACCTGCATGTCTTTGGTAGACAACTAGAACACCCGGAGATAACCCACACGGTCATGGGAGGAATATACAAACTCAGTACAGACAGCAATCGTAGTCAGGATCGAACCCGGGTCTCTGGCGCTAAAGGCAAAACTCTACCGCTGCCGCCATCTTTGCTGACTGTGAAGCGGGCTGTTAACCTTTTAGAGGGCAGCAGCAATTGCCTGGTCTGTAATACCATGGCCTGTGGGACAACCTCTTGGTGGCTGGTGGGAACATGGAATGAATGCCAGGGAAAGTGGTTGGGGCAGGTACTATAACATCATTTAAAAGAAATTTGAACAGATCCATGGATAGGAAAGCTTTCAAAGGATATGGGCCAAACCCAGGCAAATGGGAATCCCTAGGCGGGCATATTGGTTGGCATGAGTGAGTGAGGCATTGAGTCATAGGTTGCGCTATGGCTCATTGCCTCCTAATCCATTCTCAGTTCACCAGGGTAAATTGAGTCATAATATCATAGGTTGCTCCTTTTAAGGTAAATGGCCATCAATGAGTATGGTATGTTTGTATTTGTGTGAGTGTGTGTGCATCGTGTACGGGTGTGAGTATGTGTGAGTGTGCATGTGTACGCGTGTGTCTAAGGGTGTGTGTATGTGTCTATGTGTGTGTTTGTGCGCATACGCATGTGTATGTCTGTGCCTGTGTGTGTGTATCTGTGAGTGTGTAGATATATGGGTGTGTGCATCTGTGTATGTGTCTGTGTGATTGTATATATGTGGGTGAGTTTGTGTGTGTGAATCCATGTTTCTGTGCTGTATCTCTAAACTAAATTAAACTAAACCAAGTCTCAGTTTGCATTTGGAAGCTTCCTCTTAGCAATGCTATTTATTTAATAATTCTGGTGCATTCAAAGCCACATTTTCATGCTGGTGGTCGCCTCAGGCCATGATTGCCCTGAAGATTAATTAGTATCTGCTTTCCTGCACCACGTGCCAGCAGCTTCAGTCAGACTCAAATCTCCCGACGATAGTGAAAAATGGCTTGCACTGGCAATGCAAGCTATTGGCAAATACTTTGCAGAGATTTGACCCGTTATGTGGCAATGCAAAAGTATAATAAACAGGCTTGGACAGAGTTGATATGGGGAGGATGTTTCCACTCGTGGGAGAGTCTAGGACTAGAGGTCATAGCCTCTGAATTAAAGGATGATCTTTGAGGAGGGTGGTGAATCTGTGGAATTCTTTGCCACAGAAGACTGTGGAGGCCAAGTCAGTGGATATATTTAAGGCAGAGATAGATAGATTCCTGATTAGTACAGGTGTCAGAGGTTATGGGGAGAAGGCAGGAGAATGGGGTTTGGAGGGAGAGATAGATCAGCCATGATTGAATGGCGGAGTTGAGATGATGGGCCGAATGGCCTAATTCTACTCCTATCATTAATGATCTTATTATTATGCAAAACAGCAGCACAGTTCAGAGAAATTAGCTGCAGATCGTGTAATCATAGATCAAGGAAACAGGCCCTTTGGCCCACTGAGTCCAGACGGACCATCAAACACCAATGTACAATAATCCTACACTAATTCCATTGCATTCTCTCTGCATTCTCATTAACTCAGTTTCCTCCCTTGTCCTACAGATGTATAGATTGGTAGGTTAATTGGCTGGAATGAACTAGACTTAGTTTTATTGAGAAATACAGAGCGGAAACAGAACCTTCGGCCAACCATCGATCACTCATACACAAGTTCTATCCTTCACCCTAGGGACAATTCACAGAAACCAATTAACCTGAAAGCCTGCTGCTCTTTGGAATGTGGGAGGAAACCAGAGCACCTGGAGAAAACCCAAATGGTCACAGGGAGAACGTACAAACTCCGTACAGACAGCACACGTAGCCAGCATTGAACCGGCTTCTCTGGCGCTGTAAGGCAGCAACTCTACCGGTGCTCCACTGTGCCTTCCCGATCTAATCTAATCATACAACAGCAATGACATTTTATCTTCGAAATCGCTATCAAATGCATGGGTTCATGACCCTTCACCAACTCCAAAGTAGGGCATGATGTGAAAGTCTATCCCACTCCTGCTTCTGCTCGATAAGCAGATGATTCCCAACACAAACCTGCTCAGCCAATAAGTTTAGAAGGTCCACATCCAGATGAGGTCTCAAGCCATTGTCTGCCATTTATTCCTGCCATCTGAACATCACTGACAATACCAACACATTGTTCATCCTTAACTGCCCTTGAACAGAGCAGGTAGCTGTAACACAATCACATTGCTTGGCTCCATATACTCCTGACTGGTTGCAAATGCTAGATTTCCTTCTCAGAATAACATGGTATTAATAAATGGGGTGGGGGTGGAGAATCTGGAGAAACTGGGGTCGTTCTCCAAGGTTTAGAGAGATATGTGCCAAATATGGGCAAATGGGACTAGCATAAATGGCCCATCGTGGTCGGCATGGACGAGTTGGGCCGAAGGGCCTGTTTACGTGCTCTGTGACTATGAAGGTTATTATAGAAGCGGGTAGGTTTTGGACAACCTAGTGATTTCATAGACAGCGCTACTAGAAACAGTTAAATGAGTCACGAGTGTTTAATTGTCATGTATACTGAAAGGAGAACAATGAAATTCTTATTTGCAACTCAGCAGGCCTGTAAACACATTACTCAAAGATAACACAATAAACAAAACAAAGTTCACTAAATGAGAAAAAAAATCAGTTAGTGCAAAAACAAAAGTCTGAAGTCCCTCATGTAACCAAGCCAGTTCACAGTTCATAGTTTAGTTGGTATTTGTAGTGCTCACGAGCCTTTCCTGCAAGTATGTAATCCATTAAAATGAAGTTCCCTTGTCACCATGATATGATTTGGAAAGATGTCACTTGATCTGTCAAAAAAGACACCAAGTGCTGGAGTAAAGCCCCTGTCCCACTTTCACGACCTAATTCACAACCTCTGCCGAGTTTGCCCTTGACTCATACTCTCAGCATGGTCGCCACAAGGTCGTAGGAGATCCTAGGAGGTCGTAGGTAGGTCGTAGTAAGTCGTGATGCTAGTCGTAGGTACTCGTGGCATCAAGTAGTTCGGGGCGTTTTTTCTAGCCTGATAAAAAATGTCAATGAGTAACTAAAAGGTCGGCATGGAAAAAATTGATACTTTTTACTCGTAAGCAGGTCGTAGGTAGGTCGTGATGCTAGTCGTAGGTAGTCGTAGGTGGTCGGAGGCAGTTGAAAGTAATGGCTCGGGGGTGAAAAAAAGGCCAGTAGAAAAAAAAGGTGATTTAAACAGCAGAACGTCACCTCTTTCACTCCAAGGCATGTTCATTCATAGCTGGAGAGTATTTTGGAGAGGAGACCAAAGGAGAGGAGATGGCACCAAAAAGGCAGTAGCGCAGGGGGAGGGCACAACCCTAAAAAAAAAAACGGCCATGCAGGTGTTGCCCACCCAAGAGGAGAAGTGGCAGGCGGTGATGCCACAGGAGGTGATAGTGCAGGAGGAGGTAGCCCTGCATGAGAGACCCCATGGAGGAGGAGACCAGGGTGGTAGTATATGTCCCCACCACCACCCCATCCTTCACTGGCTCATTTGAAGGCAGCAAAGCAGCCCTTTCTCCTGTGTCTGACACAGCATCAGAGGCAGATGCCCCATTGGTGGTGAGGGAGGGCTGGAGGAAGGTTGTGCCCTACACCTTCACCAGGCAGCAGGAGGGGGACCTTGAGGAATGGTTCCAACAGAATGCATGCTGTACGAAAAGGAAAATGAGGGGTACATAGGAGGTCGTAGACATATTCGTGGAAGGTCGTAGGAGGTCGTAGGTTACCGTGACCTTGATTTTTTTTTTAGGTCATTTAAGGTCATCAAAGGTTGCGAATTAGGTCGTGAATGTGGGACAGGCCCTTACCTCAGTGGGTTAGGCAGCATCTCTGGAGAACATGGATAGGTGAGATTTCAGGTCGAGACCCTTTCTCAATCAGTCATCAGGAACTCAGGTTGTGTGTCCTTGTGAATCTGTGGAATTCTCTGCCACAAAAGGCACTGGAGGCCAATTCACTGGATGTTTTCAAGAGAGAGTTTAGATTTAGCTCTTAGGGCTAACGGAATCAAGGGATATGGGAAAAAAACAGAAACAGGGCACTGATTCTGGATGATCAGCCATGATGATATTGAATGGCGGCTCCAAGAGCCGAATGGCCTTCTCCTGCACCTATTTTCTATGATTCTATGTTTCTATGTCCTTTAACATGCCTACAATGCTATTACACTATGCCGGTGAGAAACTGATTAAAACAAGCAACTTTCTTGGACTATGAACTTAATTTCATTTGACAGAAACAGATTGATGTTGACTCTTGCAAAATAAGATATCCTCTCGTGTCAGTCATTATCCACGTTATGCAATGTCTAATAAATTGGCTCATCGCTTTATATCGAACAAAAGATCACTTCACTTTTTGGCACTGTATCTTGAAACTTGCCTGGAAAAAGCACGATAGATAGATATAGATATATATCTATCTATCGTGCATGGCATACAAACAAGGCGGGAGAAGTGGGCAACCCTGCCTTACTCCAGACCTGATGTGGAAGCTATCCGATTCGCACCCGATTTGATTTGGACTACACTACAGATATCAGTGTCGAGAAGTTGGATCCAGTTCCTCATTCCCTCCCCCCAAAACATTTATATGTACATTCAATGCGCTGAATTTTACAGGCAGGATACATTGTGCTAATACTGCCCTGTAACTGTCAACATGCGATGAACTGCTTGGGAAGATTGGTTGTTAAATGAATGAAAAATGAGATGAAATCAGCACCAATAATAGATTCAAAACAAATATTGAATCCTTTAATATGGCTTGATAATCAAAGCCATTTGTAACAATTTATTCAGAATACAATTAATAGATAATGTAAATATATTTACAAATGTTAACTAAATCATTACCTCCAATCTGAAACACTTTACTGTGCAGTCAAATCAACAATAAGAATAATACTTTGCATTTATACAATGCCATTAATGAGGTCATGTGTGCCAAGGAGTGTAACATCATAGAAGTCACTTTTAAGGTGAGAGGGGAAAGACTTAATAAGAAGAGGAGGGGAAACTATTTCACACAGGTGGGTATTTGGAATGAGCTGCCAGAGGAGGAAGTTGAAATAGGTGTGTGTGAGCACGCGTCTATATGTGTGTCCGTGCCTGGGTGTGTGTGCGGCATGTGTACATACATGTCTGTGAGTGTGTGCGCGCATTTTGTGTGTGTATGTGTGCGTGGGTGTGTGTATATACAAGTTTACGTGTATGCATCTGTGCAAATCAATTATTATTTATTGACACATGTACCTACTGTAGGAATGCTTTGTTTTGTATTCAATCCAATAAAATCAGACAGCAGACCTCACGCAGGCAGCACAAGTGTCGCCACGTTTCTGGTGCCGACACTGTGTGTGTGTGTGTGTGTGTGTTTGTGTAGGAGTGTCGGTATGTTTGTGTGTGTGTATGTGTATCCTCGTATGTGTGTGTCTTTGCTTGAGTGTGCGTTCATGAGTGCATCTGTGTGTGTTTGTGTACGTCTGTGTGTGTGTACGCATCTGTGTGTGTGTGTGTACGCATCTGTGTGTGTGAGCATGTGTGTATGCCTGTGCTTGCGCATGTGTGTACGTGTGCGTGCACCTGCCATTAGCGAAACACAAACACAAGTCTAATTTTGTGTGTTCCGGGTCTGTTGCGACTGGCTGGTGATATGGAAATTTTCTTCAGAGCAAACAAGTCGATTGGGATCACAACTGAAATCTTTTACCAAGTCCACCACTATCCAGTCACACACACTTGGAACTCTCCAAGCTGACACACAAGGAAATGAGACAATTGCCTTTAATCCACCTTCCAGTAGCGAGTCTCAAGCAACTCTCATTTTGTAGTAATTGAGTAATAACAGCAAGTTACCTGGCAGTAACTTAAGTGTGGTGCTGGGAATAAAACTGAACTGGTTCACACTCCGATTCCACTTGGACCAACCCGTGGGCACCATTCCCCGGCTTCAAGCCCTTTGCACTTCAGCACAGTAACATCTTGTAAGCATACAAAGTACTGCTGCGTCTCAGAGCGTTTCAAAGTGGAAAAAACGGAAAGTCTGGCTGAAGGCGTAGAAAAGAGGATGTTTCTTAAAAGGCACATTTTAAAGGATCATTCAAGAGAGTAAATTCAAAGGAAGACAGATTAAATAATTTCTTCAGGGTAAGCTGTTCTTACACAGGTTGATGAGTCCCTGGTAGGTGGTGCTAGGGTTGGTGGTTGAAACAAATACGTCAGTGGCATTTAAAATACTTGGAGATAAGTGTATGGATATACAGGGATTGGAAGGATATGGGTTATGTGTAGGTAGATGGGCGGTCACGATGGTGCAGCGGTAGAGTTGCTGCCTCACAGGGCCAGAGACCTGGGTTTGATCCTAACCATTAGTGCTATCTGTATGGGGTTTGTACGTTCTCCCTGTGACCTGCGTGGGTTTTCTCCGGGTGCTCCAGTTTCCTCTCACACTCCAAAGACGTGCAGGTTTGTAGGTTAATTGGCTTCTACTGGCAAAGTCTGTCACAACTCTCTTCCAAAGTAGAAACAAGGAACTGCAGATGCTGGTTTTACAAAAAACTGGACTAATACCGGACAAATTACAGGTCAGGCAGCATATCTGGAGATAATAGATGGGTGACGACCCAAAATGTCACATCCATGTTCTGCAGAGGTGCTGCCTGACCCTCTGAGTTACTCCAGCACTTTTATTGTGAACCCAGGTAGTGCTGGACATTGGGTTGAAGCAACGTTAGCTGTGAAAATTCAAAGTTAAATGATGCCAGAGGCGACACACATTCAATCAAAAGACAATGTGCTTATCTGTGGCTGGGTAGCAACAGAATCAGCCAATCTCGCTCCCTCAAAAAAATGCTTGGTCATCATATTTTTAACAATTTTCCTCTTATAATTTAATAGAAGATAATGAAGGCAGGCAAATATTCTTTTTAAATAATGATTTCCTGTATTATGTTTTCATTATCCATTTATCTTGCTGTAGGCACAGCAATAAAGCACTAGTTCAAATCATTGCCTTTGATATAGATTCATTTGAAATGGTATGAAGTGGCTACAGAACAAGCTTCAGAGCGCATTCATATCAGAAATATGCTCAGCAGTCTGAAGAAGGGACCCGATCCGAAACGTCACCTATCCATTTCTTCCATAGATGCTGCCTGATCTGCTGAATTACTCCAGCATTTTGCATTTTACTCAAAAATCCAGCATCTGCAGTTCCTCGTGTCTCCTTCCAGCAGTCCTGTCTGCTTGTTTTAGATGTGAGTTTTAAAGAAACGTTTAACTGTAAAATATAGAAAATTTAAAACAAAAGCCGCTGATGCTGGAAATTTTGGAGTAAAAACTAAACAATGCTGGAAGCACTCAGCAGGTCAAGCAGCATCTGTAGAAAGAGAAACAGGTTTAGATTTAGGTTTATTATGGTCACGTGTAGGGAGGTACAGTGTCATAGAGTCATACGGTCACACAGAGTGGAAACAGGCCCTTTGGCCCAACTTGCTCACACCGGCCATCATGTCCCATCGACACTAGTCCCACCTGCTTGCGTTTGGCCCATATCCCTGCAAACCTATCCTATCCATGTACCTGTCTAAATGTTTCTTAAACTACCTCAATTACCTTCTCCGACTGTTTGTTCCATACACCCACTACCCTTTGTGTGAGAACGTTACCCCTCAGATTTCTATTAAATATTTCCCACCCCCCCCCCCCCCCCCCCCCCCCTCATCTTAAACCTATGTCCTCTGGTTCTCAATTCCCCTACTCTAGGCAAAAGACTCTGTGCATCCACCCAATCTGTTCCTCTCATGATTTTGTTCCCCTCCATAAGATCATCCTTCATCCTCCTGCCCCCCCCCCCCCCCCCCCCAATGAATAGAGTCCTAGACGGTTCGACCTCTCCCTAAAGCTCATGCCATTGAGTTCTGGCAACGTCATCATAAATCTTTTCTGCACCCTTTCCAGCTTGAAAGGTTTGAAAAGGTGAAATGCTTTGTTTTGCATGCTATTAAATCAGATCAGATAATTCTTTACATACAGGCAATCAAGTCAAACTCACATAGAAAAGGTAGAGCAAAGGGGAAGCACAGACCTCCATACAGTTCCAAAGACAGTCCAATGTCCACAATGGGGTAGAGGAGAATTGGTCCCCTGGAGAATCCAGCAAAAAATGCTTCCTTACAGTACCAGCAGACACTGTTAAATTCTGACTTCCGCTGCTGTCTGTGTGGAGTTTGCATGTTCTCCCTGTATCCGCGTGGGTTTCCTCTGGTTTCCCCCCATATCCAAATGTCGTGTGGGTTTGTAGGTTAATTGGCCCTCTATAAATTGCCCCTACTGTATAGGAAGTGGATGCGAAAGTGAAATAACATAGAAATAGTGTGAATGGGTGATTGATGGTCGGGGTGGACTAATTGGGCTGAAGGGCCTGTTTCCATGCTATATCTATCAATCAATCAACCAATTTCAAAGATGTGTTTAATTGTCCACAGTATATTGATGCTATCGTTAAATGAGTGAATGGGCATTTTTTTTGATAAATTGTTGGCAACACAGGGAGTATAACATAGAATTTGAGTAATATAAGTGCAAATAGATGCTTAATGTTTGGTGCGGACTCAAATGGCCAAAAGATCTCTGATGATATGATTACAATTCTCCCAACTATAATTTAGTTTAGATTGGTTTTATTACCTGTACTGAGGTAAAGTGAAAAGCTTTTGTATGCGTGCTATCCAGTCAAAGAAAAGACTAGACATGAACACAATCAAGTCGTCCACCATGCACAGATAAAGGGTACACTATTTATTGCAAGATATAATATTGAGGTCTAATAAAGCCTGACTTAAGATGGTGCAAACATCTCCAATGAGGTAGACGGGAGGTGAGGATCACATTCTAGCTGATGAAAGGATCATTCAGTTGCCTGATAACAGCTGAGAATAAACTGTTTCTGAACCAGAGGTGTCTGTTTGCAAATTTCTGTACCTCCTGCCCAAAGAGAAAGGGGAGAATAGGGAGTGACCAGGGTGAGACTGATCCTTAATTATGCTGGTGGCGTTGCCGAGGCAGCGTGAAGTGTTGATGAAGTCAATGGAGGCTGATATGCGCGACGGTCTGGGCTTCATCCACAACTCTCTGTAACTGTCCTCAGTTCCTGGACTACTGGATTTACTGTGCATAATTTGGCAAAATGTTCCACACACAAAAATAACCATTTTGTTGCTATTTGCTGTAAGCAGAATCTGTGATTTTGATAAAGGTCCCGTGTCTGCCTCTGACAGCCCTGAATCATACTGTGGAAAATTTATATTAGATTTATGACTATGACTGGTTCACAAGCATCTGCCTGCTGTGACCTAGGCTGTTCATTTTTGCAGAAAGAAATGTCAGGAGCCCCTGCACTGATGAAATCTTGATTTGCATCAAAATGGGTGGCACAGTGGCACGGCTGGATTACCTGCTGCCTTACAGCCACCACAGACCCGGTATCAATCCTGATCTCAGGTGCTGCCTGTGCAGGGTTTGTACCTTCTCCCTGTGACAGCGTGTGTTTTCTGCGGGTGCTCCGGTTTCCTCCCACATCTCAAAGACGTACGGGTTTTTAGGTAAAATTGCCCCTAATATGAAGGGAGCGGATGAGAAAGGAGGATAACATTGGACTAACGAACTTCACCTACACCTGTTGCAGGCCAACATCACATGATGACAAGGAGCAGATCTCCACAAAAGATAATTCCCTCAAAACAACCACACATAGAAACATAGAAAATAGGTGCAGGAGTAGGCCATTCGGCCCTTCGAGCCTGCACCGCCATTCAATATGATCATGGCTGATCATCGAACTCAGTATCCTGTACCTGCCTTCTCTCCATACCCACTGATCCCTTTAGCCACAAGGGCCACATCTAACTCCTTCTTAAATATAGCCAATGAACTGGCCTCAACTACCAACTGGCCTCAACTACCTACAATGCCTATCCAAACAGAACAATGGAATCCTATGTGTAGGAAGGACCTGCAGATGCTGGTTTAAATAGGAGGTAGACACAAAATGCTGCAGTAACTCAGCAGGACGGGCGGCATCTCTGGAGAGAAGGAATGGGTGACGTTTTGGGTCGAGACATTTCTTCAGACTGTGGAATCCTATCCTTGCAGAATGGGGCAATTCATGAAGAAACACAGATTGGAACCTGCATGAAAGGATCAATTTGCCAAAATATATATTTTTTTCATTGAGTTAATTTTTATCTATGAACTTGGTGGGCCGAAGGGCCTGATGCTATGCTGTATCTCCAAACTAAACTGAACTGAAATCTACCGCTGCACCATCGAGAGCATCCTTACCAACTGTATCACAGTATGGTATGGCAACTGTTCTGTCTCCGACCGGAAGGCATTGCAGAGGGTGGTGAAAATTGCCCAATGCATCACCGGTTCCTCGCTCCCCTCCATTGAGTCTGTCCAAAGCAAGCGTTGTGTGCAGAGGGCGCTCAGCATCGCCAAGGACTGCTCTCACCCCAACCATGGACTGTTTACCCTCCTACCATCTGGGAGGCGCTACAGGTCTCTCCGTTGCCGGACCAACAGGTCCAGGAACAGCTACTTCCCGGCGGCTGTCACTCTACTCAACAACGTACCTCGGTGACTGCCAATCACCCCCCCCCGGACACTCCTCCCACAGGAAAAACACTATGTCTGTATATATGCTAATGTAAATATTTATTCAAATCATATGCTATGTCGCTCTTCCAGGGAGATGCTAAATGCATTTCGTTGTCTCTGTACTGTACACGGACAATGACAATTAAAGTTGAATCTGAATCTTGAATCTGAATCTGATGTAATCTCCTCTCATGTTTGGAAAGATGTCGCTTTACAAGACGCATTTCTATTTTATCATGCAATAATGAGCAAAATTACACTGGATTATTTGTTTACAAGCATGTAAAAATTACTTCTTATTGATCTGAAGTGCAACTTGGGCCAAATGGCTAATGCTTGACAGAGGTTTTGAATCGATCTACTTTGCCTGAGTGTTTGAAGATGGCAGAGAGCATGTGACTAATGAATTATAAAATACAAAAATTGTTCAGTGTGCTTGCAAGGCTATCAATTAATCAATAGAAGGCCATTAGAAGTATTTTAGAAGAATTGTTTCTTGTTTTCCCCTGTGGGGTAAATAGAAATCTGCCCGCAATGACAATATTGGAAAATTAAATTAAGTGCCAAAAGTACATCAATGTTATTCTTTTTAAATGTAATAGGGTTTTCACATTAAAATATGCCTTAAAGTCATAATACCATACAATACAGATATAGGCTCTTTGGTCCACCATGTCTATGTAGATCATCAAGTACTTCTCTGCACAAAATACTGTTTACCAGTTCTTGGTTGCTAATTTTCTATGCCTTGCAATAACTCAGACTGCAGAGTATTTATTAGCTATAGGAGAGGTTGAACACACTTGGATTGCATTTCTCTCGAATGCCAGAGGTTGATGTGAGACCTGATAGAAGTATATAAAATTATGAGAGGCAGAGATAGGATAGATAGTCAGACCTTTTTTCCCTTGGGTTGGAAAACTCAAAGACTCGAGTGCATAGCTTTAAGATGAAATGTTGTCCTTAACCTCCCTTGTCAGCCATGGTCGTCTTATTCTCCCCCTGGAATCTTTAGTCCTCTTTGGAATGAAATGATCCTGCACTTCAGAATTATCCACAGAAATTCCTGCCATTCTACCATCATTCCTACTAAAGCCCCTTTCCAGTCATTCTTTGACCTGGCTGTAGTCCCCTTTGCTCAGCTGCAATACCGACACATCCGATTCACCTTCCCCCTTTCAAATCGTAGGCTAAATCTTATATTGTGGTCACTACCTCCTAGTGTTCCTTTACCTCAAGTTGCCTTTATTAAATCTGGTTCATTGCACAACACTAAATCTAGAATTGCCTTATCCCTGGTAGGCTCCACTACAAGCTGCTCTAGGAAACTATCTCAGAGGCACTCTACAAATTCTCTCTCTTGGGGTCCAGTGCCAGAGTGTAGCTGCATATTAAAATCTCCCATGACCACTGTAGCATTGCCTTTCGTACATCCAGTGTCCATCCAATTCCTTCTGGGTTACTTTAGCTTCCTCTACTCCTGCAGGCAGCGTGTACCAGCTACTAGTGTACCAGCTACTAGAGTACCATCTACTAGTGTACCAGCTACTAGTGTACCAGCTACTAGTGTACCATCTACTAGTGTACCAGCTACTAGTGTACCAGCTACTAGTGTACCATCTACTAGTGTACCAGCTACTAGTATAACATCTACTAGTGTAACATCTACTAGTGTACCAGCTACTAGTGTACCAGCTACTAGAGTACCATCTACTAGTGTACCATCTACTAGTGTACCATCTACTAGTGTACCATCTACTAGTGTACCAGCTACTAGTGTACCAGCTACTAGTGTACCAAAAGTGATTTTGCTCGCATGCTTTTGGGTTTAGTTTAGTTTAGAGATATAGCATGGAGAACAGACATTCAGCCCACCGTGTCCGTGCCGACCAACGATCACCCCATACACCAGTTCTATGTCACCCCAGTGTTGCATCCTACACATGAGGGACAATTTACAGAGGCCAATTAACTTACAAACCCACACCTTCGGAATGTGGAAGGAAACCGGAGCACCCAGAGGAAAGCCACACAGTCACACGGAGAATGTACAAACTCTGCACTAACAGCATTCATAGTCTGGATTGAATCCGGGTCTCTGGCGCTGCAAGGCGGCAGCAGCTCAACTGCTGCGCCACTGTGCCACTGTGCCGCCCACTCTTTGAATTTTTTTGTCCACAATGTCAAATCCGTGCCTCAGAGTCATTGAAGTTGGAGTAGCTTTCCTCTAATTCCTCATCGAGCCTTGGCCTAGACTTCCCATCCAGGTGGATTCAGTATCTCAGCATCTATCCTCTCATTGAGTTATAGGGTGGTAGAGTCATGCAGCACAGAAACGGTCTCTTCAGCCCTACTTGTCCATGCCGACCAAGATGCCCCATCTATCTCTTCCTTTTACATCACATTCCGAGCCGCTTTTCTCGTTACTCCCTTTATCACAATCTTTTGTCTTCTTCCCATCTCTTGCCTTTGTCGACCCAACCATTGCCGGAAAACCCGGTGGGGCTAGGGGGGACGTGTCTCCCCTCCATGTTGTCAGAGGTGACAGTCCCCCTCACGTTACAAGCTTTAAATCTGTGGTACAGATCTGCAGTAATTGACTCATTCTAATGGTAACGGCCCCGTAGTAGAAGCATCCATGTCACGGGGCTGGAAACTGGAAGAATCCCGAGCTAATTACCGTTCACAGGGCGCACAGCTGAAGCTTCCGATGCCGTGTGTGTGTGTGTGTGTGTGTGTGTGTGTGTGTGTGTGTGTGTGTGTGTGTGTGTGTGTGTGTGTGTGTGTGTGTGTGTGTGTGTGCGTGTGTGTGTGTGTGTGTGTGTGTGTGTGCTCATGCGCGCGCGGCCGCCTAGAAATTGTGTCCCCCCTGTCCCCTCCATGTTTTGACAGTGGTTTCCGTCTCTGGACCCATCTACCAATCAAAACTCCACTCACCTGCATCCACCTATCACTTGCCAGGCTTTACCACACTACCATCTCTCTTCCAACTTTCTCTCCCCTCCTACAATCAGGCTGAAGAAGGGTGCTGACCTGAAACGTTGTCTATCCATCTTCTCCAAAGATGCTGCCTGGCCCGCTGAATTACTCACACGCTTTGTATCTGTTCTGTTCCATATACACACCACCCTCTGAGTGCACAAGTTGCGCCTTCGGTTCCTATTAAGTCTTCCCTCTCACACCTTAAATCTAAGTTTTTGATTTCCCCACCTCTATCAGAATTTCACGTTTCAATTCAATTAAAACAAATGTTCAATCAGAACAATTATAATCAGGTGGCATGGTGTCACAACAATAGAGTTGCTGACTTCAAGCACCCGAGACCTGGGTTCAATCCTGACTACAGGTACTGTCTGTACGGATTTCGTAACTTTTCCTTGTGACGCCGTGTTTTTTTTCGGGTGCTCCAGTTTCCTCCCACGCTCCAAAGACATGCAGGTTTGTCCGATAATTGGCTTCTGTAAATTCTTCCTAGTGTGTAGGGCAGAACCAGTGTATGGGGATCGGACAGACTCAGTGGGCCGGAGGGCCTGTTTCCGTGCTGTATCAATAATACTAAAACTAAAACTAAACTAAAACAGGGCTCAGTACTGCAAACTAAAGTATGGAACTTTGCACAAAGGACACCTCTGTTACCAAAAAAGTGTGCAATTGATTTAAGACAAAGGGCAAAAATGGTAAGACCGAAGCCAAAGACATGATTGATAACATTACTGCTGTTGATGGGCATCGGTAGATGCATGAATAGTCAGCGTTACATTCCATGCGGAACTATTATGAAGTTTTCTAATGACATCCCATTCATCCATCTGGATAAAAAGCTACATCCACATCAAACATCAGGCTGAGTGGTATTTTTACCCTGAATGTTTCAAGGCAGTTATGCTGCAGTTTTACAGTTCACATTTTGTTGCCATTTTAATTACTACACTCGATGATGGTGGTCGAACTAAAAAGGGAGCTAGCATTCAAGAAACAATATCCAAGAAACCAAGGATTTCTGAATGGAAGGTCAGCTAATTTTTCCACCTTTGCAAGTTATAATTGGCACCACATATCTGAGAACTGAATTGTACGGTTAATTCAATTTTGCTTTGCAAGGGTGGTCACAGTGACACAGCGGTAAAGTTGATGCCTTACAGCAAATGCAGCGCCGGAGACCCGGGTTCGATTCCGACTACGGGTGCTGTCTGTACGGAGTTTGTACGTTCTCCCCGTGATCTACATGGATTTTCTCCGAGATCTTCGGTTTCCTCCTACACTCCAGATGTACAGGTTTGTAGGTTAATTGGCTTGGTAAATGTAAAAATTGTCTCTAGTTAGTGTAGGATATAGTTAGTGTGCGTGGATCGCATGTCGGCGTGGACCCGATGGGCCGAAGGGCCTATTTCCCCGCAGTACCTCTAAACTAAACTAAACTAAAATTGGTATTGATATTGGTTTATGTTTATGTTTATTAATATTATTGTCATGAGGTACTGTGAAAGGTCTTTTTGTTGTGTGCTATCCACTCACAGAAAAGACTTCACCAGCGGGATGAATATTGATTTCTCTAATTTCAAGTAATCCTTGCATTCCCTCTCTCACCATCCTTCCCCCATCCAAGTCTTCTTGTTAGTTTGTTTTGCGTCCTTCTTCCGTGTAAAAGCATCTGCAGTTCCTTCCTACACATGATTACTATCAAGCTGTCCACAGTGGCCCTTGTGGCTAAAGGGATCAGGGGGTATGGAGAGAAGGCAGGTACAGGATATTGATTTGGATGATCAGCCATGATCATATTGAATGGCGGTGCAGGCTCGAAGGGCCAAATGGCCTACTCCTGCACCTATTTTCTATGTTTCTATCAAGCTGTCCACAGTATGCAGATGCAGGATAAAGGGAATAACGTCTAATGCAACATAAAGTCCAGTAAAGTCAGATTAAAATTAGACCGAGGGTCTCCAATGGGGTAGATGGTGGGTTTGGACCACTCTCTAGTTGGTGATAGGATGGTTCAGTTGCCTGATAACAGCTGGGAAGAAACTGTTCCTGAATCTGGATATGTATGCTTTCACACTTCTGTACTTCTTGCCTCATGAGAGAGGGGAGAAGAGGGAGTGACCGGTGTGAGTCTGGTCCTGGATAATGCTGGTGGCCTTGCCGAGGCAGCATGTAGTATAGATGGAGTCAATTGAAGGGGCGTTAATTGATATATGGTTATTAGTTTTGGTATTGGTTTATTATTGTCACATGAACCACGATATCATGGAGGATGAATTTCAGCCCCATCTTCAGAGTATGAAAATTGCATGATATCTGGAGCACAAATGGCCATTCAACCCATCAAGTCTATACTAGTTGCATGCCTGAGCAACAAAACCAGCCCCCCCGCCTGCTCTTTCTCAACAACTCTCTGCATTCTATCTTTTCGAAATGGAAGCTGGATTAGGTATATCAGCCGTTCAAGGATTAAGGTGAGAGGTAGGAGGTTTAGAGCTGGGGTTCCCACTCTTTTTCGTCCCGTTCACTCCTGGCAACTTTAATAGCATATAACAATGTTATTTCACTTATTTATGAACAACTAAGGATGAACAGATACCGGTACCAGAACCAAACACAGTCAGTCAATGAGAAAAAATATGTACAAATCCAGAATCAACAAATTTACCCCCTGGGTCGGTGAAATGTATTCCCTGGGGGTAAATGTACCCCAGGTTGGGAACCCTTGGTTTAGGGGATCTGAGGGGAATCTTATCCACACAGAGGGTGCCTGAAAATATGGTGCAGGAGCATACTCTCACAGGCTTTAAGAAGGGTATAGGTAAGCACTTGAATTGCCAGTTATGGACCAAATCAGTGGAAAATTGATTACCGTGTTGGAAGGAACTGGAGTTCCTGGTTTTATACCGAAGATAGACACAAGGTGCCGGGGTAACTCAGCTGGGGTAAATACAGAGATTTGTGGATGTAGCCCAGTCCATCAGACAGGCCAGACTCCACCTCCCCCCATATTCACTCCATCTCCATTTCACTTTGTCTTGGTATTACCCAGCATAATCAGAGACCATTTCCATCTCCTCTTCGACTATCAGACAGAAGGTACAAAAGTTTGAAAGCACATACCACCATATTTAGGAACAGCTACTTCTCCGCTGTTATCAGATACTTGGTGGGCAAATGGCCTATTTCCATGCTATATCTCTAAACCTAACCTAAACTAAAACATTTGGAAATAAGGCCATGCAAATGCAAGTTCGAATCATTAATCAAAACACAAAGTGCTGGAGGAATTTAGCTGGTCAGGCGAAATCTTAAGAGGGAATGGACAGGTGACATTTTGGATTGGGATCGTTCTTCAGATTCTTCTTGGTTTGTCTGTCCATTCCCTCCCCAGATGCTGGCTGACCTCCTGCTCTTTGTGTTTTGCTCGGGATTCCAGCATCTGCAGTCTCTTGTGTCTCCAAATCATTAATATACCTTAAGAAGAGCAGTGGTACCGGTCACTGGTCTTTGGGAAGCTCCACACTCTGAACTCCAATCCAATAAATACCTTTTCACCATTACTTTCTGTTTTGTTGCCAAGCCAATTTTTGTTTTAATCCAAGGTACACAAAAATGCTGGAGAAACTCAGCGGGTGCAGCAGCATCTATGGAGTGAAGGAAATAAATCCATGCTGCTACAGCTCTGTTTATTCCATGCTTTTCAACCAAGATGACAAATCTATTGTGTGGTGCGTTATCAAATGCCTTCTGTCTCCAGCTTTAAAATGGAAATAAAAAGGCATCTTTTGTGTTTAATAAAGTGTAGCTGTGTGGGATAAGGACGAGAAGATAAATCGAGCGGCATTGAATGAATAACGAGAGCCCAGCTTGTTCAAAAAATATAAATAGAAAATGCACCAAATATCCTCGAAAAGACTGACAGAGTGTACGGAGATAAGGCACAAATTAATGGGTTGGATTGATCTTGCCTTTATTTGGAGTTTCTGTTTGTAACAGGTTGCCTCCAGCTCATAGGGTCATGTGATCAGAGCAGAATTAGGTCATTCGGCCCATCAAGTCTACTCCGCCATTCATTCATGGCTGATTTATCTCTCCCTCCTAACCTCATTCTCCTGCCTTTGCCCCATAACCCCTGACACCCGTACTAATCAAGAATATGTCAATCTCTGCCTTAAAAATATCCAGTAATTTGGCCTCTGTAGCCTTTTGTGGCAAAGATTCCAAAGATTTACCACCCTCTGACTAAAGAAATTCCTCCTCATCTCTTTCCTAAAGGAATGTCCTTTAATTCTGAGGCTATGATCTTTAGTCCGAGACTCTCCCACTATTTCCAAATTGAAACACTTCCAAATTGAAACATGCAAATGGGAGATGTACTGACATTAGACACTGATCTCCCAACAACCAGCAGGATCTTGAACACTGCAGACACCAAGTAAACTAAGAAACTACAATCTGTCTTGGTTGCACTAGGGCTTTGAGCTTATTTTTGGCACTAACATTGGTATTAAGGGGGAAGCCATTTAGAACAGAGATGAGGAAAACATTTTTCACACAGAGATTTGTGAATCTGTGGAATTCTCTGCCTGTGGAGCAGGGAATGGATGCCAATTCTCTGGAGGCTTTCAAGAGAGAGTTAGATAGATCTCTTAAAGAATGAAGGGAAAGCGTGAAGGGATATGGGGAGAAGGCAGGAATGAGGTACTGATTGTTGATGATCAGCCATGATCACAGTGAATGGCAGTGCTGGCTCGAAGGGCCAAATGGCCTACTTCTGCACCTATTTACTATTGTCTATTATCTATTGTATTCGGCAGTCTAAAGATTGGCCCCGACCCGAAACTTCGCCCATCCATGTTCTCATAGAGTCATAGAAGTGGAAACAGGCCCTTCGGCTCAACTTACCCATGCCGACCAACATGCCCCATCTACACTAGTCCCACTTGCCCCCGCTTGGCCCAGATCCCTTTAAATCTATCCTATCCATGTACAATGTCCAAATGTTTCTTAAATGGCATGATGGCCCCTGCAAAGATGCTGCCTGACCCTGTGAGTTACTCCAACACCTTGTGTCTTGTTTTCTTTAATAAAAAACTGCAGATGCTGGAAAAATCGAAGGTAGACAAAAATGCTGGTGAAACTCAGCGGGTGAGGCATTATCTAGGGAGCAAAGGAATAGGCAACTTTTCGGGTCGAGGCCCTTCTACAGTCTGAAGAAGGGTCTCGACCCGAAACATCGTCTATTCCTTCGCTCCCTAGATGCTGCCTCACCCACTGAGTTTCTCCATCATTTTCCTCTACCTTTGTGTCTTGTTTTGTTTAGTTATTATATTTATTGAACTTTTTTTTTGCTTTTTGTGTTATTTATGAGTACTGTGTTTACAGGCCTGTTAAGCTGCTGCACGCAAGAATTTCATTGTTCCATTTTTGGTACCTGTGACAATTAAGCACTTGAATCTTAACTATTGGCACATCAAACCTTCTGCGCTGCTGCTGAAGTGACCAGTGAGTCGAAGAGCCAGGCATACTTGGAGATACACTGAGCCGAGGGGCTTGGTTGATGATTGATCATGGTTGATCCCTTGGCTCTGTGCCAAGTGGATACAACAGAACCCCACTCGGTGAGTCCTCTCTTTATATCCATGGTTTATTTCCTTGTGACTGTACATTATCCCTTCTCACATGGCGGTCAATTCTCTTCTGATACTAACAGATAAAGCTGCAAATAATGGGTGCATTTGGTAATAGAAAGTGGGGAAACCATTGAAATGAAGAGGATAACACCCCTGATTCGGAAGATTTGCACGATTGGATTTTTTTAAATATCGAAGAAAGCATAACAAATGGATTGGTCACATGGTCATACAGCACAGAAACGGGCCCTTCAGCCCATCTTGTCCGTGCCAACCAAGATGCCCCATCTAAGCTTTCCCTATTTGCCCACATTTGGCCCATATCCCTCTAATGGTTAGCGTCCCTATCCATATAGGGAGGTTTCACGGCAGTCGGGTCACGACCCATGACCCGTACTGTTGCTACGCTACTCCAAATGGAGTACACGCGTTGAACTGCAGGTAAGCATTTACCATTGTTTCCAGCGTAGCGGGCCCGTTAAAACCCACCAAAATTGTCAATTTCTGTGCTGTAAATAATTATGGAAACCGGGATAAGCGTGAGAGACATTTAGCCGACTTCAGAATTCCAAAAGTGAGGAGAAATGACAGTAGATAGAAGCGAGAGCTGAAGGGACAACAACAGCCAGAGTGCTTGGCGAACATTGGCCGTTTGCTCCCTGCATTTCATCAACAGTAAGGCATTATTTGTGTTTTTTCTTGATTCCTTTGGCATCTAAAAAGTTTCAGAAGTGATAAATCTGGCTGTAAAATTTTTAAATCGCCCATGGTTCTCAAGTGGGTTTTTACATACCAAAAGAAAATGCCTCTGAAGCAAAACTTACAGCCAGATTTATCACTTCTGAGACTTTTTAGATAGCAAAGGAATCAAGAAAAACCGCAAATAATACCTTACTGTTGATGAAATGCAGTGAGCAAACGTGATAATCCCCAACATTTTCAATTCCGATATCTGCACGGCCAATGTTCGCCAGCTCTTTACCTTCATTTCGCTTCACGTTTGGAAGTTCTGAAGTTGGGTACATGTCTCTCACACTTACCCCGACTTCCACAATTTTTTACAGCGACAAAAGTCAAAATTTTGGCGTTTTTTAACAGGTAGGAAACAGGTAACATATACCGGAAGTTACGGATGTCCTCCAGATGGATTGAGCGGCTCCGTGCGTCAAACCCTATGACCCAGTGACCTTACGTGCAACCCCCCCATTACTGTCCAATTGCCTTTTGAATGTTGTTATAGTATCTGCCTCAACTACCTCCTCCGGCAGCTCGTTCCATATACCCTAAACCCTTTGAATGAAAAAGTTGCCCCTCAGGTTCTTATTAAGTCTTTCCCCTTTGCTATTGTTATACATATTTAAGAATTACTTCAGAAGAGGATTAGAACACAAATGCAATAGTTGTATTGAAGGAGATAGAACATGTCCAGGAAAGAGTAGATAATACACGATAGAAAAAGTAATATAATTTCTATTAACATGGAAGAAAATGAAGAGGCGCAAAGAATAATAGCAGATTTTCAGCATGAGGGGTAGTCGTGCTAAGCCAATACTATTGAATGTTTAGAGGAGATAACAGAGAAGAAGATAATAGTAATAAGTAGATAACCAGAGGTTATTTCGAAAGGGAAGAAATTGACAAGGACAAGGAAAGAAATTGAAATAGACATTTGTGCTAAAACTGTAATGAAGCTTAGTTAGACACTCAGAGCCTACTTTACAGGTAACTTCTACAGGTGCACAGTAGAGAGCATGCTGACCGGTTGCATCGTGGCTTGGATCAGCAACTTGAGCGCCCAGGAGTGGAAAAGACTGCAATAAGTTGTAAACACTGCCCAGTCCATCATGGGCTCTGACCTCCCCACCATCGAGGGGATCTATCGCAGTCACTGCCTCAAAAAGGCTGGCAGTATCATCAAGGATCCACACCATCCTGCCCCCACACTCATCTCCCCGCTGCCTTCAGGTAGAAGGTACAAGAGCCTGAAATCTGCAACATCCGGGTTCAGGAATAGCTACTTCCCCACAGCCAAGAGGCTATTAAACTCAACTCAAACAAAACTCTGATCATTAATAGCCCATTGCACTTTATCTGCTTATTTATGTTTGTATATATATATTCAATGGTATATGGTCACACTGATCTGTTCTGTAAATTTATTTATGCCTACTATATTCTGTTGTGCTGAAGCAAAGCACGAATTTCATTGTCCTATCTGGGACACATGACAATAAACTCTCTCTTGAGTCTCTTGAATCATATTACGTTTAGTTTAAAGATGCAGCATGGAAACTTCAAGTGGAAGCTGAGTATCGATCACCTGTTCACATTAGTTCTACGTTATCCCATTTTTGCATTCACTCCCTATACATTAGGCGCAATTTGGTGGCTCCAGGCATGTGGCGACACTTGTGTACTGCCCAGATGAGGTCTGCTCTTGAGGTGAGATTCTGATTTTTCCGAGTTGAATGCAAAACAAAGTATTTCACTGTAACTAGTTACATGTGACAATAAAGTATCATTCATTCATTCATCAATTCATTCATTTGTTCACTCATTTATAGAGGCCAATTAATCCACAAACCCATGCGACTTTGGAATTTGGGAGAAAAGGAGACCATCTGGAGGAAACCCACACAGTCACAGGGAGAATGTGCAAACTCCACACAGACAGCACCTGAGGTCAGGGTCGAACCTGCGTCACTGGCGTTGTGAGGTTGCGTCTCTACCAGGTACACCACTATGCTGCCCAATATGAAATGGATATGAAGGCTTACAATAAAGATGTTTAGGAAGACACCCAGGCCCCTCTGAACATCAACATCTCCTGATCTGTCAATGTGTAAATAGCGGAATCCCAAATTCCTGCAATGCTCTGGGAGTCAAAGTCTGCCGACAGTCACAGCAAGGTTAAGGTTTATTATTGTCATGTGTACAGATGTACAGTGAAACGTTTTTGTTTGCGAGCTATCAATCAAACCAGATAATACTATAGAGTAGGGGTTCCCAACCTTTTTCTTCCCGTCTACCCCAGGCAACTTTAATAGCACATAACAATGTTATTTCACTTATTTATGAACAACTAATGATGAACATATACCAGTATAACAGAACCAAACACAGTCAGTCAATGAGAAAAATATGTACAAATCCAGAATCAACAAATGTATCCCCTGGGTAGGCAAAATTTACCCCCTGGTGGTAAATGTACCCCAGGTTGGAAACCCTTGTTATAGATGCATACAATCAAGCCAAAAATAAGTGCAAAAGCTAGAGTGAAGAGAAAAATACCAGAGTGCAGAATATAATTTCTCAGCATTGTAGCATTCCAGTTCCAGACAAAAAGTCCGATATCTATAATTAAGTAGGTTGGAAAATTGGACAGTATCCTAGCCTATGGAAGGACTGTGCAGATGCCTGATAACAGAGGGGAAGAAGCTGTTCCTTAATATTTTGCTGTGCACCTTCAAGCTCTTAGGGCTAACGGAATCAAAGGAGATGGGGAAAAAGTAGGAACGGGGTACTGATTTTGGATGATTAGCCATGATCATATTGAATGGCCATGCTACTCCTGCATCTATTTTATATGGTTCTATGTTTCTGTATCTTTTGCCCAATGGTAACAGAGAGAAGCAGGAATGTCCGGGGTAGGAAAGGTCCTTGTTTATATTGGCTGCTTTCCCGAACAACGTTGATCAAGATCAATGGCGGGGAATGTAGTCTGTGTGATGAACTGGCCACTTTGCCCTCTAGCAGATAACCAGTACATTACCTACAGTTTTAAACCCCTTGACTAGCCTCTACAGGATTTTACTGCAAGTCTTCTGCAAATCTAAACATACATATCCACCGCCTCAGTGGATATGATTTCTCTTCGATAAGTGAATGCTGACTCTGCACCATCCTTTAATTTTTTTAGGTGTTGTATTTGTTAAAGATCTCCAAAAAAAGAACACAAAGTGCTGGAGTAACTCAATGGGACAGGTAGCATCACTGGAGAGCATGTATAGGCTGCGTTTCGTGTTGGGACTCTACTTTGGGACCCTTTGTCCCTGACCTGCTGAGTCAATCCAGCATCTGTGGCTTTTTTTTTCCAGGGTTGTGCAGGTCAGTTTGAAAAGCTGATATCTGTTGGAAAGTAACTGTTCCTGAGACCAGTGGTGTGCCACTTCAGGCTCCTGCCAATAGTCATATAGAGCAGAGGGCATGGGCCAGATTGTGGGGATCCATGATGATAAGTGCCACCTTCATAAGCCAGCGCCTCGTGTAGATGCTCCCAATGGTGGGGAGGGCTGTGCCCAAAATTTATATACATGATAATTCTGCTTATTTGAGTCATAGCGTTACACAGCATGAAAACAGGCCCCACGGCCCAACTTGCCCATGCCAACCAACATGCCCCATCTTCATCATGCCCACCTGCCTGTGTTTGGCCCATATCAAGTCAAGTCAAGTCAAGTCTATTTGTCACATACACATACGAGATGTGCAGTGAAATGAAAGTGGCAATATCTCTCTAAACCTATCCTATCTAAATATGTCAGACGCAGTGAGAGTACCTGCCTCAACTACCTCCTCCGGCAGCTGGTTCCATTTACCTACCACCCTTTGTGGAAAAAAGGTAGGCCCTATTTTCCCCTCTCACCTTAAACCTATGCCCTCTGGTTCTCGATTCCCCTACTCTGGGTAAAAGACTCTGCACATTCATTCATGAATCGAATTTCCGCTTCTGAAATTCGATTCTGTCATCCTTAACAGAACCAAACATGAGAGGTGCTTTCAACTCGTCTTATTTCGTAGTTTGTACATTTAGCGCATACCATAGAGGGAGTAATGAAACCAAGAAGAACGGAAAGGAGAAAGCAGAAAGCAGAAAGCAGAAAGCAGAAAGCAGAAAGCAGAAAGCAGAAAGCAGAAAGCAGAAAGGGCGGATGGATGAAGTTTCACACAGACTTTCCACGGTGTCTGGACAAGTTCAGAAGAGGCAACAATAAGAATGCCTATTCTATTTCTCCAGAGATGCTGCCTGACCCATTGAGTTGCTCCAGCATTTAGTGTCTATCTTCAGTATAAGCCAGCATCTGCAGTGCCTTCCCACACAAGAATGCTGAAGCTGGCTATAGTTCCTCGCTGAGTGGTACAGATATTCAATGTGAGCTGCCACCTCCTTCACAGCATGATGCGGAGTTAAACTGGGTGATAAAAGAGACAGCAAAAGAGAAATGGCAGAAAAGAAAAATCTTCATTTCAAACAATTCTCGTGGAACCCCAACGGTGGAAATCTACTCTTTTTGTTCAGAGATCTGCTTAAATCATCAACTTGCACATTTTTTTTCTGTTGGGGAAGGGGGTGGGCGGGAGGTCACAAGGGTTTTTATTTCTCACTTTCATCCTTTTTCCTTGACGTTGTGTCTGCATAAAATAAGAAGAAAAGTACTGGCGTGGTGATAGAAGGGCTGCTTTGATTTTGTATACACTCCAGGAGTGCGGGGGAGAAAGAGGAAGGGTGGGATTGTTGGATATTACCTAAAATTAGAGAACTAATTGTTCGTACCATTGGGTTGTAAGCTGCCCTAGCCTAGTATGAGGTGTTGTTTCTCCAGTTTGCATGTGGCCTCACTGAGGAGGCCATGGACAGCAAAGCCCGTTTGTTGGGGGGGTGGGGGGGGGGGGGGGGGGGGGGAGGGGGGTTGAGGCGTGGGTTATAATGGTTAGCAACCAAGAGATCCAGCAAGCCTTGGTGGACAGAGAGGAAGTGTTCGAAAAAATGGTCGCCAAGTCCATTGAAAAGAGGGAAAAGAGGCAGATGTCATTGCTCCACGGAGCTCATATGCTCAATAGGCTGAGTGGGCTACTCCTTTTCTATAAACATTCTTTGATTCTATCGTTTACTAAGAAGACTTGCTATGAAAATGCATACTGAAATAATGAAGTGACTGCTATGTTAACCTTTGAGCAATGTCACGATTTCCCTCAGCTTCTAGAAATTCCCTGGATCTATTGATAATTGGCAGATATCATCAGCTTTACCACACAGGTGGTAAACTGCCCGAGTGCTTCACCCATCTATTATAGATTTCCATTTCCAAATGAATGAACAAATGGGCGGCGCGGTGATAGAAACATAGAAACATAGAAATTAGGTGCAGGAGTAGGCCATTCGGCCCCTCGAGCCTGCACCGCCATTCAATATGATCATGGCTGATCGTCCAACTCAGTATCCTGTACCTGCCTTCTCTCCATACCCCCTGATCCCTTTAGCCACAAGGGCCACATCTAACTCCCTCTTAAATATAGCCAATGAACTGGCCTCAACTACCTTCTGTGGCAGAGAATTCCAGAGATTCACCACTCTCTGTGTGAAAAATGTTTTCCTCATCTCGGTCCTAAAAGATTTCCCCCTTATCCTTAAACTGTGACCCCTTGTTCTGGACTTCCCCAACATCGGGAACAATCTTCCAGCATCTAGCCTGTCCAACCCCTTTAGAATTTTGTAAGTTTCTATAAGATCCCCCCTCAATCTTCTAAATTCTAGCGAGTACAAGCCGAGTCTATCCAGTCTTTCTTCACATGAAAGTCCTGACATCCCAGGAATCAGTCTGGTGAACCTTCTCTGTACTCCCTCTATGGCAAGAATGTCTTTCCTCAGATTAGTGATGCAGTGATAGAGTTGCTGCTTTACAGCGCCAGAGACCCGGGTTCGATCCTGACTACCGGTTCAGTCTGTGCGGGGTTTGCACGTTTTCCCCGCGACCGTGTGGATTTTCCCCAGGTGTTCCAGTTTTCTCCCGCACTCCAAAGATGTGCAGGTTCGTAGGTTAATTGGCTATGGTAAAACAAATGTCAATTGTCCCTAGTGTGTAGGATAGCGCTAGTATACGGGGGTCACGGGTCGACACAGATGGGCTGAAGGGCCTGTTTCCCTGCTGCATCTTTAAACTAAATTAAACTGTGGTCATGGGTACCCATTGTGCTCAGTATCGTTGCACGTGCACTGTATTCCAAATTAAGAGCATTCTGTTTGAAATAAATAGTGGAAAACTCTCTCTGGTGTCTAATGTGTAGGAAGGACCTGCCGATGATGGCTTACACCAAAGATAGACACAAGTGCTGGAGCAACAGAACAGGCAGCATCTCTGGATAGAAGGAATGGGCGACGTTTTGGGTCGAGACACTTCTTCACACTGAAGGGTCTCGACCCAAAACATCACCCATTCCTTCGCTCCAGAGATGCTGCCTTGCCCGCTGAGTTACTCCGGCAATTTATGTCTATCTTCTGGTGACTGATGAGCAGATACTGGACAAAATAAACAACACGATCATCATAGGGATGAAGGAAAAATATAATAATTGAGTTGTCAGGGCATTTGACGTTATTGTATGGATGCTGCCCTGACCAATATTCACGAACATATTAAATATCATCATAATGAATTAAACAACATGCATGCACATATTTTACAGTCAATCTGCACAGCCTTTATGTGAGCGTAATGTCTTTTTGCAATACACTCTATTCATTTGTTAGTACTTTTCAATTACCCCACCAGAAAGAGAGATTGAAACAAATTCATAATAGCTTTGTTAAAGGGAATTGATAAGTGTTTGGAGAAAAATTAATAGCTTGTGGCAAAACTGCACAGAATTAGGACCAATTAAAATGGAACAGGCAAAATTGACTAATTTTGCTCACAGAAATTCTAGGGCTTTCATGCAGTTCTGCCTTGAACTATATTGCATTCAGAGGCATAACCAATTCAAAAAGCAAAAGCAAACAGTACGTACATATCCAGACTGACCTCCATTTTCCATCTTCCCTTCTGTTATTAGACTCCTATTAGAGAATGGTTCTCCCATGTGCTAAGGTGTAGTTTTAATCCTCCAATCTACCTCATTGCAAACATTGGACTTTTTCTCTGGAACTTTAACACCACAATGCTGAAAACTATATTCTGCACTCTGGTATTTTTCTCTTTGCTCTATCTATTGTCTTGAGCATTAAAATAAAAGCTTTTCACGGAATCTCGGTACGCTTTAGACTTTAGAGATACAGCGTGGCAACAGGCCCTTGGGCCCACAGAGTTCACGGAGACCTGCGATCACCCCCCCGTACACTAGCACTAACTCTACCGCGGTGCCACTGTGCCGCCCCTCTTAACGGTATACCAATACCAATACTAATACCTGTGCAAGTATCTTTAAGTTAATAGGTGGCAAACAAATTGTTGCCTGTTCTGCCATTCCTTCTACTACATCTGGTAGATCTGGTATCTACCTATCCACTTCTTTCAATCTGAAGAAGGGTCCCGACTGAAATGTCACGGATCCTTTCGCTCCAGAGATACAGTCCGACCCGCTGAGTTACTGCAGTACTTTGTGTCTATCTTTGGTATAAACCAGCATCTGCAGTTCTTTGTAACTATCTATCTGGGCCTGTCAAAATTCCATCTACTTCAATTATGTCTCCAGTCAGTGTCCTCTGTGCCAAAGAAAATAATCACAGCCTTTCCCATCTTTTTTCTCCTAGCCAGGCTGTTCCAGTTCTGGCAGCAGCCGTGTAATGAGTAGTTGTACCGATGCTCCTGTATGTGCTGCTAAACTAATATCAAGCAGATGGAGCATTTAGTTACCTGTACATAGATCGGCACCAGCTCTTTGAGCATCACTCATCTCCGACAGCTCTTGAGAGATCTTGTGCAAGGATGGCGGAGATCAGACTGGAGCTTATTCAATATTGTTTTGTTTTCTACGCACCAACTTGTTCAAATCCGATCGTGCCCTTGTGAACATGGGGGGATAACGGCACAGGACTTTGTCAACCAGCATTACTGCTGCTTGCAACTGGGACCATATCAAAGTCATAGTCATACAATGTGGAAGCAGTCCCCGGGGCCCAACTTGCCCTGTCTACATGTCCCACATGCCTGTGTTTGGCCCATATCCTTCTAAATCTGTGTTACCCATGTGCCAGTCCAAATGTTTTTTAAAGGTTGTGATAGCACCAGCCTCAATTACTTCCTCAAACATTTTATGGCCCTTGCACTTTTTTTATCTGCACTTTCACAGCAGCTGTAATACTATATTCTGCACTCTGTTGATTTTCCCATTTCCACGACCCGATGCACTCACATATGGTTTCGTTTGCCTTGTTCACTTGTAAAACAAAATGTTTCACTGTTTAAAACGTTTTTCTTTGAGAATAGTAAACCAAGACCAAGACCAATCACTGCAACTCAGTTCAAACTTTCCACCAAGAAAAGGTGTGGAAAAGGTCAAGGTTGTGTGAAGAAAACCGAGCATAACAAAGGCTACAGAATCTGTATATATAGAACATAGAATAGTACTGAAGATAGATACAAAATGCAGGAGTAACTCAGCGGGACAGGCAGCATCCCTGGAGAGAAGTAATGGGTGACGTTTCGGGTCGAGCGTCTGAAGATGGGTCTTGACCCGAAACGTCACCCATTCCTTCTCTCCAGAGATGCTGCTTTTTCCGCTGAGTTACTCCAGCATTTTGTGTCTATCTTCGACTTAAACCAGCATCTGCAGTTCTTTCCTACACATAGACCAGTACCGCACAGGAACAGACCCTTGGGTCCATGATGTCCAAGCTGAACATGATGCCAGGTTAAACTACAGAGATAGTCCATAGTTACAAGGGAAGACATTTGGACCACACACCTATGCCAGTTGCTGAATATATTGCAGGATCTTTGAATCCCATCCTAGAATTCCACCTGCCTTTGTTCTACTAGCTTTTTCTACTTTTGATATCTTTGCAATAGTTAATTTTTTGTTCATACTTGACACCACACATTACTCGCAAGAAAGGCATTCTTAAGTTTCAATGTGAAAACGTGTAAATTCAGCAGTGCTATTTTTACACTGACATGGCCTCAGATAAAGTGGCCAAAAATTCATTTGAGATAAGAACAACATTTTAAATTGTGTGTTCTTGGGGCTTCATTAATGGTCGCTGTGACTTTTTTCTCTGCATTATGCAGTGTTAATCACTATGTTAGTGGCTGAGAATGCTCTCCCGTTCTGATGTCGGAGTTCCATCATCCGGCGAGCGGGCCTGAACATCGGGCCTCCCGTAGCGGTGACAGCGAGGGGTTTGTGAGCCCCCCCGACCACGGGTGAACAACAGAGGACAACAGAGGAGGATGACTAAACTTTGGTGCCTTCCCTCAAAGTGTGAAACTTTGATTCCGCTGTGTGGGGATGTCTATGTTAAAGACGATTGTGTTCTGTGCTCTTTTTTATTCGTATGGCTGTATGGTGACCACAAATTTCACTGTACCAATTGGTACATGTGACAATAAATGTCTCTTGTCTTGTCTTGATGAAGTTCTTGAGAAGGCCATCACTGGGAAAGCTTTGTGGAAGTTGGTTTTGGTCTCCAGAACCATGCCCAATGTTACATCACTGCTAGTCAGCATTTGGCCAATATCATTGTCTTTTCGTGGTTAAAAGTGCAGAGGGTCCAACCAATTATCAAGATATTTTGGAAGTAAATGAAAGGAAAGATTTATTTTTATCTCAATGAGTTCCTAATAACCTATTATTCACTGTGTGAATGGTGCTGGCAGAAGATTCTGTGCCTTTTGTTTAATGATTCATTAGTTTGAATTTCATTGGCAAGGGTGACATTTATTGAAAGTTTCCCTCTTCCCGCCCTCTGTCTGAAAAAGGGTCTCGACCCAAATCATCACCCATTCCTTCTCTCCAAAGATGCTGCTTGATGCACGGAGTTACTCCAGCATTTTGTGTCTATCTTCGGTGTGAACCAGTATCTGTAGTTCCTTCCTACACATTGCTAATTGCCTGATTTGATAGACCTAAAAAGGGAGTCATAAGACCTTAAAAGGGGATGAAGAAAGGGGGCATTTTTCTGAGGTATGGAGAAAAAAAGAGGTATCACAAACAAGGGATTACTTTTCGAAAGAGCCCGCACAAGCACTGTAATAACACTATATGACATAGAAGCAGGGTTTGGCCATTTGGCACATTATGTCAGCTCCACCATTTGATAATGACTGATCTATTTATCCCTCTCAACACCATTCTCCTGCCTTCTCCCCATAATCTTTGACACCCTTATTAATCAAGAACCTATCAATCTCCGCTTTAATAATGCTCAATGACTTGGCCTACACTGCCGTCTGTGGCAATGAATTCCACAGATTCACCGCCCTCTGACTTAAGAAATTCCACCTCATCTCCATTCTAAAAGTACATCCTTTTATTCTGAGGCTGTGCCCTCTGGTCCTAGACGCTCCCATTAGTGGAAACATCCTCTCCACATCCAAATGGCCTCCTTCTATGATACACCTTTAAGTAAATCCATTTACTTGAGCTTATTATTAGTCAAGAAGGGGGCTTTAAAAGTTCATCGGGTCAGGCAGCAAGAGTGGAGAGACACGCAGAACTTCTTTGGGTCAAGCAGATTTATGAACAGGAAGCTTAATTAAACAAGTACATATTTCAGAATGTCTTGCCTTCGATGTAGCATGCAGACTGTGGAAGTGCCCTGCAACTCTAGAGCACTGAATATTAATGCATGTTTTAAAACTGGAAATTAGAGTGAGCTCTCGAACGGTGCAGTTTGCTGCCTGCTTTGCATTAGCAAGTTTTTTTTTTGTCTCCATCCATTCAATGTTGCAGGTCCATCACCAAGTTAATTGAAAACCAGATTGAAAACTGTGCTGGATATAAATCATTTCCGCGTTCTTTGTGAAGAGGGTATGGATAAAGGGACACGAAGAAACCGCGTTATAAAATGCAATTCCCAATGATTTAGAAGGTGGAATAATAATTGGCAGATAGGTGGATCACCTAGACAACAATACAATTGAGCTCTGTTTCCCCCTCCAGCAGCAGGCGGATGAGGATGCAGTCCTTGAAATGTTAGCGCAAGGCCGGCTGGCTCTTTGTTGAGGCAGCGGGACGTTGGACAACGCCGACAGAGGGGAAGCACAGTGGTGCCGTGGTAGAGCCACTGCCTCACAGTGCCAGAGACCCAGGCTCCATCCTTACTACGGGTGGAGTTTGCATGTTCTCCCTGTGACCGCGTGGGTTTCCCCCGGGTGCTCCGGTTTCCTCCCACATCCTAATGAAGTGCAGGTTTGTAGGTGAATTGGCCTCTGTAGAATGTCCCTAATGTGTTGGATAGAACTAGTGAGAAAGGGAAGGGCCTGTTTGCATGCTGTGTCTTTCGCCGTCGGGCAGAAGACACAAAAGCTTGAAAGCATGTACCCACTAGATTCAAGAACAGCTTCTTCTCCGCTGTTTAGACATTAGACTTCAGTGATACAGCATGGAAACAGGCCCTTCGGCACATCGAGTCCACGCCGACCAGCGATCACTCCACCAATATCAACACTAATAACCAAATACCAACCAACCTCCTTTCCACTGAGTCCACCTATGCTTTATGCTGCCTCGGCAAGGTCACCAGAATAATCAAGGGCCGGTCTCACCCCAGTCACTCACTCTTCTCCATCTCCCATCAGGCAAGAGGTACAGAAGTTTGGAAATGAATAAATACACAGTTTTTCTTTCCCGGAGTAGAGGAATCAAGAACCAGAGGACACAGGTTTAAGGTGAGGGGGAAACATTTATCAGAAACCAGTGGGTGCACGGAATGAGATGCCGGAGGAGGTGGTTGAAGCAGGTACTTTTGCTATGTTTTGGAATCATTTAGAAGTACATGGATAGGACAGGTTTAGAGGGATATGGGCCAAAGACAGGCAGATGGGACTAGTGCAGATAGAGCATATCAGTGGACAGCGTGGACAAGTTGGGCTGAAGGGCCTATTTCCATGCTATGACTCTATCACTCTACACACTAGGGGCAATTGACAGAAGCCAATTAACCTACATACCTGCACATCCTTGAGATGTGGGAGGAAACCAGAGCACCCACGAACATTCATGCAGTCACAGAGAGAATGTACAAACTCCATACAGACTGCAGCCGTGTTCAGGATCGAACCGGTGTCTCTGGTACTGTAAGGCAGCAACTTTACGGCAACGCCACTGTGCCACCCTGGCTGATGATAGGTTTTTCCATGCAGCTATACTGAACATACATGGTTGATGGGCCTGTCTGCACATGCATCTATGACTGAAAGCAGAGACTGGTGTGTGGTTGCTGCCTAAATGTATTACAACTATCGCTATCCTGCCAACCACTGCTGCAGTCACTAAATCTTCACAAGCAGAATTACTGAACTCAGAGTCCTCTCAAATACTCAAATATACGTTTTTAATGGCATCTGTCCAACCAATTTATTTGATATGACATTTAGCAGTTAGATACTGAGTACGCTAAGTCATAGATATACTCAATAGTGTAGACTGTGAGTCGCCCACTGTCTCTGCTAGAGTAGTCTAAAATAAGGGGGCATTGCCTTTAAATTCATAAGATTGTAGGATAGTCTGTTGGGAAATGAGCCTGGCCACGTGACTTGTGTTTCAGTGGGAAAGCATTTTAATAATAATAATAATAATACATTTTATTTGTGGGCGCCTTTCAAAAGTCTCAAGGACACCTTACAGAAATTAACAAGAGTAAAAAAAACATATAATCGGAATAAAATAAATAAGAAAGACATCACCAATACACAAATTAAAGACAGAATTCGATCCAATTTTGGGGACAGTGAGCTAGTATCACTTGCTGGTGTTTGGTCCTTATCCCTCTAGACCTGTCCTATCCATGTACCTGTCTAATTGCCTCTTAAACGTTGCGATAATCCCTGCCTCAGCTACCTCTTCGGGCAGCTCGTTCCGTACACCCACCACCCATTGTGCGAATAAGTTACCCCTCAGATTCCTATAAAATATTTCCCCCTTGCACCGATGCCCTCTGGTTCTCGAGGGTGATGGAGAAACAGGACAAAATCTTCCTCATGGTTTTAGACAGTGGATAAATCAGGATTAAAAAACAGAATCTGATGTGCTCGCTGAGAAATTCTGCTTCGTTAGCTGAGGTTCATTTTCAAGGCCGCCTGTGAGTGAAGAGATGTGAATTTTCAGCCATTAATCTGTAATGAGGTCCACAGGGCTGGGATCAAGATATAATGCAGTGCTCTCAAGACAGATACGTTTGGGCGAATTCCTATGTTTATGACTATATATCATTTCACATTGTGCTCTTCCCTTGACACTGTTATCGAATGCATTTTGTTTATAGTTTAAGCACAAAATGCAAGGTGGTGGAGGAACTCAGGGGGTCAGACATAATCTGGGGAGAGGATTTGAGCTGTCGGGAGAGGTTGAGCAGGCTGGGTCTCTATTCCTTGGAGCACAGGAGGACGAGGAGTGATCTTATGGAGGTGTACAAAATCATGCAAGGAATCATTTTGGTAGACGCACAGAGTCCCTTGCCCAGAGTTGAGGAATCGAGAACCAGAGGACATAGGCTTAAGGTGAAGGAGGAAAATGTTAATAGGAACCTGAGCAGTAAATCTTTTCACAAAACATGGTGGGTATATGGAATTAGCTGCCATGTGAGGTCGTTAGGCAGGGACTATTGCAACATTTAAGAAACAATTTGTCAGGTACAGTACATGGATAAAATGGGTTTGGAGGGATATGGACCAAATACAGACAGGTGGGACATATTAATTGTTGTGAGCAAGTTGGGCCAAAGGGCCTGTTTCCACGCTGTATGACTATGAAAGAATGGGCAGGAGTCAGTTCGGGTCGGGTCTCTTCTCCAGTCTGAAAATGTTTTTGCTACATTCCCTGAAGAAGGATCCCGACTCAAAATGGTGCCTATACATTCCATGAAGAAGGGCCCTCATTCCCAAAATGTTGTTTGTCCATTCCCCCGAAGAATGGTCCCGATCTGAAACATCGTCTATCTATTCGCTCCCCAGATGTGGTCTGACCTGTTGAGTTCCTCCTGCACTTTGCGTTTTGCACAAGATTCCAGCACTTGCAGTCTCTTGTGTCAAATATCAATGAGAGCGGGCTATTTTACCATATATATATGACCAACCAATGACTGAAATAATCACTCCCGAGTTTACCTGAAAATGGATCGATCTTTATCAATTCAAAGAAATGAGATCAACAATTAAGGACTTCGGGCTCGTACAGAGCTATATCACTTTTAAATACAGATCAGAAAATTTTAGCAAAGATTTTAGCAAGAAGATTAAGCAAATATATTAGTAAATTGATAAACCCTGATCAAACGGGGTTTATACCTAAAAGATACTCATTTAATAATCTGAGACGCCTGTTTAATATAATGTACTCGCATAAAGTAGAGGAAGAAGATATATCAATTATTTATTTGGATGCAGAGAAAGCATTTGATCAGGTAGAGTGGCAATACTTATATAAAGTACTACAAAAATTTAATATGGGAGAGAATTTTATAACATGGGTAAAATTATTATATGATAAACCAATGGCAAGGATTTTAACTAATAACATGTTATCTCAAAAATTTCAACTATCAAGGGGTAATAGGCAGGGATGTGCACTATCACCCCTGGCTGAAAATATAAGAATTCATCCGAATATTCAGGGCTATAATCCCAGGGACTCAAAGAATAAAATCTCATTATATGCAGACGATATACTTTTATATATTACAAAGTCACAAACGAGCATACCAAATTTATTAAACTTAGAGGAATTTGGGTCTTTTTCTGGATATAGAATAAACTGGAATAAAAGTGAAATCATGACATTAAAACCTCAAGAACCTAGACACTTACTGAAGTTCCCCTTTAAAATCGCAACAGAAAAATTAAAATATTTGGGTATTCAGATTACTAGAAAATATAAAGCATTATTCAACGCTAATTTCATACCTTTATTAAATAAACTTAATACGTTGATTAAATTTTGGAAAACACTTCCCTTATCATTATTAGGTAGAATAAATGCAATAAAAATGATCTTCCTACCACAATTACTATACCTATTTCAATCTATACCGGTATATATACCAAAATATATATTTTTTAAATTAGACTCTAATATTACTAATTATATTTGGGACTATAGATCACATAGAATCACAAAAAAACACTTATGTAAACCAAAAGAGGTCGGGGGACTTTCACTTCCGAATTTTATGTATTATTACTGGGCAGTGCATATTAAGAATATGATTTATTGGTTGGATAGTTCTACCCAACAGACAGAATGGATAAAAATGGAGAAGGAACGATTGCCATCCTTGTAATATAGGAACGATCCTCTTCCCCCCAAAAAAACTGAATAACACAATATATAAGAAGAACCCAATTATATATGGTACAATAAGAATTTGGAAACAAATAAAATTATCTTTAAAATTAAGAAATCTATCACTGTTAATGCCAATAGCGAATAACCCTTTATTTAAACCATCTCTTATTGATAAGACATATAACCAATGGGAAAGTCTCGGAATTAGAAGGATCGGGGATATGTACGAAATGGGAAACCTACTATCATTCCAACAACTACAATTAAAATTTAAATTGAAAAACAACCAATATTTTAAATATCTTCAGATTTGCGATTTCGTGAAAAAATATATACAAGGATATCAAAAAGTAACTCCTGACTTATTGGAAGAAGCAATGAATATTGAAGCTGACTCACAAAAATTAATATCATATTTATTTTATAGTATTCTAAATATAGACCTACCATCGACAGAGGTACTTAGAGAAGAGTGGGAACGGGAACTAATGATAAAAATTACGAAGGTTAAATGGGAAAAATACCTGATATATATTCACAAATGTTCAATTAATGTAAGACATAATCTAATTCAATTTAAAATTGTACATAGATTATATTATTCAAAAACAAGATTGAACAAATTTTATCCAAATATATCTGCCACCTGTGATAAATGTCTAGCCCAAAAGGCAATTATAACACACTCCTTAGTTTCCTGCATAAAACTTTATAGATTTTGGAATTATATTTTTGAAATATTTACAAAATTATTCAAGACAAGAATGGAACCTAATACTGAAACGATTATATTTGGTGTAATGGAAGATGGGAATAAATTGAACACATCTCAAAATCTATTCCTTAACTATGGTTTAATAATAGCAAAAAAATTAATTCTTAAATTTTGGAAGGGTACATCAATACCAACGCTTAAAATGTGGATTGCAAGTATGTTGGACACAGCTCATCTTGAGGAAATGCGATTCCTCCTAATGGATAAATCAGACCAATTCATAACGAGTTGGTCTCCATTCGTCGTTTTTTTGGAATCATATGGTGCAACACAATTGTAAAAAATAACTGTTTCAGGACTGGACGAGGGTTGGTCAAGATTATAAATAATGATCTCCTTTTCTTTTTTATTTTATTTTATTTTCTCTATTTTCTCTCTCAACTTTCTTCATTTACTCGTTTTCTTTTTTCACACACTATATATTTCACATCTTTCTATCCTTTACTATCTAACTTCTTTTTCTTATTCTAATCTTTTTTCAATGTAACAAAAAAAAAAAAAGTTGTACATAAAATGTATTATGAAAATATATATTAGGCACTTTGGTGCCATATGACTGTACTTACTTCTAATAAAATAAAATATTTAAAAAAAAAACAATTAAGGACTTCAACAATTATTGCTGGATCAGAGATCATGTTAGAGGCAAGTGGAAAAATAGTCACTGCTTCAAATCCTCTGACATGGCATTAATAATGAACACAATAATTAGATTCACATTAATTGCCTTTATATTCTATTATAAAAGCTACAGTATTAAATGTCTAATGCACACTGTCCTATCAGTAACTTGATCATTGCTAGCTCTTGATGACTGAATGCATTAAAATCCTCCACAAACCTGATCACATTTTCACTATATGGAAAATCTAAAGATCTATCTCCAATATACTGAGGATCTGAACCTCCACCATTCTCATGGGTACAAAAGTTCCAGTGATACCGTCTGAGTGAAGAGATTTGTTTGGCACAGATATTGTGGGCCGAAGGGCCTGATCTTGTGTTGCACTGTCCTATAATCTATGTTGGATTGGATTAGCGGGCTTCAGCAAAAGGGAGAGGTTGGATAGACTTGGATTGTTTTCTCTGGAATGACAGAAGTTGAGGGGAGACTTGATAGAATACATTTATGAGAGGCATAGATAGGGTAGACAGTCAGAACCTTTTTCCCAGGGTGGAAATGTCCAACACTAGAGTGCATAGCTACAGTGAGAGGGCAAGAGTTTAATGGAGATGTGTGGAGCACGTTTTTTCACATGGAGTGTGGTGGGAGCCTGGGTGGTGATGGAGCCAGATATAATCGTGGCGATTCAAAGACTTTTGGACAGGCACATGGAAGTGGAAGAGATATGGATCATGTACAGGCAGATGAGATCAGTTTAATTTGGCATCATTGGTTCAGCACATTGACAGCCTGATTTCAATCGTGCAGCCTTTCCGCTGACTGACAGCACGCAACAAAAAGCTTTTCACTGTACCTCGGTACACGTGACAATAAACTAAACTAACTAACTAACTAAGGTCAAAAAGCATCTCTGGAGAACATGGATTGGTGACGTTTTGTGTTGAGACACTTCTTCAGACATAGCTAGTGTCTTTCTCCCTTTTTATGTCTTTTTTTTATTTTCTCTGGAAGAGGAGGACATCCTAGGCTGCCCTGCCAGGCATGCCCTCCTGCTCTGCTTTTCACAACTCCCAGATTCTTTGGTCTTAGGAGCAAAGAAGTCCTTCAGCAGTTGTATAGGGCCCTAGTGAGACCACACCTGGAGTATTGTGTGCAGTTTTGGTCTCCAAATTTGAGGAAGGACTTTCTTACTATTGAGGGAGTGCAGCGTAGGTTCACAAGGTTAATTCCCGGGATGGCGGGACTGTTATATGCTGATAGAATGGAGCGACTGGGCTTGTATACTCTGGAATTTAGGAGGATGAGTGTGGATCTTATTGAAACATATACGATTATTAAGGGTTTGGACACGCGAGAGGCAGGAAACACGTTCCCGATGTTGGGGGAGTCCAGAACCAGGGTCCACAGTTTAAGAATAAGGGGTAAGCCACTTGGAACGGAGATGAGTAAACACTTTTTCCACACAGAGAGTTGTGAGTCTGTGGAATTCTCTGCCTGTGGTAGAGGCCTGTTCCCTGAATACTTTCAAGAGAGAGCTAGATAGGGCTTGTAAAGATAGCGGAGTCAAGGGCTATGGGAAGAAGGCAGGAACGGGGTAGTGATTGTGGATGATCAGCCATGATCACATTGAATGGCGGTACTGACTCGAAGGGCCGAATGACTTACTCCTGCACCTATTGTCTATTGTCATATCAAGCACTCTGTTTGAAAACCTGCCTCAATGATCCCCTGTCCCACACATGCTTTCTGTGTAGAAAGGAACTGCCTGTGCTGGTTTATACTGAAGATGGATACAATGTGCTGGAGTAACTCAGCGGGGCTGGCAGCATCTCTGGAGAAAAAGGATGGGGACATTTCAGGTCGGGACCCTTGTTTGGACTGAAAGTATGGGGGGAGGGTACTGGAGGTAAGGAAAGGCCAGAACAAAGCAGGCCTGCAATAGACGATCAAGGAAGGGTGGAGCCCATAATGACCCATTGTTGGCTGTGGAAGAGGTGATAACTAAAGGGCCTGTCCCACTTGACGATTTATTTGCCGACTGCCAGCATCAATGACTGACGTATCTGGTCACCGAAAAGTGGCGGCGTGATACGGCGTGACGCAGCGGCGACACACGCGATTAAGTATTGACGCGCGGTGTTTTCTCAAGTATCGCAACGTTTATTTTGTCGCTGCTGTGTTTTGAAATGTCCGAAATCTTTTGGCGACCCTGATATGATGCCGAAAAAATAGCCAAGTGGGACAGGCCCTTAAGGGATTCAAGGATGCCAATAGTGGAAATTTGCATGTGCCCTCACTCTGATAGTGGAGGAATCCCATTCCCATACTGACCCTTCTGTCCTGGGCCTCCTGCACTGTCAGAGTGAGACCACACACAAACTGGAGGAACAGCACCTCATATTTCACTCGGGCAGCTCACAACCCAACGGCATGAACATTTGGATTTCTGTAATTTCAAGTAGCCCCTGGATTCCCTCTCTCCCCATTTTCCCCATCCTAGTCTTCCTACTAGTTCCACTATTCATATCCTTGTATCCCTTCCCCATCACCTCTTCCCCAGCCAACAATGGGCCATCATGGGCTCCACCTTTCCTTGGTCATCTGTTGCTGGCCCTGGTTTGTTCTGGGCGTTTCTTACCTCCAGTTCCCTCCCCTCTACATTCAGTCTGAAGAAGAGTCCCAACTCGAAACATGACGCATCCGTTTTCTCCAGAGATGCTGTCTAACCCGCTGAGTCACTCCAGCACTTTGTGTCTATCCATATATGTTTCTTGTGAGGCAGACTCTCATATAGAAGGCAGGCAATTAAGTGAAGCTTCACTCTGGCCACCAGCGACAAGTTCTAACATGAACATTGCTTGTTCTAATCTTTCATGACCTTGAACTTGTTGAGTTAGGTTTTGTTTTGCAGGCCCCAGTAACAGCACCACGCCAATCAATAAGGCGATGCACTTGCTAAGGGACTACAACTCTTCCACGTTCTGGGTCACAGCTCATTAGCTACAAGTTTAAAGCAACAAAAATAAAATTTTGACGCAGCTATATTTGGACATCCCAGGGAGTTGTGAGTTTTAACCACAAAAGGGCCAATTTACAGCAAGCCTCATTTACATGAGGAATTAAATTGTTCAGACCCAAAGCGTTGCCAGGGCATCAAGCCAGAGGTTGCGAGGCAGTCACCAAATTGTGACTTGTCTCCCGTGCTTTGCCGGAAGGAGGAGCGGGAGGGAGTCGGAAACAGAAGGGCCATTTTGTTGAAATGTTCATTGTTGCCACTGAACCCGTCAATTAGTTCCTCCTCCCTTCTGCTGCTTTAAATCTCCCTGCTGTTGTTTTAGCTTGGTTTGCCATTTGTTAACATTAAGGTCTTTGCAGCCACCACGATCTGCTGGCACTTGCGGTAATCAAAAATACGTTACCGTCTTAATGAATGTTAATTACAACAAATGGCGATTTAACAGAGCTGCTATATATTGGTAACGTTATTGGACTAGTGCTGAAAGTTCAAACCTTGCCATAGCATCTGAGGGCTTTGAAATCAAGAAATTAAATAAATCCAAATTAAAAAGCAAGTAAACAGTTATCATAGAAGTGAGAACAGTGTTGAGGCTTAACTGTATAGACATGCGAAATTTGTTTCCAAATCTCCATTTCCAAATTGATTTGGAACACTCCTTCCCAATCGGACTACAACATGGAATGGACCCTTGCCCTATGGACTGTGCACCAAAAATCAACCACCCATTTACATTAGAACATAAACGTAGAACAGTACAGAACAGGAACAGGCCCTTCGGCCCACAATGTTGGTGACGAACATGCTGTCGAGTGAAACTGATCTCATCTGACTGATCTCATTGGTCCATATCCTTCAATTCCCTGCACTTCCATGTGGCTATCCAGAAGCTTATTAAATGCCGCCATCATATCTGCCTCCACCACCACCCCTGCCTGGTAATGCGCTCCACAACCACCCTCTGTGTAAAACACTTGCCTCGCACATCTCCATTAAACTTTTCCACTCTCACCTTGTAGCTAATGTTAGACTTTTCCATGCTGGGGAAAAGGTTCTGACTGTCACCAGCACAGGAGCACCACAGGGCAGCTCGGCTCCAGAGACCCGGGTTCGATCCTGACTACAGAGTTTCTACGTTCTCCCTGTGGCAGCGTGCGTCATCTCTGGGTTTCCTCCGACATTCCAAAGAAGTCCAGGTTTGGCTTTGGTAAAATTTCTTAATTGTCCCTAGTGTGTAAGGTAGTGCTAGTTTCTGGGGTGATCGCTGGTCGGCGCGAACTCGGTAGGCAGAAGGTCATGTTTCCGCGCTGCATCTCCAAAGTCTAATAGTAAATTCCAAAGGAACGGGCCGACAATTTCTCTGCCAAAACATGATGCCAAGATGAACTAATCTCCTCTGCATTCACATGATCCACATCCTTTCGTTCCCCGCATATCCATGTGCCTATCTAAAAGCCTCTGAAATGCCACTTTCATGTGTGCCTCATAAGGATTGTTGTATGACCAATGTTCCTCAAGGAAGGAAATCTCATCCTCCTCATGCTTCCTCACAACATTTGGTTCCTTCACGGATGAACTCGCAAGCCACTCAGTTCATACAACAGCGGGAAACATCCAACATATGAAAATAAATACCCATTTCATTTCCTGAGAAGGGTGGGTGCTAAAGTTCACCACGAGGAAAGGTTTCCCGTGTTCACTCGACAGGGAAAATTGGACAGGTACAGGAATATTGAAGGTTTAGAGGAATACTGGTCTAATTGAAGGGCAAATGTGACCAGCCTAGATGTGCGTCTTGGTAGGCCCATCGAGTTGGGCCGAAGGGCCTGTTTCTATGCTTTGTCTCCAACATAAAGCCTAAATGCACTCTGTCTCAATCACTGCTCCAAGTAGAATAAGCCATATTGGAAATTTTGACTTTCAATTGTCAATCGTCAAATTCATTGCATCTACTGCACCTTATGGTGGTATGATTTTTACGTTGATTGCGACTGAAAAATAAAATGAGCATCTGCCTGATGCACGCGTTAATAAGTTCATACATTTTAGAAGCAGAATTAGGCCGTTCGGCCCATCAAGTCAACTCCACCATTCAGTCATGGCTGATCCATCTTTCCCTCTCAACCCCATTCTCCTGCCTTCTCCGCATAAACCCCCGACACCCTTACTAATCAAGAATCTCCTCCTTAAAATTATTAATTGACTTGGCTATGAGCTATGATCTGTAGGAAATACAGACCAATAGCTTTGATTTATTCCACGGAGAGAAAAGGATAGCGATTGGAAGTTTGGAGATTGGAAGTATATAAAATGATGAGAGACACCAGGCTGGCACAGTGGCACTACGGACGAGTTGCTGCCTTTCAGTGCCAGAGATCTGGGTTTGTTCCTGACTAGGCTCGAGGAGGGGATCAAAGGAGACATTCACCTGCCAACTCAAAGGAGACATTTGATGTTGCTCCGCTTCCCTTTTTTCACAGATACAGCAACTAGAGAAACAGGAACTTTAGCCCACCTAGTCCACACCGATTATCGATTACTCGTTCCCACATTCACTTTCGCATCCACTCCCTACACACCTGGGGCAACTTACAGAGGCCTATAATTAACCTACAAACCTGCATGTCTTTGGAACGTGATAGGAAACAGGAGCACCCTGAGAAAACCCACATGGTCACAGGGAGAACGTGCAAGCTCTGCACAGACAGCACCTGTACTCAGAATCGAACCCGCGTCTGTCTCTGGTGCTGTGAGGCAGCAACTCTACTGCTGCGCCGTATCTTGCAGACATGATTTAAAAGCCAGCAGAAGCAATGAGCTTTTAAACTTAATTTCTCAGGCTAGTGCTCGTTCTGATTGCTCTTATTATACGGGAAATGAAGCAAGGCAGCTGATTAAATAGAACAAGCTGGAGTTCCAACAACAAATGCCCTCAAACATTCTCTTTTCCTGCCAGCAATCAAGAGAGCAAGGAGCCATTTTGTAAAAGAAGGCTCCCTTGCTGAAGTCACTCTGGCCTCAGTGACTTGCTCTTAATTTAGTGCCATTGAGTGAAGCTTATGGTTCAATTTCACCCACAATCCCAAAGCGAGAGACAACAGTTTAAAACTTCTGTGTGCACTTTGCTAATACATCTGAAAATAAGAATATAGAAACAAGGAACTGCAGATGCTGATTTACACAAAAGGACACAGTGCTGGGCTAACTCAGCGGGTCAGGCAGCATCTCTGGAGAGGTGACGTTTCGGGACTCTATTGTGTCAGTCTGCAAAAGGGTCCCAACCCAAAACGTCAACTATCCCTGTTCGCCAACGATGTTGCCTGATCCGCTGAATTACTCCAGCACTTTGTGTCCAACTGAAAATAATTATGTTTACCACTGCTATTGTGCCATTAAGCTGGAAAGAGTGCAGAGAGGATTTATGAGGATGTTGCCAGGACTATAAGGCCCGAGCTATAGGGAGAGGTTAGACTAACCTCAATGTTAGTCCGAGCCCACCTCGGAGCTCAGGAGGCTGATGAGTATATGGAACGAGTTGTCAAGGTAATGGAGAGGGGTACTATAATGGCATCCCAAAAGGCACTTGGACAGGTACATGGATAGCAAAGCTTTAGAGGGAAATGGGCCAAATGCAGGCAAATAGGACGAGCGAAGGTGGGGCATCTTAGTTTAGTTTAGTGGTACAGCAGGGAAACAGGCCCTTTGGCCCACTGAGTCAACGCTGACCATCACACTAGTTCTATGAAGTCTCACTTTTGCATCCACTTCCTTCACACTGGCATGGTGGCACAGCAGTAGAGTTGCTGCCTTACAGCGCTTGCACTGCCAGAAACCCGGGTTCGATCCCGACTACGGATGTTGTCTGGACGGAGTTTTACGTTCTTCCCGTGACCGCATGGGTTTTCTCGAGATCTTCCATTTCCTCCCACACTGCAAAGGCGTACAGGTTTGTAGATTAATTGGCTTGGGTCTGTATACCTGGTATAAGTGTAAATTGTCCCTAGTGTGTGTAGTATCGTGTTAATGTGCGGGGATCGCTGGCCGGTGCGGACCCGGTGGGCCGAACTAAACACCAGGGGCAAGTTAAAGTCATCTAATTAACCTACAAACTGCACGTCTTTGGAATATAGGAAGAAACTGGAGCACCCGGAGAAAACCCACGCCATCACAGGGTGAGTGTCCAAACTCAACACAGACAGCGCCCGAGGTCAGGATCGAACTAGGGTCACGTGCTATGAGACAGCGGCTCTTCCGGCTGTGCCACATCTTGCTGGCATGTTTCCATGCTGCATAGCTCTATGACTCTGACACCAACTGCAGAGAATAATTCTACATAAAACACAATAACCAGTTATCTATCAGGAGAAGTTAAGGCCTCATCTGTAATATGCCTACTGTGGCATTGTTTAAATAAGTTAACAATGGATAGATGCAAATATAAAAAGAAGCATAAATAAGACATGGGCGCCATAGTGGCGGAGCGGTTGAGTTGCTGCCTTACACAACCAGAGACCTGGGTTCTATCCTGTCTGTACGGAGTTTGTACATGGTCCCTTTGACGAGGGTTTTCTCCAGGTGCTCCAGTTTCCTCCCACATTCCAAAGACGTGCAGGTTTGTAGGTTAATTGGCTTCTGTAAATTGTCCCTAGTGTGTAGGTTAGTATTCGTGAATGGGGTGATCGCTGGTCGGCACGGACTAGATGGGCCAAAGGGCCCATTTCCATGCTGGATCTCTAAACTAAAGTAAATCCTTCAGGTTTGCTCCTCCATTCACTAGGATATTTTACTGTAACTTGGACTTGTGGTGGGGTAAGTTGAACTTTTGCCTCACAGTGCCAGTGACCCCGTCTTCAATGCAGATCTCTGGTGCTCTCTGTGTGGAGTTTGCACGTTCTCCTTTTGAATGCATGGGTTTCCCCCCGGGTGCTCCAGTTTACTCCCACACCCCAAAGACATGGGGGCCCATTAGAGTCATAGACTGATACAGTGTGGAAACAGGCCTTTTGGCCCAACTTGCCCACACCACCAACAATGTCCCAGCTACACTAGTCCCACTTGCCTGCGCTTGGTCCATATCCCTCCAAACTGTCCTGTCCATGTACCTATCTAACTGTTTCTCAAACGATGGGATAGTCCCAGCCTCAACTACCTCCTCTGGCAGATTGTTTCATATTCCCACCACCCTTTGTGTGAAAAAGTTATTCCTCGGATTCCTAATAAATCCTTTCCCCTTCAACCTCTGTCCTCTGGCCCTCGATTTCCCTACTCTGGGCAAAAGACTCCGTGCATCTACCCAATCTATTTCTCTCATGATTTTGTATACCTCTATAAGATCTCATCTCATCCTCCTGCGCTCCATGGAATAGAGACCCAGTCTGAAGAAGGGCCTCGACCCGAAACGTCACCCATTACTTCTCTCCTTAGATGCTGCCTGTCCCGCTGAGTTACTCCAGCATTTTGTGTCTATCTTCGATTTAAATCAGCATCTGCTGTTCTCTCCTATTCAACCTCTCCCTATAGCTCACACCCTCTCATCCTGGCAACATCCTTGTTAAGCTTTTCTGAATCCTTTCAAGCTTAACTATATCTTTCCTATAACATGGTGCCCAGAACTGAACACAATATTCTAAATGCGGTCTCACCAACATCTTATACAACTGCTCATGACCTCCCAACTTCTATACTCTATATTCTGACTGATGAAGGGCAAAGTGCCAAAAGCCTTTTTGACCACCTTACTACCTGCGACTCGACCTTCAAGGAAGCATGCACCTGTACTCCTAGATCAATTAATTAATTAAGACGGGGAAAATAGACTATGAAAGGAATTTAGCGAACAACATAAAAACTAATAGTAAGAGTTTTTATAGCTATATAAAAAGAAAAAGGGTGGCTAAGGTGAACGTTGGTCCATTGGAGGGTGAGACTGGAGAGTTGTTGGTGGGGAACATGGAAATGGCAAAGGCATTAAACGAGTATTTTGTATCAGTCTTCACCATAGAAGACACAAAAAATATTCCAAATGCTGGATAAACAGGGGGCGGTAGGAATGGAGGAGCTAAATACTATTAAGATCACCAAGGAGGTGGTATTAGGGAAATTAATGAGACTGAAGGAGGATAAATCCCCTGGGCCTGATGGATTACATCCAAGGGTCTTGAGGGAGATAGCGGTGGGGATTGTGGATGCATTGGTGATAATTTTCCAAAACTCCCTGGAGGCAGGAACGGTCCCAGTGGATTGGAAAATGGCCAATGTAACACCTATATTTAAAAAAGGAAGTAGACAGAAGGCGGGTAACTATAGACCGGTTAGTCTAACATCGGTGGTGGGTAAAATGTTAGAGACAATTATTAAAGAAACACTAACGGGGCACTTGGATAAACATGACTTCATCGGACAGAACCAGCATGGTTTTGTGAAGGGGAAATCCTGTTTAACGAATCTGCTCGAATTCTTTGAGGAAGTAACAACCCGGGTGGATAAAGGGGAACCGGTGGATGTGGTATACTTGGACTTCCAAAAGGCTTTTGACAAGGTGCCACATAAGAGACTATTGCTAAAAATAAAAAATTATGGGATTGGGGGTAATATATTAGCATGGGTAGAGGATTGGCTGACAAATAGGAAGCAGAGAGTGGGGATAAATGGTTCATACTCGGGATGGCAACCGGTAACTAGCGGGGTTCCGCAAGGGTCGGTGCTGGGACCCCAGTTGTTCACAATTTATATAAATGATTTGGAGGAGGGAACCAAGTGTAATATATCAAAATTTGCGGACGATACAAAAATGGGAGGAAAAGTTGGGGATGAGGAGGATAGGAAGAGTCTGCAAATGGATATAGATAAGCTAGGTGAGTGGGCAACAACTTGGCAGATGAAATTTAATACTAATAAATGTGAAGTCATTCACTTTGGGAAAAATGATAGGGCAAGTTATTTTCTAAATGAGGAGGAGCTGCGTTGTAATGCAACGCAAAGGGATCTAGGGGTATTAGTACATGAATCACTAAAGGTCAGTATGCAGGTGCAGCAAGCAATCAGGAAGGCCAATGGAGTTTTGGCCTTTATTGCTAGGGGGATTGAGTATAAAAACACGGAGGTCTTGCTGCAGCTGTACACAGTATTAGTGAGACCACATTTGGAATACTGTGTACAGTTCTGGGGTCCATACTTAAGGAAGGATGTACTAGCCCTGGAGGCAGTGCAGCGAAGGTTTACAAGATTAATTCCTGCAATGAGGGGATTGACATATGAGGAAAGGTTAAGTAAGCTGGAGCTCTACTCTTTGGAGTTTAGGAGAATGAGAGGCGATCTCATTGAAACATATAAGATCGTGAGGGGCCTTGATCGGGTGGATGCACCGAGGATGTTCCCAATGATCGGGGAAACTAGAACTAGGGGACATAGTTGCAGAATAAGGGGGGGCTCTTTTAAAACTGAGATGAGGAAGAACTTCTTCACCAAGAGGGTGGTTAATTTATGGAATTCACTGCCCCAGGGAGCAGTGGAAGCAGAAACGTTAAATATATTTAAGTCTAGAATAGATGGTTTTTTAGCTGCCGAGGGGATAAGGGGCTACGGGGAGAGGGCAGGGATATGGACCTAGGTATGGTTAGTATAGTGAGACCTGAGTGATCTCCTGGACAAGTGTCGATCGCCTGGATTGGGGTCGGAGAGGAATTTCCCGGATTTTTTTCCCCGAATTGGACCTGGGTTTTTATCCGTTTTTTTGCCTCCCCCAGGAGATCACGCGGTTCTTGGGGTGGAGAGGGGTGATAGCGGTATGAAGGGGAGGGTAGTGTCTTGTGTTCTGTGTCTTGTGTCTACTGTTTGTGGGTAAGTGTGTCTGTTTAGTGTTCAGCCATGAGCGAATGGCGGTGCGGGCTCGACGGACCTGGTGGTCTACTCTCGCACCTACTTTCTATGTTTCTATGTTTCTATCCCTCTGCTCTACAACACTACCCAGAAGCCTACCATTTACTGTGTAGGTCCTGCCCTTGTTCGACATTCCAAAATGCAACACCTCGCACTTTTCTGTATTAAATTCCATCAACCATTCCTCCGCCTACCTGGCCAATCAACCCAGATCCTGCTGCAATCTTTTACAACCATCTTCACTATCTGCAAAATCACTAACTTTTGTATCATCAGCAAACTTGCTAATCTTGCCCTCATCCAAATCATTGACGTTGATTAAATTGCCACTATATATTAGCTCGAGCATGTAGGTAAATAGTTGTAAAGCAGGGAATAAGCAGCAACGATCTGTGTCGAGTTCTACAGAGAACCATCCCTGTAACAAAGTAATCCATGAACAGACCAGATCAAAGAGCTTGTGGAAGATCAACCTTCAAAGTCATTAGCATTTGTGATCTGGATGTTCATGTACCAAGATCGTGATATTTACATTTGGATTCTGTGTCTAAAAATGACTCAGATACTTGGATGCATTTTGAACCCAATTGTATGTTGGTAGAAACAAAGAAGTGTAGAGCCCACCGAGTCTGCTCTGCCATTCATTCATAGCTGATCTATTTTTCCCATTCTCCTGCCTTCTCCCCATAACCGTTGACACCTTTACTAATCAAGAACCTGGCAATCTCTGCTATTCAAATACCCACTAACATGGCCGCCACATCATCTGTGGCAATTAATTCCGTAGATTAACCACACTCCAGCAAAATAAATTCCTCCTCATCTCCTTTCTAAAGGGACGTCCTTTAGAAGGAAGGGTCTCGAGCCGAAACGTCACCCGTCCATGTCCTCCAGAGATGGCCGGACTCGTTCAGTTACTCCAGCACTTTGTGTCCTATTGTGTGCATTAATTGCAAGCTGACTTTTATTGATTGCGTGCTGGTGAAGAAGTGAGAAGGTGGAAATGGAGGTAGGTAGAGTTTCACTGGTGCTGACTACTTCTCTGTGAAGTTGAAAGATGTCCCATCATTTCTGTCCACAATGCAACTCTGTTGTTAAATGCCGCAAGTGAGGACAAGCAAGAAAGACAAATCCTTCCATGATGGAGCAAATTTTACAACCTCAATAATTTCCATAGATCCTTATTTAAGATTTTTTAATTTAGTTTGGCTTAGAGATACAGCACGGCTCACCGAGACCGCTCCGTCCAGCGATCACCTGGTATGCTTGCACCATCCTACATACTAGGGACAATTTACAATTTTACAAAAGCCAATTAACCTACAAACCTCATAAGGTCATAAGGAATAGTAGAATTAGGCCATTCAGCCCATCAAGTCTACTCTGCCAATCAATCAAGGCTGATCTATCTTTCCCTCCTAACCCCATTCTCCTGTATTCTCCCCATAACCTCTGACACCTGTACTAATCACAAATCTATGTATCGCTGCCTTAAATAATATCCACTGATAACCTGAACATCTTTAGAGTGTGGCATGCGGAGAACATGCAAACTCCGTCCAGACAGCACCCGCAGTTAGGATCGAACCTGGGTCTCTGGTGCTGTAAGGCAGCGACTCTATCGCTGCGCCACAGAGCCACCCTCCAGCACTTTTTTTTTTAAGGGTCCCCCTTACGAGGAGACAAGAAGGTAGCCCAGAGGTTGAAATGCATAAACGATAGACACAAAACGCTGGTGTAATTCAATGGGTCAGGCAGCATCTCTGGAGAAAAAGGATAGGTGACGTTTCAGGTCGGGACCCTTCTTCACACTGAAAGTGAGGTGGGGATGAACACCGGTTGGCTGACGATTGAAACCACCTCACACCCATGAGACCATCTCTGTCATCAAAGCCCACATCTGGTGCAATGAGTTTTATCTCTAAACCCATTTTTGTTCAGTCAGTAAAACTCTTGCCCTTTCACTGTCATTTAAATATTTGACTAACCACTGCCAGCTACCAAGCAAGAGAAGTTTTAGAGGTAGAATATTTGCTGGAATAAACTTCTTTGAATCTGATCCGACGCTGTTAAACTTATTTAAAGACGTCATTAATAATGCAGGAATGTGCACACCAATATTTCAGGACGCTTCCAAGCAGTGGTGGATGAAACATTCAGGGGATGTGTTCCCTGCGACTCCGTTGATGACTGGACTGTCTGGTGAGAAGCTAACACTGACATGAAAGATTGAATATATACACACAAAGTGCTGGAGTAACTCAGCAGGTCAGGCAGCATCTCTGGAGAAAAATGATGGGTAACGCTTTGGGTCGGAACCCTTCTTCAGACTGAAAGTAGAGGGGGAGAGAACTGGAGGTAGGAAAAGGCCAGAACAAAGCAGGGCCAACAACATATGACCAAGGAAGGGTGGAGCCCATAATGGTCAATTGTTGTCTGGGGAAGAGGTGCCACGGAAGGCTGTGTCAATTGATATTTATAAGGCATAGATTGATAGATTCTTGACTAGTGTAGGTGTCAGGGGTTTAGGGGAGATGGGTTGATAGATAGTTTGGCCATGATTGAATGCCAGAGTAGACTTGATGGGCCAAATGGCCTAATTCTCCTCCTATAACTTATGAACGTATAACAAAGGGATGCAGGGATGTGAACAGAGCAACTCGTAGGATGAATAGTGTGGGGGAGGAGGGAACAGAGGGAATGCAGGGCTTACTTGAAATCAACGTTCATACCGCTGGGTTGTAAGCTGCCCAAGCGAAAGATGAGGTACTGTTACTCCAATTTGCGTGTGGCCCCACTCTGACAGTGGATGAGGCCCAGGATAAAAATGGTCTGAATGGGAATGGGACTAGGAGTTTAAATTATTTTTACATCCGGGAGATTGCGTAGGCCAAGGCGGTCTGAGTGTAAGTGTTCAACAAAATAATCGTGTTTGTCTGCGCTGGGGCTCGCCGATATACAGGAGCCCACAACGAGATATAGTAGATACTGTTCTCAGTGATGGTGTGAATTGCCCAAGCACCACTGACATGGCAGAAAAAGATGCGACTAGGGTCATGACCCTGAAAATGTGGAGAGAATAAAATGGAATCAGTCTAGAACCAGTGTGAACGAATGCTGGATGGTCATTGTAGACGCAATAGGCTCGATGGGTCTCCCTGCACTGTAAGACCCTAAAATCCTGTGACTCTCAAACGCAGATGAGATGTTGATGACTATGTATCGGTCTATTATTAAGATAGCATTACAGTGCGGAACAAAAGTCCTTCGGCCCACCAAGTATGTGCCAATCAGCGATCACCCCAAACACTAGCGCTATCCTACAGTTTTTCTACCAAAGACACCAACCTACAAACCTGTATGTCTTTGGAGTGTGGGAGGAAACAGGAGCATCCGGAAAAACCCACGCAGGTCACGTGGAAAACATTCAAATTCCGTACAGATAGCACCCGTGGTCAGGATGGAACCCGGATCTCTGGCGCTGAAAGGCAGTAGCTCTACTGCTGCTCCACCGTGCCACCCAAGCTCTCTATGTCTAGATGCACAGATAAAAATAGTTAAAAATGCAACAAGCACAGACAATTGCAGTTGATGCACTGTGGGATCCATTTATTGGTTGCCCACGAAGGTTGTTCACACCACAGTTAATCCACTTGTTCCTCTATCCCTTCAAGGATCCATCCAATATGCTTCTGAATGTGGAATGTACAATATGCTTCTGAATTCTGAACAGGGAACTGCAGATGCTGGTTTACAAAAAAGGACACAAATTGCATGAATAACTCAGCAGGTTAGGCATTATTCCTGGAGAACATGGATAGCTGATGTTTCAGTTCAGGACCCCTCTTCAGTCCGTAGAATATGAATTTAGAATATGATTCTGAATATTCATTGAGCTACCAATTAAGATGCCAGTTTACAAACTTACAACTCAATAGGTACTAATTTCTCTCATCTTCTGTTCCAATTTATATTCAACTTTTCTATGGCAATTTGTTCCTGACTACCTCTGGTCAAGTTGTTCCACCAGACTTCATAGTAATTATTATGCTTTCACCTTTCAAGGACAGTTACTTCCCAGCTGTTATCAGGCAACTGAACCATTCTATCAACAACTAGAGAGTGGTCCTGACCAACCATCTAGGTACATCAACCCTGTAGGAAGTTATGGGGCTTGGTGATCAGGCCGGGCAATGGTTTGCTAGTAGATCTACACGACCAAGGAAGGCGATGGCTGGAGGCCCAGCAGCAGCCTGGGGTTCACCTGAATTGGGCACCGCTCATAAGATCTTGAGCGCGGACTGGACTTTGAAAATGGCAACAGAACCTGATGCCTCTTGCATGCGGGCTCAGTGGACTATTGCTGTACACTTTTTTAATTGGGGATTGTGTTTAGATATGGCAATACTTTACTGAACTGTATGTAAGGAAAGCATTTCACTGTGCATTTGCACTTGTGACAATAATGCACCATTGAATCATTGGAAAGAGGACGATTTAAGAATTTGCTGTGATCCTACCAAACAAAGAAGCAAAGGAACGGGATCAAACAGCTATAACGCCTGTTCCTGCTTTCATATCTTATTTTCTGTTCATCTGCACTTAACTCCGGCCTGAAGCTTCTGTACCCGACCCCTGCTCGAACATGTGATGTCATTCTCTCTGGCTTCAGCTCGGAGTCAGAATCAGGTTCTGGGTAAGTGTCTGGGTGTTAAAAAAAAACTCCCAGAAATAGCTACCTCCAGATGGCTTGGCAAATACATTGCACCCGTAACCCTGAGCACATCCCAAGTCTTGACTTATTTGAGACTTGGCCAGATACATTCACTGGGACTGAATATTGAGCAAGATGCCCTTTAACTGGTCTCATTACTTTCACTGCCTCAAGCACCATCAAAGACAAACCAGTTTCAACACTGGACACCAATTAGCAGTACACGGAATAGAGTCCACGCAATGACATAACGTGGCAAGACGTGAGAGGAAAAAAATCTAACTGAACATAATTTTGTTACTGTTCAAAAGAGTTGTTTAAAATATTTGTAGATATTGAATCTATAGATCATAAAAAGTGAATAAAAAGTTAATTGGAAACTTAGCTCAATATTAATAATGCCGAGTGTAGGAAGGAACTGCAGAGGCTGGTTTATACTGAAGATAGAGACAAAGTGCTGGAGCAACTCAGCGGGACAGGCGGCATCTCTGGAGAAAAAGACCAGGTGAAGCTTCTGGTCAGAACCCTTCTTCCGACTCGAGGACAGTCGAAAACGTCACCTGTTCCTTTTCTCCAGAGATGCTGCCTGTCTCGCTGAGTTGCTCCAGCACTTTGTGTCGATCTTAATAATGTAGAGAATGTGATTCATTAAAGCTAGAGGTGCCATTTTTATGGTGCCTGTGGGGTTGATTGATTGAAAGGTATGGCATGGAAACAGGCCCTTCAGACCACCGAGTCCATGCCGACCATCGACCACCATTCAGACTAGTTCAAAGTTATCCCACTTTCTCATCTACTCCCTACGAACTAGGAGGAAATTTACAGAAGCCAATTAACCTCCAAACCCGCATGGCTTTAGGACACGAGAGGAAACCAGAGCACCTGGAGAAAACCCACGCTGTCACACGGAGGACGTGCAAACTCCACACAGACAGCAACTAATGTCAGGATCGTATGGGGTCTCTGGTGCTACGAGTCAGAGCTCTATCAGCTGCACCACTGTGCCGCCCATTTTAACTGTATTGAAGGTGGCATATAAATACAGATCTTTATTGCATTTAATCTGATACAGAATTACAAAGTGTGCCAGGGTAAATGCACAGAAGCTTTTGGCTAAAGTAGAGGAATCGATTTTGAATGAACCTGTGCTCAGTATTCCACTGCTGTACAGTTCTATGTGCTATGTTTTATAAACCAATATAGGATCTTAATTGTTGTGGTACTGGCTTCTAATGCCATAGAACTGTGGAATTAAACAGCCCTTCGACCCAATTAGTTCATGCCAACCAAAATGCCCCATCTAAGCGAGTACCATTTTCCCACGTTTAGCTCATATCCCTCTGAATCTCTCCTGTCCACATGTAAACCTGAATATCTCGGCAAAATCGGAAACGGATGTCAACGGTCCAGTGATAAAATCCAAGCTGGTCCTGCATGTTGTCCTCAACGTTATTCAGGCTCGACAATAATTGTTGATTCATTCTCACCATCTTAATTTCCATTCCCCACCTCCCAGATAGAAATAGGCAAAATACGAAGCATTAAAATGGACCTTCACCTATTGAGAAGCGCACTGCACCGCCCCACCACAAATCAGAACTCAGTGGCGATGTGGTAGTTTAGTTTAGTTTTAGTTTAGTTTAGAGATACAGCGTGGAAACAGGCCCTTCGGCACACCGAGACCGCACCGACCAGCGACCCCTGCACATTAACACTACCCTGCACACACTAGGGGCATTTTTTTTACATTTATACCAAGCCAATTAACCTACAAACCTGTACATCTTTGGAGGAAACCGAAGATCTCGGAGAAGACATGCAAGTCATGGGGAGAACATACAAACACCGTACAGACACGCACACATAGTCAGGATCGAACCGGGTCTCTGGCGCTGTAAGGCAGTAGTTCTACCGCTACGCCACCGTGCCATGTAGAGTTGCCCCAGAGACCCGGGTTCCATCCTAACTGCGATGGAAGTTAGGATACTGTCTGTCCGGAGTTTGTACGTTCTCCCGGTGACCATGTAGGTTTTCTCCGGTTTCATCCCAAAGATGTGCAGGTTTGTAGGTTCTCCCTGTATCATGCATGTAGTACATTCGTCAAAGAGAATGCCCACAAGTCCTTGGTCAGGCCCAAATTGGAGTATTGTGGAGCCATAAGGGATCGGCAACAACAAGATCACCCTGGAGAAAGTACAACGCCGAGCAGCCCGCTTTGTACGTAATGACTACAAGCGCAAATCAAGCGTGAATAATATGCTGACTTCTCTCGGATGGGATACCCTAGAGCTCCGCAGAATCAGGCTAAGACATTGCAATTTACAAGGAGATTCCCAAAATCACGGCATCAAATCTCCCGTCATCCCAGAATACTAACTGCCATAAAACAAGACAAAATCTCAGTCCGTACATCATCAACTCGCTAAATTTCAATAAACCTTGCTACCAATATTCCCTTTACCCAAGGACGATGAGGGATTGGAATAGGTTACCACCCAATACACGTGCTGCTCTCGATGTTAAGTCATTTAAAAAGGGGATTGAGCAACTAGATCTCCTCAACTTGGTCAAAATGGCCCACTTCAAAATTTAATCACTACTCTACTCACTCCCTGCATGAGATAACCACTGATGAGGTGTTAGCGCAGTAATCAACCAGAACCAGAACCAGATGGGCAAAGATCATAGAAGGCTCTTGCTCGACTATCTTTGCGCATGGGCTTTCTCCGAGTACTCAGCAGCCTAGGTCAGGATCGAACCTGTGTCTGTAGTGCTGTGAGGTAGCAGCTCCACCAGCTCTCTATGTGGAGTTGTCTATTTATTTTTAAACGTCCACCAGCTCTCTATGTGGCGTTGGCTATTTATTTTTTAACAGTCCAGCACATGTATGGTATTCAGCGATGGACGAGGCAGTAACTCCACGACAGTTATCTCACTGAGGGAAAGATTACACGGCAAACAACAAAACTAATCAGATTTTATTTTTGCTGATTGTAGCCCGAGCTACAATCCGTTGTGAGCGTTCAGGAAAAGCAAATATTAGGGAAATGGCTCGTTCATCGGTGAACGGCTGCAGCAACATCAGCTGTCATTCGGGTCATTCCTGGTGAGGACACTGTGTGTTCTTGATGTATGGACATGTCTCCGTGAGAAGACCAATGACTATAATATGTTAGGCGTTCCACCTATTGAATATGAATGAGTGGAAATGCACCCATTGCTTTGCACATTTATCAGAAACTAATGGGTTATTGATCACAGAGAAATCAACGTATTTATTTAGAAGGTGTAGCGGTAATGCGCTTGCAGCCTTTATGTATTTGATAACTGTCTGGGAGACAAAGGCATGGGAGTGGCATTGTGGCATCGTGACACACCAAGTGGTGCTGCTGCCTCAAAGCTCCAATCACCAGGGGCGGCACGGTGGCGCAACGGTAGAGTTGCTGCCCTCCGACGCCGGGGACCCGGGTTCGATCCCGACTAATGGAGTTTTCTCCGGGTGCTCTGTACGTCTTTGGAGACGCATTCACAGGGGAGAACGCACTGACAGCGCCCAGAGTCAGAATCGAACCCGGGTCTCGGGCGCTGTACTGTAACAACTCTACCACAGTGCCACTTTGCTGCCCTCTCCGACTACTCCCTGAGACATTCAGCATGTCATTGAATAGTCCAACAAACATCTACAGATGCCCTGTGGAATCCAACCATCCTTTCTGGTTACACTATGACCTGGTATGGCAGTTCCAATGCACAGGAGTGTAAGGGGCAGCAGAGAGTGATGGACTCAACCCGGTTTATCATGGGAACAGCCCATCCCACCATTGAAAGCATCTATATTTGGTGCTGCCTCTATAAAGTGGCATCTATCATCAATGATCCCCATAATCCAGATAAGACCCTCTTCTCGCTGCTACCATTGTGCAGAAGATACACGTCTGACATCCCACACCACCAAGTTTGGGAACATCGACTTTCCTACTAACATCAGATTCATGAACTGACCTGCAAAATCCTAATCTTACGGACTATCGGACTATCTCTTGAACTACCACTGACTTATTTTATAATTGTGTTTTGCATTAATGTCACAGTCTTTTTCTTCCACAGTCTTTCCGAATACGTGTGCAATATATGTATAATTTGTGTACAAGTTGTGTTTTTGGGTCTGAAAATGCAAGTCTGAAGAATGGTCCCAGCCCAACCTGAGATGCTGCGTTTTGTGAGCATTTTGTGTCTACCATGTAATCAGCATGGTTACAGTTTATAGTTTTAGAGATGCAGCACGGAAACAGGCCCTTCAGCCCACCGAGTCTGGGTTGCCCATCGATCACCCATACACTATGTAAACCAGCATTTGCAGTTCTTTTTTATTCCATTTTATGTTTTTGTGTGTTGCCAGGGTCTGTCTGCCTGTGGTAGTACTGTGAGTAAGTCTTTCATTGTACCTGTGCCTCACCATAGACAATAAATTTGATTTGGCTTGACTCCTTCAATGTTGTAAGGAAATACAAAACTACAAGTAGGTTTAGTTTAGTTTAGTTTAGAGATACAGCCCGTATCTCTAAAGATACAGATAGAGATACAGGCCATTCAGCCCACCGGGTCTGCGCCAACCAGCGATCCCCGCACATTAACACTATCCTACACCCACTAGAGACATTTTTTACATTTACCAAGCCAATTAACTTACGAACCTGTAGGTCTTTGGAGTGTGGGTGAAAACCGAAGATCTCGGAGATAACCCACACAGGTCACGGGGAGAACGTACAAACTCCGTACGGACAGCACCCGTAGTTGGGATTGAACCCGATTCTCCGGAGCTGCATTCGCTGTAAGGCATCAACTCTACCACTGCCCCATCGTGACCTCCCTTGGCTATTCCATAATATCTGACCTGATCTCCACCTTAAATGCATCCAAAGATAGGTTCAGATCTTTTGTATCCATTAGTATTATTGAGTAGTATTGGTTTTGGTTTATAGTTTTAGTTTTAGAGATACAGTGAGTGACTCAGCCCACCAAGTCCACGCTGATCTCCCGTACAATAGTTCTATCCTACACGCTGGGGGCAATTTCTATAGAAGCCATTAACCCACAAACCCGCACGTCATTGCGAAGTGGGAGTAAACCGGAGCACCCGGAGAAAACCCGCGTAGTCATAGGGAGAACGTGCAAACTCCATACAGACACCCCTCAAAACTAACTAATTTCGAATGCACTCTCCCTCAAAGAAGAAAACTTGTCATCTGAACAAACCATTTATTTTGTAATCTTCAATATTACATTGAAAGGTGCAGCACAGGAAGAGGCCCTTTGACCGACATGTCTGTGCCGAACACCATGCCAGACTAAACTCATTAGTCTAGACTTAATTAAATCTGGCTAGGTCAAAGGATAAAAAGCCTAACCGAATATCATAACTTCTATGGGATTGGGTAAAGATCTCAAAGAAACGGGAATATGGGAAGGGGTAGTCGAGTGATTGTTGTAGACCTAGAATCCGCCGCAATGGATTCAAGGACAGAAATTCAAACATCACCATGTCAATGTGGTAAACTTGCAATTCAGCTAGCTAAATAAATCGGGAAACAACAATTGGTCTCAGCAACGCCAACTGTGATATTTTCTGGAGTACCATAAAACCACATCTGGTTTACTGGTGGCTTCAGGGGCCGAGATCTGGTGTCCAGATGCCGGTTTGTGGATACAGACCCATTAAAACGCGTCTAACACTGAAATGGTCTTACAAAGGCAATTATGAGTCATTCCACGGCAATTATGGGTGGATAATAAAGGCTGACCTTGCTGAAGGCACCTCCATTCAATGAATAAATAAAGGAACTCAAATTACAATTGCCACTGTCAATGAAGTTTGATTGAGGAGAAGTACACGGTGCTTTAAGTGTGGCAATCTTCCATATTGCTTTCCCTTTCATTGCAACGCAGTCCTTTTATCTATTCACTTGCCAAACATTCTCTTTGAAGTTTGCATGGTGGTCCATCAAATCATATCATTGCATTTCAGAGAATGGAAGTCAAGGCCATGTTTAAAGCAGACAATTTTGTCCGTAACATACACTATAACTTCACATCCTCTGCTGGGATTTTTGACAATCTATCGCTGCACCAGAGAATCAGGAAAAGAGCCAAGCAGCTAAGTCACGGACACAGAGACTGGGTGGTGCAAAATATTTGTTTTTGTTCCAATTGTGCTATTACTGTACTTCAATTTCCAATTACAAAGGCACACACAAATGCTAGCAATAATCTATTGACCGAAGAATCTTTTACAAAGGCCTAAATAGAAACAGAGAATAAAAAATGAGCAGGATTAGGCCTAAGATAGACACAAAGTGCTGGAGTATCTCAGCGGGTCAGGCAGCATCACTGGAGAAAAGGGATAGTTGACGTTTCGGGTCTAGACCTTTCTTCAGACTGAGAGTCAGGGGAAAGGGAAATTAGAGGTATGAAAAGGTATAAAGAACAAATGAATGAAAGATATGAAAAGAACAAATCAAAGCCACCAACGATGGTGAAGGCAAGGTGGAGCCCACAATGGCCCATTGTTGGCTGTGGAAAAGGTGATAATGAGTGGATACAAACAGTGAAACTAGCAGGACATCAATAAAACTAATGCGACGACCAGGGTGGGGGAGGGATGGAGAGAGAGAGGCCTACTTCACCATTCAGCCTGATCGTGGCTGACTCTTGATCTTCATACCTTAAGCTATATGTGTCAAGTCTGGATGCAGGGTCTCGACCCAAAATGCTGACTATCCCTCTGCCTTCCAGAGGGTTGCTGCCTGACCCACTGAGTTCCTCTAGTGTTTTGGGTCTCACTCCCAATTCTAGCATCCGCAATCTGACGTACACGGTCGGCTGCACAAGACTCTCCCGGGGCACGAAGATTGAACGGTAACCAGGTGAGGTGAGGGACGATGGTTCGCGGGACGGTGGAGTTTGGATCGAGGAGTCGGCAGAGTGGACCACTGAAGGCCCTGAAGCAGCCTGGGGCTCGATTGGATGGGGCGCCGCTCCAAATGAGTGAGCCCGTGGATCGGACGCGGCCTGCAGCGGCACGGAGCAGTGGTGGAGGACACCAACAACGTCGCTTGGCCAGGCCCACCCTGCAACGGTGGCCATGACAACTGGCTTTTATGGCAAAGTCGAGATCTCGACATTTGTAACAACTTTCAGACTTGAATATTGAAAAAAAGGCACAAATACATTGCGACTCTTGTTTACTGTCACCGTGTACTTTTCCTATACACTTGTACTTAACTAAGATTATGCTTATGTTTCGTAATACTTTTACTCAACTGTATGCACAAATTAAATCTCAGTACCTCAGTACATGTGACAATATATTGCCATGGAACCATTGTATCTACCATATTCCCCTTCCCTTCTCCATACCCATTAATGCCTTCTGTGGCTAGAAATCTATGTTCTCTACAGATATTCTCTACTCTATTTTCTATATAGATTAATATATGCACAGAACTATTTTGTTCTTGTTTATTATATTGTTTACAGAGTACTACATTTACATATTCTGTTGTGCAGCTGCAAGTAAGAATTTCATTGTTCTGTCTGGGACATATGACAATAAAACACTCTTGACTCTTATATTCTCTGTTTCCTGTCTGACGCCCGATTTTCAATCCTTCCCAGCATGTTTCCTGCAGTCCCACATGCTTTGCCCACCAGCCTCTGATGTGGGGCTTTAGCAAAGGCCTTCTGGCAATCCAAATACAACCCATTCACTGGTTGCCGATAACATTCACTGGTTATCAGATCCATCAGTTGCATCTCAACAACATCCTCGTTGTTTTGTTAAACACGATTTCTCTTTCATTAGTCCACATTAATTTTACTTAATTGATTTTGAGATCTTGCAAGCATCCTTTTATCATATTTATTATATTAAACTCTGGCATTGAGATTGATCGATTCTTGATTAGTACAAATGTCAGGGGTTATGGGGAGAGGGCAGGAGAATGGGATTGAGAGGGAAAGATAGATCAGCCATGATTGAATAGACTTGATGGGTCGAATGGCCGAATGCTGCTCTTATAACTTACGAATTTATGAACCTATTTTCCCTTCTGCCAATGTTAGGCGGACCTGTTTTCTCTTTCACTCCTTTTTAAAATGGTTTGTCACACTACCATCTACAGTAATTGCTCCATAATCTATAGAATTCTGGAAGATGACAAACAATGCTGCGAGTATTTGCATGGCTCACTGCAGGTTGCATATTAACAAGCCTTGGAGATTTATAGCCCTACAAAACTTTGTTTTACTTGTACCATTTTTATTTCTTGTTTTTGTGAGACGTTTCTCTCTCTAGAATTACTGAAAATGTATCCGTGAGGACCAACAAGAGCATTGGTTTGATTGTTATTCCTTCATTCTGGTAGATTCTCCTGTTCCTGACCGTAAGAGATCTACATTTGTTTTCACTCATCTTTTTTTTGACATAATTAGAAAAGATTTTAACAGGTTGCTTTCATGTTCCTTGCACGTTTCCTCTTGCACTGTATTTTTGCACTCCTTATCGATTCTGTAGAGCTTTATTAGCAGGGCTAAAGTAGGGCAGCACAGCGTGGCAGCTGGTAGAGCCACTGCCTCACAGCGCCAGAGACCCCGGTTCGATCCTGACCTCGGGTGCTGTCTGTGTGGAGTCTATACGTTCTCTCTGCGACCACATGGGTTTTCTCCGGGTACTCCGGTTTCCTCCCATATCCTAAAGACATGCAGGTTTGTAGGTCAATTGGCCCCTGTAAATTGCCCCGACTGTGCAGGGGATGGATGAGAAACTGGAGCAACATAGACCAGGTGTGAACAGGCAATGGATGGTCAGCATGGACTCATTGGGCCAAAGGGCCGGTTTTCATTTAGTATTTCTAAACTAAAGGGCAAAGAATAAAACAAGAACGTTCTTTCACTGTAGTGCGCTGTTTTATCTGTTTGTCGATAGAGAATCTAAATGCAGACTGCATACCTGTATTGTGGAAAATCTCAGTTAAATTGCAAGCAGAACAACGGGCTTCCACACCTCTCATCTGTCACTTTAATTCTCACTCCCACTCTTGGCCATATATTGTTTACCAGAGTCACAGCCTCAAAAAGGCAGCCAGCATCACCAGAGACCCACAACGCCCTGGCCACATTCTCATTTCACTCCTGCCTTTAGGAAGAAGATACAGGAGCCTGAAAGCTGTAGTGTCCAGGTTCAGGAACAGCTTTTTCACAACAACCATCAGGATACTAAACATGACAACCTCCAAATAAACTCTAAACTGCATAGTTGGGGGGGGGGGGGGGGGGGGGGGGGGGGGGGCATCGATTTTGTCTTTTTGCACTATTATTGTCGTTTTTATGTGTATGTATGTATATACATACTTACATACGTACATATATATATATTTTGTCATTTATTATATTGTTTAGAGTACTACATTTACATATTCTGCTGTGCTGCTGCAAAGAGGAATTTCATTGTTCTGTCTGGGATATATGGCAATAAAACTCTCTTGAATTGACTCTTCACTTGTTCCAATGTTATTCAACTTAAGCTTGTATATCATTGGAACAGCCCTTGGAACATTTTTGGTTCAAGTCTTGGCAACATTCACCATCATCCTTCATAAACAAATGTTGCCAGAACTGATTATTTTAATTAAAAGATTCATTAAAATATACTGCGTGGCCACAGGCCCTTCAGCCCATGTAGTCCATGCCATCCATTGATCACGCGTTCATCTGAGTTCACTCCAGTTCTATATTATTCCACTTCGTTGATGGGAATGTACAAGGCATCAGTAGTAAGTTTGCACATGACACTAAAGTAGGTGGTATCTGAGACGTTGAAGATGGTTACCAAAATTTACAACAGGGTCTTGATCAGCTGGGCAAATGGATGAAGAAATGGTTAATGGAGTTTAATGCAAATTAACACAGGGTGTTATATTTTGGGAGGTTCGTAGAGCAGCGGGATCAAGGAGTACAGTTACATCATTTCCTGAATGCGGCATCAAAGATAGCTAGGGTGCTGAAGAAGGCATTTGGTACATTGGCCTTCATTAGTCAGAGTATTGAGTGTCGAAGTTGGGACATTATGTTGCAGTTGTTAAAGATATGGAATGGACTTCATTTTTAATATATCTAGCAAAAAAAATAAAATTGTCTTCAACAAATATCATAAAGACCATCCATTTCCGATAACATGCCACTTATCACTAAATGCAGGTCATCTCAAGGTAGATCACAGCCCGATCAAGTACATTACAAAATGTTCTTCTTCATGTTGGACAATTAGACAGTGAGTCGAGGATGATTTGCTTAGTCACAAGTGCGGCACAGTGGTGCAGCGGTAGAGTTGCTCCCTGCGACCACGTGGGTTTTCTTCGGGTGTTCCACATTCCTCAAACATCCCAAAGACATGCAGGTTTGTAGGTTAATTGGCTTCTGTAAAATGTCTTTTATCTGCATGATAGAGTTACTGTAAATTGCTCCGACTCTGTAGGATGCAAAAGTGGGATAGCATAGAAATAGTGTACGGGTGATTGATGGTTGCCATGGACACGGTGGGCCTGTTTGCACACTGCATCCCTAAATTAAACTAAGCTAATGTATCTCCCCTCAATTAGAGCTCAATAAGGGAGCAATTTGCCCGAGGTACACACACCAATGTTATTTTGCTTGTCCTGCCAATTTGTACAGATAACAATGGAAGTTTTCTCCTCAGAGTTTTGAGGTCCCTGCTGTAGGTAGTCCATAAATCCTATGCTTGCAGGGCAGTGATCACCACTGTCCAGTACATCGTGTGTTTGAAGCTGGAAGTTCCAAGTGCTTCATCTTCAAAACATTATTTTCCTGGCGAGTTGGATTTAGGTGGTGAATTAGCCATTCCCTGTTCTTGTTGAGATGTGACTCCCAAATTATGGAAATTATGGAAAGTAATTCACAACACCCAGGGTATGACTGTTCCCGACCCGAAAGGTCACCTATCCATGTTCTCCGGAGATGCTGCCTGATCTGCTGACTTACTGCCGCACTCTGTCCAGGATCATCCTGTGAACCTTTCTTGTTCATAGGGGAAGGGCTGTGGGTTAGTACTCTGCAGTGGGGCAGAGTTGTAGAGGATTTATTCTACAGATGCTAAGGCCAATTTTCTCAAGTGCTTCAGTGAATGAATGGAGCATTGGGTCACAAATGAAGCATTGATTCTATATGGAACCTGATGGGACAATATAGAATCAATTTTTCATTTTGAAGAGGCAATGTGCAGAAAATTTGTGCACAGAACAACTTCGGAAACATGTTAAAATATCTTACATAGAAACATAGAAAATAGGTGCAGGAGTAGGCCATTCGGCCCTTCGAGCCTGCACCGCCATTCAATATGATCATGGCTGATCGTCCATCTCAGTATCCTGTACCTGCCTTCTCTCCATACCCCCTGATCCCTTTAGCCACAAGGGCCACATCTAACTCCCTCTTAAATATAGCCAATGAACTGTGCTCAACTACCTTCTGTGGCAGAGAGTTCCAGAGATTCATCACTCTCTGTGTGAAAAATGTTTTTCTCATCTCGTTCCTAAAGGATTTCCCCCTTATCCTTAAACTGTGACCCCTTGTCCTGGACTTCCCCAACATCGGGAACAATCTTCCTGCATCTAGCCTGTCCAACCCCTTAAGAATTTAGTACGTTTCTATAAGATCCCTCCTCAATCTTCTAAATTCTAGCGAGTACAAGCCGAGTCTATCCAGTCTTTCTTCATATGAAAGTCCTGACATCGCAGGAATCAGTCTGGTGAACCTTCGCTGTACTCCCTCTATGGCAAGAATGTCTTTCCTCAGATTTGGAGACCAAAACTGTACACAATACTCCAGGTGTGGTCTCACCAAGATCCTGTACAACTGCAGTAGAACCTCCCTAATCTTAAATGTGTAATCCTCTTATTTTTGTAGCTTGCATACTCTGAACGCCCACATGAACATGAGACTTTACATGAAGAGCACAGTGTGGGAGAAACCAGATGTAAACAAGGCATTGGGGCATTAAGCCTTATTTCATCAGCCTCCAAGAACATTGGCAAACAAAACTAAAACTTCTCAGTCATAGTCAAACAAATGTAGGATACAAATTCAACAGCCATAATTACTTTCATTGAATCAGATGATTTAGAATCAGTGAGTCATACAGCATGGAAACAGGTCCTTCGGCTCAACTTAGCCATGCCGACCCAGCAATCTCTGCTAGCTGGGGTAATCTGTGCTAGTCCTATTTCCCCAACTTGGCCCCTATCCCTCTAAACCTTAAATAGACACAATATGCTAGTGATCTTGTGAGTTAATTCAGCATTTTGTGTCTACCTTTGGTATAAACCAGCATCTGCAGTATTTTATTACATTTTTATTACATTCCCTCTAAACCTTTCCTGTCCATGTACCTGTCCAAATGTATTTTAAAATGCCTTTGAAGCGGCTGCATCAACGACCTCCTCTGGCAACTCATTCCATACACCCACCACTTTCTGTGTGAAAAAGATGCCCGTCGGATTCCTATCCATCCTTTCCCTTCTCATCTTAAATTGAATGGGACGACCAGAATGTGGATTCTATTTATTATTGGGTTATCATTTCTTGCTGGTGATAAATTTAAGAAAATTTGAGAACTTAGTCTAAACAGCATTTGATGTGGTGTTAACAAAACATACACACAGAAAGCATGTATTAAAACTGCAATTGGAGTCAGACAACAGTCAGTTGAAAAACTCCCACTGCAATGTTAGGTTACCATTTGAAGTTGGAGATTCTGGAAATTATGAGAATTTGGCAAGTTTGCAATATGTTTTACCCAAGAGCTTACATACTGGGGAATCATGACAGGAAAAGAGGCCTACTTAGTGAAGGCGACTTACAGGTCATACTAAGAGGCAATAAATAGATTAGGCAGTGTTTATTTGCAAAGCATAGCTATCTGAAGTAAAGATAAACACGGCAAGCTGTAAACCAGGATGAGGGCAATAGAACAAGAACGTTTGTTGGCACGGGGCCTGTACTCGCTGGAGTTTAGAAGAATGAGGGGGCACCTCATTGAAACATACAGAGAGTGAAAGACTTGGATAGAGTTGATGTGGAGAGGATGTTTCTACTAGTGGTAGAGTCTAGGACTAGAGGTCATAGCCTCAGAATTAAATCATGTTATTTTTGGAAAGGAGGTGAAGAAATATGTCTTTAGTCAGAGGATTCTTTGCCACAGAAGGCTGTGGCGGCAGTGGGTATTTTTAAGGCAGAGATAGATAGATTCTTGATTAGTACGGGTGTCAGAGTTTATGGGGAGAAGGCACGAGAATGGGGTTAGGAGGGAGAGATAGATTAGCCATGATTGAATGACGGAGTAGACTTGATGGGCCGAATAGCCCAATTCTACTCCCATCACTTATGACCTTATGACCTAAAACTGATCAGGAATCAGTGGAGTCCTTTCTCGCACCCATTTGTCAGACAGACGGGAGAATGGTTTTCTAAATAACAGGGAAAGGAAGGTCAAAGTAACCCTGGGGTAAACACAAAGTTGAAATACTACAGAGAAACGATGATCAGTGAAGAATTATTCTAAAAATGTAAAATCCGCATGTAACTGTATAACAGCTTGTCTTGTCCGTGCTGTGAATGTTTGAAACGCTTTGGCTTCTCTCATAGTGTGAACCACTAAATACTGTTTGAGAAACTCACCGCCACTCTATGAGATGTTCTTTGTGGCTGACCCTATCTGAGCCGCAATTAAGAGGTCAAATGCGATCCATGGGAAAGCCAGAGAGAACACAATCCTGATCTCTCATCTACCTCCTTGGAGACATCGGACTGTCTTTGTTTGGACTTTACTGAACTTTATCTTCCACTAAACATTATTCACGTTATCATATCAGATTCAGATTCAGATTCAACTTCAACTTCAATTGTCATTGTCAGTGTACAATACAGAGACAACGAATATATCTGGATATATCTGACCGTATTTCACTGTACCACGGTACACGTGACTATAATAAGCTAAAATAAACTAAACACACAATTCCCTCCGACAGCAAGTGTAACTGATAATTAGCCTTACTTCCATGCTTTGCCCTGCCCCTCCACTCTTCTAGCATTTCTTCCCTCCATCCTGCAATCAATCTGAAGGAGGTTCCCTACCGGAAACATTACCTATCCATTATCTCCAGGGATGCTGCCCGACCTGCTGAGTTATTCCAGTATTCTATCTCTCTCTTTGGTAACCCAGCAACTGCAGTTCCTTGTTTCTTCATAACAGACGATTTGTAATATTATAGTTTTATTGTGTATTTAGTTGTGTTGCAGCAATGGTGCACCAAGAATTAGATTGTTTCAGACCCAGATTATACGACAATCAAACACAGGTACAGCCTCTGGACAAAACAACGTGCCTTTAGAAAGGAGATGAGAAGGAATTTCTTTAGTCAGAGGGTGGTGAATCTGTGGAATTCATTGCCACAGGTGGCTGTGGAGGCCGTCATTGCTTTTAAAAAAAAGCGGAAATTGACAGCTTCATGATTAGAAAAGGTGTCAAAGGTTACGGGGAGAAGGCAGGAGAATGTGGTTGCGAGGGATTGATAGATCAGCCATGATCGAATGACTCAATGGGCCGAATGAGCTAATTCTGCTCCTATTACTCACAATCTTATGGTGATTTAAGCAGATGGATGCTGAGAACTGCACCTCATAACAAGTTTCTTAATCTCTGGATTTTGTTCAGTGATCTGTCCAATAGCATACATTGTTAGCAATCTCTTGTTTGACTAGCAAAGTCTTGTCTATTGTATGTTTTCATGCTCATCATCCACGGGAATGTTGGAAAAAATAAATCAGCTCCTATAACTTGCGAACTTACGAAGAAACTAATCTCAGAAGTGCTCCAGGCATCCTCAAACAACTAGACGACAGCAGCACGCAATTACGACTGCCACAGCTGAGGGAGAGAGAGTAAAATAGACATTTGGCAGGGGAGAGGGAAAGAATGCATGGATTTCTTAAAAGGTAGCTAAAAGTCCTGGTACATGAATTGTGTGCCGGAAAAACAAGGGACCCGCCTAGCCCATTGAGTCATAGATTTATTCAGACAAAAACTGGCTCTCCCCTTGTCCCAACTCATCCAACGACCAATTGTAGCAAAGTACTGCCCCCAAAGCAACAATTTGAGAAAGTTTCATTATCCATTTTTGCATTAAATGGGCACCCAAAAACAACACACACCACCCATCCTTAACACGACAAGACAACATAACTCATCTTAACCCCTCATGCCCCAAAGTAACACAATCCCCCACAACACACACACAAAACAACTCCACCCATTAATTGCACCCAAAGCAGCACAAGGGACACAAAAGTGCTGAAGTAATTCAACGGGTCAGGAAGCATCTCTGGAGAACATGGATTGGTTTGGCGTTTTGGTGCGGACTCGGTTGGCGGAAGGGCCTGTTTCCACGCTGTATCTCTAAACTAAACTAAGTTGAACTCTTCCCACAGTCCTCCTAATTTTCCAGTTTGAACAACACCTTGTTAAATCACCTCTGCACTGCACAACCACGTCTCTCCTGCAACCAGAACTATACACAGCGCACAGCTGAAGTCTAATTAGTATTGTATCCAAAACCACCTGCATTTCTGTTCTGTGCTTTGGCTAATTAAGGAAAGCATCCCATCCATTTTAACTACTTTATCGATCTTCTTTTTGCTCCTTTAAGTATCCGTGGAGAACAGCTCACAACATATCTCAGCACATGAAAGAATAAAAGGGAACACCGAGGGAGAGGGATGGATGCAGGATGGATGGAGAGAGAGGGAGAGAGAGAGAAAGAGAGAGATGCACAAAATAATCAAGGGCAAGTGCACATGAGAAAGGAAGGTGATTTGTTGTTGTTGTTTCTGCAATCAATACATGAGAAATAAAATGATGCACAAACACATCTCCCTACTCGCATCGATCTGTAAATAATTGCAATCCTACACTCGGAAGCTAATTTCCTCCCCTTAACCCTTAGTCATGGTGAATTGCAATCATAACTTTCCATTGATGATTTCCAATTTTAAACTGATCTATACAGTGCCCTCCATAATGTTTGGGACAAAGACCCATCATTTATTTATTTGCCTCTGTAATCCACAATTTGGGATTTGTAATAGAAAAAAACAAACCACATGTGGCTAAAGTGCACATTGTCAGATTTTAATAAAGGCCATTTTTATACATTTTGGTTTCACCATGTAGAAATTACAGCTGTGTTTATACATAGTGCGCCCATTTCAAGGCACCATGGCTTCTTTGACTTTCATTGGCACAACTTTGGTCCTCATGTTGATAAAGAGCAATAAAAGTTTCCAAAGGTGATGGAAAGACTGGATGAAAGGTGCAGAGAGCTCCCTTATAACTGCCTTAAGGAGGCAATAAAACACACCTGAGCAATTACAAATGCCTGTGAAGCCATATGTCCAAAACATTATGGTGCCCTGAAATGGGGGAACTATGTATAAACACTGCTGTCATTTCTACATGGTGAAACAAAAATTTATTAAAATGGCCTTTAATAAAATCTGACAATGTGCACTTTAACCACATGTGATTTTCTCTATTACAAATCTGAAATTGTGGAGTACAGAGGCAAATAAATAAATGATGGGTCTTTGTCCCAAACATTATGGAGGGCACTGTACATTGCTTGAGTCATAGAGTCATACAGCATGGAAACAGGCACTTCGTCCCAATTTGCCCGCACCGACATCCCACATGCATTCATTTGGCCCATATCCCTCTAAACCTGTCCAACCCATGTACCTGTCCAATTGCTTCTTAAACGTTGCAATATTCACTGCCTCAACTACCTCCTCCGGCAACTCGTTTCATAATTATTCTTGCCCCCGACTCCTTACCATAAGGCCATATCGTATCATATAATCAAGAATGCCTACTAACTGACTGTAGAGAATAATACAAACAAGTTATAAGTTTACCTTTGGGCACGCGAATGTGAGTTGCAATCGGTGTGAACGTACCCAGTTTGAAATAAAATTGGAGCAGAGCACTTCATAACATTAGCAAAACATTGTATCGAAAAATGATGGTAACTACCCTCTAAGAGACACATTACTTCACCCTAGGTACACAAAAAAACTGGAGAAACTCAGCGGGTGCAGCAGCATCTATGGAGCGAAGGAAATAAGCAACGTTTCGGGCCGAAACCCTTCTTCAGACTGATAGAGGGTGGCGGGGACCCTATTCACCCTATTCAGCCAAGTCCCCTTTGTTCCAGCAATGACCCTTTCCCACCTTCTCTGCCACCTCCACCAACTCGTTTCTTTCTCTGGAAGAACTCTTCAGGTCAGGCAGCATTTGCAGAGGGAAATGGACAGACGATATTTCAAGTCGGGACACATAGATTCATAGACCCCTACAGCGTGGACACAGGCCCTTCGGCCCAACTTGCCTACACTGACCAACATGTCCCATCCACACTAGTCCCAGCTGCCTGCAGGTTTGGCCCATATTCCTCTAAACTTGTCCTATCCACGTATCTGTCTAAATGTTTCTCAAACGTTGGGCAATCTTCCCTTCCTCAACGGCCTCCTCTAGCTGACTCCATACGCCCACCATCCTTCTAGTGAAAAAGGTTACCACTCAGGTTCCTGTTGAATCTTTCCCCCCTTACCTTAAAGCTATAACCTCTGGTTCTCGATTCCCCTACTCTGGGAAAGAGTTATCCAATCTATTCCTCTCATGATTTTGTACACATCTATAAGAGTTGAGGCAAGGACTATCCAACCATTTAAGAAACAGTTAAACAGGTACATGGATAGGACAGGTTTGGAGGGATATGGACCAAATGCGGGCAGGTGGGACTAGTGTAGCAGGGACATGTTGGCCGGTGTGAGCAAGTTGGGCCGAAGGGCTTGTTTCCACACTGTATCACTCTATGACTCGATGACTCTAAGATGACCCCTCATCCTCTTGCTCTCCAAGGAATAAAATCAGAGTCAGCGCAACCTCTCCCTATAGCTCAGGCCTTTGAGTACTGGCAACATCGTTGTAAGTCTTCTCAGCATCCTTTCCAGCTTGACAACATCTTTCCTATAACATGACCATAACTGAACACGATACTCTAAACGTGACCTCACCAATGTCTTATGTAACTGCAATATGACTTCCCAACATCTATACTCATTAATCTGACTGATGAAGGCCTATGTGCCGTAACGATGAAAGCCTACACGATGAAAATGCTCTCTTGTTTTGACATCCCTACCACAGGATAAAGATTTTGGCTACCAACCCTACCTACACCTCTCAGAAATGTATATTCAGATTACCCTCTGCCAACAAGTATTCGTGGAGAACAGAAGGATGCTGGAACAATGAGAATTGATGTTAAAAATACTGTACATCACATTAGTATTCTCTGCAATAACCTTTAAATAAATTCCTGAGCGATATGTCATTTCCCCTTTTAAATAGCAACATTTTATACCTCACTTCTGTATTTTACAGCTGAACAGTGTGAACATAAATTACAGAAAAAGCAACTGAAATGAATGAATCTACTCACCAAGACGAAGTGCCAAATATGATAAGGGGGTGCTGCTACTAATCACCTACAACTGCACTGTACTGATGCTTAAATGTAAATAAACTAAGAAAATTTTGTTCACAATTATTTTTCATAACCTTGTAAATAAAATGAATTGAGTTCATTTTCATTCAAACTATTATTTTGTGGCAAGAGAATTATGGATGTGAGAAGTCAAGTCAAATCAGGTTTATTGTCACGTGTGTAAGTTTGTTGAGGTACATTTACTATGAAGGGTTGCTTATACGTAGCAGCATCACAGGCTGAATGTTTGAGGAAACCAGAGCACCCGTAGGAAACCCACGCGGTTACAGGGAGAACATACAGACTCCACACAATACTCATAAACTCACTACAATCTCCAACTGATCTCTGAACTCCAAACTGCTTTGGTCGCACTCGGGATTTGGGGTTTTGTTTTGCACTATATTGTTAATTTATTGAACTTTTTTGTTTGTTTGTTTATTATAGCACTCCCTCCCCCCCCCCCCCCCCTCCCTCCCCCCCCCCCCCCCAGAAAATACACATAAATTCTCCAAGGCAGAGAAAAGAACAAGACTGTACAAGAGAAAACAATAACGACATGAGTGTAAAATACAAGGAGAAAACAAGCAGATGTTTCTGTATAAATGAGTTTAATGTGTCACCCCTCAGCCTTCTATGCTTCAGGGAAGGCAAACCCAGCCTACCTAATCTTTCCCCATTCTTCCTTTTCTCCAGAGATGCTGCCCGACCCGTTGAGATACTCCAGCTCTGTGTGTCCTTCTGTGTAAACCAGCATCTGCGGTTCTTTTTTTCCACATTCTCCCCATTGCTAATGTTTTCCAATCCAGGCCACGTCCTGGGGAAACTAACTGTTCTCATAGAAACATAGAAACATAGAAAATAGGTGCAGGAGTAGACCATTCGGCCCTTCGAGCCTGCACCGCCATTCAATATGATCATGGCTGATCACCCAACTCAGTGTCCTGTACCTGCTTTCTCTCCATACCCCCTGATCCCTTTAGCCACAAGGGCCACATCTAACTCCCTCTTAAATATAGCCAATGAACTGGCCTCAACTACCTTCTGTGGCAGAGAGTTCCAGAGATTCACCACTCTCTGTCATATCAGAGAGGATGAATGCATAGAATCTTTTACCCAGAGTAGGGGGTCATGAACCAGAGGACATAGGCTTAAGGTGAGAGGAAGAAAATTAATAGGAACGTGGGGAGCAACATTTTCCACACAGAAGGTGTTGGGTATATGGACCAAGCTGCCAGGGGAGGTAGTTGAGGCAGGTGGTACAACAACGGCACAGTGGTGCAACGGTAGAGGTTTGTTCTTTTTTGCCCGACATGCTCTCTATATTTTTTTCTTCACAGTTATAAAATCTGTCCATTCTGGCCTTGTCCCTGTGAACAGGATTCTAAGCATCGCACTGCGCAAAGAGTACAAGTGCCCCCATTACATCACACTGATTAGGACGTATACACAAAGAACTGCAGATGCTGGTTTACAAAAAAAGACACAAAGTGTTGGAGTAACTCAGTGGGTCAGAATGTGGATAGGCGATGTGTTTGGTTGGGATCCTTCTTCAGACACATTGATTGATTGAAAGATACTGTATGGAAACAGACCCTTTGGCCCACTGAGTCCATGCCGACCATCCTTCACACTATCTACATGGTCTCACTATCGCATCCGCTCCCTACACACTAAAGGCAATTTTAGAGAGGCCAAACCCACACTAATGTGGAATGTGGGAGGAATCCGGAGCACCCAGAAGAAACCCACAAGGTCACAGGGAGAACGTGCAAACTCCACCCAGACAGCACCCGAGGCCACGATTGCACCCGGGTCTCTGGCGCAGTGAGGCGGCAGGTCTACCAGTGGTTCCACTGTCCTACTCTGCCACTTTATTTCATCCTATCAGGGAGATTCCTTTTGTTCACCCCATCTCCCCCCCCCACCTCCACTGCCCCCTAAATTAACTGGTTTATGTCACTCAGTTCTGTTGACAGGTCCCAGACCTGTAACATTAAACAAAAACTCTTTCAACACGCCATGTCTGACCTGCTGAGCTTTCCTTGCATTCACTATTGATGTTACTTTTCATGTTTTCAGCAACTGCAGTTATTGCTTTGCTTTTTAGTGGAAAAGCTTACTATTTCAGCAGTTGAACAGCAATTTATTTATAGTCATCTTACCTACTTTATCAGATTAAAAAGCAAGGCTGTCATCCAAAATGGCCTTTACAACTCCCACATAAATCAGTGTCTATTACATGTTAGAGGTCTTTAGACTTTAGAGATACAGCGTGGAAACAGGCCCTTCAGCCCACCGAGTCCATGCTGACCAGCAATCGCCCCGCGCACCAGCAGTATCCTACACACGAGGGACAATTTAGAATTTGCAGAATGCCAATTAACCTAGAAACCCGCACGTCTTTGGAGTGGGGGAAGAAACCGGAGCCCTGGAGAAAACCCACACAGTGACAGGGAGAATGTGCAAACTGAGTACAGACGGCACCCGTATTCAAGGTCGAACCTGTGTCTCTGGCGCTGTGAGGCAGCAACTATACTGCTGCGCCACCATGCTGCCTGAAAAATGAATGAATGAATGAATGAATGAATGAATGAATGAATGAATGAATACAGGCCTCTTCTTAAAATGAAGCATTGCTGAGCTGGAAAAGGAGATGTGGGGACTACCCCAGTCAGGGTTCACCCAGCAAACCCTTTTCTACCCAGAGCAGTCTGGAGGAAAAAAGGACACTTGTTTCCATTAGTGGGCGAGTTTAGGTCTAGAGGCCATAGCCTCAGAATTGAAGGATGTTCTTTTAGGAAGGAGGTAAGGAGAAATTTCTTTAGTCAGAGGGTGGTGAATCTGTGGAATTCCTTGACGCAGAAGGCTTTGGAGGCCAAGACAGGGGAACATTTTAAGGCAGAAATAGATAGATTTTACTTCGGAGTCATGTGAGTGATTCCGTGAAGAACCTGTTCAGCACGCATGCGCGGCATTACGTCCAGCAGAGCAACAGCGGCACAGCGGGAGTCAGGCGCTCCCGCTATGGAGGTGAAAGAACGGACCGTTAGGTAAGCTGACGTCAGCTTTTTCTTTCACAGGGAGCCTTCTGCTGTCCGGCAGAGAAGAAAGGCTCTACAACAAACCTGTCCCCCGCTCGACTCCACGGAGGAGCGTTCCATCTCGCGGGGGCAGCAACAAGGCGGTAGGACCGCTTACCCGGCGCACCGCTATCCCGACACCGTGCCGAGCCCAGCCCCGCTAGCGCCTGAGCAGCGGGCTGGAAGTAACGCCACGGAGGCGTCCAGCCGGTGGCTCCGACTTATCGGACGGGGACGTCTTTCCACCCGCCCGGGGGGAAAGACAGCCGCCTGAACAGACCTGTCCCCCGCTCGACTCCACGGAGGAGCGTTCCATCTCGCGGGGGCAGCAACAAGGCGATAGGACCGCTTACCGGGCGGTCCGCTACCCCGACACCGCGCCGAGCCCAGCCCGCTAGCGCCTGAGCAGCGGGCTGGATGTAAAGCCAAGTAAGAGGCGTCCGGCCTGGTGGCTCCGACTTTTCGGACGGGGACGTCTCTCCACCCGCCCGGGGGAGAGACAGCCGCTTGAGCCGCCTGGAACGGCTCTTGGAGCAGGAGCTCCAGCGAAGTGCACCCCAGGAGGGGCGCTCTCGCAGAGGGGGGTCAGGCACTCCCTCCACAGTGCCTTGTGCACTGTCCATTGCTTCCTCCTTTCCAGAGGATAGCTTTGGTGACCAGGACTGGGCTGGTCAAGAACAGGGGCAATGGCTGAAGATCTCGGGAGTATGCAAGGGGTGCAGGAACAGGAAGAGCTGCTAGGTGTGGTGGACAGCTAGGTGGAAACCCCACGTGCAGGAGGCCGTTAAAAGCCTGACGACAGCCATCACATCGTTTTTTCCTCGTTCCATGGACAAATACGGAGATGACCACAACCTTCGTAAAGTCATAAGACCTGCCATAAAATCCTACATTGCGGGGTTGTGCATACCCCAGCCACTGAGCCAGACCCACTGCTCTTTGGCAAAAACCTCACAAAGCATATGAAGGACATGCAAGAAGTTTTATAAAACTTTCGGCTCATGAGGGCAGGGCCGGGACGAGTAAACCAAAAACAGTCATTCCTACGCAGCAGCACCCCATCGCGTCCATCAGTCAACGTCTACCATATCGGACTGATGAAAGCTCGGGGTCCGCATTCTATCACCGAAAGTCTTCTTTAGACCAGGGCCCAGAGCGACACGTGCAACACTCGTTGGACCGGCAGGAAACAGAAGAATACCCATAACCACGGGGGTAGGTGGGTCTGGTTCCTACCAGTATATAGAGTAATACTAACACATGGGAGTCTATGACGAGTGATCAGTATATACTCAATGGCATTAGTGAATGCAAATACAATTCATACTAGAAAAATTGCCACCAGGTCAACATTCACCCCAGAGCGTATTTTTCCCCTCTCCGTTAAAGAAACAAGAGGGACAAGCTGAACTGGTGAGAATAATTACAAAGGGTATCATGGGAAAACCTGAACCCTTGCAATTCGTATCAAATATATTCACTAAACCCAAAAAAGATGGTGGATGTCGTATCATCATTGACTTAACTTCACTAAATATGTTTGTTAAGTATATACATTTCAAAATTGAACCGGTTGTTACTGCCAAACAACTAAATTCCAAAGGATACTTCATGGCAAGCATTCATCTTAAAGATGTTTACTATTTAGTACCATTCACAAGGATCATCGCAGATACCTGAAATTTACCTGGATGGGGCAGCTATAGCAGTTTAAAGCATTACCCAATGGGTTCACATCAGCCCAAGAGTGTCACCAAGACACTAAAACCAGCTCTGGCAATATTCAGAAGACAAAAACATATTGTCATGGCATATCTTGATGATATCCTAAATGGTAGGCAAGACCATGAATTTGACTATGTTAGCTGTTCAGCTACCAAACAGTTATTCGAAATCCTGGGGTTGTCTTACATCCAGATAAATCTAAGTTGAAGCCATCCTCTATCATGGACTACTTGGGCTTCACAATTCATGCACCAATTTAATGGTCAACAAACTACCAACTACTCGACAAGTAACAGAGTAATTGGGAAAATGGTAGCAGCATTTCCGGCTACATAATTCGGACATTTGTACCAAAAACGACATACAGGTCATTATGATCGTTTCATGAAGTTACCCACTGAAGCAATATCAGAACTACAGTGGTGGGCAAAAAACGTTTGACATAGTTTCAGCCTATTATCATCACTAACCCTACGTCAGTTATCCAAACAGATGCCAGTGCTCAAGACTGGGGAGCAACTAACTCTATATCCAGCACAAGTAGTAGATGGACTAACCCAGAATCATCATTATCACTTACACTGGGCATTAATTATCTAGAGATGTTGGGTTACTTTTATGGTTTAAAAGCATATGCATAAATATACATCACTTGCATGTACGGTCATAAATAGATAAAACTACGGTGGTGGCCTACATTAACCATATGGGCGGCATAAAATCGGTATCATGCGACAAGTTGGTCAACACAATTTGGCAATGGCGTGTCCAAAGACATATTTGGCTATCAGTAACTTACCTGCCAGGTAAGCTAAATACAGTGGCAGACACCAGGTCACGTAAATTTAATGACAACATCGAATGGATGTTAAAACCCAAAAAAAAAATTCACAAAAGTTATCAAGCAATATGGCACGCCAGATATCGATTTATTTGCATCAAGGCTAAATCACCAGGTACCTATGTATGTCGCTTGGGAACCAGACCCTGAGGCAGCAGCGGTAGATGCGTTCGCGCTGGAATGGGGAAATTCTTCTTCTATGCATTTCCTCCCTTCTGCCTCATCAGTCGGGGACTACGCACAGTACAAATGGACTCTGCTTCAGGTATTTTGATAGTACCCGACTTGCCTACACAGCCATGGTTCCCAATACTCCATGACATGGTTATTGAAACTCCGATGGTATTCCCCAGTGACCCAGAGTTATTAACACCCAGTGTCCGGCACAAGCCACCCGTGCCATGAAAAAATCAAACTCCTGGGTTGCAGATTCTGCACAAACCACTTCTGGGACTGGGATTATCATAACAAACCGTCGATACCATGTCAGCATCCCTCCGAACATCCACTAAAAAACAGCACTTCTCCAGCATCAAAAAATGGGAGAAGTACTGCTTGGATACAGGGACCACCTACTCAACCGCTACAGTTACCAACGTACTGGAATTTCTGGCGAACCTTCACCACGATGAAGGACTCAGCTACAGAGCCATCAACACAGCTAGAATTGCCCTGCCTGTCTATTTAAAACCAGCTCCAGGACAACAGGCCATGGGCTCCCACCAGCTGGTGGTCAAACTAATGAAGGGTATTTACAACTCTAACCCCCTAGACCAAGGTACACCCATATATGGGATGTGAGTGTGGTCCTGACATACCTCAGGGGATGGCCACCAGCCAGATCCCTCAACCTGGAACCATCTATGCTCAAAACACTCATGTTGATGGCACTTGTAGCTGCACAGAGGGTCCAGTCACTACACCTATTGCGACTGGACACCATGCTCACAGCTCCAGACCAGATCTCTGTCGTTATCCAGGGAATGATCAAACAGAGCAGACCAGGAACACCTAATCCAGTCGTGGAATTCCGGGCCTACCCGCCAGAAACACGGTTATGTGCCATGACCCTACTATCGTACATAGACACAACCAAAATATTCGAGGGAGATGAAAAGCCTTGTGGGTCAGTCATAAAAAACCTTATGGTCGGGTGACGAGCCATTTCGAGATGGCTCAAGCAGGTACTAAAAGCTGCTGGGATAAAAACTAACATGTACAAATTTCATTCCGCCAGGGCAGCATCCACGTCGACGGCTAAAAGAATGGACGTGCCTATAAACCACATCCTGGCTACAGCATGATGGCGGGGGGAAAGACCGTTCAGAAATTTTATAATAAGCCATTGACAAAACCTGTTTTATCTGCAGGAAAGATTTTACAGACTGCAAATATTTAATTTAAGCCCAGGGGAGCAATTTAATTTCTTTGTTGTTATTGTTAAAAAATACCATTGTGTTTTTCTACAAACAGATTCATTGGTTGATTACGATAACACACTTCCTCCCTCAAAGACTTCGGCAATGTAGTAATAACTGTTACACGGTTTGAAATCACAGAGCTTTGAAATCTTCACGGAATCACTCACGTGACTCCGAAGTAAAATAGTAAGATTAAACGAGAACTTACCAGTTTGAAGTTTGATCTGTATTTTATGAGGAGTTACGATGAGGGATTACGTGCCCCCCGCTCCCACCATCAATAATATGGGTCAAATTCATAAACTGATGTCTCCTTATCTTTACTATGTTTACTTCAATAACTGTGTCTATCTGTGATTCCACACCGCTGCTTTGAAGTATGCCGCGCCTGCGCACTGAGCGGGTTCTTCACGTAATCCCTCATCGTAACTCCTCATAAAATACAGATCAAACTTCAAACTGGTAAGTTCTCGTTTAATCTTACTATTCTTGATTAGTACGGGTGTCAGAGGTTATGGGGAGAAGACGGGAGAATGGGGTTAGGAGGGAGAGATACTGTAGATCAGCCATGATTGAATGGCGGTGTAGACTTAATGGGCCGAATGGCCTAATTCTACTCCTATTCCTTATGACCTTATGACGTAATTTCAGGCGCATGCAGTAGGCCACAGGATCCTCTGATATCTGACCCTGTTCAGATTCCGTACTTGCTGATGTCTGCACCAAGCCAGGCATGGGGGTTTGACTCTGAACCCCACTCTAACAAGCTGCCACTGCAGCTCAGGGCATTTGCACCACTCTCCTGGGATGCCCACCATTCCTCGGCTCTCTTGGGTACAAGGAACTGCAGATGCTGGTTGACAAATGAAAATAATACAAAGTGCTGGAGTAACTCAGTGGGTCAGGCAGCATTTCTGGAGACCATGGGCAGCATTCATTTCGGGGGACAGGGACAATTCTTCAGACTTTGAAGGAAGGTTCTGAACCGAAACGTCACCTCTCCATGTTCTCCAGAGATGCTGCCTGACCCGTTTGGTTACTCCTGCACTTTGTGTCCTTTTTCAGATCTCTTAATTTGGGAGAGTTTTTAATCACAAAGGTCAGGTTGTAATGTTGACCTTTGATCCAGAAACCCTATCACCCCTTAGCCACACACACACACACTCATACAACACACACCTAGGTGCCCCATTACACTAGTCCTGCCTGCCTGTGTTTGTGCCATCTCCCTCTAAAGCTTTCCTACCCATGCACCTGTCCAAATGCCTTTTAAATGTTTAATGACATACATCACAAGATATGAAAAATTACAAAGAACGAAGGAATGAAAGGTATATCGCCTTCTCCGCAGCCAACAATGGACCATTGTGGGCTCCACCGTTCCTTAATCATCGTTGCTTTGATTTGTCCTTTGCATACCTTTCATTCATTTGCTCTTTGTATCTTTTCATATCTCTAGTTTCCCTCTCCCCTGACTCTCAGGCTGAAGAAGGATCTCGAAACATCGCCAACAACATTTCTCCAGAGATGCTGCCTGACCTGCTGAGTTACTCCAGCATTTTGTGTCTATCTTCAGAGATGCTGCCTGACCCGCTGAGTTACTTCAGCATTTTGTGTCTATCTTCAGAGATGCTGCCTGACCCGCTGAGTTACTCCAGCATTTTGTGTCTATCTTCAGAGATGCTGCCTGACCCGCTGAGTTACTTCAGCATTTTGAGTCTATCTTCAGTGGAAACCATTTTCTGGTCCAGCAGAGACATTTTTGCATTAAACAAGTGGGAAATGAAGCCCTAATGCCCACTTGTCACAAGGCAACTGTATTCTCTATCCGCACTATTTATTTGTTTCCCGTTGCTATCTTATACCTTTGCTGCTAATGCTCCCTCTTCATAACAGGAAGGGTGCTGTCTGAGGCCATCTATCGTTCTCACAGGTAGTCAACAGTTAACATTTCCCTTGCTCACTGCTCGCTGCCTTTGATTCACCAGGGACAGGACACGCTCGGCAGCTGAGCTCAAACTCAACTCCAATTTCCAGAAATATATTGGAAAGAAAATACTGACTTTGTCTGCACCTTGAGAAAGACAAAACCATGTTTGGTAATCTCTTGGTTGTGAGCCAGGGCATCGGATCATTGAATGCACTGGTTTAGAGCTAAGGTCAAGGCCGGTGTGCAGTAGCAGAATGGAGATGAAAACACAGAGACAGGAGCATACTGTGCAGCCTCAGTAACATGTCAGAGAAATAATTGTTGTGAAAATGGTTACTCAAGGGTTTTCCATCTTAATATTCTTCAACAATGTTTTCTTGGAGTTCTTTAGCAGCCAATTTGTTGAATGCTGTGTGTGATTTGTTTATAATAGTCAACAAGAAATGGCCTTTATTTACGTGCGTGTGTGTGCGTGTGTGTGTGTGTGCGCCCATATGACAATAGACAAATAGACAATAGACAATAGGTGCAGGAGTAGGCCATTCGGCCCTTCGAGCAAGCACCGCCATTCAATGTGATCATGGCTGATCATCCACAATCAGTACCCCGTTCCTGCCTTTTCCCCATATCCCCTGACTCCGCTATCTTTAAGAGCCCTATCCAGCTCTCTCTTGAAAGCATCCAGAGAACCAGCCTCCACCGCCCTCTGAGGCAGACAATTCCACAGACTCACAACTGTGAGAAAAAGTGTTTCCTCGTCTCCGTTCTAAATGGCTTACCCCTTATTCTTAAACTGTGCGTATGTACTGTCCATGTGTGAGCAACGGTCAGCCCAGCCTGTTACATGCACATGTATGTCTGTGTGCCTGCCGCATGCGTGTTTGTGTGCATGCACTAGTATGTTTATATATGCACCCATGTATGTGCGTGAGTGTATGTATGCTGCATGTATGCACATGTATAACATATAACATATAACAATTACAGCACGGAAACAGGCCATCTCGGCCCTACAAGTCCGCGCCGAACAATTTTTTTTTTCCCTTAGTCCCACCTGCCTGCACTCATACCATAACCCTCCATTCCCTTCTCATCCATATGCCTATCCAATTTATTCTTAAATGATACCAACGAACCTGCCGCCACCACTTCCACTGGAAGCTCATTCCACACCGCTACCACTCTCTGAGTAAAGAAGTTCCCCCTCATGTTACCCCTAAACTTCTGTCCCTTAATTCTGAAGTCATGTCCTCTGGTTTGAATCTTCCCTATTCTCAAAGGGAAAAGCTTGATCACATCAACTCTGTCTATCCCTCTCATCATTTTAAAGACCTCTATCAAGTCCCCCCTTAACCTTCTGCGCTCCAGAGAATAAAGACCTAACTTATTCAACCTATCTCTGTAACTTAGTTGTTGAAACCCAGGCAACATTCTAGTAAATCTCCTCTGTACTCTCTCTATTTTGTTGACATCCTTCCTATAATTGGGCGACCAAAATTGTACACCATACTCCAGATTTGGTCTCACCAATGCCTTGTACAATTTTAACATTACATCCCAGCTTCTATACTCAATGCTCTGATTTATAAAGGCTAGCATACCAAAAGCTTTCTTTACCACCCTATCTATATGAGATTCCACCTTCAAGGAACTATGCACGGTTATTCCCAGATCCCTCTGTTCAACTGTATTCTTCAATTCCCTACCATTTATCATGTACGTCCTATTTTGATTTGTCCTGCCAAGGTGTAACACCTCACATTTATCAGCATTAAACTCCATCTGCCATCTTTCAGCCCATTTTTCCAAATGGCCTAAATCACTCTGTAGACTTTGGAAATCCTCTTCATTATCCACAACACCCCCTATCTTGGTATCATCTGCATACTTACTAATCCAATTTACCACCCCTTCATCCAGATCATTGATGTACATGACAAACAACAAAGGACCCAACACAGATCCCTGAGGCACCCCACTAGTCACCTGCCTCCAACCCGACAAACAGCCATCCACCATTACCCTCTGGCTTCTCCCATTCAGCCACTGCTGAATCCATCTTGCTATTCCTGCATTTATACCCAACAGTTTAACCTTCTTAACCAACCTTCCATGAGGAACCTTGTCAAAGGCCTTACTAAAGTCCATATAGACAACATCCACTGCTTTACCCTCGTCAATTTCCCTAGTAACCTCTTCAAAAAATTCAAGAAGATTAGTCAAACATGACCTTCCAGGCACAAATCCATGTTGACTGTTCCTAATCAGACCCTGATTATCCAGATGCTTATATATATTATCTTTAAGTATCTTTTCCATTAATTTGCCCACCACTGAAGTCAAACTAACAGGTCTATAATTGCTAGGTTTACTCTTAGAACCCTTTTTAAACAATGGAACAACATGCGCAGTACGCCAATCCTCGGGGACTATTCCCGTTTCTAATGACATTTGAAATATTTCTGTCATAGCGCCGGCTATTTCTACACTAACTTCCCTCAATGTCCTAGGGAATATCCTGTCAGGACCTGGAGACTTATCCACTTTTATATTTTTCAAAAGTGTCAGTACTTCTTTTACTTTGAAACTCATAGTATCCATAACTACTCTACTAGTTTCCCTTACCTCACATAATTCAATATCCTTCTCCTTGGTGAATACCGAAGAAAAGAAATTGTTCAATATCTCCCCCATCTCTTTTGGCTCTGCAGATAGCTGCCCACTCTGTTTCTCCAATGGACCAATTTTATCCCTCGTTATCCTTTTGCTATTAATATAGCTGTAGAAACCCTTTGGATTTACTTTCACCTTACTTGCCAAAGCAACCTCATATCTTCTTTTAGCTTTTCTAATTTCTTTCTTAAGATTCTTTTTACATTCCTTATACTCCTCAAGCACCTCATTTACTTCATGCTGCCTATAATTATTGTAGATCTCCCTCTTTTTCCGAACAAGATGTCCAATTTCCCTTGAAAACCAGGGCTCTTTCCAATTTTTACTGTTTCCTTTCAACCGAACAGGAACATAAAGATTCTGTACTCTTAAAATTTCCCCTTTAAATGTCCACCATTTCTCTTCTACATCTTTCCCATAAAACAAAATGTCCCAGTCCACTCCTTTTAAATCATCTCGCATCTCATCAAAGTTAGCCTTTCTCCAATCAAAAATCTCAACCCTAGGTCCAGTTCTGACCTTCTCCATAATTATATTGAAACTAATGGTATTGTGATCACTGGACCCGAAGTGCTCCCCAACGCATACCTCCGCCACCTGTCCCGTCTCATTTCCTAACAGGAGGTCCAGCACTGCCCCTCCTCTAGTAGGTACCTCTATGTATTGCTGCAAAAAAACTATCCTGCACACATTTTACAAACTCCAAACCATCCAGCCCATTTACAGAATGTGTTTCCCAGTCTATGTGTGGAAAGTTGAAAACTCCCACAATCACTACCTTGTGCTTACTACTAATATCTGCTATCTCCTTACATATTTGCTCTTCCAATTCTCGTTCCCCATTTGGCGGTCTATAATACACCCCTATAAGTGTTGCTACACCTTTCCCACTTCTCATTTCCACCCAAATAGCCTCCCTAGATGAGCCCTCCAATCTATCCTTCCAAAGCACTGCTGTAATATCTTCCCTGACTAGCAATGCAACACCACCACCTCTTGCCCCTCCAATTCTATCACACCTGAAGCAACGAAATCCTGGAATATTTAGTTTCCAATCACAGCCCTCCTGCAACCATGTTTCACTGATCGCCACAACATCATACTTCCAGGTGTCTATCCAGGCTCTAAGCTCATCCACCTTTCTTACAATGCTCCTAGCATTAAAATATGCACATTTAAGAAACCCCCCGTCTCTTCTTCTCTGTTTATTTCCTTTTTTTTCTTTCTCCTCTTGTGTCCGAGTGCTTCCCTTTTCTGCTTCCTGCCTCCCATTCGGTCTACTAGCTTTCTCTATTTGAGTCCCTCGCCCCAACCATTCTAGTTTAAAGTCACATGTGTGTGTGTTTCTCAGCGTGTGTGAATGATATGATGCTTACTATTGAATGTGATACATGACCGTACTCCATTTTCCCATGTCTTTAATGAACACCAGGTTCTTCATCTGACCTTTAAATTTAATGCTACTCTTTGCAGACGGAATAAAATGAACAAAACATTGCAACATTAGATGTGATCAACTCCATTGCTGTAGAACGTGGCCTACAGTGGTGGAGCAGCGGCAGAGGACACACTGGCTACGCTTGGCCAGGCCGACCCTGCAACGCCCCCACGACAACAGGCTTCATGGTCAGGTCAAGAACCCTGCACTTACAACAACTGGGACTTGAAAATGGTGCCAAACAAGGCGACTCTGTAAAGTGCCTCAGTGTACTACTGCTATACGCTTGTACTGTATCTGAGATGCTTCTCTAAGATGTATCCAAGTGTCCATTTATAGCGATACTTGTACTGAACTGTACATAAAAATGAATTTCACTGTAGCATGTGACAATAAAGTACTGTTGAACCATTGAACCATTAACATGAAACTCAACGGAGGGGCATTCTCACAGGGACCTGTAACTGTTGATTTTGTGACCTTCTGTTCTGCCCGAGTGCCTGCTTCACAGTAACTCAATTTAGAAGGATGAGAGAGGATCTTATTGAAACATATAAGATTATTAAGGGTTTGGGCAAGCTCGAGGCAGGAAACATATTCCTGATGTTGGGGGAGTCCAGAACCAAGGGCCACAGTTGAAGAATAAGGGGTAAGCTATTTAAAACGTAGATGAGGAAACATTCTTAACACAGAGAGTTGCGAGTCTGTGGAATTCTCTGCCTCAGAGGGCAGTGGAGGCCAGTTCTCTGGATACTTTCAAGAGAGAGCTTGATAGGGCTCTTAAAGATAGCAGAGTCAGGGGATATGGGGAGAAGGCAGGAACGGGGTACTGATTGTGGATGTGATCACATTGAATGGCGGTGCTGGCTCGAAGGGCCGAATGGTCTACTCCTGCACCTATTGTCTATTGTCTAATACATCTGAAAGTTGGTCTTAGTCACAGTAATCAGGAAACTATTGGTTTCGACTTGGAACCCATCAAATTCGCAAATGTTCTTCATGGAAGGAGTTCTTGTTGTCGTTACCCTATCTCGTTCCAGACCATGAATGCAGTTGACTCTTTAGTGTCCTCTCAGTTTAGGGCCAATTTGAGATGGGAAACAAATGATGGTATCGCCAGCAATATCAACATTTGGGGAACAAATTAATAGTTCAGTGTTTAGAGATACAACATGGCAACAGGCCCTTCGGCCCACCGAGTCCATGCCGACCATACGACCATTCCATGTCATTCCACTTTGTCATCCACTAGGGGCAATTTGCAGAGGCCAACTAAGATACGAACCGGCGCATCTTTGGGATACGAGAGGAATCCGGAGCACCCGGAGAAAACCCACACTGTCACAGGAAGAATGTGCAAACTCCACACAGATAGCGACCAAGGTCAGGAGCAAACCCAGGACACCGGCAGTGTGAGACAGGCGTTCTACCAGCTGAAAATAATGACCTAAAGTTGCCTTAAAGTGTACAGGCAACCATATAGTATAAACATGGACACAAAGTGCTGGCGTATCTCAGTGGGTCAGGCCGCATCCCTGATGATCATGCATAGGTGACATTTCGAGATGGAACCTGAAAGGACACCCATCCACATTCTCCAGAGATACTTCCCAACCAACTGCGTTACTCCATCACTTTGTGCCCTTTTTTGGTAACCAGTATCAGCAGTTCCTTGTTTCTACAGCCATAAAGTATAGGTTTAGATTAGTTCATAGATACAGCGTGGAAACAGGCCCCTTGGCCGACCGAGTCCACGCTGACCAGCGAACCCCTTAAATTGACACATTCCTACACACAAGGGACAACTTACAATTTTTTTAACGGTGCACCCAGGGAAAACCCACGGGGAGAACACAGAAACATAGAAAATAGGTGCAGGAGTAGGCCATTCGGTCCTTCGAGCCAGCACCGCCATTCAATATGATCATGGCTGATCATCCAAAATCAGTACCCCGTTCTGGCTTTTTCCCCCATATCCCTTGATTCCCTTAGCCCGAAGAGCTAAATCTAACTCTCTCTTGAAAACGTACAAACTCCATGCAGACAGCACCCGTAGTCAAGATCAAACCCGGGTCTCTGGTGTGGTGACTCTACAGCTGTGCCACTGTGCTCCCTTTATTGCAGGATATGCAATGAGGAACTGGTTTATAGATAGAAGATAACTGGCTTTATATTGTTGGTTGAGAGTTGAATGATGCCAACACACTGATGAAGAATGTCCCAACTTAGCTCTAAACATTGGCATGAGATTCCTGAGATGGACAATAAATGCTGGAGTAACTCAGCGGGCAGGCAGCATCTCGGGAGAGAAGGGATGTGTGACATTTCGGGTCGAGACTCTTCGTCAGATTCCTGAGGCCTCTCAGAGCAGTCAGACAGGATGTCAGGTTAAAGTCTCAGCCGAAGGATGGGGCCTTTGCTGGCTCAGTAAACCTTCAGCACTAAATGCGAGCATCACCCTTGAATTTGTGTTCAACTCTCCAGGAGTGGAATTATGGACCCAGGTTCCGATCCAGGAAAGAAAGCAATGGATGGAAACATTGAAGTGCTGGTGAAATGTCTGCTTGCATTACTATGCCTATAGTGTTGAGACCGTGAGAGCCGCAGGCATATGATGGTAGAGCACTTAAAAATATGTGGTAAGAGACTTGATTTACAGAGTTAGAATCATTCAGCATGGAAACAGGCTCTTTGGTTCAACTTACCCATGCCGACCAAGATGCCCCATATAGACTAGTCCCATCAGCCCACGTATCTTACCCATGCGGACCAAGATGCCCCATATAGACTAGTCCCATCAGCCCACATAGCTTGCTCATGCTGCCCAAGATGCTCCATCTACATTAGTCCCACCTGCCAGCATAACTTTCCTATGCCGACCAAAATATCCAATCTACACTAGTCCCACCTGCCCTGTACACCTTTCCTATCCATATATCTGTCTAAATAGAGTAATAGAGTCAGAGTTATACAGCATGGAAACAGGCCCTTCGGTTCAACTTGCCCACACCAACCAACAGGTCCCATCTACACTAGTCCTGCCTACCTGCATTTGGCTCATATCCCTCTAAACCTATCCTATCCATGTACCTGTCCAGATGTCTTTTAAACGTTGTAACAACCTGCCTCAACTACCTCCTCCGGCAGCTTGTTCCAAATACCTACCGTCCTTTCTATTAAAAAGTTGCCCCTCAGGTTCCTATTAAATCTTTCCCCCTTCACCTTAGATCCATGTCCTCTGGTTCTTGAATCCCATACTCTGGATACAATTTACCCATCTATTTTTGTCTTTTAAATATTGTCATATTTAATAACGTTGTGATAAAACCTGCCTCAACGTTGTTATAGTGCATGCCTCAACTACCTCCTCTGGCACCTCGTTCCATATTCCACCCCCTCTAATTTATTCAAACATTCATAAGTTACAGGAGCAGAATTAGGCCATTCGGCCCATCAAGTCTACTCCGCCATTCAATCATGGCTGATCTATCTTTCTCTCTCAACCCCATTCTCCTGCCTTCTCCCCTGACACTAGTAAGTACAAATTAACCTTCTCTATCATAGTTGAAGTGCCCCTTTAACCTTCAACACTCAGTTAATGTCTTTCCTCGCTGGTTGCTCCACACAGTAATATTGCTATTGTGTTAAGCTTGCCTCCACTCATCTGTTTTACAGCAGCATTCTTCTTACAAGGGCTGGTGCAGATTACGTGCTGGAAACCGGCTTATCGGCCACCGAACATCAATTTTCAGGAATTAGTGATGAAAAATTGTCTCCGCTTCCTGATTCATTTGGTCAGGTCAGGCAAAGAGAGGTGAGGAACATTCAGGACAATTTTCCACCTCCCTCTCGTACTCAGCCAGCTGAATGTTAGCCCATGCCTCTGCACCGCCCTCTACGACACAGTCCCTTCGCGTCATTTACAGGGCATCCCACTGCCCTACGTTTTGGAAGAAAAGGCACAGATTGCTAGAGTAACTCAGCGTGCCAGACACATATACACATATATACACACACACACATACAGCATAGAAAGGAACTGCAGAGTCTGAAGAGGGGTCCAGACCCAAAACAACAACCATCTTTTTTTCTCCAAAGATGCTGCCTGACCTGCTGAGTTACACTGGTACGTTGTGTCTACATATGCACATACATAAGCACACACACACGCATTCTCAAATATGCAAGTGTACAGATATGTGTATGACTGTGTGTGTCTGTAATTACACACATGCACACACAAATGCGCAGACACAGACACAGACACAGACACAGACACAGACACAGACACAGACACAGACACAGACACAGACACAGACACAGAACATGGATAGACGACAGTTTGCATCGAGACCGTTCTTCAGCCTCATGCTTTGGGTTTGACAATAAAGGGGGTGCGGTGGGGGGGAGAGGGGGTGGGATTAATGTAAGGAAGACAAGAGCGAAGGAGCAGGGAAACAATTATAGAGTGATAGAAAACTGGAGGCCATTTATCCCGTCATGCCAGTGCTACCCCTCTGATCTCACTAAACAGGCTCCTCCCACCTTTGCTCCCCGCTGCCTTGCAAATGCCTGTTCCCCACTGTGACAGCATCTTCCAGACTGCAAACTCTCACCACTTGACCAAGGAGAAGTGGAAGGCAGAAGGGAAGGAATGATGAGAGGATGGCTGAGGGAAGGGAGAGAGAGAGAGGGAGAGAGGGGGGGGAGAGAGAAGGGAGAGAGAGAAGGGAGAGAGAGAAGGGAGAGAGAGAGAGAAGGGGGAGAGAGGAAGAGAGAGAACAAGACAGAGAGACAGTGGGGAATAGAGAGAGGAGGATATAACAAGAGGGTATAGAGAGGTGGAGAGCGATGGAGAGCATGGGGAGGAGGGTGAGAGGGGAAGGGGGAGGGGGAGAGAAGGGGAAAGGGGGGGGAGAGAGAAAATGTGAGAGAGAGAGAGGAGGGGAGGGGGGAGAGAGGGAGAGAGAGGGATGAGGAGGGGGTCATTAACATATAGCCAGTGCACTTTGTACACAGGAGTAAGTTGCCCTGGGTCAGCGATGGGTGCCCTGGCCTGGAAAGGTGAAGCACGTTTCAAAGAGCCACAGGTGAGACCCATTCGCTGCCAGCTCTCCTCCAACCTCTGTCCCCCTTGAAGGCAGCCTCCAGCAGTACTGTGCTGCTGTTTACCAAGCGGCTGGCAACATGTCACTCTGCCCGTTACCCCGCTAAACCCGACACCTGCCCAGGCTCTACCTGAAAATATTCCAAACGATGATACAAGTGGAGCAAACTCCTTCTCCCTAACAACCACCCCCCCCCCCCCTCCCTGTCTCCCCATCCACACCCCCATATGTCTGAAGAAGACTGTGGGCTGCCGCAAACAAGATTTTCATTGTAGCTCTACCTTACTGTACTTGTGCATATAACAGTAAACTCAACTTGACTCGATTTGACTTGAAATAGAAGATGAAGGCCACTCAGCCCATTAATTCTGTGCTACCAGTGTCTGAAGGAGGGTCCCAACCCGAATGGTCACCTATCCTTTTTATCCAGAGATGCTGACAGACCTGCCGAGTTACTCCAGCACTTTGTGTCTATCTTCTCTACATACATTTATAGATACATTTTATATATATATGTGTGTGTGTACACACACACACACAAACTCTATCAGCCTGTACATTTATTTCAGCCTGTGCATAAAACATACTCCCGACAGTGTTGAGTGCTATCACTTGTCACATGCGCGGACCAGTGAATGGATTATTCAGGGTTAAAAGAAAAGTCTTGAACTGAATGCCGAAATACCTGTTCCTGTTGCTGGACCCCTTTTCCCGAGGCTGACCCTTCTTTCGCAGTGGTCATGTTCACCAACTCGTTCCCACTGCAGAGAGCTCAGGATGTGAGAGAGAGCGAGGAGAGAGCGAGGAGAGAGAATGGGAGAGAGGGGGAGAGAGAGAGACAGAGGGGGGTAGAGCGAGAGAGAGGGAGGTAGAGAGAGAGGGGGAGAGAGAGAGAGGGGGGGAGAGAGAGAGAGAGAGAGGGGGAGAGAGAGAGAGAGGGGGGAGAGAGAGAGAGAGGGGGAGAGAGAGAGAGAGAGGGGGGAGAGAGAGAGAGAGAGAGAGAGAGGGGGAGACGGGGAGAGTGGGCAAGGGAGACAGGGAGGGAGAGAGAGGGGGGAGAGGTGTGGGGAGAGGGAGGGGGAGATAGAGAGAGGGGGAGAGAGGAAGAGTGAGGGGGAGACAGACAGGGATGGAGAGAGAGGGGGAGAAAGAAGGGGGGAGAGGGGGAGTGAGAGAGGGATAGAGAGAGAGAGAGCGAGAGAGAGTGAGAGAGAGAGAGAGAGGGAAAGATACCTATCCTCTCAGCGGTCGAGAGCATTTAAAGAAAAACAGTGACAGGAGAGGCAGAGAGAGAGAGAGAGAGAGAGAGAGAGAGAGAGAGAGAGAGGGAGAGGCGAAGGAGCAAACAGTCCAACAGTCTTCAGTGGAGGCTGATGCAGATAGGAAGGTTAAGAAGAATCCTCTGCTTCTGACCGAGCTCCACACACCACAGTCGTCACAGCAACTGATAACTGCCTGGCAACTGGCACTGGGCAGCCACAGCTTTGGAGAAGCCTGGCTGAGGGAGGGTTTGTCCCCGTCACACTGAGCAAGCCCGGGCGAGTGGCAGCCAGCACTGCCTGCCTGGCCGGCCAGCCAGCGGGGGGGGGGGGGGGGGGGGGGGGGGGGAGAGAGAGGGGAGAGGGAGAGAGAAGGAGGGAGAAAGGAGTCTCGTCGGCACTCAAGAGATGCTGCCTCCTCCCACATGTGCTGCAGCCCTGCTGGAAGGAGTTGTGGCAGGCGGAACCTCCACAAGGTCTGTGCTCCAGGTAATTAATGTAGCCCAAGAAGCGTATGTGTCACAACCCAATATCACTGCCTCAGTACGGGAGGTTCTGCATGTGTGTCTGGCATGTGTGTTTGCGTGCATCTGTGTGCGTGCACCTATCTGTATCCATGTGCTCGAGAGTGTTTCTGTTTCTTCTTCCTGCTTCATTCTGCGCTGTGAGTTTTTGTGTCTGTACCTTTGTGACTCTGTTTGTCAGAGTTTCATCATTTCATAAGTACGAGGAGCAGAATTAGGCCATTTGGCCCATCAATTTGGGACGGCAGATGGCACAATGGGCTAAGTGTTCGGCTGGCAACTGGTAGGTAGCCGGTTCGAATCCCGCTTGGAGTGCATACTGTCGTTGTGTCCTTGGGCAAGACACTTCACCCACCTTTGCCTGTGTGTGAATGTGTGTGAGTGATTGGTGGTGGTCGGAGGGGCCGTAGGCGCAGATTGGCAGCCATGCTTCCGTCAGTCTGCCCCAGGGCAGCTGTGGCTACAGAAGTAGCTTACCACCACCGAGTGTGACTGAGGAGTGAATGAATAATGCGATGTAAAGCGCCTTGAGTATTAGAATAATAATCCATTATTATTATTATTATCATCAAGTCTACTCCACCAATCAATCATGGCTGATCGATCTTTCCCTCTCAACCCCATTCTCCTGCCTTCTCCCCATAACCTTTGACACCTGTACTAATCAAGAATCTATCAATCTCTGCCTTAAAAAAAAACACCCAATGTCTTGGACTTCACAGCTGTCCGTGGCAACAAATTCCACACATCCACCACCCTCTGACTGAAGGAGTTCCTCCTCATCTCCTTTCTAAAGGTACGTCCTTTTATTCTGAGGCTATGACATCTGGTCCTTAACTCTTTCAGTGGAAACATCCTCTCTGTCCAGGCCTTTCACTATTCGGTAAGTTTCACTGTGGTCCTCCCTCATCCTTCTAATCTCCAGCGAGTACAGGCCCAGAGCCTTCAAACGCTCATCATATGTTAACCCAATCATAATAGGGATCATTCTCGTAAACCTCCCCTGGACACTCTCCAACGCCAGCACATCCTTCCTCAGATATGGAGCCCAAAACTGTCACAATACTCCAAATGCAGTCTGACCAGTGCCTTATAAAGCCTCAGCGTCACATACCTGTTTTTTTCATATTCTGGTATATGTCTACCTACTTGTGGCCAAACAATGTATATTTGTGTGTGTGTCCTTGTGTGTATGCATGTCTATGTACCTAGGAGACTGGCTGTGTGTCCCTGTGTGTGCATGTTTGTGCGTCTGCCTGATAGTATTGCATGTCCGTGCAGTGATATGTTATGAACATTTTTGTCGCTCTGTCTGGGTTGTAGTGTCTGAATCTGTAGAAATGTCTGTCTCTGTGTTTCTGTCACTGTGTTGATGTGAATCTGTACCTGTCTGTGCATTTGCAATCTTCTACGTCTATTTGTGTGCCTATATGCCTCTTACCCAGAGTAGGGGAACCAAGAACCAGAGGACATAGGTTTAAGGTGAGGGGGGAAAGATTTAATGGGAACCCGAGGGGCAGCTTTTTTTTACATGTGGTGGTGCCAGTGGTGGTAGTTGAGGCAGAACGTTTAAAAAACATTTGGACAGGTGCATGGATAGGATAGGTTTAGAGGGATATGGACCAAACGCAGGCAGGTGGGAATAGCGTAGATGGGGCATGATGGTCAGCCTGGGCAAAAGGGTCTGATTTCATGCTGTGTAACTCAAAGATTCTATTACTATCAGTACATGTGTGTGAGTGTGTCTATGGGTTTATGAATGTATATGTGCGTGTATGCATTTTGTTTTTGTGTGTGAGTTCCTGTCTGTGGGTATATACAGGGCATCATTGTAGACCTGTGAGACCTGCTGGTAGAGCTGATGTCTCACAGCGCCAGAGGCCCAGATTCAATCCTGACCTTGGGTGCTGTCCATACGGAGTTTGCGCGTTCTCCCTGTGACTGCCTGGGTTTCCTCCAGGTGCTCCGGTTTCCTCCCACATGCCAAAGTTGTGTGGGGTTGTCAGCTAATTGGCTTCTATAAAATCCCCTCGTGCTCAGAGATCCAGTGTGAACATAGCACGGGAAAAGTGCCTTCGGCCCACTGAGTCCACACTCACCATCAATCACCCGTTCACACTAGTTCCATGTTATCCTGCTTTCCCATCCACTCCCTACACACGAGTGTCAATTTTACAGAGAGAAATTCACCTACAAACCCGTACGTCCTGGGGATGTGGGAGGAAACCGGAGCGTGGGAAGAATGTGCAAACTCCACACAGACAGCACCCGAGGATGAAGATCAAACCCAGTCTTTGGCATTGAGGAGCTGCAGCTCTACCAGCTGCGCCACTGTGCCGACTTATGTCTTGTAAGTGGATGAGGAAAGTTGGATAACGTACAACCGGTGTGAAAGGGTGATCGATGGTCGTTGTGGGACGAGGGGCCAGTTTCAATGCTGTATCTTTCAACCAATCATTCATGTAGATCTCTCTGTGTCTGGGTGCAAGCCAGTCTGTTTCTGTGCGTATTTTAGCCTCTGTGCCTCCAGTGTTACCTGCACCAAACCATGCAGTTTTGTTTCGTTTCATTTAGAGATACAGCAAGGAAATAGACCCTTCGGCCCACCTTGTCTGTGCCGACCAGTGATCCCGGTACATGAGCAATATCCACCACACTAGAGACAATTTACAATCTTTACCGAAGCAAATTAACCTACAAACCTGTACGAGTTTGGAGTGCGAGATGAAACCAGAACACCAGGAGAAAACCCACAGTCACATAGAAATTAGGAGCAGGAGTAGGCCATTCGGCCCTTCGAGCCTGCACCGCCATTCAATATGATCATGGCTGATCATCCAACTCAGTATCCCGTACCTGCCTTCTCTCCATACCCTCTGATCCCCTTAGCCACAAGGGCCACATCTAACTCCCTCTTAAATATAGCCAATGAACTGGCCTCGACTACCCTCTGTGGCAGAGAGTTCCAGAGATTCACCACTCTCTGTGTGAAAAAAGTTCTTCTCATCTCGGTTTTAAAGGATTTCCCCCTTATCCTTAAGCTGTGACCCCTTGTCCTGGACTTCCCCAACATCGGGAGCAATCTTCCTGCATCTAGCCTGTCCAACCCCTTAAGAATTTTATAAGTTTCTATAAGATCCCTCTCAATCTCCTAAATTCTAGAGAGTATAAACCAAGTCTATCCAGTCTTTCTTCATAAGACAGTCCTGACATCCCAGGAATCAGTCACGGGGAGAACGTACAAACTCCGTACGGACAGCAACCGTGGTCAGGATCGAACCCAGGTCTCCGGCACAGTAAAGCAGCAACTCTACCGCTGCGCCATCGTGCTGCCCTTGTGCTGCCCCGTGTGTCCTGGTCCATGAGAATGTGTGCACAAGAGAGTATGTCAGAGAAAGGAGAAGGAGTGACTGTGTGAGTGCATGTTCATCAATTTTATGAAGCTTATACATAAGCCAAGAACATCGAATCAAATCTTCACCTTATGCACACAGAACAAAAATAATTTGGTAGATGATGTTCTGTGTTATTACAGGGAAGGGTATAGATCCTCTAACCTCATCCACTGCCTCAGGTGTTCCCGATGTTGTCTCCAGTACATCGGCGAGACCAAGCACAGACTCTGCCACTGTTTCACTGAACACTTGCGCTCAGTCCGCCGAGGCCCACTGGATCGCCCAGTTTCTAACTCCACCTCCCATTCCCATACTGACATTTCTAGCCTGGGCCTCCTCCATTGCCAGAGTAAGGCCAGGCACAAATTGGAGGAACAGCATCTCATATTTGGGTAGCTTACAACCCAGCGCTATGAACGTTGAATTCTCTCATTTTTGGTAACTTATACAAACACTCCCCTCCCTGTTCCTCTTCATCCATTAAAAGTCGGTTAACCGATTCCAGATTATCCAAAGATGCTGCCTGACCTGTCGAGTTACGATAGCATTTTGTGTCTATCTATGAAGGGTATAGATCGTTTGAGTGAGTCTTGAGGTATTGTGTGCTCAGATGGGACTGCTCACTATTACATTACATTTCCAGTAATACAATAATAACTGCATCCCTTTGCAATTGGATCCTCGACTTTTTCCATCGACAGAACACAATCGGTATGAATTGGCAACAGCACTTCCGCCTCGATTGCCATTAACACAGGGGCACCTCAAGGCTGTGTGCTCAGTCCCCTGCTCTTATCACCCTATACCTTCACAGCTCCAACTCCACCGTTAAATTTGCCGATGACATCACTGTTGTTGGACGAATTACGGGTAACGATGAGTCATGGTACAGGAGGAAGATCGAGCATCTGATTGAACGGTGCCAGAACAGCAACCTTGCTCCCAACCTCAGTAAAACCAAGCAACTGATTGTGGACTTTGGAAGAGGAAGGTCACGGATCCACAGACCTGTCTTCTTCGACAGGCCGATGGTGGAGAGGGTCAACAACTTTAAGTTCCTGAGCATGAATATATCTCTGAAGATCTATCCTGGACCCAGCACTTTGATGCAGTCGTAAAGAAACCCCATCAACTTCTCTACTTCCTTTGAAGATTGAGGAGATTCGGTAATCCGATTAATACTTTATTGAATTTCTACAGGTGTACACTAGAGAGCATATTGACTTGTTCCTTCATGGTTTGGTTCGGCAACTCAAACGCCCAGGAAGGAAGGGGATTGCGAAAAGTGACGAACACTGCCCGGTCCATCACAGGCACTGATCTCCCCACCATCGAAGGGATCTACAGGACCGACAGGCAGCCACCATCATTAAGGGCCAACACCACCCTGGCCATGCTCAAATTTCACTCCTGCCATCAGAAACAAGGTACAGGAGTCTGAAAACAGTCATGTCCAGGTTCAGCAAAGGCTTCTTCCCTACCCACCATCAGGCTATTGAACACCACGATCTCCAACTAATCTCTAAACTATGAACTGCCTTGGTTGCACTATGGATTTCGGACTTTGCGCTAGATTGTTTTAAAAAATTTATTGAACATTTGTTTTGTTTGTTTATCATATTATCTATTGTGTACTGCATTCACAAGCCTGTTGTGCTGCAGCGAGTAAGAATCTCATTGTTCTATTTCAGTATATATGACAATAAAACACTCATGACTGTTAGGAATAGTTTGCTTACTAAAAACTACTCCAGATTGGGCGGGTGCGGAAGCCTGACTGAAACCTGAATCCAGGACTAGATGGATAGTAATGTTCTCTGACCTACGGACCTAAGTTGTATCATGGATAGTTTATCCTACTTTTCTAATTTCTTTTCTTTCTTTATATTTCCTATCTATAAATATAAATAAATAATTCGAGGCAATGTTAATATGTAACTGATAAAGGAGGACCCCAGCAATTTTGGTAACTGGGTCCCTGGAAACCTGGATATTTAACATGTAACCGTTAAACAAAGTCTGTATTGGTTCGGACTATGAATGCAGATGCCTTTAATAAAAAATGTATTAAAAAAAAAAAAGAAAAAATATTGTTTTACAGTTGAAATGAAGTGCAAGTGAACATACAAGTGCACATTCAATAAATCATAGAAACTCAAAAAAAACAAACAAAATGACTCCAGGACGTATGAAAAGTGGTATATTGGCACAAGTTCATTATTCTGCACATAGTTCAGAATGTTACAAGCTCTTGATCTCAATACATTCCATTCTTTCCCACCTCTCCCCCACCCCCCACCTTTCCTCCCCCCTCCACCTCCCCATCCCTTCTCTCTTGAGAGGAACAGGGGCCTTTACTGAGTTTGGAGATTCGTTTTTATTTTAGTTTAAAATTTAGAGATACAGCGTGCAAACAGGCCCTTCGACCCACCGGGTCTGCGCCGACCAGCAATCATCCCGTACATTAACACTATCCTACACACTAGGGACAATTTTTTCCAAAGCCAATTAACCTACAAACCTCTAATTCCTTGGCGTGTGGGAGGAAACTGGAGCACCCGAGGGAAACCCACGCAGTCACGGGGAGAATGGACAAATTCTGTACGGACAGCACCCGTAGCCAGGATCGAACCTGGGTCTCTGGCAGTGTAAAGTAACAAGTCTATCACTCCACCGCCGTGTTGCCCCAGCAGCGCTCAGATGTGAGGGCTTGAATGAAGTTCTCTGGAACTACAGGGATCGGAACACAACTATCCCTATACATGTCAGTGTATCAGAGGCTGGAATCAAACACCTGAAATCAGCACAGTCTGAGGGGAACTAACTTTCCTCTAGGACTTATTCTGCTGAAAAATAACTGTAAGGGCAACTTCACAATACGTCTTTATCACTGGCTGCTTGAAAATTAGAAACATTTCAGCACCATTACCATCGCAACATTTAAGAAACATTTAGACAGGTGCATGGATAGGATAGGTTTAGAGGGATTTGGTCCAAACGCAGGCAGGTGGGACTAGAGTTGATGGGACACGTTGGCCGGGGTGGGCAAGTTGGGCCGAAGGGCCTGTTTCCACGCTGTAAGACTCTATGACACTCACATATGCAAGTAATGTTGGTTGATGCTGAGCATTGAGTCTGAAGAAAGGTCTCGACCCGAAATGTCATCAATTCCTTCTCTCAAGAGAAGCTGCCTGTCCCGCCTGCTGAGTTACTCCAACATTTTGTGTCTCTCTTGCTATCATTTAGCAAGGTTCTTCACCAAACATCAAGAGCTTTCAATTCTCATAGGTACCAAGCCAGGAACAATGAAATGCTTCTGCAAAGTTTATTGTAAATTTATGTCCGCATTGTTGAGTTTAATGTCCCTGTAGATTTGCAGCATGAATTTCATTGGAGGGAATCAATATTCAACGCTACAGGTCAGGACTCTTCTTCAGACTCATTTTTTTTCTACCTGAATTCTGAATTCCTCTGAAATGTTCTGCCCATTCTCTCTGAGGATGCTGCCTGACCCACAGCACTCCTCCAGCATCTTTTGTTTTATTCAAAATTCCAGCAAGATCACAACATAAAAAAAGTTAGTAGTCAGGATTGAACCCGAGTCTCTGGCGCTGTGAGGCAGCAACTCTACCGCTGCGCCACTGTGCCACCCAAGTCCCGATAGCTTGATGTTTGATGAGAAACAACTGTTCTTGAACCTAGAGACTATTATATGCCATCAAATCGACCTGGTACAGCAGGCAGTGAAGAAAGTGAATGGCATGTTGGCCTTTATAACAAGAGGAATCGAATATAGGAGCAAAGAGGTCCTTCTGCAGTTGTACAGAGCTCTAGTGAGACCACACCTGGAGTAATGTGTGCAGTTTTGGTCCCCCAATTTGAGGAAGAACATTCTTGCTATTGAGGGAGTGCAGCATAGGTTTACAAGGTTAATTCCCGGGATGGTGGGACTGTCATATGCTGAGAGAATGGAGCAGCTGGGCTTGTACACTCTGGAGTTTAGAAGGATGGGAGGAGATCTCATTGAAACATACAAGATTGTTAAGGGCTTGGACACGCTGGAGGCAGGAAACATGTTCCCGATGTTGGGGGAGTCCAGAACCAGGGGCCACAGTTTAAGAATAAGGAGTAAGCCATTTAGAACGGAGAAGAGGAAACACTTTTTCCCCCACAGAGAGTGGTGAGTCTGTCGAATTCTCTGCCTCAAAGGGCGGTGGAGGCTTGTTCTCTGGATGCTTTCAAGAGAGAGCTAGATAGGGCTCTTAAAAATAGCGGAGTCAGGGGATATGGGGAGAAGGCAGGAACGGGGTACTGATTGGGGATGATCAGCCATGATGAAATTGAATGGTGGTGCCGGCTCGAAGGGCCTACTCCTGCACCTATTGTCGATTGCCCTAACCAGCTGATAAATATGATGCAGAAAGCACATCACCATGCACACTTAATGCCCCAAAATCAGTTTGATCCAACATGGGCGGCAGCATTCTTGGATGGATATGGACAGGCGACGTTTCAGTTGAGAGTCAAGCAGTAGAGGCCATAACCTCTGAATAAAAAGTTATGCCTTTAGAAAGGAGATGAAGAGGATGGTGAAACTGAGGAATTCATCATCACAGACAACTTGGAGGCCATGTCAATGGATATTTTTATGGTGGCAATTGACAGGCTCTTGATTAGTAATGGTGTCAGGGGTTATGGGAGAGGGCAGGAGAATGGGGTTGAGAGGGAAAAATAGATCAGCCATGATTGAAAGGCGGACGAGACTTGATGGGCCCAATGGCCTAATTGTGTATCTAGAACTGATGAACATAAAATAATGAACTTATGAACTCTTTAAGGTGTGCATGCCTGAAATACCGCAAACCCAACAAGTTTTATTTCATTTTTTTGCTGTTTTACGCGCTTAAAAACTGCTGAATGATGTATACGCAATTAGAATGGAGCATAGTTGCAATGAAGAGGCTGCTATTTATAGAGTGGGCCTGACGCAAATGAGAAATCTATTATTTTGTGGGAGCTACGCTGCATTCTGAATAGGAACCCTAGAATATCCGCAGCAGATCGATGAGGCCGGTACATACAGAAATCCCCCTTCTGCAGGGAATAGTTCAATGCTGATGTTTTCCTTCAGTAATCTCTCTTGCATATGGATGTGTGCACAGTGATTGAAAAAATCAATTGGGAAGAACTTTTCTTCAGTACTATTTACAACATGGAATATGGAACAGTACAGCATAGGAACAGGCCCTTCAGCCCATAATGTCCAAACATGATGCCATGTTAAACCAATCTCCTCTGCCAGCCCTACATTCCCTGCACATCCACGTGCTTGTTCAAAAGCCTTTTAAACACCACTGTTGTATCTGCCTCCACCACCACCCCCAGCAGTGTGTTCCAAGCACCCACTACTCTCTATGTAAAAGCATGCCCTGCACATTTCCTTTAAACTTTTCCATTCTCACTTTATAGGTATCGGAACATTTCCACTCCATGGAAAAAGGTTCCGACTGTCTACCTTAACTATGCCTCTCGTAATTTTAAAAACTTCGATCAGGACTCGATCTTATCAAACTTCGATAGGGCAGCGTTGTGGCACAGCGGCTTTGACAGGGATCTCAATGGAAAAGAGGTTCAGGATCCTCAAGGGGAGGGAATTTCAGGCTGAGGATGGATGCATTCCCTCAGGAGGGATAAGTGGGGAACCAAGCCCAGGGCAGAGGGAATAAAAGAAAAGTTACACCAAACCTTGGAGCAACATTTGCAGCAAACCTTCTAAGTTCAATTAAAGATAGTTCAAAGGACTCCAATGAATTCACTGGTGTGTATCGATGAGGTCGTCATTGCGTCAGAGTTGTGTCAGCATAGAAACAGGCCCTTTATCCCACTGTGTCTATACCAACCATTAATTCCATATCCTACTGTCCCGTTATGTTGGAGAAGCTGGGATTGTTTTCCTTTGAACGGAAAGGGTGAGCGGAAAGTTGATGGAGATGTACAAGATTATAATGTTTTGATAAGATTTAAAAAATCTGTTCCATTCAATGATGGTACAAGGACTCATGAGCACAGAATTAAAGTCGGGGGTTGTCAGAAAGAACTTTCTTCACCAGTGAGCTGGGCCTGAGGTGACAATTAGCCGATCAGGGAACCACCCTGCCGGAGGTCATCTGCTGTCATGCCTGATTTATCCTGGTCTTTCCCCACCTCCAGTTCTACCCCCACATACTTTCAGTCCCAATCCAAAACATCACCTATCCTTTTTCTCCAGAGATGCCCCCTGTCCCGTTGAGTTACTCCAGTACTTTGTGTCTACAATTGGGATTTGAGTGTAGGTGGAAGCGGAATCAATCACTGATTTCATAAGATAGTTTGCAAGACTGCAGGGAATAAGGACGCAAAATGCTGGAGTGGCTCAGCAGGACAGGCTGCATCTCTGGAGAGAAGGAATGGGTGACGTTGCGGGTCGAGACCTGTGACTGGATTGGTATACTGAGAGTCAGTATTCTCTGAATATCTTCATTCCATGCTAGAATGACTCTCAAGATGCTTTAGAAACATAGAAACATAGAAATTAGGTGCAGGAGTAGGCCATTCGGCCCTTCGAGCCTGCACCGCCATTCAATATGATCATGGCTGATCATCCAACTCATTATACCTGTACCTGCCTTCTCTCCATACCCCCTGATCCCTTTAGCCACAAGGGCCACATCTAACTCCCTCTTAAATATAGCCAATGAACTGGCTATACTTTGGACTTTAGAGATACAGCGCGGAAACGGGACCTTCAGCCCATCGAGTCCACGCTGCCCAACTATCACGAGCACCAGCCTACCCACCAGGGACAATTTAGCAATTTATGAAAGCAAATCAACCTACAAACCTGTATGGCTTTGGTGTGCGGTAGGAAGCCAGAGCAACTGGAGAAAACCCATACGGTCATGGGGAGAATGTACAAACCCCGTACAGACAGCACCCGTAGCCAGGATCAAACCCACCACTATGCCATTGTGCTGCCCCTTAGCGCTTTCCTTTGTTTTCTGATTCTGAAACTAAACTCTACTGAAATATATCAGTACTCTATAGCCTTATCCTTGAATTTAAAAACAACAATGTTACAGGGATTAAAAAATCTCCTATGTTTGTATAGAGTTTTTAATGTAGGAAAACAACCCAAGAAGAATTACAGGAACGTTATCAAACACAACTCTGCACCAAACCTTGCAAGTCCTTTCACAATCTAGAGTCACAGTCATACAGCATAGAAATAGGCCCTATGGCCAAACCTGTCCATGCTGACCAAGATGCCCATCAATGCTAGTTCCATTTGCCCATGTTTGACCCATAGCCCTCTGAATCTTTTCTATCCATATACCTGTCCAAATGTATTTTATATTCTGTTACCATACCTGCCTGAACTACTTCCTCTTGTAGTTGGTTCCATTTCTGTATGCCCTCCGTGTCCATTTGGAAGGTACATGAATTGGAAGTGTTCAGCTAGATATGATTAAAACAAGGTATTCACTGGCATGGATGTGTTGGGCCGAAGTGCTTATTTCAGTGCTGTATTGGTATGATTCTAAAAAGTTAGCCCTCAGGTTGCTATTAAACCTCTCCCTTCTCAGCTAAAAGTTTCATTTTTGATCACCAACCCTGGGAAACATTCACCCTATCCACGACCTTTGGGATATTATTGTAATGGCAATTTCAATCTTTTCCAATGTCCAACTTTCCATTGCCATTTCTACACCGGTAAGGAGGAGTGATCTAATGCAGAGCAAAAAGAACAGATCTTCACGTCGTTATTTCCTGTTTAATTGATTCTGTATTGAAGTAGTTGTACAAACAAAGAGATGAACTTACCAGATTCTCCTTATTCTCATCCAAGTTGTAACTTTCTGTTCTCTCCGATCTGGTGAGAACTGTGTACTCTCCACCTCCTATGCCTGGTTTGAATCACTCCCTGTCCCCTAAGCCCCTCTATGCATCAAATGACTGCCCCAAAAGTGTCCAAGATAATACTGTTAGAAATATCTCAACAAAATAGTATAATATGCCAACAGTAGCTAGCCTAAACATAAATGGCTCCATCAATTATACACCTCTGTAAGATCTCCTATGCTCCACGGAATAATGTCCTGGCCTGCCCAATCTAAAAGCCAGCTATCAGTAAAGATAAAGAATACACTTGGCTTAACCCAATGAGACCAACATCAAGATCATGAAAGCTCAATGTCACCCAAGTGAAAGCAATCTGCCTGATTAGCAGTTCATCCAACACTCTAAACAGTTCCTCCCCCAACCTTCAATCACTGCAGTGTGTTCAATGCAACAAGGCTTGTTTGAGTCAAAAGAGACTGCAGATACTGGTATCTGGAGCAAAAAAAAAATGCTGGAGGAATTCAGTGGGTTGGGCAGCGTATGTGGAGGTAAAGGGATGGCCAATATCACTGTTCAGGGCAGGCTTCTTGATCTGGATCTCCCGGTTTGCTAACCATTTTAGCTCCCCTTCCCATTCCCACACTGACCTTTCTGTCCTGGGCCTCCTCCATTGCCTGAGTGAGGCCACTGGGGTGGAGGATTGCTGAAAAAGCTACTTTTCTAACAACTAAGCAGGTTCGCTTCTTAATAAACAGACAACTCACAAACGTTTGGTAGACCAGTTTAAAACTTTACTTATTATCGGCTGATGGAAGGGAGGGAGAACTCTAGTCAAGTGAGCAATACAGACACTTCACTGTCCTCATCCACTTCCCCGAACAACAGAATTACATTGTATTATATAGTGTTTTTTTGTCACCTTAGCACATTCCACAAACATTAGTCATGGTCAGAGGGTATAGGAAATAAAGGTTTCTACAGAATGCATCACATCAAAGGCATTTTGTCATATGGTACAAGATATCTTACATATTAAAGACATTGGCCATTTGTCAATACTTCTTAATGAGATCAATCTAGCTTCTTCTCTCGTCACTTCCCCCCTCACAGACATCGGACATTTGGTGCAAGGCATTTTACATATTAAAGGCATCAGCTATTTGTCAATACCTCTTAGTGAGATCAATCTACTGGAGAAAAGCCGAATTTGAGACTAAATAAAATCTGTAAGCTAACCCAGGAACCAATTTAATATCTTCTTATATTTTTAACTTAATTCAGCCTTATCATTGCAACCTTCATGTGGTCCGCCCTGTTTCGACGAATGCAATCAACCTGGCGTGCACAATCAAATAAGATCAAATAGAACAAGTTGTCCTACAACTTTAGGCTGTGCACACCATACGCAAGAAGAAGAAGAAGTGAGGCCACACACAATCCTAAGGAACATCACCTCATATTCCACTTGGGTAGTTTACAGCCCAGCGGTATGAATGCTGAATTCTCCAATTTTAGGTCACCTCCAACAACCTCCCTCCTTTCTTCCCCACAACCCTTCCCCCACTCCTCCTCACCCCAACTGGACTTGCACCTACACTCTCCTCCCTTCCTCTCACATTCCTGCCTCTGGCTCCACAATATACAACTCTTCAGCCCCCCTGTCTCACACCTTCCTGTGCTGAACTCTGGCCTTTGTTACGGTCATCTGCCTATCAACACTCCCCACCGACCTGTGTTCACAGATGACCTGCTGAGTTGCTCCAGAATATTGTGTCTTTCTTCAGTGTAAACCAACATTTGCCATTCCTTCCTACACATTGCATATGGTCTCACTCAGGCAATAGAGGTGGAATGAAGAAGTTTCAGGAAGGAATTCCAGAGGTTGAAACAGGTGGACAGGGTGTTGTATATTGGGATGAAGGATAAAAGGAGAGCTTTAAAAATAGCGAAGAATAGAAATAGAATGTGTTAAATAATTAAATCAAACTCATAAAAGTTAAGGCTCCTGATCTACATGAATTACATCCTTGCATTTTGAAAGAATCTAAGAAAGAAACAGAGGTAATGCTTTCCGTTAAATAATTTGTACTTCAAAAGTGCAGTGACTGAGGACTGACAATTGGCTGATGTATTCCTGAGAGAGACAAGAAACTGCAAATGCTGGTTTACAAAAAAAATACCCAAAGTGCTGGAGTAACACAGCGGGTCAGGCAGCATCTCTGGAGGGCATGGATAGGCAATGTGTCGGGTCAGGACCCTACTTCAGGATGCAGTTGAAACAAGTGGGCAGGATTCAGTCTGATGAAGAGTCAAAACCTGGCATCTATCCATGTCCGTATGGAGAAACAATGAACTGCAAATGCTGGTTTATACCAAAGATGGACACAATGTGCTGGAGTAACTCAGCGGGTTAGCCAACATCTCAGGAGGAAAAGGATCGGTGACTTTCAGGTCGGGACCCTTCTTCAGACTGAAAGGATGGGGCAGGGAGGTGAAGAGCTGGAGGTGAAAAAAGACCAGGACCAATCAAAGTTAGCACCAAATGAACTCAGGCAGGGTGGTGCCATGGTAGGCCCATTGTTGTCTAGGGAAGGTGTAATCTCAAGAGGGATACAATGTGGAGAACTGTGGACCTGGTTAAATGACTAGGGTGGAGAACGGGAGACCCGACCTTTTCTTTGTCGGGTCTCCGTTGTCGTTGGGGCTGCAACGTGGAGCGGCCTCCAACAGGAACGACCTGGGGTTCCAGCTGCGGAGCTGCCGACTACTCACCGGCACGGGGCTGGCCGAGTCCGGAGCGGGTGGAGCTGTGGTGGAGCGCTGCTGCCACCCGACCTCCGGAGTTTCGGAGGCTGCAACTGCGGGTGTGGCGGACGGCGGCACCGGGAGCCCGCGGGTCCCTGCTGGGAGACCGCTTTTCAACCCCGCAACGGCGACTTCTCCCGCCCGAGTTGCGGGGTTGAAGAGCACCTGAGCGGGGCCTTACAGCATCGCCCCGCGCGGCTTGGAATGGCCGCGGGACTTTGCGAGCGCACGCCGGGGGCTCTAACAACTAGACCCGGTGTGCGACCTTGCATCACCCGGCGTGGCTTTAATGGCCTCGGGACAATCGCCATCGCCAGCCGGGGGCTTTGACTTTGACTCTGACTCTGACATCGGGGGGGAGAGTGCAGTGGAGAGATAAGTTTTTTTGCCTTCCATCACAGCGATGTGATGGATGTTTGTGTAAACTGTGTTGTGTCTCGGGTCTTTTTGTTTTGTAATGTATGGCTGCAGAAACTACATTTTGTTTGGACCTCAAGGGGTCCAAATGACAAATAAATTGAATTGTATTGTATTGGAGGAAGGGGGCAAGTGGAAAGGAGTGTTAGTAGAAGTTACTTAAAATTAGAGAATTCAATGTTCAAACCACTGGGATGTAAGCTACCCAAGCAAAATATGATGTGCTGTTCCTCCATTTTGCATGTGGCCTCATTCTAGCAATGGAGGGGGCTCAGGACAGAAAGGTCAATGTGGGAATGGGATGGGGAGATGAAATGGTTGGCAAATGGGAGATACAAGAGGCCTTGGAGGGTCATGTCTATCCATGTCCACAGGAGATGCTGTCTGGCCTGATGTATCACCTACATTTAAGGAGGAGAAACATCCGTGGCCCGGGTATTGTAGCTCAATATAAGCAAGATATCTGCTAACATTCCAAGCCAGTCATCTTTCCTCAGAATTATCTTGGTTCTGATGAAAGGTCACAGACCGTAATTATTAGCTGTTTCTCTCCACAGATGCTGCCTGGTATGCTGAGTATCTCCAGCATTTTCTGCTTTTATTTCAGATTTTGATAATCTGCAAGATTTTTGCTTTTCACCGTAACATCAGTGGCATGAAAATTAATGGATTCCTTTTGAAACAGAGCAGCATCGAGGGTTGAAGTGTATAATAATGAAGATTCTGCGTGGATTTCATATATTGTTTGACCAACCTTATTGAATTTCTTGAAGAGGCAACAGGGAGAACACCAATGTTGGTGCAGTAATTACAATTTGCTCAGATGTTCAAAAGGCCTTTGAAGAGGCAGCCTTCAATAGACTATCACAAAGGCTGAGGGGACAAGTAGCAGAATTTATCACTGTCTGGTTTCAAGTCACGAAGCAAAGATTGGGAGCAAAGGGAAGGTGTAGAAACAAGAACTGCCGATAAAAGGACACAAAGTGCTGGAATAACTCAGCAGGTCGGACAGCATCTTTAGAGAACATGGATAGGTGACATTCTGGGTTGGGACCCTTCTTCAGCCTTGAGTAAATGGAAGCTATTAGCAATAGTGTTCTTAGCACCAGAGATGTGACCACTGCCTTCAACAATTTATGAGTATGACATAAATTCATGGATCAAAATTCTAAATGAATGCAAGCACAGCGGCATTGGCAGAGTTGCAGCCTAACAGAGCCAGATCCTGACTATGGATGATGTCTGTACAGAGCTTGTATGTTCTCCCTGAGAACGCGTGGGTTTTCTCAGGGTGCTCAGGTTTCCTCCCACACTCCAGAGACCTGGTGGTTAGTAGGTTAATTGGCTTCTGTAAATTATCCATGGTGTGTACGATAGAGCCAGTGTCTGTGGGTCACTAGTTGGCGTGGACTCGGCGGGCCGGAGAGCCTATTTCCACTCTGTATCCCTAAAGTATCTAAAGTAAAGTTTATGAGGGGAATATTCCTTGCACAGGGAGAGCTGAGTAGCTGGAACGTGGTGCCTGAAAGTGTGGTGAAGGTGGAATCGCTAACAGCATTTAAGAAGTGCCTAGATGACCACCTCAGCATAGAAGACAGTGGACCAAGTGCTTAGAGTTTTGAGAATAGAAATACAGCACGGAAGCTCAACTCGCCCATGCCGACCAACATGCCCCATCTACACTAGTCCCATCTGCCTGCATTTGGCCCATATCCCTCTAAACCTATCCTAGCCATGTACTCAACTACCTCCTCCGGCAGCTCGTTCCATAAACCACGTACCACCCTCTGTGTAAAGAATTGCCCCTCAGGTTCCTATTAAGTCTTTCCCCCCTCACCTTTGACCTAGGTACTCTGTCGAAACCAAAATGAATGTGGGACGAGTCTAACTAAAATCCCATACAATAATAATAAATAATCTGTCGTCATATAATAATAACTAGAGCAATACTATATTGTATAGTATTATTTTCAACCTTACTAACTTAGTCCAAATGCAGTGCAATAAATTAATTTGGTTAGAGCGCAGTCATTAGAGGTCTGGTCGCCACATTATAAACATAAGATAAGTGCAGAGAAGGTTTACAAAGATAACATCAGAAATGCAAGGGTAAACAGATCAGTAAAGGATGAAGAAATTGGATCTCTTTTCTCTTGGGAAATAGCTGAGCAGTGACCTAATAGAGGTCATTAAAATTCTGAAAGGCTTTGTTAAGAGGAATGAATAGAGAATGATTCTAAGTGGAGGCAGATACAATAGTAGTGTATAAGAGGAGTTCGGATAGGCACAGATATGTAGGGAATGGAGGGATATGGATCATGTGCAGGCAGAGGAGATGTGAGATAACATAGAACTACTGTGGACAGAAACAGCAGACTGCAAAGAGTGCTGAACACTGCTTAGTCCATCACGGGTTCTAACGTCCCCACCATTGATAGGATCTACAGGAGTCGTTGCCTCAAAAAGTCATCCAGCATCATCAGAGACCCACACCACCCTGGCCACGCTTTCATTTCACTCCTGCTATCAGGAACAAGATGAGGAGCCTGAAAACGGTAACTTCCAGGCTCAGGAACAGCTTGTTCCTTACAATAGCCATCAGGCAATTAAACATGACAACCTCCAACTAAGCTCTGAGCTACATAGACTAGGGGACATTGATTTTGTCTTTTTGCACTGTTATTGTTTGTTTATTGCTTTTATGTGTATGGGTGTATTTTAAGTGTATGTAGTATGTAGGTATGTATGTGTGGGTATATTATATATATATATATATACACACACACACACACGCACGCACACATATATATACATATTATACACATATATTTTAATATATATACATGCGCACACACACACGTTTTTTTAACACTGAACATTTTTCTCATTTATTGTATTGTTACAGAGTACTATGTTTACATATTCTGATGTGCTGCTGCAAGTAAGAATTTCATTGTTCTGTTTGGAACATTTGACAATAACACACTCTTGACTCTTGATAAATGGTTGGCGTGGGCTGCATGGCTTGCTTCCATGCTGGTAAACAATTCTAAACCAAAAACTAAATCTAAATAAACCTCTGCAGTAAAATGATTACCATCATAGTGTTTCTTTAGTCAATCCCTGTCCCGAAATCTTTCCCCAATCTGGTGGTCGCTGTGGACTTTGTGGGCTGAATTTCCATCAAGCAATCAAAATTAAGGAGCTTTTTCTTTGTGCGTATGGCGTGCACAGCCTAAAGTTGCAGGACAACTTGTTCTATTTGATCTTATTTATTAGTGCGCGCCGGGTTGATTACATTCGTCAAAACAGGGCGGACCACGTGAAGATTGCAATCTCCCGCCCCAAAATTAAGGAGCAAAATTATAGAAGAGAATGCAAGCTAAATGCAGCAAGTGGGGCTAATATTGACCAGCCCAGTGCACAGGCCACTCCTAGGTACAATTACAATGGGAAATAAGGCTTATGCTTACGAATAAATGGAATTGACATGGGACTGAATAACAATCAACGAACACTGATTTCCCTCCAGATTAAAAAATAATAATATTACTGCTGATTAGAATTGAAAAAACAGCCACCTTCAATTTCCAACTGAGCTTTATATTTCCAAATGTTTATTCGGGAGATATTAAAAGCATAAAGATATTAAAAATTAAACTTCGAACATTGTGGAGATAAATTTAATGGCACTTAATACAGATAAATACTGGACTGCACTGTTCTGCAGGTGCAAAGACAATTGGCTACCTCAAGCTGCCTATTTTGGACAGGCCTTAAAGGTTAATCTTCCCCGGGAGACATTTTGCAGCATTTAATAAGGCATATTGATCCAACTTTGTGGCGATATTAACCCGTTGCAAGTACGACAATTGTACAAGACGTTGGTGAGGCTGCACTTGGAGGTATTACGTTTGCCTTTGGTAACCCTGCTAGAGGAAGGATACGATTATGCTGGAAAGGGCGCAGAGAGGATTTACAAGGATGTTGCCAGGACTCGAGGGCCTGAGCTATAGGGAGGGGTTGGGCAGGCTGAGACTTTATTCCTTGGCGTGCAGGAGGTTGTTGGGTGATTTTATTGAGGTGTATCAAATCATGAGGGGAATAGGTAGGGTGAACACACAGAGTCTGTTGCCCAGGGTCGGGGAATCGAGCACCAGTGGACGCAGCTTTAAGGTGAGAGGTGTAAGATTTCATAGAGAACTTGGGGCAACTTTTCCACTCAGCGGGTGGTGGGTGTATAGCACGAGCTACCAGAGACGGTAATTGTGAGAGATACTATAATGGTATTTAAAGGCCACTTGGGAGGTCTTTTGCCCAGGGGAAGGCATAGGTCATGCAGAGGCCAATTGACCAAACCACATGGAATTCTTCGGAATGCTGAATATAGACACAAAATGCTGGAGTAACTCAGCGGGTCAGGCAACATCTCTGGAGAAAAGGAATAGGTGACGTTTCGTGTCAAGGCCCTTCTTCAGACTGAGAGTCAGGGTAGAGGGAAACTAGAGATACGAAAAGGTTCAGAACAAATCCTTTTTTTGGGGGGGGGTCATGGCCCAGGGGTGAATAGGAGGAGTTGTCTGGCACCTGGCCTCAGCCTGGTAGAGGTCAGCTCGCCAGACCACCATGGCAGTACAAGTCTTAGGGATGGGGCAGGAAACTGGACCACTCAAGATAAACATAATTGTCTACAGGAAGAACATGCGAACTGTATACAAACAGCACCAGAGGGTCAAGAATGAACCAGGATTGCTGGAGGTAGCAGATGTATAGTAACATCACTGTTCTCACCCAATGTTTTAATCCATTTTTAATTAACTATAATTTAAAAATTTTTAATTTGTTCAATTATTTTACTTAATGACTTCAATTTTCATTGTCTTTAAATGTCTCTGAATGTCAGAGACTGTTTACATATTGATTGATTGATTCCAAGATGCAGCATGGAATCAGGCTCTTCAGCCCACTGAGTCCACACCGACCATCGATCACCCGTACCCACTGTTCCTCCTCCCCCCCCCCTCCCCTATCGACAGGCGGGTTTGTACGTTAATTGGCCTCTGTAAATTGCCACTGGTGTGTAGTGAGTGAAGGAGAGAGTGGAATAGCATGCTACCAAATGTCACCTACTGTATGTATTTATTCTCTCCAGAGATGCTGCCTAACCCACTGAGTTGCTCCAGCACTACCTGTCTTTTTTTGTATACCAGCATCTGCAGTCACTAGTGCCTACGTCCAATCTTCAGACACATTTCTGCAAATCGGTTGATATGTTCCGATTTGTGAAACTTCCATCCTACTCATTCGCTCGTTAGTTGTCAATTTCAGTGGTCAATTTCATTCACTGTTTCCAGTCTGGTTGGTTCTGCAGCTCTGTTGGAATTTGTGAATACTTCTCACTCAACATTATCATGGAGTTAAGAAGTGATTTATTGAGACATCTTCATACAGCGAGGAAACAGGCCCTTTGGCCCAACTTGCCCACACCAACCAACGTCCCATCCACACAACTCTCACCTGCCTGTGTTTGGTCCATATCCATTCAAACCTGTCCTATCCATGTACCCATCTAATTGTTTCTTAAATGGTGCAATTGTCCCTGCCCTAACTACCTCCTCTGGCAGCACGTTCCATATACCTACCACCCCTTGTATGAAAAAGTTACCTCTCAGATTCCTATTCAATCTTTCCCCCCCTTCACCTTAAACCTCTGTCCAGCAGAAACCATTTGCAGGTGCAGCAGAGAACCTAGTGCGGTAGACAGGCAGGAAGTGAAGCCGCAATGCCCACTTGTCACACTGCCGCTGTGTTCTCTATCCGAACCGCAAGCCTGCCTTGTCAGACGTAGACAGTGCCTCTTGTGTTCTCTTTGAGATGGGCAGGCGAATATTATGCTTTCAGTTTCTGACTGGGGACATGCCGAATTGGAAATATTTGAAGTACCCTCAAGTGACAAGACGACACGTTTTTACTGCTGTCAACAATTACTCTGTGAGAGATGAAACCGCAGAGCTATGTGATGCAATAGGGTGGACTTATGCAACCAAGAAGAGAGGGTAGACACAAAGTGCTGGAGGGCGGCACAATGGCACAATGGCACAGTAGTAGAGTTGCTGCCTTACAGCACCAGAGACCCGGGTTCGATCCTGACCACAGGCGTCGACTGTACAGAGTTTGTACGTTCTCCCCGTGACCTGTCTGGGTTTTCTCCGGCTGCTCCAGTTTCCCCCCCACACTCCAAAGACGTACAGGTTTGTAGGCTAATTGGTTTGGTGAAATTGTAAATTGTCCCCAGTGTGTGGGATAGTGATAGTGTGCGGGAATTACTGACGGTGATCCGAAGGGTAAACTAAACTAAACTCAGCGGGTCAGGCAGAATCTCTGGAGAGAAAGGATGTGTGACATTTTGGGTCTTGACCCTTCTTCAGTCCCCTGACCACCCCCTGACCTCCCCTTTCCGATACAGAATGGTCTGTCCTCAACAGAGGCCTCACCTTCGTATCCCTCCACCCCCACCTCAATGAGTTCCAGGCCCGCCATGACGTCGAGCTTTTCTCCCGTTGCCTCCGTGCCTTTTTCTATGGGACGGAGTCCTCACCACCCAGTGATGACCCCTTCTCCGGTCTCCTCTGGTCTCCCTCCTCTTGGATTCCCCCAGACAAAATTCAACCCTCTTTTGACCTTTAAATAAAAAGAAACCACAGGCGTCCCACCTGAAACGTCACCCATCCATTTTCTCCAGAGATGCAGCCTGCCCCATTGAGTTACTCCAGCACTTTACGTCTATCTTTGGTATAAACCAGCATGCCATGTGCAGTTCCCATCTGCACACTAAGCAGAGAGGGCCTATCTTTCGACATGTAATGCAGTTAATGGGCACATACGTCTAGAGACAGCTGCAAGATCATAGGCATAGTGGTGCAGCAGGTAGTGCTTCATGTATGAGATGCTTTTAATGGAGAGATGAGTTGCGTGCCCATGAAGGCCTTGCTGAGTCCACAACTCTCTGCAGCCTCTAGCATTCCTGTGTGTTAGAACTGCCATGGGCTATGACTGATGAAAGTATATCAAATTATGCGAGGCACAGATAGGCAAGGCAATATGAATCTTTTTTCCCCAGGGTGAAAATGTCAAAGGCTGGAGGGCACAGCGTTAAGGTGAGAGGGGCAAAGTTGAAAGGAGATGTGTGGGACAAGATCTTGTACACAGAGGGTGTTGGATGCCTGGAAAGCATTGCCGGGGGGTGGAGGTGGAGGCAGATACCATAGTGGCGTGTCATGGATTTTTGGATAGGCACACGGATATACAGGACTGGAGGGCATGGATCAGTTGCAGGCTGAGGACATTCATTCAGCATCTTGTTCGGCCTAGACATTGTGAGTCAAATGGTCTGATCCTGTGCTCTATCATAGAGAACTCAGTAGGAAAATCAATTATTTTGTGGAACTTGCACTAAATCCATAATTTTCATTTGTGATCGATTTTCGTAAAGCTATGAATTGTGTAACACAGAGATATGATGCAGCATGCAATTTAATTTCCAGGTTGCATTTTTATCAAGAATGAGTTGGAGAAGACTGCACAGCCGAACATAAGCAGATCTCGCTAAGAACAATGACTCCAAATTACGTTAATAAAATCCGCAGCTGTTGGAAGGATTTTGAGGAGAGACCAATGTCGATCCTGCTATTGTTAAAGTAAGGATGAATCACTCAGTCGTAAAGTATATTGAAACAATTACAGCTAATAAATTTAACAAATGGCCAAAACTTGTGGAGATGAGGGAAAGAATTAAAACATTTAAGGCAGCCTAAAGGGCCTGTCCCACTTTCACAATCTTTTTTACTTGTGGACATTTATCATAGTATTAGAAAAAACACCCCGACCTACTTGATGCCACGAGTACCTACGACTAGCATCATGGCCTACTACGACCTACCTACGACCTCCTATGACCTCCTACGACCTCGTGAATACCATGCTGCGAGTATGTGTCAAGGGCAAACTCGGCAGAGGTCGTGAATTAGGTCGTGAAAGTGGGACAGGCCGTTAACTATTCCAACTAAGTTAAAGCACCTGTGCGGAGCAGTTTACGATTTACATCAACGTTAATCTTGTGCTCATGGAGTCATAGAGAGATGCAGCAAGGAAACAAGCTCTTCAACTCACTAAGTCAAAGCCAATCTTTACAAACATATTCTATATTGATCCTGAGGTGAAATTTCAAGTGCGATGATCTCAAATCAATGACCATATGGTTCCCTCCTCTTTAGACTTTAGAGATACAGTGTGCAGACAGGTCCTTCCCGGTTCCGCGCCGACCAATGATCAACCCTTACAATTAACTTACAAACTTGCATGTCTTTGGGTGGAGTACCAGGAGAAAGCCCACACAGCCATGGGGAGAATGTACAAACTCTGCACAGACAGCACCCGTGGTCAGGATCGACCCCGGGTCTCTGGCGCTGTAAGGCAGCAACTCTACCGTTGCACCACCGTGCCGCCCCTGGGGGGAGTCTCCCTCCCATTCACGGTCAGAACTCCGGATGGGCTGCAGCCACACCCCGGCAGCAGGTCGGGATCGCCCGCCGTGGAACCGGGAACCCCGCCTAAAGTCAGAGTCTCATCTTCTGCCTGCCCCACCCCTCACCCCCTTCCTCCCCCAACACCGCTAACCTGAGAGAAGCTGGAGGGAGTCGGCGACTGTGGCGGACACTGGACATAGGGCCAGGAAGAAGACATGGGTCGTCGAAGCTTCCACGCCAACAAGGCACAAAGGCTGAAGGTGGCCAGGCGAGGAGAGCTATGACGTTTCACAGGATGTTCTGGATGGAGGTGACAGCTTCAGTGGGCCTTTATGGCCAGCTGCAGCTATGGCACCAAAACCTGGCCAAAGACTCTTGCATACGGACTCAGTGGGCCGTGTCTATGCATTCTGCACTTCATTAGGGATTGTATGGCAATAATCATACTGATCAGTATGCAAACACAGAATTTCACATTACCCTGGTGCACCTTGGAATCAATGAACCATTGAACCTTTTCCCAAGGTGGAAATGTCAAAGCTTTAAGGTAAGAGGGGCAAAGGCTAAATTTCTTCACATAACGTTCAAGAGTTATTCCCGGTTCTTTTCAAAATAATTTGACTTTTTCAAGCTCTATCTATTCATTCTGATGCTGAAAGTAGCTCTAATTTTAGTTTAATTTAGTTTATTGTCACATGTACCAAGGCACAGTGAAAAGCTTTTGTTGCATGCTAACAAGTCAGCGGAAAGACTATAGATGATTGCAATCGAGCCATCCACAGTGTGCAGATACATGAGAAAGGGAATAATGTTTGGTTCAAGATAGAGTTCTGTAAAGTCTGATTAAAGATATTTCAAAAGTCTCCAATAAGGTAGATGGGAGGCCAGGGCCGTACTCTAGCTTGTTGGAGGATGGCTCAGTTGCCTGATAACAGTTGGGATGAAACTGTCCCTGAATCTGGAGGTGTGCTTTTTCACACTTCTGTACCTCTTGCCTGATGGGAGTGGGGAGAAGAGGGAGTGACCGGGGTGAGACTGGTACTTGATTAGGCTGGTGGCCTTGCCGAGGCAGCGTGAAAAATAGATGGAGTCAATGGAAGGGAGGTTGGTTCGCGTGATGGTCTGGGCTGGAGCTGTTCCCATTGAATGCTGTGATGCATTCACGATATTTCAATACATATTGTTCATCCTTTGCTTTAGTTTCCAGTTTACACCTTATGCAACATAAACCCACCCTTTATGTCACACCACACTGAAACAGTCATCCCTGCTCGCTGGAACCATGTACCTGAAATTCAACTAAAGTTTGCGTTCCTATTATGAGCCTCTGCTGTGAGTCACTTGGCATTGATGGTTGATAAGGATTTGACTCCATGCTTACGTCAGCCTTCGTTGGCTTAATTGGCTGCTGCAAATTGCCCCAAGTGTGTCGGTGAGTGGTAGAATCTGGCCAGTGTTGGCAGAATGTTAGGAGAATGGGATTAATGTAAGATTAGTGTCAATGTGTGTATGGCTTAGTTTAGTTTAGTTGTTTAGTGATAATGTGTGGAACCAGGCCCTTCAGCCCAGTGACCACGCCGACCATCAATCACTCATACACTAGTTCTGTGCTATCCCATCTACACACTAGGGGTAATTTACAGAAGCTTATTAACCCACAAACCTGTACATCTTTGGAGTGTGTGAGGAAACTGATGCACCCGGAGAAAACCCACACAGGTCACAGGGAGAATGTAGAAACTCCACACAGACAGCACCTGAGGACAGGATCTAACCAGGCAACTGGGGCTGTGAGGCAGCAGCTCAGCCACTGCACTACCCTCTGTGCCGCGTGTGCCACTGTGTGGTTGATGGGCCAAAGGGTCTGTTTCTGTGCTGTATCTCTGACTTTATGAGCCTTGATTTCATCCTCGGCATCAGGCCCCCGCATGAAGAGAAAAGAGAATCTTTCTGATTCTGTAGAGATATTTGAGTAAAACAAAATTCATCAGAGACAAGGCGCCTGCCTTCTCTATCGTCATTGATTTTTCAACCAAGTCAGAGTATGCATTGCCAAGCTAATTGGCAATTCACCTTTGAATGAACTCAAGAAACTGTTTACTTAAGATCAATTAGATTAGGTGCAGCCTTAATGGAGTTCATCCCACTAACCTAGCTAAAGGGCAGCACGGTGGCGCAGAGGTAGAGTTGCTGCCTTACAGCGCCAGAGACTCGGCTTCGATCCTGACTACGGGTGCTGGCTGTATGGAGTTTGCAGGTTTACCCTGTGACCGTGTGGGTTTTCTCCTGGTGCTCCGGTTTCCTCCCACACTCCAAAGACATGCAGGCTTGTAGATTAATTATCTTTGGTAAATTGTAAAATTGTCCCTTATATGTTAGATCGTGTACGGGGTGATCGCTGGTCGGTGCGGACTCGGTGGGCCGTCTGATTTGCTCCCCGCCACTGTATGCCTTGCATCTTGTGCTTAACCTTGCAGTGATTTTCATGAAGTGGCTGCATTTGCGCCTTAACTGCCCATTACACTTGCCACACAAAATTAAATTGAGTAATTAATAGCATAATTACCCTTCTAATGATAGGATAATTTCTTCATCCAGATGGCGAACAATTACAAAGGCACAGTCTCATTCTTTGAGTTAGTAAATTGCTAAAGAAATTACACATTTAGTAAAAAAAATATTATTTTTTCATACTCTTTCTCATTGCTTTGTTTGTCCTTCATTGTGAGATGGGTGGATCGCATCAATAGTTTAGTTTAAAGATAAACGCAAAGTACTGGAGTAACTTCGCATCTCAATAGAAAAAGAATACGTGATGTTTTGGGTCAGGACCCTTCTTCAGTCTTTGTGTCTTTGTGTCTATCTTTGGTATAAACCCAGCATCTGCAGTTCTTTGTTTCTACAATAGCTTAGTTTAGTTTAATTTAGTTTATTGCCACGTGTACCGAGATACAGTTAAATGTTTTTTTGTTGGTGCTTTCCAGTCAGCTGAAAGACTATACATGATTACAATCAGGCCGCCCACAGTGTATAGATACAGGATAGAGGAAATAATGTTTAGTGCAAGGTAAAGTCCAGTAAATAGCGAAGATGTGCTAGTAACTACACGGCTCCATTCAGTACATGCACAGTTTTGGTCTCTTTATATAAGGAAGAATATGCCTCTCTGGAGACAATGCAGAGGAGATTCATTGGATTGATTCTAGCGACAGGGAGGCTGTTTCATGAGGAATGATTGAAGAGTTTAGGTTTTAATGCACCATGGAGTTTAGAAAAATGAGAAGTAATCCTATTGAAACATATACAGTACAACCCGAGGTGGCCTGACAGCAGAAATGTTGGGAGGAACATTACAGAACAGGGGGGATAGTGGTTATTAGTTAGTTACTGTACCTAAATTTAAAAAAATCAATGTTTGTGCCATTGGGTTTTAAGCTACCCAAGCACAAGCATTTCTTCTCTCTTAGAATTCTCAAACCATAAATGTGAAGCAATTATGTTTATTGAAATCTGAGGGGTTTTTTTTTATGGTGGAGGGATTAAGGATTACAGAGTTCAGGACGGAATGTGGAATCAGGTTAGCTTTGAAACACGAGGGGCCATTTTAACTACTCTTATGCTTTATCACTGTTTCCTATGTTATCTCGCCCTCTATTTGAATCTTTTTTTTTAATTTTCCTTTGCATAACATAAAGCACTGGAGGAACTCTGCTAGTCAGGCAGCATAAATGTATAAGAGCACAATTAGGCCATTCGGCCCATCGAGTCTGCTCTGCCATTCAATCATAGCTGATCTATTTTTCCCTCTCAATCCGATTCTCCTGCTTTCTCCGCGTAACCTTTGACGCCCTTACTAATCAAGAACCTATCAATCTTCACTTTAAAAACACCCAATGACTTGGCCTCCACAGCCGTCTGTGATTTCCACAGATTCATCGTGGCTAAAGAAATTCCTCCTTAACCCCTGACTAAAGGTATATCCTTTAATGCTGAGGTTGTCGCCTCTGGTCCAAGACTCACCCACTACTGGAAACATCGTCTCTACATCCACTTTATCCAGGCCTTTCATATTTGGTAGGTTTCAATGGGACCCCCCCCCCACACCCCCTCATCCTTATAAACTCTGGGGACAGAATGGACAGAGTTCTTCAGACGGATCTGACACAAAACATCACCTGTTCATTCCCTGCTGTCCGGCCTGCTGAGTTACTCCAGCACTTTGTATTTGCTCAAGATCCCAGTATCTGCAGTTTCTTATGTCTTCATTTTTGTTTCCTCTGTATATTTCTGTTGGATTTTTTGGAGATTGGAAATGTCAAAGACCAGAGGGTGTAGCTTTAGGGTGAGAGGCACAACACTGAAAGGAGGTGTGCCGGGGGTAGTTTGTTGCCAGAGGGTAGGTGGGTGCTGAGAATGCTCTGCTGGCGATGGTGGTGGAGGCAGATGTATAGTGGCGTTGAAGAGGCTTTTAGGCAGGCACATGGATAAGCCTGGAAAGGGGGGATATAGACCACCAGCAGACAGACGAGATTAGCTTAACTTGATATGGTGGGGCAAAGAGTTTGTTCTTGTGCTGTACGGTTCGGTGTTCTATGTTCTAGTACAGTAAACCCTCACAATCACAGATAATCACAATCATAATCACAATCTATATAACGGATTTCGGTTAAATAACGGTCTGAGGTGTCTGTTTATAGTGGTTGGGTGGCGGGCGGGAGGCGTGCAGCGCAAGGGAAAGTCGGTGGCTGGGAGAGAACGAGCAGTAGAACCCTCCTGAAGAGCATTGCTTTGGACACGGGTTTGCAGCGCCTACCACAATGCGAGGCTCCAGGGACGTTGGATGCAGATGCCATTGCACCTCCCAGCTCTTCCACCAGGGTACATTATGGTATATTCGTTACAAGTATATAAGAATATTTGTTTAGATAATGAGTGGTTTTGTACTATGATGGTGGGTTTGCTTGGTATTGTTTTGTATGGTATATATTATTGCAATCATTGGTTTATTTTTGTTTAAAAAAAAAGGGTACCCAACGAGCCTGGCCACGCTGGCCATCCATGAGTCACGGCGCCAGGTGGAAGAGGGCTCTGCCCGAACCAGCTGACTGCCCCTTTTCCAGGGTTATGTCGGCGCCCGGGTGGTACTAGAGAGGGTCTACGCGCTGTCCACTGGCACCCTGGGGGATGTCTGTGACCGCTGGGCACCGGGGGGGTGGAATGCATCCTTGACAAGGATGAGGATATGGTTATTTAAGAATTATTGATTTACTTGTACTATGATGGTGGGTTTTGTTTTTAATTATTTAGTATTGTAAACAGTGTTGTAAATGCTTGAATTAATCTATTTTTGGTTACACAAAAAGGGTACCCATGGCGGGAGCTTCCGCTTTCGGGAGCAGCGTGAAGTCGACGTGAGTACCGGGCCCGTCCCTGGCGCACCGCATGTGGGGCTTGGGGCTCTGTGACTCCCCGGCCTGTGAATTGCCGCTCGTTGAACCCCCACCCGACAACGTGTATTTTCCTACCTGTCTGTGTGGAGTTTGCACGTTCTGGGAGCTTTGCTTTCGCAGAGTCGTGCGGTTTTGTGGGATCATTGACCCTCTGTGAACTGCCCCTGGATGTGTAGGGAGTGAATAAGAAAGTGGGGCGACGTAGAACTAGTGAGAAAGGGTAATCGATGGTTGGAGTGGACTCGGTGGGCTGATACCCCCTATTTCCACACTGTATCTGTAAAACTAATACGGTAATTAAAACATTAACCTTAGGTTAAAGTAGTTAACATTTACCCCTCATTCGGTTAAAGCGGACAATCGACGATAATAGACACCATCCCCCCTTCCCCCCCCCCCCCCCCCACACTGAGATGTGTTATGTTATTGCAAGGGTTTATTGCATATGTGCACATGAATGGAGGGGCATACATAACAGTTATTGTGTGTCTCCAGTCCGGAGCAGAGTCCCTTGACTAAAGCACCCATAGTGAATCAAATGGATTTTTTTTAACAATACCCTGCAGAGCAAATTCTGTACAAACTAAAAATATTAATGAGTCCCGTACAAAATCTTCACATTCAGAGCATATCTGGAGATATGGAACTTAATCATTTGCACAACAGAAGAGAAAAAAAAAAGAGCCCCGCTTCTCCAATGCCTTTCAATTAGGTCGTTCCGAGGTAGTTAAATGACTGGACTAACTAACCAGAGCTCTGGACCATTTATTCCGAGACACAAATTTGAATCGCACCATCACAGCGAGGGGAAGTTAAATTCCAGCAATTAAATAAAGTCTTGATCTTTTTTTTTTAAAGCTGGCTCACTAATGGGAATTGTATAATTCACAGGTTGTCAGTGAAAAAGATATCTGGTTTATTAATATCCCTCAGGAAAGGAAATCTGCCAACCTTACATGGTTACCTGTGACCAGTTTAGTTTAGTTTATTGTCACGTGCATCGAGATAAAGTGAAAAGCTTTTTTGTTTGCGTGCTATCCGGTCAGCGGCTAGATAATACATGATTACAATCAAGCTGTCCAGCACTTCAGCACCACAACATTGACTTGACTTCTGCCTCCTCTGATTTGGGATGGTTGGAAATGTTGGCACAGTTGTTGCTGTCTACATCTGGGAATAAATAATGTTTGAGTTACAGTTTTAGCTTTACGATACAGCATGGAAATAGGGTTTTTGGCCAACTGAGTCCACGCTGACCATCGATCACCCTTTTGTACTAGTTCTATGTTATCCTACCTTCTCCTCCACTCCCTGCACATACAGGGCAGTTTACAGAGAGCCAATAAACCTACAAACCCGCACCCCTTTGGGATGTGGGAGGAAACCGGAGCGCCCGGAGGAAACCCACGTGAACACAGGGAGAAGGTGCAAACTCCACACAGACAGCAGCCGTGGTCGGGATCAAACTCCGGGGTCTCTGGTGTCATGAGGCAGTGGCTCTAACAGCTGCATCACTGTGCAGTAATAATGTGGAGTACAGCATCAGTTTTAACAAGTTCACAAGTTTAGTAGAATTAGGCCATTCGGCCCATCAAGTCTACTCCGCCATCTCTGCCTCCTAATCCTATTTTCCTGCCTTCTCACCATAACCCTTGACACCCATTCTAATCAAAAATTTGCCTTAAAAATATCCACTGACTTGGCCTCCACAGCCCTCTGTGGCAATGAGTTCCACAGATTAACTACCCTCTGAAATTCCTCCTCACTTCCTTTCTAAAAGAACACCCTTTAATTCTGAGGTTAAGATCTCTGGTCCTAGACTCTCCCACCAGTGGAAACATCCTTTCCAAATCCACTCTATCTATGCATTTCATTATTCTGGATGTTTCAATGAGGTCCCCCTTCAAACTTCCAACCCCCAGTGCTGTCAAACGCTCATCATATGCTAACCCACTCATTCCTGGGATCATTCTTGTAAACCTCCACTGGACCGTCTCCAGAGGCAGCACATCCTTCCTCAGATATGGGGCCCAAATTTGCTCCCAGTACTCCAATGCGGCCAGGCCAGTGCCTTGTGGAACCTCAGCTCTATTTACCCAAGTAAGTTCCACAGATCGCAATGTGATACCAGCGAGAGCTCTCAGCAAGCATTGCATTCCTCAACTGAATGCCCCGTGAACCATCACTGCATTGGACTTACGCGTGCGTGCATGTTGCTCACTCACACTGAATTGAATGGTGACCATCAACTATCTGATAAAAGACAGAGACAAAAATAGAAGGAAAAGCGATCTTGTCACTTTGCTTCAGGCAACCTGTGGGTTTTGAAGTAGCTGCAGTGCATTTCTATGTGCTCCATACAATATTAGGCTATTGCATGTTGTGTCTATCTTTGGTATAAACCAGCATCTGCAGATCCTTTTTATTTGGATAATTATTGAATTTTTTGAATTTCATTTGTCATAAAACACCCACAAAGATCTCCTTCAGTTTTATTTCTGCAGTGTTGGCTATATATTTAGAACACAGAACAGTACAGAACAGTAACAGTCCCTTCTGCACACTATGTCCGTGCCGTACCCGATGCCAAGTTACATGAATCTTCTCTGCTTGTGTCTGTTCCATTTGCATCCATTCCCTGCAGATCCATATACCAATTTAGAAGCCTCTTAAATCGGACTATCTTTTTGTGACAAGAAAGCTTTTCACTGTAGCTCGGTACTCGTGACAATAATAAATAAACTAAACTAAACTAATTCATGAAAGAAACACCCTTGAACTAGACCAACAATAAAAAGTGTGAATGTTCAGGCTAAAATCATCATGTAAGAAAAATTGAAGTTATTGACTTCAAAAGACAGATGAAGAAATAAGGTACACAAAAAAGCTGGAGAAACTCAGCGGGTGCAGCAGCATCTATGGAGCGAAGGAAAAAGGCAACGTTTCGGGCCGAAACCCTTCTTCAGATTGAATGCCGAGAATCTAATGCATATCAGTTTCAATCAACATTTCTTTCATTTTCACACAACATATTAAACCGCCTAACTAGTCGAGATACTGTGTAGAACTTTCTTCTCTAAGAGGATAGAGAATTTCAGGTAGGGAAGGCTGGATCATGGGAAGTATTTAAGGTAGAGAAAGAAAAATATTTGAAAGATGGATAAATTGAGGGTGATAGGGAACTGGCACGGAAGAGGAGTTAAGGCAGCACAGATCAACTACGATCATATAAAATAGCTAAATGGACACAAGGTACTAGAGTCCCCAGAGAACGTGAATAGGTGAAGGATGGGAATCCTTCTTCATACTGCTTGTGATGGGCGAGGGGGAAGGAAATATGACATATCAACTGATTGCCAGAATGTGCCTGAAAATTAGATATAGATACCAGGAAATGCAGATACACAAAATGCTGGAGTAACAGAGGGTGAGGCAGCATCTCTGGAGAGAAGGAATAGGCGACGTTATGGGTCGAGACCCTTTTCAATCTCGACCTGAAACGTCGCCCATTCCTTCTCTCCAGAGATGCTGCCTCGCACGCTGAGCTACTCCAACATTTTGTGTCTACCTTTGATTTAAACCTGCATCTGCAGTTCTTTCTTGCACAAGGAAATGCAGATGCCGGTTTACAAAAAAAGACACAAAGTGCTGGAGTAACTCAGCAGGTCAGGCAACGGCTCCGGAGAACATGAAGAGGTGACGTGTCGGGTAGCGACCCTTCTTCAAGGCACTGGCAGTGCAGACATAATGAGCCAAATGGCCTACATCTGGTCCTATCTTGTCAAGTAAAGTCAGGTTTACTGTTGTATGCAGAAGTAGAGTGAGATACAGCTACAATTAAAACCTTGCTTGCAGCAGCATCACAGGCACAAAGACTCTAGACAACCTCACCAAACATAAATTATGCATAAATCACAAATAAATTCTTCAAGACAGTAAAAAGAGAAAAGCCTGTGCAAAATGCAAAAAGTATGGGGTGGCACGGTGGCGCTGTGGTAGAGTTGTTACCTTACAGCGCCAGTGGCCCGAGTTCTGTCCTTAAGGAGTTTTACGTTCTCCCTGTGACCATGTGGGTTTTGTCCTGGTGCTCCAGTTTCCTCCCACAAGCCAAAGATGTGCAGGTCTGTAGGTTAATTGGATTTGGTAAAATTGTCCCTAGTGTGTAGGATTGTGCCAATGTACGGGGTGACTGCTGGTCATTGAGGACTCGGTGGGCCGAAGGGCCTGTTTCCACACTGTTTCTCTGAAGTCTAAAGTCTAGTACATGGATAGGCATGTTATTTAGATGTTGAGTAAAATGTTAATTATTATGGTAAAACTGGAAGAGAGGAATAAAATAGTTTTGATGCAATCGTGATTGATTTGGAGAGAGCACAACTGATGTGTTATGTGCAGGTTTGGTCTCTACACTTGTCTTGGTAGCAGTACAGTGAAGATTTAATGTATTGATTGCTGGGAGAACAAACTGAGGAAGATTGACTTGTATTTGTCATTGTTTGTGAAGATGAAAGACAATCGCATTGAAATGTATAAGATTCTGAGAAGGGCTGACAGGGTGGACATGAAGAAGCTCGTTCATCTTGCTGAAGTCAAACCAAGGCTGGGGGAAAGGGATTGTCTGAGTATTAAAGAGGTTGAATGCATAAAGTTTCATTTTCCCAGGATAGGGGAATCAAGAACTGAAGGTATAGGTTTAAGGTGACGTGGGAAAGATTCAATAGGATCCCGAGGGACAATTTTTTCACACAGAAGGTTCTGAGTGTATAGATCAAGCTGCTAAAGGGGGTAGTTGAGGCAGGTACTATGATAACATTTAAAATACATTTGGACAGGGACATGGAATTGAAAGGGTCGGAACGATGTCAGCTAGACTGTTAAGGGAGTGTAGATGAGGCATGTTGGGCGGCATAGGCAAGTTGGGCCGAAGGGCCTGTTTCCATGCTGTATGACTCCATGACTATTTCAGTTGGATCAATGGCCCTGGCTCCATTCTGTACATTCTCTGCTACTTTCACCACCACAAGTTGGTGGGCAGCACAGTGGCGCAGCAGTAGAGTTGCTCCGTTACCGCACCAGAGACCGAGGTTCGATTCGGACTACGGGGTCTGCATGTATGGAGTTTGCACGTCCTCCTGCGACCAAGTGGGTTTTCTCCGGGTGCACCGGTTTCCTTCCACATTCCAAAGAGTGTGCAGGTTTGTGGGTTAATTGGCTTTTGTAAGTTGCCCCTAGCGTGTCGGACAGAACTAGTGCACGGGCGATCATTGGTAGGTGCGGGCCACGCTGTCTATTGCCACGCTGTATCCCGAAACTGAAACTATGCTACCAGTACTAAGCCACCTGAACACTGGAAGATGGATGACACTTGCCGCAAGCAGTAAGGTCATGTATCGCAACATCACATTAGGATTCTGAACAGGACTGAATGGGCCTCAAATGGGTGCAGGAAGATTTTGTATAGCACCTTAATTAGGTGCCGTCTGTACAAGTTGGCACTGAGGGGAAGACATAGGGGAGGGGAAAGACAGGCCCTCTCTTAGTGTGTAGAAAGGAACTGTAGATGGTGGCTTGTACCAATGATACACACAAGGAGTTGGAGTAACTCAATGTGTCAGGCAGCATCTCTGGAGAAAAAGGATGGGTGACGTTTCGGGTTGGGACTCTTCTTCAGACACAAACAAACACTTCATGCCGACCCAAAACATCTCCAATCCATTCCCAGTTGTCCTCTCCCAGAGACACAGCAGGGAGGTACAGGCAACAAATCAACATGATTGCCTCTGCTGACAGTATTCCCATTGATAGCAGCAGCTCGATACAGTGGCTATTTCAGGTGAATTATTCAGCCCCATTATCTCAAACTAGGTTGTTAAAAGGGAGAAAAAGGCCTGAACCAAACCGATTAGAAAATAATGACTTAACTTCAACCAGAAACCCAAATCAAATGGTCCAAGTCACTTGTCATGGCAGCAGCTTGCAGCGCTAAATAACTTTGGCAAGCAATGACGAGAAAGCCTTGTGCAAAATGCCTCAATTTCGAGCCTTGAGCCCGGTGCCATTTAGGCCCCTTATTGTTTGTTACGGAAGCTATTCTCAATAATCCATCTGCCATTGTTCACTGGAATTGCAACAGAATGATGCAGACTCCAATTTGAGCACACAGGGGATGGGCCATGGTGGTAGAGTGTGGCTTAGGTAGAGCCAGACTTTGTTGCAGGGGTAGAAATGGATGCTCATACATAATGGGTGATGGCTGCATTAGTGTGTAGAAAGGAACTGCAGATGCATTCTTACACCAATGATAGACACAAGGTGTTGGAGTAACTCAATGAGTCAGGCAGCATCTTTGGAGGAAAATAGATGCTGCCTACTTAAACATGCAAGGGAATGGAACCAGCTGACCTATAAAACTTGGCATGGCTGAGTTAGACCAAGGGCCTGTTTCCATGCCATGTGCCAATATGACAGCACATTGAAATAAAGATTCCCGAACTGAGAATGTATCAGTCTTTAGCCAAGACTCGTTTTATGTTTATCTTTGAAAGAAAGCATGGTGCCATGCTGAATGATGCCTGACATACCTACCCTCGGGGTCTGACAAACTGCCATTGATTATATTCACATAACTGTTACAGTATAGTTTTTAGTTTAGAGATACAGCGTGGAAACAGGCCCTCTGCCCACCGAGTCCGCACTGACCAGCGATCACCCTGTACACGAGTTCTATCCTACACACACTCAGGACAATTTACAGAAAGCCAATTAACCTACAATCCTGCACGTCTTCGGAGTGTGGGTGGAAACCGGAGCACCCAGAGAAAACCCACGTGGTCACAGGGAGAACGTACAAACTTGTTCAGACAGCACCCGTAGTCAGGATGGATGCCAGGTCTCTGGCGCTGAGCCACTGTGCCACCCACAGGTGCTGCATGGCCTGCTGAATTCCTCCAGTAGTTTAGTTTTGAGCCACAGTGTCATAGGGAAACACCCTTCAGCCCCACTAGCCCATGCAGAGCAACATGCCCCATCAATACTGGTCCCACTAGCCTGCATTTCTCCCATATCCCTCTAAACCTCTCCAATTCATGTACCCGTCCAAATGTCTTTTAAATGTTGTGATAATACCTCCCTCAACTACCTCCTCTGGCAGCTCGTTCCATATACCTAACCTCCTTTGTGTAAAGAAGTTGCCCCTCAGGTTCCTATTAAATCTTTGCCCCCTCACCTTCAATCTATGCCCTTTTGTTCTTGATTCCCCTACTCGAGATAAAATAATCTGTATATTTTTCCTATCCCTCTCATGATCTTACACACCTCTATAAGATCACCCCTTATGGTAACTGTTTAGATCTTAGTTTTAGTTTTAGAGATATATCGTGGAAACAGGCCCTTCGGCCAACTGACTCAAGCGCCGACCAGTGATCACCCCGTACACTAGCACTATCCTACACACTAGGGGCAACTTACAATTCTTACCAAAGCCAATTAACCTACAAACCTGTACGTCTTTGGAACATGGGAGGAAACTGAAGCACCCGGAGAGAACGTACGTAAAACTCCGTAGAGACACACTCCGTACAGTCATGAACGAACCCGGATCTCTGGCGCTGTGAGGTGCCACCGTGCTGCCCTTCTGGATGGAATTAAGAGGCGACACCAGGTCAGGATCCTTCTTCAGACTGACTGCAGGCCAAATGCAGCAAATGGGACAAGCTCCCGGTGATGAGACTACCTCACCTCTAAAAGTCACTCACTCAACTCACTGCTGGTTGGCATGGCCGAGTTTGAGCAAGGTTAGGGGACGACAGATGGCACAATGGGCTAAGTGTTCGGCTGGCAACCGGAAGGTAGCCGGTTCGAATCCCGCTTGGAGTGCATACTGTCGTTGTGTCCTTGGGCAAGACACTTCACCCACCTTTGCCTGTGTGTGAATGTGTGTGAGTGATTGGTGGTGGTCGGAGGGGCCGTAGGCGCAGATTGGTAGCCACGCTTCCGTCAGTCTGCCCCAGGGCAGCTATGGCTACAGAAGTAGCTTACCACCACCGAGTGTGATTGAGGAGTGAATGAATAATGCGATGTAAAGCACCTTGAGTATTAGAAAGGCGCTATATAAATTCCATCCATTATTATTATTATTAAGGTCCTGTTTCCACGACATGTGCCAATATTACTCTACATCAAAATAAAGATTCCTGAACTGAGAGTGCATCAGTGTTTGCCCAAGACTCTTTTTCTGTTTATCTTTGAAAGAAAGCATAGCGCCATGCTGAATGATGCCCAATATACCATTCCTCGGGGTCTGACAAACTAATCATGAACTGTCATCTATTCCTCATTTGATCTTATAAACCTCTATAAGATCACCCCCTGCGGTAGCAGTTTATTTCCCTAAAATCCAACTACAATTATAACTATAATGTGTAATTAATTTGATTATTTTTAATATATATCTTTTGTGGCGTTGAAATTGTTGACATTCACAGCATCGTCGATTAACAGCATAAAAAGATGGCCTCAGGAAATACATTATATGTTTATCATTCTCCCAGTTAGTACCATCTATGAAGAGCTTTCTTTAAATAAGTTAAACATTTACAGAAAACAAATGTAAGTAGACCCTAGGGTCTTTTACCCAAGACGGAAAAATCTAATACTAGAGACCATAGCTTCAAGGTGAGAGGGGCAAAGGTTAAAGGAGATGTACGGGGTAAGTTTCTTTTTTCACGGAGGGTGGTGAGTGCCTGGAACGCGCTGCTGGGGGTGGTGTTTGAGACAGATTCGATAATGGCGTTGAAAAGACTTTTGGATATCATATGGATATCCCTCCATTCCATATCCTCCCTGGATAGGGACTGGAGGGATATGGATTATGCACAGGTAGATGAGAAATGGTCTCGGCATCATGTTCGGCACAGACATTGTGGGCCGAAGGGCCAATTCTTCTGTTGTACTGTTCTATGTTCTATAATTTAAAAATAGGTAATAAAAAACTGGATGCCACCAAGTTGTTACAAGGACTTGAGGGCTTGAGGAATAAGGAGAGGCCAAATAGGATAGGACCTTTATTCCTGGGGCATAGGAATCTGAGGGGTGATCCTAGAGAGGAATATAAAAAATGAACACCTACAGTCTTTTTCTTTCGGTGGTGGAGTCAAGAACTGGAGGGCATAGGTTTAAGATGAGAGGGGAAAGATTGAAAAGAGACCTAAGGGGCAATTTCTTCATTCAGAGGGCACCCTGTATAGGGACCGAGCTACCAGAGGATGCAGTAGAGGAAGATAAACAAGAACATAGAGAGAAAAGGTTTTGAGGGATTTGAAATAAATGCAAGGATTTCAATGTTCCATTTTGTTGCATATGACAATTAAACACACTTGATTCTTCACTTGACTCTTAATTCTCTCCTTGACCCATATGAGTCTGAAGAAGGATCTCGACCCAAAACATCACCTATTCCTTTTCTCCAGAGATACTGCCTGACCCACTGCGTCCCACATTTTGTGTCAATCTCATATGGGACTAGCTCAGTTATAAAACTTGGTTGGTATGGACGAGTTGGGACAGAGGGGCTGTTTCCATGACATATACGCCTATTATTACATACCAAAATAAAGATTTGTGAACTGGGTATGTATCAGTCTTTGCCTAAGACTCTTTCGATGTTCAACTTTGAAAGAAAGCATGACACCAGGCTGAGTGAACAGCACTTGGCTGGCATTAATGGGCACAGAAGGCACCATGTTCTGGCCTACATTTATTGGTGCACAAGAGCCTGACTAATAGTTAGCCTCTACCGCCATTGTTTCTGAACAAACATTTATTTTCATTTTTGCACTACCTGATATTCTCACGTAAGACATGCAGTAGGAGCAGAATTAGGCCATGTGGCCCATCAGGTCTGCTCTGCAATTCGATCATGGCTGGTCCTATTTTTCCTTCTCAACCCAACTCTCCTGCATTCTGCTCATAACCTTTGCTGCCCTTACTAATCAAGAACCTATCAATCGCCATTTAAAAAATACCTGATGACTTGACTTTCGCAGCTGTCTGTGGAAATGAATTTCACAGATTCACCACCCTCTGGCTAAAGAAATTCCTCCATTCTAAAGATACGTCCTTTTATTCTGAACCTGTGCCCTCTGGTCCTAGACTCTCCAATTACTAGAAATATCTTTTCCACACCAACTCTATCAAAGCCTTTCACCATTCGGTAGGTTTCCATGAGATCTACCCTCTTTCTTCTAAACTCTATCGAGTGTAGGCCCAGAGCTTTCAAACGCTTCCCATACTTTAACCCAATTATTCTCATACACCTCCTCTGGACCCTCTCCAACGCCAGCACACCCTTCTCCAAACTGCCCGCAATATTCCAAGTGTGCCTTGCAAAGCCTCAGCATTACATCCTCGCTTTATATTCTAGTCCCCTCAAAATGAATGCTAACATTGCATTTGCAATGCATATGATGCATGTCACGATTGCACGCAAAACAAAGATTTTCCACTGCATCTCAGTACATGTGGTGATAATAAATCAATACTAATAAATGCTTCAGGTATGCAAGAGGAATTTGTTTGGTTTATAATATAGGTTATTTACAGCATTTTAAAAATCTGATTGATTTCATAACATAGAACACAAAACACAGTTTAGCACAACACAGGGACAGGCCCTTTGGCCCACAATGTCCATGCCAAACATAATCACTTCTGTTAAACTAATCTCTGCTTGCATGTGGACGCAGCTCAGACCATCAAACAAAACAACCTCCCTTCCATTGACTCCATTAACTCTTCAAGCTGTCTCAGCAAAGCCACCAGCATAATCAAGGACCACTCTCACCCCTGTCACCCCCCTTCTCCAATCAGGCAAGAGGTACAGAAGTGTGAAAACGCACACCTCCAGATTCAGGGACAGTTTCTTCCCAACTGTTATCAGGCAACTGAACCATTCTATCATCATCTAAATAATGGTCCTGAGCTCCTATTAACCCTCAGACTATCCTTAATCAGCCTTTACAAAGACTGTATCCAGAACTAACCGTTATTCCCTTTACTATGTATCTGTACAACGTGGATAGGTTGATTGTAATAATCTATAGTCTTTCCGCTGACTGGTTAATGCAACAAAACAGTTCCTTGGTATACGTGACAATAAACTAAACTAAACTAAACTGTGATCCATATCCCTCCATTTCCTGCATAACCATGTGCCTATCTAAACGGACTAGAAGGGTCGAGATGGCCTGTTTCCGTGCTGTAATTGTTATATGGTTATATTATATGGTTAAAAGCCTCCTAAGCCTCTGCGTCCAACACCCCCTGCAGCGCATTCTAAGCACCCACAACTCTGTGTGTGAACATCTATTCCCACACATCTCCTTTAAACTTTCTGCCTCTCAACATAAAGCTAATGGACCATGCCTGTAATAATTTGACGTTCCTCTATTTGGCTGCCCCTCAGCCTATGATGCACCAGAGAAAACAATCCAAGTTTGTGCAACCTCTCCTTGAGGCTAATACCCTCCAATCCAGGCAGCTTTCTGATAAATCCCTTCTGCATTTTGTGCCTTTCTTTCCCAAGAAAGACTGTGTGTTTAGTTTAGAAATTCGGCGTGGAAACAGGCCCTTCGGCCCACCGAGTCCACACCTACCATCATTCACCCCTTCACACTAGTTCTATGTTATCCCACTTTCGCACCCCCTCCATACACACTCAGGACAATTTTACAGAGGGCAATTAATCTACAAACCCACATGTCTGTGGGATGCGGGAGGAAACTAGAGCACCTGGAGGAAACCCACATGGTTGCAGGGAGAACATGCAAACTCCACACAGATAGTCCTCGAGGTCCATATTGATTCCAGTTCTCTGTCATTGTGAGGCAGCAGTTCTACCAGCTGCAACACTATGACGCCATTTGCAATATCGTCCAAAATCATTGAGAGGTTAAGCAAACCAATATCAGTGTCCTCTCAGGCCAACATACCTAGCAGAGATGCTGCCTGACCCACTGAGTTCATCCAGCACTTTGTATTTTGCTCGAGATTCCAGTATCTGCAGTTCCTTGTTTTTACAAAGAAAATAATGAACTCAGTCCACAAAACTAATTGAAATAAATTAATTTACAAATAATACACGTCATGCCATATTATAGGAGCAGAATTAGGCCATTTGGCCCATTAAGTCTACACCGCCATTCAATCATGGCTGATCTATCTCTCCTTCCTAACCCCATTTTCCTGCCTTCTCCCCATAACCTCAGACACCTGTAATAATCAAGTATCTATCTACCTCTTCCTTAAAAATATCCATTGACGGCCTCCACAGCCTTTTGTGGCAAAGAATTCCACAGATCCCACATGCTTATATGTAATTTGCCCAGAACAGTTATGTGCTTAGTTAATGTGCCCATTTCTGGTTCATGCATTTTTTTGATTTGCTATCTATAGGTATGTTGCAAAGCCTACCTGAAGCGTCGCTGAAAATCTGTCGCTGCGGGTGTGCGCGATTTTGGCGCCGTTTAGAGGGGGCGGGTTTAAAACGCGATTTTCTCTAGGCTGTTCAAATCGAAGATGTTCAGCCTAGTTAATTATTAACGAAAAATCGCTGAAAGACCCCGTCACAAAAGCTATTATTAGTTTTAAAGGCCTCGTATAATAGTTATAGTAGTTTAAAAATCAATCTCTAAACCCGCGACCACCAGCAACCGCAGGGTCTCATAAAGCAAATAATTGAAGGTAGGCTGTATATTTTTACATTAAAAAGGGCTTCTAAAGATCCCTTTATACAAAGTTTAATATTGCGAGGAGCTCATTTTGGACCCATTATATCCCGCAGTATTTTTCTCGGCATTTGGGGCACAAATCTACCGCAATGTGAGCGTTCTAAACCAGCGCGTTCACAGGATCCCACTAGAAAGCTGATTTAAATGGGCATTTATTTACAGCAATTGAACACTAACTTCCTTCCATTTGGCCTATAAATTAATGTAAATGAGATTTAAAAATCATGTTTTATTGTGAATTATTTGTGAATATTATTTGGACATTTAGGCTATTCAAAAATGTTAATCATTTATTAAGAAATGGATAGATGTTTAGATCTAGTAATTGAAGTCTGAAATTAGCTACAATTAGGTAACTAACTAATTATATGCTTTAATTTCAGGTCATCCAAGTAAGATTATTTTATATTTGTTTCAGAATGCTTCAATCTATGATAACTGAAAATTTCATTCAGTTCTCTTAATTTTTAAGAAAGTTATGGGCTTTTGACTGTTCACGATCACAGCTTTTTTGTTATGTCCATAGAAAATCGATAGGGAACAAGATGCTCATTTCCCAGTATGAAAATGGCCATAATTTTTTAAATACTTGAGATATGAAAGTGAATTAGGTGTCAAATTAAACTTATTTTTATGCTTTATCTGATGGGATAAATTACAGACTTGATTTTTAAAATCTCAAAATTTTGTAACATTGCTACTATCTATAAGTTAACAAGAAGGGCAAGTGCTATTAAAGGTCGATAAGAAGGTTGCGCGGCACATTGACGCAGTGATAGAGCTGCTGCCTCACAGTGCCAGAAACCCGAGTTTGATCCTGACCTTGGCTGTTGCCTGTGTGGAATTTGTAATCTGTGATCTTGTGTGTTTCGTCCGGGTGCTCCGGTTTCCTCCCACATCCCAAAGATGTGCGGATTTGCAGGTGAACTGGCTGTCGGTAAAATTATCCCCAGTGTGTAGGATTAAGTTAGTGCACCGGTGATCATTGGTCAGCGCGGATTCAATGGACCGAAGGGCCTGTCTCCACGCGGTATCTTCAAACTAAACTAAACTGAAGAAAATAGTCTCTTATCGAAGTCTCCATTAGGTCAGACTAACATTCAACAACGTGGGGCGGCACTGTAGAGCAGCGGTAGTGTTGCTAACTTACTCCTGGGCTCCATCCTGACCTCGGTTGCTGTCTGTACAGAGTTTGTATGTTCTCCCCGTGACCTGCATGGTTTTTGCTCTGGTTTACGCCCACACTCCAAAGTCGTACAGGATTGTAGATTAATTGGCTTGGTAAAAATGTAAATTGTTCCTAGTAGAAACATAGAAACATAGAAAATAGGTGCAGGAGTAGGCCATTTGGCCCCTCGAGCCTGCACCGCCATTCAATATGATCATTGCTGATCATCCAACTCAATATCCTGTACCTGCCTTCTCTCCATACCCCCTGATCCCTTTAGCCACAAGGGCCACATTTAACTCCCTCTTAAATATAGCCAATGAACTGGCCTCAACTACCTTCTGTGGCAGAGAATTCCAGAGATTCACCACTCTCTGTGTGAAAAATGTTTTTCTTATCTCGGTCCTAAAAGATTTCCCCCTTATCATTAAACTGTGACCCCTTGTTCTGGACTTCCCCAACATCGGGAACAATCTTCCTGCATCTAGCCTGTCCAACCCCTTAAGAATTTTGTAAGTTTCTATAAGATCCCCCCTCAATCTTCTAAATTCTAGCGAGTACAAGCCGAGTCTATCCAGTCTTTTTTCATATGAAAGTCCTGACATCCCAGGAATCAGTCTGGTGAACCTTCTCTGTATTCCCTCTATGGCAAGAATGTCTTTCCTCAGATTAGGAGACCAAAACTGTACGCAATACTCCAGATGTGGTCTCACCAAGACCCTGTACAACTGCAGTAGAACCTCCCTGTTCCTATACTCAAATCCTTTTGCTATGAATGCTAACATACCATTCGCTTTCTTCACTGCCTGCTGCACCTGCATGCCTACTTTCAGTGACTGGTGTACCATGACACCCAGGTCTCGTTGCATCTCCCCTTTTCATAATCGGCCACCATTCAGATAATAGTCTGCTTTCCTGTTTTTGCCACCAAAGTGGATAACCTCACATTTATCCACATTATACTGCATCTGTTAGTGTGCTGGGAAGACTGGTCGGCGCGGACTCGGTGGGCCGAAGGGCCTGTACCCATGCTGTATCTCTAAACGAAACTAAACTGAGCTAAATAAAAAAGTCTCTTGTCTAAGTCTCCATTAGAGCAGTATAACAGGTGATTCCGCATTGAAACTGAAATAGGGAAAAGGAAAGGCCGGGGAAAGAGTATATAGTTATCAGAAATATGGATTTATTTAACATCTAAGCTAATCCTTTTCCCTTCAAATTGTAGCATTGACACCAAGGGAGAAGTGAATAAAATAAATGGAGGCATATTGTTACACTGAAGAAGCTACTGCAAATTGAAGGGATGCAAATGTAAAAAGGATTGTACGCACTATTGCATTGGTCGTCACGGGAATAGGAAAATCAAATTGGATGCACGCTTATTATTTGATAATGTCAAGGAACTCAAAGACCATTTGATAATTTCAGCACATCTCAACTGAGTTTTCTTGCAAATTTCACATTCATTGGTATGCATCGAGGTTCTTTGTCATCAAAGGGGACAGTTAGATAAAAGGGCTGTGTGAAAATACAGAGTAACAGTGATTCTACACCGCACTTTCACCCTTCAACATGATGTTACATTTCTCCGTGGATCACTACGTACAAATGAACACATCACAGTCTGAACTCAAATACAAACAAGCCGGTCTCGTTAATGGAAAAGCATAGAACATGGATCAGTACAGCACATGAACAGGCACTTCTGTCCACAATGTCTCTGCCTAGCATGTTGCTAAGACAATAAGATTAATTCTTATCTACCAGGACATAATCCATATCCCTCCACTTCCTACATATCCATGTTCTATCCAAAAGTCTCTTAAATGCTACTCCTGCATCTGCCTCCATTACTACCCTCAGTCCCGTGATCCAGGCAACTACTTCCCTCTGTGTAAAAAAATTCCCCCGCAAATTTCCTTCACACTTTACCCCTCTTACATTGAAGCTATGCCATCTAGTTTTTGATATATCCATCTTGGCTGAAAGGCTCTGACTGTCTACCCTATCTATGCCTCTCGTAATGGCATAGACTTATGTTGGTTTAGGTTTATTATAGTCACATGTACCGAGATATAGGCAAAAGGCTTGTTTTGTGTGCTATCTAATTAGATCAGATAGTACTACATACAAATGCAATTGTGTCAAACTCAAGGACAATGGGTGGTGCTGCGGTGCAGCAGTACAGTTGCTGCCTTACAGCGCCAGAGACCCGGGTTCCCTCCACACCCGGAGTTTGCACGTTCTCCCTGTGACCGTGTGAGTTTTCTCCGGGTGCTCCGGTTTCCGCCCACACTCCAAAGACGTACAGGTTTGTCTGTTCAGTGGCTGGTGTAAATTGCCGCTAGTGTGTAGGGTAGAGCTAATGTATGGGGTTCGCTGGTCGACGTGGACCCGGTGGTCCAACGGGCCTGTTTCCATGCTGTATCTCTAAACTAAGCTAAAAGGTAGAGCAAAGTGGAAGATACAGAGTGTAATAATAATAATAAATTTTATTTAATGGGCGCCTTTCAGACATCTCAAGGACACCTTACATAGTAGAGGTGGATCAGGCAGTGACCTGCTTAATGGAAGGACAGTTCAGAAGCCTGACAACCGAGGGAAAGAAGCTGTTCCTGAGGATGGTGGCGCGTGCTTTCAAACTTTTGTACCTTGTACCTTGAGCAGGGAGAAAAAAGAATGACTGGGATGGGATAAGTCTTTGATTATGTTCTTGCAGGTCTCCCCTCAACCTCCAGAGTTCCTAAGAAAACAATCCAAGTCTGTCCAATCTGCCCCTGTAGCTAATACTTCCCAATACAGGCATCAGTCTGGTGAACATCCTCTGCACATCTTTCAAAGCCTCCAAGTCAAGTCAAGTCAAGTCAATTTTATTTGTCACATACACATACGAGATGTGCAGTGAAATGAAAGTGGCAATGCTCGCGGACTTTTGTGCAAAAGACAAACAACCAAACAACCAAACAAACTATAAACACAATCATAACACACATATTCTTTTACATAATAAATAATGGAAGGAAAAACGTTCAGTAGAGTTAGTCCCTGGTGAGATAGGCGTTTACAGTCCGAATGGCCTCTGGGAAGAAACTCCTTCTCAACCTCTCCGTTCTCACCGCATGGCAACGAAGGTGTTTGCCTGACCGTAGCAGCTGGAACAGTCCGTTGCAGGGGTGGAAGGGGTCTCGCATGATATTGTTGGCTCTGGAGTAGCACCTACTGATGTATAGTTCCTGCAGGGGGGCAAGTGAAGTTCCCATAGTGCGTTCGGCCGAACGCACTACTCTCTGCAGAGCCTTCTTGTCCTTGGCAGAGCAATTCCCAAACCAGATGGTAATGTTCCCGGACAAGATGCTTTCCACCGCCGCTGCGTAGAAGCACTGGAGGATCCTCGGAGACACTCTGAATTTCCTCAATTGCCTGAGGTGGTAAAGGCGCTGCCTTGCCTTACTCACGAGTGCTGAGGCGTGTGATGCCCATGTCATATCCTCGGAGATGTGGACTCCCAGATATTTAAAACAGTTCACCCTATCCACAGGATCCCCATTTATCCTCAATGGAGTGTACGTCCTCGGATGATGTGCCCTCCTAAAGTCCATGATCAGCTCCTTTGTTTTTTTGATGTTCAAGAGGAGGCTGTTATCCTGGCACCAGAGTGCTAGACCAGCCACCTCCTTCCGGTAGGCCTTCTCGTCGTTGTCTGAGATCAGGCCCACCACCACAGTGTCATCAGCAAACCTAATTATTGAGTTGGAGCTGAACCTAGCCACACAGTCATGTGTGTACAGGGAGTACAATAGGGGGCTGAGGATGCAACCCTGGGGCGATCCTGTGCTCAGGGTGAGGGACTTCGATGTATTCCCTCCCATCTTGACTACATGGGGCCTGGCGGTGAGAAAGTCCAGGACCCTGGCACACAGGGAGGTGTTGAGCCCCAATTCCATTAGCTTCCCGGCCAGTCTGGTGGGGACTATCGTGTTGAAGGCTGAACTGTAGTCTATGAACAGCATCCTCACGTAGCCCCCCTTCTGGCTGTCCAGATGGGAGAGAGCGGTGTGCAAGACCTGGGAGACCACATCGTCCGTGGATCTGTTCGGACGGTATGCGAACTGCAACGGGTCCATGTTCCGAGGGAGGAAGGCGCAGATGTGTTTCTTCACCAGCCTCTCAAAGCATTTCATGACTACCGAGGTAAGGGCCACCGGACGGTAGTCATTCAGACAGGCTGGGGAGGCATTTTTTGGTACCAGTACAATGATGGATTTTTTGAAGCAGGCAGGGACCACGGACTTGTCCAGGGAGAGGTTGAATAATGTAGTGAGCACTGGAGCTAGCTGCGTAGCACAGGACTTGAGTACTCGCCCCGAGATGCCATCGGGGCCTGCAGCTTTTCTCGTGTTCACCCGTGTCAGAGCCCTCCTCACGTCGTGCTCGGACAGCGAGAATGTGTGCACATTCCTCCCTTCAGCTTCGGTAGCCAGCCCGCTGGCGGTATTGTCGATAGTCGGCAGACCTGGAGTGGTGTTGCCCCTCTCGAAACGAGCGTAAAAGGAGTTCAGGTCATCAGCTAGGGAGGTGCCGGCACTTGCGGATGAGGGAGGGGTGCTCCGGTAGTTGATTACAGTCCGTAGCCCCTGCCACAGGCTTCTGGTGTCCTGCTGCTCCATCTGTAACTCCATCTTGTCTCTGTACCTCCTCTTTGCGTCCTTCACCGCCCTTCGCAGTTGGTAGGACTCTGCCTTGTAGACGTCCATGTTTCCTGATGCCAGGCCCGAGTTGTAGGCAGCGGTGCGAGCATTCAAGGCCACATGAACAGACCTGTCTACCCAGGGTTTTTGTTTCGGAAAGGTGCTTACCCTTACCGTGGGGACGATGTTGTCGGTTACTGTTGCGATGAAGTCCGTGACTGCTTCCGCGAACTCACTGACGTCACTGGAACTTGCTTGGAACATATTCCAGTCGACATCACTCAGTGCATCTTGCAGCATGGCCTCTGACTGGTCGGACCACCGCTTTACGTCCCTCGTCTCTACCGCTTCCCGAACTATCCTCTGTTTATACTCCGGCAACAGGAAAATGGCAGCGTGGTCAGATTTTCCTAGGGGAGGGAGTGAAACAGCCTTGTAGCCTTTCCTGAACGGTGTGTAGCAGTGGTCCAAAGTTCTCTCCCCCCTGGTGGCACACGTGATGTGTTGGTAGAAGTTCGGCATGACCTTCTTGAGATTTGATTTATTAAAATCTCCAGCCACCACCATAGCCGCATCCGGGTACTTCCTCCAATGGGGCAACCCAGACCAGCAAGCATTTCTCCAAATACGGCCTAACCAAAGTCCTATAGAGCTCCTTGGATTGTCACCTTGTCGTGGTGGAGAAGCTTGTGTGGACCTGAGATCCTGAGAGCGATGCCGTCTGGAGTTATGCTCCTGGTAGGGCTACCCATGGCGGTAAGGTCGAGGGGGAGGTCTCTGACAAAGAGCAATCCAACCAAGACCTCAACGGTGGAACAGGCGGAGGATGCTGGCTGACTTTAGTGGAGTGTCACAACGGCTGGGTAGGCGGATGAAAGCTGCTGCAAAAAAGGAACCACAGTCGTCTTGGACTCCATGCCACTGGATCCTGATCTAGATCTGTCAAGATCCATGTGGTGGCTGTTGGTGTACCAGTCTCCCCACGTTAAACAAAGTCACGCACAGGCGTCCTTCTAAAAGAGGACAATCGTACCTTGTTTCGAGTGACCGCTGATGTATGGATGAAGTAGAGCTGCATCAAAATTTCCTGACTATTCTAAATAGTGCCCTGACCAATGAAGGCACGTATACTCTATGCCTACCAGATGCCACTCTATCTACTTAGACTGATACTTTCAGGGAGTTATGGTTTTGGCCCCCAAAATCCCTCTTTAAAGCGATGATGTTAAGGGTCTTGCCAGTAATAGTATATTTTCCCTTATATTCGACCTCCCAACGTGCAAACACCTCACACTGGGTGGTGAATCTGTGGAATTCTGTGCCACAGAAGTCGTGGAGGCCAAGTCAGTAGATATTTTTAAGGCAGAGATAGATAGATTCTTGATTAGGACAGGGTGTCATAGGTTATGGGGAGAAGGCAGGAGAATGGGAGAGATTGATCAGCAATGATTGAATGGCGGAGTAGACTTGATTGGCTGAATGGCCTAATTCTACTCCTATCACTTATGACCTTATGACCTGCTTGGAAAAAACTCCATCCCCATTTTTCAACCCATCACTGTAGCTGATCTATTTCCTGCTGTAAACTTTGACATCCTTCCTCACAGTTCGCGACCCCAGCAATCTTCTTGTCATCTGTACATTTATGAATCAACCGATCTGTATTTACATCCCATTTATATATAAATCACAGCACAGATCCCTGTAGAACTCCACTGGTCACAAATCCCAAGACTGAATATTGTCCTTTCATCACAATAAACCAGTTCAGAATCCAGGCAACCTCGTCACTGTTAATCCCATGCATCTTAATCTTCTGGATTAGCCCACCATGGGGATATTGTTTTTTAGTGCTGAAACCTAGCAGCATAGGTCGATAACATGGTTAAGAAGGCATATGGAATAGTGGCCTTTATTAGTTTGGTTTAGTTTAGTTTAGTTTATTGTCACGAGTGCGTACAGTGAAAATAATTTGTTGCGCGATAACCAGTCGGCAGAAAGACAAAACATGATTACAATCGATCCTTCCACAGTTTACAGATACAGGATAACGGGATTAATGTGAATAAAGTTTATTGCAAGATAAAGTCCAGTAAAGTCCGATCAATGATAGTCTGAGGGTCTCCAATGAGGTAGATAGTAGCTCAGGATTGCTCTCTAGTTGTTGGTAGGATGGTTCAGTTGCCTTATAACAGCTGGGAAGAAACTGTGCCTGAATCTGGAGGTGTGCATTTCACACACTGCTATACCTCTTGCCTGATGGGAGAGGGGAGAAGAGAGAGTGGCCGGGGTGTAACTGGTCCTTGATTATGCTGCTGGCCTAGCCAAGGCAGTGTGAGGTGAAAATGGAGACAATGGAAGGGAGGTTGGTTTGTGTGATGGTCTGGGCTGCTTCCACAATTCTCTGCAATTTCTTGAGGTTTTGGATGGAGCTGTTCCCAAACCATGCCGTGAAGCATTCCGATAAGATGGTTTCTATGGCGCATCTGTAGAAGTTGGTGAGAGTTGTTGGGGACATGCTGAACTTCCTAAGCCTTCCAAGGTGGAGCTAGTGCAGATGGGACATGTTGGGCTGTGTGGGCAAGTTGGGCTGAAGTCCCTGTTTTAACACTGTATGACTGTCTCTATGATCTAAGCCTTCTTGTGCTTTCCTGGCCAGTGCTCCAATATGGGTGGCCCAGGGATGGTTGCTGGTGATATTTAAAGTTTAAAGGAGATGTGTAGGGCCATCATTTTACACAGAGGATGTTGAGTCCTGGAATGAGCTGCCGGGGGTGGTGGCGGAGATACATGATACAGATACGATGGCACAGATGGTGGAGGCAGATACATATTTTTCAGTGGGTTTTTGATAGGCACATGAATGTGCATGGAATGGAAGGGTATTGGTCCTGTGCAGGAAGATGAGATTGGTTTATCTAGGCATCATCTTGCACACAGACTTTGTGGGCCAAAGGGTGCTCTGACATTATAAAACATTGATCAGACCTCAGCTGTAAGTACTGCATGCAGTTCAGGCCCCCACACTGTTGGCAGGATATGAGGATGCCGAGGAGATTCACCTGGATGTTTGCCTGGGATGGATTGTTTCAATGCTAAGCAGAGATCGGAGATGCTGGGTTCCCTAGAGCAGAGGAGGCTATGAGGGGATATGATTGAGGTATATAAAATCTGAAGAAGGGCCTCGACCCAAAATGTCACTCATTGCTTCTCACCAGAGATGCTGCCTGTCCCGCTGATTTACTCCAGCATTTTGTGTCTAAATTATGATGCATATGGATAGGATCGGGAAAGGTTGAGCAGGCTGGGACTCTATTCCTTGGAGTGCTGAAGGATGAGGGGTGATCTTATAGAGGTGTACAAAATCATGAGAGGAATAGATCAGGTAGATCAGTCTCTTGCCCAGAGTAAGGGAATCGTGAACCAGGGGACATTGATTTAAGGTGAGGGGGGAAGGAATTAATAGGAACCTGTGGTAACTGTTTTACACAAAGGGTGGTGGGTGTATGGAATGAGCTGCCAGAGGAGGTAGTTGAGGCAAGTACTTAAGAAACAATTAGATAGGTACATTGATAGGATAGGTTTAGAGGGATATGGGCCAAATGCAGGCAGGTGAGACTAGTGTAGATGGGACATGTCGGCCGGTGTGGGCAAGTTTGGCCAAAGGTCCAATTTCCATGCTGTGTGACTCTCTCTATGGTAGACTGCAGGAAACCTTTCCTTGCATTAGAGGTAAGAAGCAAGTACAGATTTATCAGCCGGGGATTTTCCTACTGCCATTTCCCCGCATTCTGCGCTTGCTTGAGCAACTTTCACCGGCTGCCCACACCCTCTGACTGCAATGCTTTATTTTTGGTTTGGTTTAGTTTAATTTAGAGATACAGCCCGGAAACAGGCCCTTTGGCCCGCCGAATCCGCGCCCAACAGCGATCCCCGCACACTTATACTATCCTACACTTGTATTTATAGAAAGCCAATTAACCTACAAACCTGTAGGTCTTTGGAATGTGGGAGGAAACCGAGGATCTCGGAGAAAAGCCACGCGGTCACGGGGAGAACGTACAAACTCCGTAGAGACAGCACCTGTAGTCGGGATCAAACCCGAGTCTCTGGCGCTGAAAGCGCTGTGGGGGCAGCAACTCTACCGCTGTGCCACCGTGCCACCCTTTGTACAGTAACATGGATGACCTTTCCAATTGAACATCTCCACATAATGCCAAGGACACCAAGTGGCTGGTGTGAGGCCACTGTGCTTTAATGATACTGCTTACTAACTAAGTGTCATCAGTCCCACTGCTTAAAGCAAGAAACAAACTGCTATGTGCTGGATAGACCAAAGCACAAATGATGGAGAAATCACACAGAGGGACGAGATTAATCCTGGAGAGGACGCCATGGTTTGAAAGATCATTATTATGAGCGGAAATGCAGAGGATGTGACCAATGTTACAGTCAAAATATCAGATAATGTATCGATTGGCTTAATTACAGTCTTCTAACAACTGCCATCCTAATATACCTGCACCTGAATATTAATGTTTACAAAGTTAATTGGTATAACGTTCCCCCGACTTAATATTGCCAAAGACAAGTGAATTTGCTTAGACTGTAATGTAATCGCATTAATGAGAGTGATAATGGATAGCGCGAGTGAATTATATTCACAAGTATGAAGAGCTTGTTTGGTGTTACCTGCCATCCATTGAAATATCAAACAGCAACATCATCAACCTCTATAACTCATTGCCTGACTGTTCATTATTCTGCTGCCATTTCTTAGTTTAAACATATATAACCCAATTATAGCTCCCCTCTCGAGAAAGGTTTGAGAAAGATTTGATCACGTATCAACTCTGACAAACACCAAAATGCTTCTATCGAAACCTCATTTGTTGATTGAAATAAATTTTTTTTAATATAAAAGCCTTAGATTAAAAGGAGACTCAGACTTCCAACACCCGTCGTCATTAGTTTATAGAGCAGCAATTTCTCACAACTGGACTGAATGACGGGACAAGTGCGAAAGGACCGGAATGTTGCCTGGATCAAAGGGTGATAGTTACAGGGAAAAGTAGGACAGACTTGGATTTTACTGCTCGTTCTTCTATGTAATTTTTAACAAATGTTTCATTCCTTTACCCTGAAAGGCGTCGGAGACTGCAATCCACCGATGCTATCGTACAAATTTGTTAACGGGTTACGGTTCTTGCAAAAGAACAATGGCAGCAAGTGATTTAAAGATAATAATCCCGTCTCCAGTTTCAGATCACATTCATAAACAAGGGAAGTGAAGTTTGCAGTTACTTAACAAGAACTTGAGGTACCATCCATAAAAATCCTCACCATCCTAAGCCTCATAATTATTATCCAAACATAGAATCTCTGGGTCTATTTTTTTCTCTTTTTATATGTTTGGAAATGGAAACAGTCAAGCAAAATTGAAAAATATATATATTAATGATGAAACTGTGACGAAAGGTCCTGACCCGAAACATCACCTATCCATGTCCTCCAGAGAAGGTACCTAACCTGCTGAATGACTCCGGCACTCTGTGTCTTTAAACAAAAATCAATGTTTGCTTACATTGACAACAAGAAACCTGACAAATAAAACACCTTCTGAATGTTGTTGGTTATACCGTAGATACCAAAGAGCATAATAAACTTTCAAAATATCATATAAAATATTGTGGTATATTTTCATCCATTCATTAAAATATGAACAAAAAACTGTAAATTTGATTATCGACTAGCAAAACTGAAAAACAGGTGAACAGAATACCTCTAATTCCGCTAACTAAAATTTACCCTAAATAAGAACTTTTAAGGGTGAGTAGGTGTCGTGGTTTTAAGACTCAAAGTTTGGATAAGATGACACAGACACGGAGAATTCTTCAAGAAGACGAAAAGCCTTTATTTGCAAACAATTAGCTTGGAACATTCAGAGTCGACATCCCCTGTTCGCTCTCTAATTGTTCCTCGATTCATAAAACCAGACAGCTTTTATTACAGTTTCAGCTTTATCTTCGGCTACTTTGGCATGCATGCTTCTGTAACTTTAATCTCTCAGCTATGTCCTTGCCCTATAACTTTAATCTCTCAGCTACCATTGTGTTCTAGCTAAAGCAAAAATAAAAAATAAGAAGTAACTTGTTTTAGTGCCTTGATGTCTGATCACATAAAAATAGCTGACATCAGCGGGCTATAATAAATGTTTTAAACATATTGGTTTATAAAATTGGTTTACATGTTTACACACAAAGATACAAATGGTGCAGAAAGTAAAAATAAGAAGTAACTTGTTTTAATCTTCTATATAACTTCTATATAATCTTTTATATAGGTTGGTGAATGTGATTAAGGGATTGAAAGTCATAGTCATTGAGAATCATGGAGTCATACAGTGTGGAAACACTAGACCACAACGACCAAACTGTCCCATCTACACTAGTCCCACCTGCCTGCGTTTGGCCCATATCCCTCTAACCCTGTCCTATGCATGCATCTGTCTACATGATTTTTAAATGTTGTGATAGTACCTGCCTCAACTATCTCCTCTGGCAGCTCATTCTATACAGCCACCACCCTTGTGTAAAAAGGTTATCCCTAAGGTTCCTGTTAAATCTTTCCCCACTCACCTTAACCCTATGTCCTCGATTCCCTACTTTGGGCAAAAGACTGTGTTCATATTTCTGATATATTCCTCTCACGATTGTATACACCTCTAGAAGATCACCCCTCATCCTCCTGCGCTCCAAGAAATAGAGTTTAAGCCTGCTCAACCTCCCCCTATAGCTCAGGCCCTTGAGTCCTGGCAACATCCTCGTAAACCTTCTCTGCACCCTTTCCAGCTTGATAACATATTTCCTATAACATGTAAAGATGTTGCCTCACCAACTTCATATATAACTGCAACATGACCTCCCAACTTCTATACACAATACTTCGACTTAGGAAAACCAATGTGCAGAAAGCCTTTTTGACTGCACGTTCTACCTGTGACACCGCTTTCAACAAACTATGTACCTGCACTCCTAAATTTGTCTGCTGTACAAATCTCCCCAGAACCCTTCCATTCACTGTGTCGGTCCTGCTCATGTTAGACTTCCTAAAATCAAAGAGTCATACAGCGAATACAGGTTATTCAGACTTGGCCTTTATTCTGTTCTAACCATCGTTCATTTCTTTACTTGGCTTTCTATACAATGGCCATGATTAAACTGGGAGCTTTGAGTGTTTTTCAGAGATTCCATTTCCAAACAGTACGTGGAGCTCATTCCCTTTGTGATTCCTTGATCCACTCTTTCATCTCCACTAAACACATGCCTCATCATGGTCGACTTCCATGCAACCTTTCCTTTTATTGTTCCCTTCCCGCCATCCAGGGACCCAAACTGTCCTTCCAGGTGAAACAGTTTCTCACTTGTCCTTCTTCCAAACACATGAGTATAGAACAGGACCACACAATGACAGGCCCTTCGGCCCACCGTGTCTGTGCCAGCCATGATGCTGATGTACCTAATCCCATCCTCCTGCACATGGTTTGCATCTCTCCATTCCCTGCCTGTCCATGTGTCTGTCTACAAAACTACAAACCCACGTGTCTTTGTAGTGTGGGAGGAAAGCGGAGCACCGGGATAAAACTCACACTGTCACAGGGAGAACGTGCAGATTCCACACAGAGGTCGGGATCAAACCTGGGCCTCTGGCTCAGCTTAACCAGCTGCACCACAGTGGCACCCAATTTTTTATGCCATTGAACAGACTGACCATCAGCATATCTTTCAGATGCCACAACTTTCTTCTGGGCCTCTCTTGATTCCTTCCTCCTCCCTCCACCCTTTCACAGACCTTCTGCTCTCTCTGTACTTCCTTCCATTCTCTGCACTTTAAAACCTGTTTCATTTCCAACATCCCAGCTCTCATGAAAGTCATCATCTTGCAATGTTAACACTGCGTTCCTCCCTCCACAGATGCTGCCTGACCTGATGAGCATTTCTAGCATTTCCTGCTTTTACTTCAGATTCCCAGCACTTGTCATCATTATTTTTGTTTAGTTTAGTTTGGCGATATAGCGTAATAACATGCCCATCGGCCCACTGAGTCAATGCCAATCCATGATCACCCCATACACTGGCACTATCCTACACACTAGGGACAATTTACAGAAGTCATCGAATCTTCAAACCCACACGGTCACAGGGAGAACGTACAAACTCCATAGAGACAGTGGTCTTTTTTTTTGTTTCAGAGATACAGCATGGAAACGGGCCTTTTGGCCCACCGAGGTCACGGCGAACAACGATCACCAGTACACTATTTCTATCTGATACACTAGGGGTAATTTACAGAAGCCAATTAACCCACAAAACTGGATGTCATTGGAGAAAACCCATGTGGTCACAGGGAGAACATACAAACTGCGTGCAGACAGTACCCATAGTCAGGATCGAACCTGGCGCCACAAGGCAGCAGCTCTAAGTTTATGGAGCCCTTAGATGATGGAGCATCACTCTCTCCCACAATCGGACTGAATGACTGGACAGGCTTGAAAGGACAAATAACCAACTCCTGAGCTCGAGTACACAATTGGCAGCAATGGGATTTTATTGACAAGATTCTTGCTACTTACAAGGATACAAGCTGAACATTCATGAAACTAGTTGCCAAATGCGAGCACAAAGCATGAGTCTGACTGTAAGAGAGAGAGTTTGATTGATAATATGAACTGTAGATTTCACTTCCCTTGTTTATGAGTGTGAGCTGAAGCTGGAGATGAGGTTATTGTCTTTAAATCACTTGGAGCCATTGCTCTTTTCCAAGAACTGCAATCTGTTAACATTTTATTCGATAGCTTGCAGCCGCTGATGCCTTTCAGTATAGAGGAATGAAACATTTGATAAATTAGATAGAGAAGTACGAGCCCCTTGCAACTGTGCAAAAGGCCATTTTATGAAGATTGTCGATCTTCTGCGTTATTCCTACCCTGCTCCAATGTAAGAATTCACATGGATGTTGCCTGCATTTAGTTTAGTTTAGAGATACAGCGCAGAAACAGGTCCTTTGGCCCACCAGGTCCACAGCATTTCGCAGCATAACAGTTCCAAGGGAAATGAGCAAATTGTATCTCCTTATCAGAACTTCCCATTTAGTCCAGGCAGGCAAAGCATTACTTCACACAAAAAAAATTAATATGATACCTCAATAACATTGATTCGTAGCCTTTATTATGACCACAAATCAATTACCAATAAAGCATTATCACAAAGTTTCACAGAAAATAAATTGTCTTTGAAGAAATGTGTTTGAAAACCAATAAAAGTTGTTCATAATTAGGTGAAACATACAAATATATTTTGTTTAGTATTTCTCCTTCGAGGTTCCATTGATTTAATGAGTTCTTGGCCATAATCGTATGACTAAATTAGTTCCAATTGTAAATGAGTGTTTGAAACTAGCGCTATGATTCAAATCCCTGAGGCCAGTACAGGTTGGGAATGCAAACCAAGCTGTTGTCTATTATAATATAGTCATTCTCATAATTAAGTTAAAAAATGAATGAGATTTGTTCACAGCATATTTTCTTCATGAGCTTCAATAGGGGTGGAATGGAGTAGGCTTGGGTCTGTTTGCACGAGATCAAATTAGTCTAATAGGGTCACACAACATGGAAACAGGCCCTTCGGTCCAACTCGTTCATACCTTACCAAGATGTCCATCTCTTCCCCGTACCCTATCCACACTCACACCCATTGCACCCCTTCCACCTATATTAATTTATCTGGCTTCACAATTCTTAGGAGGTTTGGCATGTCCCCAATAATTCTCACCAACATCTACCGATGTGCCGTAGAAAGAATTTTATCGGGATGCATCACAGCGTGGTTTAGGAACAACGCCATCCATGACCACAACAAATTGCAGGGCTTTGTGGATGCAGCCCAGACCATCATTCAAACCAACACCCCTTCCATTGACTATCTATACTTCATGCCAAAGATCCTATAGTGGAGCTCTATAGGATCTTTGCTTCATGCTGTCTCGGCAAGACCTCCAACATAATCAAAGACGAGTCTCACACCGGACACTCCCTCTCCTCCCCTCTCACATCAGACAAGAGGTACAGAAGTGTGAAAACACACCTCCAGAGTCAGGAACAATTTCTTCACAGCTGTTATCAGGCAACTGAACATCCAATCACCAACTAGAGAACGTTCCTGACAAACCATCTACCTCACTGGAGACCATCAGACTATCTTTAATGAGTCTTCACTAGACTTTATCCTGCGCTAAACATTAAACCCCTTATCCTGTATCTGTACACTGTGGACGGTTTGATAGTAATGATGTGTAGCCTTTCCGCTGACTGGTTAGCAAGCAACCAAAAAGCTTTTCACCACACCACACGTGACAATTAACTAAAATGAACAATTCTCACCTCTTCTTCCCTGATCTCACACCTTTGTTTGTTTCATTTCTGGCCTTTATCTGACCGATCAAGCCAACCCCTCCTCACCTATATTTTCCAATCACTGACCACACATTGTCCTGCCCCTCCTCTCTGCCAGCTTTAGACCACCTCCCACCCTCCCCAACACAATCTGAAGAAGTGTTCGAACCCAAATGTCACCAGATCCTACCAGACTTGCTGAGTTACTACAGCATTTTTTTTTGCACTAATACACTAACAGGCAAGCCCCCCCCCCCCCCCCCCCCCCCCCCCCCCAGTTATTCCCATGTAAGTTAGCCTCATTTGCCCACGTTTGACCCCTATCCCTCTGCTAATGGTATCTGTCTGGGCTGCAGATTGCATGCAGTTCCACCTTCAGTAATATTTCGACGGAATTCTTTGGGAAAGGATGTTTACTTCTTGCCCTTGCACATATTTTGACTGAGGGGTAACTTTTTCACACAAAGGCTGGTGGGTGTATGGAACGAGCTGCCAGAGGAGGTAGGTGAGGCAGGTATTACCACAACGTTTAAGGAACATTAAGACAGGTACGTGGATAGGACTGATTTAATAATAATAATAATAAATTTTATTTATGGGCGCCTTTCAAGAGTCTCAAGGACACCTTACAAAAATTGAGCATGTAGAGGAAAAACATGTAAGGGGAATGAAATAAATAGTAGAGACATGACTAGTACACAAAGTAAAGACAGAAATCAATACAAAACACAGTATGAGGCAATTAATGCACAGATGAAAAGGGACGGGGATGTGGGGCTAAGGATAGGCAGAGGTGAAGAGATGGGTCTTGAGGCGGGACTGGAAGATGGTGAGGGACACGGAATTGCGGATCAGTTGGGGGAGGGAGTTCCAGAGCCTGGGAGCTGCCCTGGAGAAGGCTCTGTCCCCAAAACTGCGGAGGTTGGACTTGTGGATGGAGAGGAGACCGGCTGATGTGGATCTGAGGGACAGTGAGGGTTGGTAGGGGGAGAGGAGGTCAGTGAGATATGGGGGGGCCAGATGGTGGAGGGCTTTGTAGGTGAGGACCAGGATTTTGTAGGTGATCCGGTGGGAGATGGGAAGCCAGTGAAGTTTTTTGAGGACTGGAGTGATGTGATGCCAGGATTTGATGTGGGTGATGAGTCGGGCGGCTGCGTTCTGGACCAGTTGGAGTCGGTTGATGTAGGTGGAGCTGATGCCAAGGGGAAGTGAGTTGCAATAGTCCAGTCGGGAGGAGATGGATATGGACTATAGAGGTATGTGGACCAAAGGCAGGCAGGCAGGTAGGACTAGTGAAGATGGGACATGTTGATCGGTATGGGCAAGTTGGGCCGAAGGGCCTGCTTCCACACTGTATCACTGTATGACTATGAAGGAGGCTGAAGGAGGATAGAGCCTCAGCTAATTTTGTCCTTAATGGCAATATTATTCAGCATTTCATGGCTGTAAATATATTGTGAATGGGGAATCAGTAAAGCAACAAAGCAAACTCATTTGGCAATAATCCGACTAATGCTTATTCAGAAAGGAACTGAAATTATTCTAAATATATTTTCAGTAGGAAGTTCAGTCAGCAGAGAGTGGATTTCCATGGCCTGTGTGAACTAGATTTTAACTCAACTCTCAGAAGCAAACTAATTGGGCTTTAAAGAGTGTTATAGAGCACACCCTCTGAAAACCATTTTAAGATAGATTTTTGATTTAATACCCTTTTTGTATGACCTCTGTACAGATTTATGGTATGATGTATATAGAGAGCATGGTAGTACTGGCGACTCTTTGCTAGAATGAGAAAAATCTGAAAGAAGAGAAAATTAAATCCAGAAAAAAAAAAATCACCGGAAATCTTGATAGGCATAATTAGTCGTGTGTTGATAGAGGCTTTAGACAAATGGAAATGAAAAGCAAAATCTAATTACATAAAGTTCATTTTGTTCTTTTCGATGACAGCACAAGGAGAAGAAAATTCACTTTGGACCACAGCCTGTATTTCTACTGTGGGAACCTCTCCTTTCTCCAAAAGTAGGTGTGAGGAACAGATAACATTTCTAAGGAAATGAGCCAATGAATCTCCTCCCTCTTTGGACCTCAGACTTTAGAGATACAGCAGGGAAACAGGCCCTTTGGCCCACCGAGTCTGTGCCAACCTGCAAACACCCTGTTCACTAGCTCTATCCTACATACTAGCCATAATTTACAATTTACAGAAGCCAGTTAACACTATTATTGTTTATTTTTTGTGTATACGTATGTGTGCGTGTATATATATAAGTATATTAGACTAAGTGGGACCCGTGGGGTCCCAGCATCACACAGGAGGGCTGGTCATCCAACGCAATATTCCACCTCTCCACCAATTCTAATATTGGTGGCCAGTTGGGGGGGGGGGGGGCTTTCTGGAGCGCTAGTATGGGTGCTGTGGGCTGAAGGGACTGGTTTCCAGAGGTCTAGTATGCAAATTGTGCGCCAAATGGATTCTTGGGCTGGCGTCTCAGTCAATCAAGCCTGTTGTGCTGGCAACTCACTCACTCACGGCTGGTGGGCTGGTAGTTGACTCACGGCTAATCCTTGAAATTCTATTTCAAGCAGGATATAAGGCCACCAAATTCAAGTGCAGTTTCTTACCACTTCTAGCAGGGTGCAAGGCCACCAAATTCAAGTGCAGTTTCATACCATTTGAAGTAGGGTGCAAAGCCACTAATGACAGCGAGTCGTGACCTCTCCCTCCTCCATCTTGCAGAGACTGAGCCACACCCACATTTCTGGGTTTTATAACCCCTCCCCCACCGGAAAAGGTGTGGCTTTCATGGAGTGATTGACAGGAGGGAGATTCTCAACATTTAAAAAAAAACTAATAACACTTTTATTTTTAATTGATGGGAAGAATTCTCTGCACCTGCACCTGTAAATTGTAAATTATCCCTAGTATGTAGGGTAGAGCTAGTAACTGAGTAAGATGGCCAAAAATCACAGCCGTAAGTGGTAGCGTTTTATCTAAAATCGATATACAGTGCAAACAGGAAGTGCATTTACAGTAGTGCCTTTCAACTTCAAGCCAATGCACCCACGCCACCATTTGCAGTAAGTAGTGCATTTCAACTTCATGCCACCATTTGCAGTAAGTGATGCCTTTTAACTTCAAGCCATTGCATCCAAGCCACCATTTGCAGTAAGTAGTGCCTTTCAACTTCAAACCACACCCAAGCCACACCCAAGCCACCATTAGCAGTAAGAGGTGCCTTTCAACTTCAAGCCAAAGCACCCAAGCCACCATTTGTAGTAAGTAGTGCCTTTCAACTTCAAGCCACAATTTGCAGTAAGTAGTGCCTTTCAACTTAATGCCAATGCACCCACGCCCCCATTTGCAGTAAGTAATGCATTTTAACTTCAAGCCATTGCACCCAAGCCACCATCTGCAGTAAGTAGTGCCTTTTAACTTCAAGCCAATGCACCCAAGCCATAATTTGCAGTAAGTAGTTCCTTTCAACTTCATGCCACCATTTGCAGTAAGCGGTGTCTTTCAACTTCAAGCCACACCCAAGCTACCATTTGCAGTAAGTAATGCCTTTCAACTTCAAGTCAAAGCAACCAAGCCACCATTTGCAGCAATAGTGCCTTTCAACTTCAAGCCAAAGCTCCCAAGCCTCCATTTGCAGTAAGTAGTGCCTTTCAACTTCATGCCACCATTTGCAGTAAGTAGTGTCTTTCAACTTCAAGCCAAAGCTCCCAAGCCACCATTTGCAGTAAGTGGTGTCTTTCAACTTCAAGCCACACCCAAGCCACACCCAAGCCACCATCTGCAGTAAGTGGTGTCTTTCAACTTCATGCCCACCAAGACATACCCAAGCCATCCATTTGCAGTAAGTAGTGCCTTTCAACTTCAAGCCAAAGCTACCCACGCCACCATTTGCAGTAAGTAGGTGTCCTTTCAACTTTCAAGCCACAAGCTCCCAAGCCATCCATTTGCAGTAAGTAGTGCCTTTCAACTTCAAGTCCAAAGCTCCCAGCCACCATTTGCAGTAAGTAAGTGCCTTTCAACTTCAAGCCAAAGCAACCAAAGCAATTTGCAGTAAGTAGTGCCTTTCAACTTCAATCCACAATTTGCAGTAAGTAGTGCCTTTCAACTTCAAGCCAATGCACCCACACCCCCCATTTGCAGTAAGTAGTGCCTTTCAACTTCAAGCCACACCCAAGCCATCATTTGCAGGAAGTAGTGCCTTTCAACTTCATGTCAAAGCTCCCAAGCCACCATTTGCAGTAAGTAGTGCCTTTCAACTTCAAGCCAAAGCAACCAATCCACCATTTGCAGTAAGTAGTGCCTTTCAACTTCATGCCACCATTTGCAGTAAGTGGTGTCTTTCAACTTCAAGCCACACCCAAGCCACCATTTGCAGTTGTAGTGCCTTTCAACTTCAAGCCAAAGTAACCAAGCCACCATTTGCAGTAATAGTGCCTTTCAACTTCAAGCCAAAGCTCCCAAGCCACCATTTGCAGTAAGTAGTGCCTTTCAACTTCATGCCACTATTTGCAGTAAGTAGTGCCTTTCAATTTCAAGACACACCCAAGCCAAGCCAACCAGGAGGGGGAGGGGGGGAGGAGGGCCTTTCTGGAGCGCTAGTATGAACCATTTTAGAACCAATAGACATTTTTTTTGCAAGCTTTAGAACCAATAGACATTTTTTGCAAGCTTTAGAACCAATAGACATTTTTTGCATGCTTTAGAACCAATAGACATTTTTTTGCAAGCATTTTAGAACCAATAGACATTTTTTGTAAGCTTTAGAACCAATAGACATTTTTTGCAAGCATTAGAACCAATAGACATTTTTTTGCAAGCTTTAGAACCAATAGACATTTTTTTTGCAAGCTTTAGAACCAATAGACATTTTTTTGCAAGCTTTAGAACCAATAGACATTTTTTTGCAAGCTTTAGAACCAATGGACATTTTTTTGCAAGCTTTGGAACCAATAGACATTTTGTTGCAAGCTTTAGAACCAATAGACATTTTTTGCAAGCTTTAGAACCAATAGAGACACTTTTTGCAAGCGTTAGAACCAATAAACATTTTTTTGCAAGCTTTAAAACGAATAGACATTTTTTTGCAAGCTTTAGAACCAATAGACACTTTATTTGCAAACTTTAGAACCAATAGACACATTCTGCAAGCATTTTAGAACCACTAAGGGCACTTACATTTGAGTAGACATGTGTTCAGTGTTATTCACAGCTCAGAGAAATGTGACCCGCTGCCTTCCTCCATCTTGAAGAGATTGTGTGGCACACCACTTCCTGGTTTTATAGTCCCTCCCCCCTGCCGCCAGCGGGGGCAGCAGAGAGAATGGGGAATTTTGTAAGAACATTAATATCTCTGTCATTTTTAATCGATGGGAAATATCCTCGGTACACATGTGGCGGAGGGGGGCTCTGAGCAAGGTGGCCAAAAATGACGGCCGTAGGTGGCGGCGTTCTCTCGGAAATCGCAGCACAGATGGCCAAAACCGGTCAAGAACAGACTTTTAGTAATATAGATATAGAAATTACATATATTACTAGACTAAGTCGGACCCGTTGGGTCCCATGTTCACATGGGAGAGCTGGTCCCCCACACAATATTCCACCTCTCCACCAATTCCAATATTGGTGGCCAGTAGGGGAGAGGGGGGGGGCTTTCTGGAGCGCTAGTATGGGTATTGTGTGCTGAAGTGACTGGTTTCCAGAGGGCGCATATGGACATTGTGGGCCAAATGGATTCTTCGGGTGACAGCTCAGTCACTCAAGCCTGATGTGCTGGCAGCTCACTCATGGCTGGTGGGCAAGCAGTTGATTCACAGCGATTCCTTGAAATTCCATTTCAAGCAGGGTTCAAGGCCACCAAATGCAAGTGCAGTTTCCTACCATTTCAAGCAGGGTGCAAGGCCACCAAACTCGTACAGTTTCCTACCACTTCAAGCAGGGTGCAGGGTCACCAAACTCAAGTGCAGTTTCAATCCACTTCAAGCAGGGTGCAAGGCCACCAAATGCTAGTGCTGTTTAATGCAATTTCAAGCAGGGTGCAAGGCAACCAAATTCAAGTGCAGTTTCATACCACTTCAAGCAGGGTGCAAGCCAACCAAATTGAAGTGCAGTTTCATACCATTTCATGCAGGGTGCAAGGGCACCACATTCAAATGCAGTTTCATACCATTTCAAGCAGGGTGAAACCACCATAAAATCACCACAAAACCACACAAAACACCACATAAACACCACACACAGTTCAGTAGACATTCAGTGTGTTCAGTTGATTCACAGCTCAGACAGAGTCGTGACCTCTCTCTCCCCCATCTTGCAGAGACTGAGCCACACCCACACCTCTGGGTTTTATAATCCCTCTCCCCCACCACCAGAAGAGGTGTGGCCTTCATGGTGTGATTGACAGGAGAGAGATTCTCAACATTTCTTTAAACACTAATAACACTTTTTTTTAATTGATGGGAGGAATCCTCTGCACCTGATGAGCGGAGGGGGACTGAGTAAGATGGCCAAAAATCACAGCCGGAAGTGGTAACATTTTATCTAAAATCAATATACAGTGCAAACAGGAAGTAGTGCAGTTACCACCACCACCAACAACTATCTGCAGTACAGCATTTCAAAGCAGTTACCACCACCAACAACCATTTGTAGTGCAGCATTTCAAAGCAATTACCACCACCAACAACCATTTGCAGTGCAACATTTCAAAGCAGTTACCACCACCAACAACCATTTACAGTGCAGCATTTCAAAGCAATAACCACCACCAACAACCATTTGCAGTGCAGCATTTCAATGCAACCACATTGTCATTTTCAAACCACATTAAGGGCACTCACAATTGAGTAGACATGTGTTCAGTGTTATTCACAGCTCAGAGAGACCTGACCCTCTCGCTTCCTCCATCTTACAGTCCCATCTTATAGTCCCCCCCCTCCCACCAGCAGGGGTAGCAGAGAGAAAGTCAACATTTTTTAAACATTAATAACTCTTTTATTTTTCATCGATGGGAAAAATCCTCTTGTCCTGCGCAGCGGGGGGGGCTCTGAGTAAGATGGCCAAAAATCGCAGCCGTAAGTGGCATCGTTTTTTTTCAAAAATCATGAAACAGAAAATCAGGAAATGGTAAAGATCTTACTTTTAGTAATATAGATATATATATATATATGATCTATATGCATATGTATTTGTGAGTATGTGTGTATAAATACACATACTGAACTTTTCTTTCCGTTTATCATATTGTTTACAGTGTACTATGTTTACATATTCTGTGGTGCTGCTGTAAGTAAGAATTTCATTGTTCTATCTGGGGCATATGACAATAAAACACTCTTGACTCTTGACCTGCACACCTTTAAGTGTTTGGAGTGTGGAAGGAAACCTGAGCTGCCGGAGAAAACCCACTCGATCATAGGGAGAACGTACAAACTCTGTACAGATAGCACCCGTAGTCAGGATCAAACGCGGGTCTCTGGCGCTAAGGCAGCAACTCCGCCACTGTGCCGTAGTGGCACTCTTTCCAAATTGGGTGTGAGATTGTTCGACCAGGTTCTATTACATTGATGTCACCGTCTCCATCACAGGAGTTAGACGACCGACTGGTGTCTATTACTAACCTACCTTCCCCACCCTAGTCATCCTATTAGTTTCACTGTCGTTCTGCTTAGTTTCACTGTTTGTATCCACTCAATATCACCTTCTGCATAGCCAACAATGGACCATTGTGGGCTCCACCTTTCCTTGATCATCATTGCTGGCTTTGATTTGCTCTTTTTATACCTTTCATTCATTTGTTCTTTGTACCTTTTCATACTGCTAGTTTCTCTCTTCCATGGACAGGTACATGGATAGGAAAGGATGAGAGGATATGGGATATGGGTCAAACGCAGGCAGATGGGGCTAGTGTAGATAGGACATGTTGGTCGGCATGGGCAAGTTGGGCTGAAGAGCCTGATTGCACTCTGTATGACCCTATAACTCTGATATCTCTCTCCACAGATGTTGCATGATCTGCTGACATCATCCCTTTCTCCAGATGTTGCCGTACCTTTTCACAATGACTATCTCCACAGATGTTGCCTGACCTGCTGACATCTCTTCATCTCGCTCCACGGATATTGCCTGACCTCATGGCAACATCTCTCCTGATGCTTCCTGACCTAATGGATACATGTTTCTCCTCAGATACTACCCAACCTGGTGGGAGTTTCCTGGAACGGTATTCATTGTGCTTATGTCTCATGCACGTAAGTATGATTGTGCCTATGTATGGTAGGATTTTTACTTCACTGTATGCATAAAGCGAACGTCACTGTACCTAGGTACAAATGATGGTAAAGTACCATTATTCATCAGGTAGAACATACAACACAAGACAGTAAGGCACAGGAACAGTCCCTTCGGTCCACAATATTTGAACATGATAAACAAAACTAAACTAAACTAATTCGCCTATACATGATCCATATCCCTCTATTCCTTGCACTTCCATGTGTTATCCAAAAGCATCTTAAATGGCACAATGGTATCTGCCTCCATCATCACCCCTGGCAGTACATTCCAGGCCCCTACCACTCTGTTAATAAAACTTTCCCAGCGCATCTTCATTAAATCTTCCCCCTCTCATCTTATATCTATGCTGTCTAATGTTGTATATATCCACCGCGGATGTTAGGTTCTACCCGATCTATGACTCTCATACATTTCTACACTTCTATCAAATCTCCCCTCAACCCCCAACGTTCCAGATATAATAATCCCTGTATCCAACCTCTCCCTGTAGCTGAAACCCTCTATCATTTATTTGTGCACTGCGGACGCCTCGACTGTAATCATGTGTAGTCTTTCCGCTGACTAGATAGCAGGCAACTAAAAACTTTAAACTGTATCTCTGTAGATGTGACAATGAACTAAACTAACAAAAAAACACACTAACGCCTCTACCTCTTCAGCAGACTAAGGAAGTTCACTTGTCTCTGATGTGGAATTCTTTGCCACAAACTGGTGTGATGGCCAAGTCAATGGCTATTTTCAAGGCAGAAATTGATAGATTCTTCATTAATCAGGTCAGGGGTTATGGGGAGAAGGCAGGAGAATGAGGTTGAGAGGGATAGATGGATAAGCCATGATTAAACGGTGGAGTAGACTTAATGGGCCGACCAGTCTAATTTTGCTCCTATAACTTATGGACTTATGAGTCTTATCAAATTCTACACATGCATAGAAAAAACTCAGCCAGGAGGCATCACAATTTGGTTTGGCAAAGCTCTGCCCAAGATCACAAGTAATTAAAGAGAATTGTGAATGTAGCAAGTCCATCGCACAGACCAATCTCCCACCCACCAGTACCATCGATGTTCTATGTTCCCGTTGAAAGGCATCATAATCAAGGACCATTAACACTAGTCATCCTCTCTTCGCCCGTCTCCCGTCGAGCAATAATGATACTGGTTTTACCAGATTCAGCTATACTATAGCTTCAGTCCCACAGTTATAATCAGACTCCTAAATGTTTCTCTCATTAGCTAAAGGCTAGGTTCTGATCTCACAACCTACCATATTTCGGCCCTTCCACTTTCTCTGTAGCTGTGACACTATATTCTATATTCAGTTGGCCAAAGGGCCTGTTTCTGCACTGTAAACTAAAAACAAACTATACCAGGGACAATTTTAGAGCACCCAATAGCATACAAACCCACACATCTTTGGGATGTGGGAGGAAACTGGAGCACCCGGAGAAAACCCATCCTGTCACAGGGAGAACGTGCAAACATCACACAGACTATACCCGAGGTCAGGATCGAACCTGAGTCACAGGTGCTGTGAGGCAGCAGCTCTATCAGCCGCGCCACTGTGTCGCCTAGTTGTTAGTGGACTAATTGTCCAATATAAATGGGCCCAAGAGCCGGGGACAAACTGCACCTACAATACTACCTACAATACTACCTACAATACTACCTTTTTTGCCTCCATCACAGTGAGGAGGTGCCTGGTGAACTCACTGTGGTGGATGTTAATTTGTGTTTATTGTGTTTTGTTATTTATTATTATATGTATGACTGCAGGCAACAAAATTTCGTTCAGGCCGAAAGGTCTGAATGACAATAAAGGAAACTAATCTAATCTAATCTAAAAATCTAATCTACCTACAGGTCAGGTCTTCCTACCTGAAGCACAAACTTGTGATTGAGTATCAGTCATGGCGTATCAAAAGGCTTTAGACATTAGAGATACAGCATGGAAACAGGACCTTCAGCCCACCGAGTCCACACTGACCATCAGTCACTCGTACACTAGTTCTACGGTATCCCACTTTCACTCCCTACATATTAGGGGCAATTTAAAGAAGCTACTTAACCTTCAAACTGTGCGGGAGGAAACCTGAGCAGTCGGGGGAAAACCTAGACGGTCACAGGGAGAGCGTGTAAACTACATACAGACAACACCCGTAGTCAGGATTGAACCCGCGTCTATGGCGCTGTTGTCGACCTCCCAGTGGTGAGCCCTGTCAACTGACCGCAGTCAGGCGAACGACAACAAACAGAGGCAGCAGCAGCACCGCGGCTTGGCGCCAACCCGGAGCATGCGCCCTTTTTAGGGCGGGCACCTACGGATGTCGAACCGGATGGTATCACCCTGCTGCAGTCTTCTGCTGACTCAAACGCAAGAAGAAGAAGAAAGCAGCAACACTGCACCACTGTGCCTCACACAATGTAGAGCAGACATGAGTGCCGAAGGGCCTACTTCCACTCCTATTTCGTATCCGCATACTTTTATCTTTTTTCCCCTCTTTTTTTAAATGTCCTTGTAATGATCTTGAGACGTAACTAGAAAAAAGGTTATCCAAATGAGGTGAAACTGAGCAAATGTTCAAAAAATTAAAATTAATTGGAAGAACGTCACCACAAATGAAAAATAATAGCTATGTGGAAAGACACGGAGACTTAGTTGTGGCTTGCACGATGATGAGAGGTGCAGATGAAATGAATGGCAAGGACCTGCTATCAAAATGGAGCAGAAACCCTGGCGGCAAAGATATAAAATGATCACAAGAAGAATTAGCAGGGAACTGGGAAAAATCTTTCTAATGTCATGAAGTCATGATGCAGCTTTATAGGACTTTGGTTCGGCTGCATTTGGACAATTGTGTGCAGTTTAGTTTAGTTTAGTTTAGTTGAGAATAGTTTAGTTTTATTGAGTTTAGAGATACAGTCCTACAGATACAGAGATATAGGAAACAGGCCCTTCGGTCCACCGAGTCTGCGCCGACCAACAATCACCATAAGCTTGTTCTATCCTACACACAAGGGACAATTTACAGAAGTCAGTTAACCTACAAATCTGCACATCTTTGGAATGTGGGAGGAAACCAGAGCACCCAGAGAAAACCCACGCGGTCACAGGGAGAACATACAAATTCCATACAGGCAGCATCTGTAGTCAGAATTGAACACGAGTCTGTATGGCAGCAACTCTACCACTGCGCCCATGTGCCATCCCATTCCAAGAAGGAAGTGAAGGCTCTAGAAAGAGTGCAGAGGAGGTTTACCAGAACAATGTCTGAATTAGGCCCAATTATCTACAGGGAAAGGTTGGACAGACTTGGATTGTTTTCTCTGGAACATTGGTGTTTGCAGGGTGAGCTGATGGAAATATATAACATTATGAGAGGCATAAATAGAGTCCAAATCTTTTTCTCAGGGTGGAAAAATCAAACACTAGAGACCATAGGTTTACGGTGAGAGGGGCAAAGCTTAAAGGAGATGTGCTGGCCAAGTTTTTTACACACAAAGGGGAGTTATTCATGTGCTGTACTGTTCTACTGGGTAGGTTGTGGGCATGAAACTCCCTGAATGAAAGATGAGCAGAGGCTGTGGTGGTTACTGTACATTGTTCCTCGTGGGTGTTGAGAGGACTGTGCTGGATGTGGGGGGTTATTGATGATTAAATCTCAGAGAGTGGGTGGCAGAGAAATTAAGGAGCAGAATGTGAGTGAGGGGATTGCCGTTAAGAACGCGAGCTAGGGACAATTTACAATTTTACCAAGCCAATTAATCTACAAACCCTGTACGTCTTTGTAGTGTGGGAGGAAACCCACGCGTTTGCGGGGAGAATGTACAAATTCTGTACAGCCGACACCCGTAGTCAGGATCGAAGCCTGTTCTCTGGCACTGTAAGGCAACAACTCTACTGCTGCACCACTGTGCCGCACAAATACAGTACTTGAAAAGCATACAAAAGTCAAGAGAGTCAAGAGCGCTTTATGAAATGGAACAATGAAATTCTTACAAACGCAATGCCAGAACAATCAACACCCTTACAGTGAAACCCAGCGGGTTCAGTGAATAGAAACTGGGATTGACTGGACTTCCATTTTACAACTGAAATAGGCTCAATTGTCTGAATATTTTCCTATTATACTATGGTACTTCTGTGATCTTATTGTAAAGGAACTGTGATGCAATTACAATCCCAGTCATAGAGTCACACAGCACAGAGCAAGGCAAATTACAGTATGTTCAGGTCCAGTTTGAAAAAGGATCATGACTTGAAACGCTATCCATGTTCTGCTGTCTAACCTGCTGAGTTACACCAGCACTTTATGTTTAAGTTTTAGAGATGCAGCGTGGAAACAGGGCCCTTTGACCCAATGAGTCCGCGCCGACCATCAATCACACGTACACGTAGTTTTGGCAATTTACAGATGCCGATCAACCTACAAAACCGCATGTATTTGGGGTGTGGGGGTTAAGGAGATCATCTGGAGTAAACACACGTTGTCATGGGGAGAACGTACAAACTCCGTACAGGCAGCCCCCTTAGTCAGGATCGAACCCGGGTCTCTGGCGCTGTGAAACAGGAGCTCTACCAGCTGCGCCACATGTTATGATGCAGGAGGAGCCTATTTGGCCCATTAAGTTTCCTGCAGGAGCAATCCCTCCTTAAGTCCTCTCCCACGGCAACACTCCCACCATTGACTCCCCTAGTTACACTCTGTCAACTCTGCACAGTCAATCTTCTAATTGGCAATACTATCAATTGTCAATTCAACACAATCTTGAAGGCTTCTGCCTCCACCACTGTTCCAGGCTGCGTGCTCCAGGCCATTACCAGTTTCTGCTTAATAAATGTTTTCCCTCACATCTTCTTCACAAATGGTTTGGCCACAGCCTTTGGCCAATTGAGGAAAAAGGAGTTTGAACGTCAAGATTTCAATGCAGGGCAGAAAAGTATTGCGTTGGTCAGCAGCGATACATACCCTCCTGTAAACTTCAGAGACTTGGGTTAACTGCAACAAGCATAAATATCACCAATGTTTTAGTTTACTTTAGATATACAGCATGGAAATAGGCTCGTCGGCCCACTGTGTCTATGCCAACCATCGATCACTGGTTCACACTAGTTTTATGCTATCCCACTTTCTAATCCACTCCTTGCAAACTTGGGGCAGTTTTACAGAGGCCAATCACCCCTTAGCCTCCTGCGCTCCAAGGTATAAATCCCTAGCCTGCACAACCTCTCCCTATAGCACAGGCCCTCAAGTCCTGGCAACATCCCTGTAAACCATCTCTGCACTCCCTCCAGCTCAAAGACGTTCTTTCCAGCTTAAATGTCCAATTTATTGAGTTGAACAGGCTTGAATTATGCTGAAAACTTTAATGATTTGAAAGAAGTATTTCTGCAACTAAAACATTCCTCTGGAAATAAAAGTCCGACAGTGATTGTCCATCTTAGTGCCAACGAATCAGCTGACAACTGTAGTATGTAGCTCAAGGTGAAAGAGCTGAACAATGGATTAGCAAATCTCCTCATTACTTACATTTCATTCCACAGACAAATGTCGGGAAAATGTTAATGACAAACGAATTGGTTGTTATTCACAGCTAGATTACATTTTATTGAGCAATAATCTGTCTCCTACCCTTGGTCTAATTCTCTAAACCCAGGTCACTCTTCTCCCAACTGACTCCTCATTGCTTTGCTTGGAGCTGACTCGCGTCTCTTTTCACAATCCTTGGTGACCCATCAAGGACAGGAGGCGCCAAATGCAAGGTGGAATGTGAAAGCACTGGCTGGTGTTTAGCTGTAACACTCCGTTTCTGCACTCTGGTTCCTTTCTCTTTTTGTACTTGCACATGGCATGATTGTACTCATGAGTGGTACGATGTGCCTCGATAGAATGTAGAATGAAGATTTTCCTTGCATTCCCACTCTCTCCGGATCAACCCACCCTAGTCATCTTGCTAGTTGCACTGTTCTTAACCCTTCGTTTTCAACTCCTCAGCCAAAAAATGACCATTGTGGGCTCCTTGGCCATCGGCGCCGGCTCTGATTTGTTCTGAACCTTTTCATACCTCTCGTTTCCCTCTCCTCTAACTCTCAGCTTGATGAAGGGTCTCGACCCAAAACATCATCTATTCCTTTTCTCCGGAGATGCTGCCTGGCCATCTATCTTTGTGGTACCTTTGTATCTACCTTTGGTGTAAACCAGCATCTGCAGTTCTTTCCTGTACAAAGTTTTTCACTGTTTCTCTTCACACGTGACAATAATAAACCAATATCAACCAATACCGACACACCCAGTAAAAGGCACGATGCACGCACAGAGCAAAATGGAGTGAGTTCTTGTGGTCTGTTTGTTCAGTTAAAGCCTGGTGGTTTACGGATGTACCTTTAGAAAGATGATGAAGGGGGAATTCCTTTAGTCAGAGGTTGGTGAATCTGTGGAATTCATTGCCACAGACGGCTGTGGAGGCTGTCAGTGGGTACTTTTAAAGCGGAGATTAGCAGGTTCTTGATTAGTAAGGGTATCAATGGAGAATGGGGTTGAGAGGGAGATAGGTCAGCCATGATTTAATGGTGGAGTAGACTCGATGGGCTGAATGGCCTAATTCTGCCATTATGACTTATAGAGTCCTAGATTCATACAGCATGGAAACAGGCCCTTTGGCCCACAACATTCATGCTAACGTTTTTGCATATCCACACTAATCTCATTTGCTCCCATTCGCACCATATACCTATTTTAGCCATGCCTATTTTAATACCAATCTGAATGCCTCTGAAACTGTTAATTCTGGCCAAATTGGAATGCCAGGACACTAAAATTGAATAAAGGCTTCTGGGCTGCTAGGCCATTTGGTCAATTTAAATGTGCCTTCTGCAGAAATGGGACAAGCTGCAGAATGGTGCCAGTTCGTTTGGAACCCAGATAAGAGTTGCAGGGAAAGAATAGGACATCTGCAGATTCTGACAATTAGGTGTAAATTACATGAAACGGATTGGGTGAATGCAGACCAGACATACACATTGTAAATATTGTTGCAAAGCTTTACTTTGCTAGATGTTGATTGGGTTAAGTGTTGAGCCTTGTCTGGGTTTCTTGAATATCCAGGCACATGTTGCATAATTCATCTCTGTTAAGTTGCATCTAGAAACTTCGTCATATACATTGTATTAGTCACTGTATTATTGGGTTGGGGAAATGTCTATCATGTACTGTGTTAATTGATATCTGTTATTGGACTGTATAGAGACTACCCCCCATATGGTTCGGCCCCTCAAGGTTCAGGGACCTATAAAAGGTGGCTCCCACGAGGTCCTGTGTCAATCTTCTGGGAGAACGCTTTGGACTGGGTGATCTTCTGGAGTGTCTCTGCTTGCACGAGGCTAGGGCGGCTTGGCCAGGCAGATACAAGGATAGAACCCGTGGTGGTTAGGTATAGTAGTGGGAACTGCTATTGTGTTTTTCCAAAATAAACTTTAGATGCGCAAGTGCTTGACTCAGTACTTTATTGACTGAAACTAGACTGGGGGGAAGCTTAGAACAAGCTATTTACAAAATGTAGTCATTGCATCTGTGTGTCAAAGCTTCACTAAATTGATCGTAGTGACAAAATTCACCTGAATGTGTCAAACAGTCATTACCAGTTAATCATTTTGCAATTTTGCAGCTGTATTTTGTGAAGTTTGGTGCAGAATTTTCTAATTTAGATTCTGTAATGATGTACATGTTTGCCAGTTAATATGTGGGTTTGCAGGTTTCTTGACCTCTGTAAATTGCCCCCTGGTGTGTAGGGAGTGGATACGAGAGTGGCATAACGTGGGACTAGTGTGAATGGGTAACTGATGGTCCCGAGTGTTCCCGATGTTGGGGAAGTCCAGAACAAGGGGTCACAGTTTAAGGATAAGGGGGAAATCTTTTAGGACCGAGATGAGGAAAATATTTTTCACACCGAGAGTGGTGAATCTCTGGAATTCTCTGCCACAGAAGGTAGTTGAGGCCAGTTCATTGGCTATATTTAAGAGGGAGTTAGATGTGGCCTTTGTGGCAAAAGGGATCAGGGGGTATGGAGAGAAGGCAGGTACAGGATACTGAGTTGGATGATCAGCCAATGGCGGTGCAGGCTCGAAGGGCCGAATGGCCTACTCCTGCACCTATTTTCTATGTTTCTATGGTCGTCGTGGACTCGGTGGGTCGAAGGGACTGTATCCATGCTGCATCTCTATATACTAAACGTTGCGGTAATAAAGCCTTGCTTCCAGGCGATTGAAGTTGGTGGGCAGTTCTTTGCGGGTTTGTAGATTATCGGGTGCTCCAAAATTGCCCCTCGTATAGTTTATTTAGTTTAGAGGTACAGCACGGAAGCAGGCCCTTTGGCCCACCAAGTCCGCACCGACCAGCGATCCCTGCACGCTGGCACAATCCTACACACACCAGTGACAATTTACAATTTTACAAAGCCACTTGGCCTACAAACCTGAGCATCTTTGGAATCTGGGAGGAAGCCGGAGCACCCGGAGAAAACCCACGCCGTCACAGGGAGATGATACAAACTCCATACAGACAGCACCCGTAGTCAGGAACAAACCTGGGTCTCTGGAGCCATAAGGCAGCAGCTCTACCACTGCGCCACCGTGCCACCCCTTTTCTTCCAGCTGTGATAGCATCCATGAGATATTCATAGATAATCTTACACAGTTTCTCATCCACCACTGGGAGCCTTATTTCTAGTCCCTATAGTTCCAACTAATCTTATTTTGGTATTCTTTTGTTTCTTATATAAATCATCTCTTTAAAAAAAATAATACTTCTGTTTTTACATTATTATTATTTGTGTGAATTTCACCCCACCATGCATTCTACACTTGTTGAGGTTTCCTGCTGTAACCTCTTGATGTCTGACATGAGCTTTCCTTTCTGTAATAACAAGGAACTGCAGATGCTGGCTTATACCCAAAAAACACCACACAGAGTGCTGGAGTAACTTAATGGATCAAGCAGCAAGCCTGGAGAACAAGGATATGTGACGTATCGGGTAGGGACCCTTCTTCAGACTGATTGCAGGGAAGGCTGGAAAGAAAGCTGGAAAAGTGTGAGGGGCAAGACAGAGTGAATTTGTAGTCTCCAATGACTGCACTATTCACAACTTGATTATCCCTGATTTTACCAATTCACAGCTCTTTATCCTTTTTGGGCTCACACCTGTCCCTTCATCCTTGGCCTTTGTCCAACAATCTGACTATCAGAAAACAAGTTGGAGGAACAGCACCTCATATTTTGCAGTTTACAACCCAGTGGCGAACGTTGATTCCTCTAATTTCAAGTAACTCCTGCCATCCCTCCTGGGATAAAATAAAGTTATATCGTATCGTATTCCCTCTCCTCCCCTCTCTTCCCCACCCTAGTCATCCTACCAGTTCCACTGTTCGCACCCTTGTATCCCTCTTGTTGTCACACGTACCCCAGCTCACAATGGGCCATTATGGGGTACACCCTTCTCGGGCCATCTGTTGTTAGCCCTGATTTGTTCTGCTCTTTTTTCGCCTCCAGTTTATTCCACCCCCCCCCCCTCCCCCCACCTCTACTTTCAGTCTGAAGAAGCGTTCTGGCCCGAAACTTGCTCTTTTTCTCCAGAGATGCTAAACTAAACTAAACTAAACTGTACTAAACTAAACCAAACAAAACTAAAACTGAACTCCAGCTTTTTTCGGTGTAAACCAGCATCTGCAGTTCCTTCCTACACATTTTGTCTGCTCCACTGCAAAATCTCACCAAGGTATGTCTACTTTGAAATCCTCCTCCTCTCATCGACGAGAGTTCTGCAAAATCCCCATCTATATCTCTCGTTACCCTTTTCACTAACCAGTCTGAAGAAGAGTCTCGACCCGAAACGTCACCCATTCCTTCTCTCCAGAGATGCTGCCTGTCCTGCTGAGTGACTCCAGCTTTTTGTTTTCTATCAAATAAAACCCTCGCCTGGGTTGACCTTTTACCAGCCATGCTCTGTCCTGTTCCTCCTCTCTTCCAGTTTTCTTATTTCCACCTCCCTCGCCCGTGCAATCAGTCTGAGGAAGGGTCTCAACTCAAAACATCACCTATCCATGTTCTCCGGAGAGGCTGCCTGACCTGTTGGGTTACTCCAGCATTCTGTGTCTTTCTTCGACAAGCTTTTCTTTATTGATTTATCTTACCCTCCACTAATTTTACCCTTTGTGCATTTTGTGACGACTGCTTTTGTTTTCTGGGCTAGGCTTTGGATCAGAAATATTTTACCTCTTTGTTATACATCTCTGCAGAGACCAGCGATGTTGCATACTGTGACTGGGTCAGTCAGAGTCAATAACTATTTGTGATTTCATCAAGTCCTGCTTCGAACAGTCAGTCAATCAAGCCAGCGTATTGGGATAGTCACATACTGTGTCTTGAAGGATCACTGTGAATTCATGGCACATTACAGTATAGCTGTTTGATCACATTATTTACCTGTGTGCTTCTTTATTCCACTGCAGTTTAAATTCTGAGTGATTTTCAATTATTGTCCAATTTCTATTATCCCCAGGAGGCAAGGTTTCTTTATTCAGATAGACAGTCACAGTTTAGATCTACTTTTCAGTTTTCAGTTTAGATACACAGCATGGAAACAGGCCCTTTGACCCAATGAGTCCACTCCGACCAACAATTGCCCATACACTAGTTTTATCCGACACACCAGTAACAATTTGCATAAGTCAATTAATCAACAAACCTGGACATCTTATGAATGTGGGAGGAAACCGGAGCACCCGGTGGAAAACCCACGCCATCACAGGGAGAACGTACAACCAGACAGCACCGGAGGTCAGGATCGAACCTGGGTCTCTGGCGCTGTAAAGCAGCTGCTCTACCCCTGTGCCACTATGCTGGCCCATTGGACCTGATATAATTGTTCAAAGCAATGACAAACTAGGATGTAATCAACCCATGCTTCCAGTGTATCTTCCTCACTTGTTCAGCCGTAAATCTCATATTATGGAGGCACAAGAGATGTAGGTTTAAATCTTCAAACTGCATCCAAACGTCCTGATTGCCATAGTTGATCTTCAGTTGACAAAGCATTGCAAGTTGGCATTAAAGGGATCTACCTATTACATTTATTTAATTGAGTGCAATGAAATCCATTGTAAAGGCATGGTCGTAACATGCTGAGATGACTAAGAAGTGTTTTAACCTGACCAGGGAGGGGCGAATCTCTCAGTGCCTAACCATCAAAGTATCCCCTATCACAAGAGTATAGTTATGCCTTTGTTCCAACCATCTGCCTATCAAAAAAACCCCTCTCTCCTGTGTTCACCTATTACCTGTAGACTTTAGACTTCAGAGATACAGCGCAGAAAGTGGCTCTTCGGACCACTGAGTCTGCGCCGACCAGCAATCACCTCGTACACTAGCATCATCCTGGAAACATAGAAACATAGAAAATAGGTGCAGGAGTAGGCCATTCGGCCCTTCGAGCCTGCACTGCCATTCAATATAATCATGCTGATCATCCAACTCAGTATCCTGTACCTGCCTTATCTCCATACCCCCTGATCCCTTTAGCCACAAGGGCCACATCTAACTCCCTCTTAAATATAGCCAATGAACTAGCCTCAACTACCTTCTGTGGCAGAGAATTCCACAGATTCACCACTCTCTGTGTGAAAAATGTTTTTCTCGGTCCTAAAAGATTTCCCCTTTATCCTTAAACTGTGACCCCTTGTCCTGGACTTCCCCAACATTGTGACCAATCTTCCTGCATCTAGCCTGTCCAACCCCTTAAGAATTTTGTAAGTTTCTCTAAGATCCCCCCTCAATCTTCTAAATTCTAGCGAGTACAAGCCAAGTCTATCCAGTCTTTCTTCATATGAAAGTCCTGACATCCCAGGAATCAGTCTGGTGAACATTCTCTATACTCCCTCCATGGCAAGAATGTCTTTCCCCAGATTAGGAGACCAAAACTGTACACAATACCCCAGGTGTGGTCTCACCAAGACCCTGTACACCAAAGTGGATAACCTCACATTTATCCACATTATACTGCATCTGCAATGCATTTGCCCACTCACCCAGCCTATCCAAGTCACCTTGCAGCCTCCTAGCATCCTCCTCACAGCTAACACTGCCCCCAGCTTCGTGTCATCCGCAAACTTGGAGATGTTGCATTCAATTCCTCGTCCAAATCATTAATATATATTGTAAATAGCTGGGGTCCCAGCACTGAGCCTTGCGGTACCCCACTAGTCACTGCCTACCATTCTGAAAAGGACCCATTTACTCCTACTCTTTGCTTCCTGTTTGCCAGCCAGTTCTCTATCCACATCAAGACTGAACCCCCAATACAGTGTGCTTTAAGTGTGCATCCCTCTTATGTGGGACCTTGTCGAAAGCCTTCTGGAAGTCCAGATACACCACATCCACTGGTTCTCCCCTATCCACTCTACTAGTTACATCCTCGAAAAATTATATAAGATTCGTCAGACATGATTTACCTTTCATAAATCCATGCTGACTTTGTCCAATGATTTCACCACTTTCCAAATGTGCTGCTATCCCATCTTTAATAACTGATCTAACATTTTCCCCACTACCGATGTTAGACTAACTGGTCTGTAATTCCCCGTTTTCTCTCTCCCTCCATTTTTAAAAAGTGGGGTTACATTAGCTACCCTCCAATCCTCAGGAACTACTGCAGAATCTAAAGAGTTTTGAAAAATTATCGCTAATGCATCCGCTATTTCTGAGGCTACTTCCTGAAGTACTCTGGGATGCAGCCTATCTGGCCCTGGGGATTTATCGGCCTTTAATCCATTCAATTTACCTAACACCACTTCCCAACCATGCTGGATTTCACTCAGTTCTTCCATCTCATTTGACCCCCGGTCCCCTGCTATTTCCGGCAGATTAGTTATGTCTTCCTTAGTGAAGACAGAACCAAAGTAGTTATTCAATTGGTCTGCCATGTCCTTGTTCCCCATGATCAATAGACCTGTTTCTGACTGCAAAGGACCTATATTTGTTTTAACTAATCTTTTTCTCTTCACATATCTATAAAAACTTTTGCAGTCAGTTTTTATGTTCCCAGCCAATTTTCTTTCATAGTCTATTTTCCCTTTCCTAATTAAGCCCTTGGTCCTCCTCTGCTGGACTCTGAATTTCTCCCAGTCCTCTGGTAGGCTGCTTTTTCTCGCTAATTTGTATGCTTCATCTTTTGTTTTGATACTATCCCTGATTTTCCTTGTTATCCACGGATGCACTACCTTCCCTGATTTATTCTTTGGCCAAACTGGGATGAACAATTGTTGTAGTTCATCCATGCAGTCTTTAAATGCCTTCCATTGCATATCCACCATCAACCCTTTAAGAATCAATTGCCAGTCTATCTTGGCCAATTCATGTCTCATACCCTCAAATTTACCTTTCTTTAAGTTCAGAACCTTTGTTTCTGAATTAACTATGTCACTCTCCATCCTAATGAAGAACTCAACCATATTATGGTCACTCTTGCCCAAGGGGCCACGTACAACAAGACTGTTAACTAACCCTTCCTCATTACTCAATACCCAGTCTAGAATAGCCTGCTCTCTCGTTGGTTCCTCTACATGTTGGTTTAGAAAACTACCCCGCATACATTCCAAGAAATCCTCTTCCAAGCACCCCTGCCAATTTGATTCACCCAATCTATATGTAGATTGAAGTCACCCATTATAACTGTTTTACCTTTGTTGCACGCATTTCTAATTTCTTGTTCAGTTCTGGGCACCGTGTTATAGGAAAGATATTGTCAAGTGTGAAAGGGTTCAGAAAAGATTTACGAGGATGTTGCCAGGACTAGAGGGTGTGAGCTATAGGGAGAGGTTGAGTAGGCTGGGTCTCTATTACATGGAGCACAGGAGGATGAAGGGTGATCTTATAGAGGTATACAAAATCATGAGAGGAATAGATCGGGTAGATGCAGAGAGACTCTTGCCCAGAGTAGGGGAATTGAGGACCAGAGGACATAGATTCAAGGTGAAGAGGAAAGGATTTAATGGGAATCTGAGGGGAATCTGAGAGGTGTTTTTCACACAAAGGGTGGTGGGTGTATGGAACAAGCTGCCAGATGAGGTAGTTGAGGCTGGTACTATCCCATCGTTTTAGATACAGTTAGACAGGAACATAGATAGGACAGATAGACATGAAAAGCTGGAGTAACTCAGCGGGACAGGCAGCATCTCTGGGAAGAAGGAATGGGTGACGTTTTGGGTCGAGACACTTCTTCTGAAGAAGGGTCTCGACCCGAAACGTCACCCATTCCTTCTCTCCAGAGATGCTGCCTGTCCCGCTGAGTTACTCCAGCATTTCGTGTCCATCTTCGGTTTATATCGGCATCTGCAGTTCCTTCTTACACATGGATAGGACAGGTTTGGAGGGATATGGATGAAGCGCAGGCAAGTGGGACTAGTGTAGCTGGGAGATTGTTGGCCAGTGTGGGCTTTTTGGGACAAAGGGCCTGTTTCAACACTGTATCACTCTATAATTATGATTCTATGACACAGTTTTCAGATACAAGATAAAGGTAATAATATTTAGTGTAAGATAAAGTCTAGTAAAGCTTGATAAAGATAGTCTAAAGTTCTCCAATGATGTCGATGGTGGGTTAGGACCGCTCTCTAGATGGGGATAGGATGGGTTTTCAGTTGCATGATAACATTTGGGAAGAATTGTCCCTGAATCTAGAGGTGTGTGATTTTACACTTCTGTACCTCTTGCCTGATGGGAGAGGGGAGAAGAGGGGTGAGACTGGTCCTTGATTATGCTGATGGCAGCGTGAAGTGCAGATGGAGTCAATAGAAGGGAGGTTGGCTTGCATGGTTGTCTGGGCTATGTCCACAACTCTCTGCAATTTCTTGGGGTCTTGGATGGAGCTGTTCCTAAACCATGCTGTGATACATCCCAATAAAATGCTGTCTACAGTGCATCTGTAGAGGTTGGTGATTGATGCCGGGGCCAATAGTGTGCTAATGCACGTCTGGTGATAACTCGTGAAACCAAAACCTACCAACCAACGCATAGAGTTTATTAATTAACCCAGTACAAGATAGTTTAAGTTCTTAAAGGCATCATTATTTTTTCGCTATTCTACTCTATTTAATGTGAGCTAATGTTCCATTATCAGAGATTCAATCCAGATGCATTTTTCACTGTTTGTCCCTTAGTGACACACATTAATTCATTTAAATAGCCTGCCATCTGGAAATTCCTTCCTCATCATGACAATAAAATCTACTTGATGCATAAACATCAAGGTAAAATTAGTTTAACGTTGCAAGCTGATGTCTTGGTTTTTTTTCTCTGTAAATAGAGGTGATTGTGTTACAGACTCTTAAGTGTCTTACCAATGTTTTCTGTGTCCTTCATCTATTCAGGTGATGCATTCCCCTTTGTAGAAATGGATTTCCCATCAATAATGCACTGGGCTAGAGGCCAGACTGCCACAGAATGACAACCTATCATTTGTTTACATTTAATAGGCATATAGAAAGTTAATGAGCAAGAATTGATTGATAGCCTCAATTTTGTTGATGTTGTTTGTGCTGCTTTAAGTCAGTTAATCTTAAAGGGGTAGAAGTGCCAGTTGTCATCAAAACTCTTCCGCGGAGAATGCATATGTCAAATGACACTGAGCACAAAAAGGTGCCATCAGATAGAAATCAGCAAAACAAATCTCTGGAGTCGCTGCCACTATCTGCGATGCGTGGCTCTTAGCAGACATGATCCGTTTGGTAAACATCATCGCATCAATAAATCTTTGCTTGCAACATCAGAAAGCAGAATAATAGAGTGTCAGGCACCTCAGTTATCTTTAGACTTTAGAGAAACCGGCCCTCCAGCCCATCGCGTCTGCGCTGACTAGCAGTCACCCTGTATACTAGCAATATCCTACACACTAGGGACAAGTTTACAATTTGTGGAAGCCTATTAACCTACAAACCGGTACGTTTTCGGTAATGTGGGAGGAAACCAGAGCACCTGGAGAAAAGCCACAAGGTCACAGGGAGAACGTACAAACTCTGTACAGACAACACCAATAGTCAGGATCGAACCAGGGTCTTTGGCGCTGTAAGGCAACAATTCTACCGCTGCGCCATCATGCTGTGTGCAACTCCGATCGAACACAAGATGTTATTTGGAAGAGCCTTTGGAACATGTTGCCTGCCTGTCCACCTGGCTTGGAAACAAACTCTGCACAAAATCATGAGAGGATTAAATCGGGTAGATGCACAGGGTCTCTTGCCCAGAGTAGGGGAATCGATAACCTGATGACATCAGTCTGAAGAAGGGTCTTGACCCGAAACGCCACCCATCCCTTCACTCCAGAGATGCTGCCTGTCCCGCTGAGTTACTCCAGCATTTTGTGTCTACCTTTGACATAAGTTTAAGGTTGGGCGGAAAGATGGGATAGGAACCTGAGGGGTAACTTTTTCACACAAAGAGCAGTGGGTGTGTGGAAGGAGATGCTGGGGGAGGTAATTGAGGCAAGGACTATTGCAACATTTAAGAAACATTTACATAGGTACAAGGGGAGGACAGGTTGAAAGGGATACGGGCCAAATGCAGGCAGGTGAGGCTAGTACAGATGGGGCATGTTGGTCATTGAGGGCAGGTTGGGCTGAGGAGCCTGTTTCCTTGCTGTATGACTCTATGGCAATGAAATTATGAAAAGCGTTTATCAAGCAAAGAAGTAATCTGACATTTTTTAAATGAAGAAGACCCATCTAATCAAATGCAAAATACCTTCTGCTTACTGCCATCTGTGCAGCAGCAACAGCACTTAAAAAACAGAGGCCCGAAGAAGGGTCTCGACCCTAAACAATGCTTGTCCATTTCCTCCAAAGACACTGCCAAATGTACTCAGTTTAGTTTAATTTAGAGCCTTTAAAGATATGGCATCGAAAAAGGCCCTTTGGCCCACCGAGTCCATGCTTGACCAGACAGTTGTGGGTGTAGCCTAGACCATCATGCAAACTGATCTCCCTTCCATTGACTCCATCTACACTTCACGCTGCCTCAGCAAGGCCACCTGCAGAATCAAGGACGAGTCTCACCCCGGTCACTCCCTCATCTCCCCTCTCCCATCAGGCAGTAGGTATAGAAGTTTGGGGTTAACTAGGAAGATGATACCTGGGTACGAAGGAGGGGAATTACATTACAACCATTCTGCCCTAGCTCACAGCAAGAGCAAGCCAATCAGTCGCATGCCTTGTACTTTCCCATTGAGTCACAATATATCTCCCTCGCCTATTTAACCAAATCCTTCTGAAAATTACAATGAAAACAGTATCCACTAACATTCTCAGCTGTAAATTTCAGCGGTAGAGTTGCTACCTTAGCGCGGCAGAGACCCGGGGTCGATCCTGACTACGGGTGCTGCCTGTACGGAGTTTTACGCTCTCCCCGTGACTGTGTGGGTTTTCTCCGAGTGCTCTGGTTTCCTCCCAAAATTGCAACTTGCCCCTAGTGTATAGAATAGTGCTGGTGTACGGGGATCGCAGGTCGGCGCGGACTCGGTGGGCCGAAGGCTCTATTTCCCCTCGGTATCTCTCAACTAAACTAAACTAAACTAAATTGCTTCTTCACTTTCTTAGCTCTAAATAGGACAAGCCTAGCTTCATGAGTCTGTGATGGCCCTTCCTGCTAACTTATTCTATTAAATCCTTTCTGCACCATCTCTATGTCTTTTGTATCCATCCTCCGGCGCAGAGACTTGAATTGGACATTATAGATCATACAATATTACAGCACAGGCACAAGCCCTTTGGCCCACAATGTCCATGCTGAACATGATGCCAAATTAAACTAATCTCTTCTGCCTGTACATCATTATTTTTATTTTACGTAAGCAGTCTTTTAGGATCAAAAAAATGCTGGAGTAACTCAACGGGCCAGGCAGCCTCGTTGGAGAAGATGGATAGGTGACATTTTGGGTCGAGGCCTTTCTTCAGATCAAAGGCTTGAGTACTCCATTTGTGGTTGAACTTGTGATACAGAGCTTTAACCATGCCTCCTAGATTTGTACTCACTGCACCCAAAAGTAATAAGATTCTGAAAAATGCTTCAATCACTTTATCAAACGTCAAAGATTTCTGCGCGGATGCATCCGAGTTCCGTTGATCCTTTCTAATAGTGGAGTTGAAAATTGAATGTCTCCATGGCAACCCTGAGTTGTGGAGATCACAAATAGGCCATTAAGTCTAAATGTTTGCAAATCAGTGTTGAGCCAAGTCTTAGACAAGCACATTTCTATAATGCCTAGTGAAAGCAATTGATTACTGCTGTAAGATGATCCCACATACATTTCCCCCACCACCCCCTTCACCCAGTCCTTTTCCCCATCTCCTCACACTCATTTCTCACTCATCCCATCTCTGAGATCCCCATTTCCCTTTTAGTTTAGTCTGGAGATATGTCGTAAAGACACGTTTTTGGCCTTCCGAGTCCATGCCGACCATCGACCATCCATTCAAACTAGTTCTATGTTATCCCACTCTCTCATCCACTCCCATGTTAAGGGCAATTTTACAGAAGCCAATCAGGCTACAAACCCCCACGTCTTTGGGATGTCGGGGAAAACAGGAGCACCCGGAGGAACCCCGCATGGTCACAAAGAGAGTGTATTAACTCCATACACCGACAGCATGTGTGGTCTGGATCAAACCAGGGTCCCTGGTTCTGTGAGGCAGCAGCTATACTGGCTGCGTCACTGTGCCACCCTCTTCCCCCCCCCCACCCCATCCCCTTCCACTCATATCTCTCCCTATGGCTTCACATTTTACTCCACCTCTTCTTTCCAAGTCTGACACCTTTTTGACTCCTTTTACCTCATGTCTTTTGGTAATCAACCCCCCCCCCCTCACCTGTATCCACCTATCACTTGCCAGCCTGCCCCTACCTCTCTTTTCCAGCTTCCTCCCCAACCCCCCCCCCCCCCCCCCCCCAATCCATCACTCTAAAAAAGGGTCCTGACCCAAAACATCACCTGTCCATTTCTCTCCACAGATGGTACCTGACCAACTGGGTTCCTCCAGTGCCTTGTTCTTTTTGTAATATTTTGATGTGTTGGTCAACACTTAAAGGCATCGCCATGGTGCAGTGGTAGAGTTGCTGCCTTACAGTACCAAAGACCAGGGTTTGATCCTGACTATGGTTTCTGTCTGCACGGAGTTTGCACATTCTCCCTGCGACCACATGAATTTTCTCTAGGTGCTCCGGTTTCCTCCCACACTCCAAAGACCTGCAGGCTTGCAGGTCAATTGTCTTCTGTATCTTTGTGTGTAGGATAGAACTAGTGTTCAGGATGATAGCTGGTCGGCACGGGCTTGGTGGACCGAAGAGCCAGTTTCCATGCTATATTACTAAACTAAACTAATATTATCATATTAGTAATATGAGGAAGACACATGAAGTCTTTTGTCCAGAGTAGGGGAATCGATAACCAAAGGACATGGGTTTAAAGTGGGGGAAGATTTAATAGGAACCTGATAGGTAACTTTTTCATGCATAGGGTGATGGGTGTATGGAACAAGCTGCGGAGGAGGAAGTTGAGACAGGTACTATCACAATGTTTAAGAAACATTTGGACAGGTACATGGATAGGACAGGATTAGAGGGATATGGGCCAAATGCAGGCAGGTGGGACTAGTGTGTAGATGGGACATGTTGGTCGGCGTGGGCAAGTTGAGCCGAAGGGCCTGTTTCCACACTGTATGACTCTTGAGTCTATATCTGGATTTTCAGTGAGTTGCTAGGCAGCGTCGTTCCATACTTTTTAACATACAGGAGCCTGGACATAAACCTGCGGGAATTTCAACTGCAACAGCAAGCTATCAGCAAGATCTAAAGCCATAATTTGCTAAATCTCTCTGGAGGGCATTGGATTTGGGAGGCTCCCCAGGAGCACATATTAACCTGTAACGTCCAACTGTTATTGCTCTTCTGTCAGGTAACATATTGTGAACATAGCCCACCAGGTAATTTGCAAGTTGCAAATGGGCGCTCTGAAAATTCACTGCTGAACTATGTGTCACAATCTCATCACAGGATGGTATTTTGCAAGCAGGTGCACCGAGAGACACATTAATTGTCTGGAGCTGTGATACCTAAACGCTGAATTTCAATACGAGGAACACTTTGGTAAAACAGCATTTTTAGACATAATCCATGATACAATCACACCAAGAGACATTTTATAATTAGCCATTAGGCTCTCTTAAGAGCCTTGTATTTTTTTCTTGTTGTCCGATTGTTAACTCTTGGTCTGCCTTGTGTCATGAGGGCGGCACAATGGCGCAGCAGTAAGTTGCTGCCTTACAGCAGCAGAGACCCGGGTTGGATCCTGACTACGGGTGCTGTCTGTACGGAGTTTGTACGTTCTCCCTGTGACTGCGTGGGTTTTCTCTGGCTGGTCCGGTTTCCTCCCACATTACAAAGACGTACAGGTTTGGAGCTTAATTCGCTTCTGTAAAATTGTAAATTGTCCCTGGTGTGTAGGACAGAGCTACTGGGTGGATGTCGCTGGTGGGCACGAACCCGGTGGGCCGAAGGGCCTGTTTCCGCGCCTCCTCCAACCCTGGCAACATCCTGGTGAATCTCCTCTACACTCTTGCCAGTGCAATCATATCTTCATCGACAATCAGTGCCCTCGCCCTTAACTACGGTTTGTAGAATTCATTAGTCTCAGGAGCTTGGGCAACAATATTTCTCCTTAGGTACACAAAAATGCTGGAGAAACTCAGCGGGTACAGCAGCAACTATGGAGCGAAGGAAATAGGCGACGTTTCGGGCCGAAACCCTTCTTCAGACTGAAGAAGGGTTTCGGCCCGAAACGTCGCCTATTTCCTTCACTCCATAGTTGCTGCTGCACCCGCTGAGTTTCTCCAGCATTTTTGTGTACCTTCGATCTTCCAGCATCTGCAGTTCCTTCTTGAACAATATTTCTCCTTAATTTTCTTTGGCATTTACTTTGGATTAACGGCTCACAGCATAAATGGAAATAACCAAATCTACTCTTTACCATCAAATACTTTCACAAACATGAAGCTCTCCGGCATTCAACGGTTCAATGGTTCTTTACTGTCACATGTACCGAGTTATGGTGAAATTCCTTTTTTGTATACAATTTAGTAAAAAATCTTACTATCCATATGCATTATCAACATTATCCACAAATGCTGTCTGATCCGTCGAGTTATTCCTGCACTCCATGGACTGCTCAGTATTCTAGCATCTGCAGTTCCTTGGGTCTACACTTGTTCAAGGCAATTGACCAAAAAGCTAACAAATGGTGGAGGGTCGTAGAGTGTGGAAACAGGCCCTTTGGCCAAACCCGTCCACACTGACCAACATGCAACAACTACACTAGTCCCGCCTGCCCGTGCTTGGCCCATATTCCTCGAAATCTATCCTATCCATGTACCTATCCAAATGTCTCTCAAATGTTATGATAGTACCTGCCTAAACTACCTCCACCGGCAGCGCGTTCTATAGACCCACCAGCCTTTGATTAAAAAGGTTACTCCTCAGGTTCCCATTAAATCTTTTCCCACTATTCTTAATCCTATGTCCTCTGGTTCTCGATTCCCCTACTCTGGGCAAAAACTGTGCATTTACCCATTCTATTCCTCTCATGATTTTATACACCTCTATAAGATAACCCCTCACCATCTTGCGCTCCAAGGAATTAAAATCTTAGCCTGCTCAACCTCTCCTTGTAGCTCAGGCCCTCGAGTACTGGCAACATCCTTGTAAATCATCTCGGCACCCTTTCCAGCTTGACAAAATCTTGGTGACCATAACTAAACACAAATAAATATTGCTTTACCAATGTCTTTAACAACTGCAACAGGACCTCCCAACTTCCATACTCAATACTTTGACTGATGTAAGAGAGAGATAGAGAGACCAAGAAAGAGAGCAGGAGAGAAAGGGAGCGAGAAAGGGAGCGAGAAAGGGAGAGAGGAGAGAAAGAGAAAAAAAGAGAATGAGAAAGAGAGAGAGAGAGAATGAAAGCGAGAGAGAGATCTAGAGAGAGAGAGATTCAGAAAGAGAGAAAGAAATAGAGAGAGAGAGAAAGAGAGTGAGAGAGTGACTTTCAGAGGCTTTTAGAGAGACACATCGATATGGAGGGATATGGATCGCTTGCAAACAGAGATGATTAATTTAACTCAGCATCATGTTTGGCAGGGACATCGTGGGCCAAAGGGCCTGTTTCTGTACTGTTCTATGTTCTATGTCCTATGTTCTACATGGCTGATCTTTTATCCCTTCATCCCAGCCTGAGGAATGGTGGAGAAAATGGATGTTTCCCCTGGCTGGGGCTCTCAAACCTGACGGTCTTTTGTTTTTGTGTTACCATTCATAATCCTTCAGTGAATTTCGGAAAATAATAGCTGACGAACTCTGAGTTGTCATTCATAATTCATTAGAAGTGACAGGCCCCTCATTATTTCCAAAATGTAACTATCGAGCTGTGCGAAGATTTCAAAATGAAAGCAACAACAAGTGTTCCAGGTGGATATGCCGTATGATTTAAACATTTTTTTTTACTGCTTCAGAAGTGCCATTTAATCAAAATAAGTTGCCAAAACCCTGAACATGGGACAGATACACAAACGCAAACTATAACAGACTGTCTATAGCTCACCGTAAGTTTATCTCCGTCCCTGTTATCCAATACCCAATATCCAATACCCTGTTGCTAAAAGCCCAACAAACCTATGTTGAATCTTTTGGAGATAGTCATACAGCATGCAAATAAGCCCCTCGGGCCAATTTGCCCATGCCGACCAACATGCCTCATTACACTAGGCCCACCTGCTTTTGGCTCATATCCCTCTAAACCTTTCCTATCCATGTACCTATCCAAATTTTTCTTAAGTATTGTGATAGTACCTGCAAATATTACCACTCAGAATCCCAACATGCATTCCCAATTTTGCATCTTCCACACTAGGGGCAATTTACAGAGTCCAATTAACCTGCAAACCTGCACATCTTTGGAATGTGGGTGGAAACCAAAGCACCCAGAGAAAACCCACGCGGTCACAGGGAGCATGTACAAAACTCCGTTCAGACAGCACCCGTAGTCAGAATTGAACCCGGGTTTCTGGTGCTGTAATCTCTAGTGCTGTGCAACGATGCACTTATTTTCCTATCAGCGCATCTGTGCTCATCCATGGCTTCCTGGCAACACTCTCAGTCCCATTTGCATGCTTTGGAAACATAGAAAATAGGTGCAGGAGTCGGCTATTCAGCCATTTGATCCAATACCACCATTCCATATGATCATGGCTGATCATCCAAAATCAGTACCACGTTCCTGCTTTCTCCCCATATCCCCTGATTCCCTTAGCCCTGAGAGCTAAATCTAACCCTCTCTTGAATACATCCAGTGAATTGGCATCCACTGCCTTCTGTGGCAGAACATTCCACAGACTCATAACTCTCTGGGTGAAAAAGACTTTCATCATCTCAGTCTTAAATGGCCTACCCCTTATTCTTAAACTGTGACACCTGGTTCTGGACTCCCTTAACATCAGGAATATTCTTCCTGCATCTAGCCTGTCCAATCCCTTAAGAATTGTATATATAAATTGGATAGTTATATGGACGGGAAAGGAATGGAGGGTTATGGTCTGAGCGCAGGTATATGGGACTAGGGGAGAATACGTGTTCGGCACGGACTAGAAGGGTCGAGATGGCCTGTTTCCGTGCTGTAATTGTTATATGGTTATATGGTTATATTATATATTATATATATGTTTCTATAAGATACCCTATCATCCTTCTAAATCCCAGTGAATATAAGTCCAGTCGAACCATTCTTTCATCATATGTCAGAGCCGCCATCCCAGGGATTAACCTGGTGAACCTATGCTGCATTCCGTCAATAGCAATAGTGTCCTTCCTCAAATTAGGAATAAAAACTGCACACGATACTCTAGGGGTGGTCTCACCAGGGCCCTGTACAACTGCAGTAGGACCTCCTTAGTCAGCAGCTCAGTGTTCACTGGTCCACTCAGGCTCCTCCTGATGTCAGGCCTTCTTTTAAAAATTCTCCTTTGTGATTACATGCCCCCGGTCCGGTTTATCATTCTTCTCTGCTTTCCATAACAACCTCCCCTCAAATGTCAGCAAGTTAGGAAGCATGGTGGAGTACATGCCCCAATCAGCATCAATGATTGCAAAATGGGAATGGTTCCGAGCTTCAAGTTCCTTGGAGTCATAGAATCATACAGCATGAAAACTAGTCCTTCGGCCCAACTTACCTACGCTGACCAACATGCCCCATCTACACTAGGTCTACCTGCCCTTGTTTGGATCATATCCCTCTCAACCTATCCTATCCATGTACCTGTCTAAATATTTCTTAAACATCAATAAGACCAGCGACCTATTGTGGACCAACCATATTGATGGGACTGGCAAGAAGGCACACCAACCTTTTACTTCCTAAGGAGACTGAGGAAATTTGGCAGGTCTCCAATGACTCTCACAAACATTTACAGATGCACCATAGAAAGCCAATTTCCTCCCACAGTCCAAAGACGTACATGTTTGTAGGTTATTTGATTTGCTAAAAATTGCAAATTGAACATAGTGTATAGGATAGTGCTAGTGTATGGGAATTGCTGGTTGGCGTGGACTCGGTGAGCCAATGGGCCTGTTTCCATGCTGTATGTCTAAAGCCTAAAGTAAGTTGAGGAGCATATGTACCCAATACAGCTTTAAACTCAAACTGGATGCTCCTTGAGTGATAGAATTGAGGGGTGTAAAGGGTCTGTCCCACTTAGGCGATTTTTTAGGCGACTACAGGTGACTAGGCTGTTGCCACATGGTCGGCGGGGTGTCGCCTGTGTGGTCGTGAGTAGTCTCCTCAGTCGCCCAAAGAATCATAGCGTCTTTCTGGTCGCCGCTGGATTTTCAAAATGTTCAAAAATTTTCGGCGACAATCGGCGAGTGGGTTTGATGCCAATGAGTGTAGCTTGACTTCTCCTGACATAGGTGCTGTCATAGGTTGTCGCCAGGTGACATAGGTTGTCACAGGTGCCGACTTTGGTGAATTCCATTGGCGACTACCTACGCCAACCTACGTCAACCGGCGACAGGTACCGGCGTCAAGAGAAGTCAAGTAGCGGCATGCATTTCTTTCAGTTGTCGCCGACAGGGTCGTAGCTTGTCGTTACTTGTCGCTGGTGGACGTAGGTTTACTTCAGTTGTCGTAGGTTGTCGCCTGGGTGGTCATAGGTTGTCGTAGGTGTCGTTGTAGGTTGTCGTAGGTGTGGTCATAGGTGGACGTCCTAAGTCGCGACGAATGGGTCGCCGGTTGTCGGTAGCTTGCTGTAGCTTGACGTCGACTATGTGGTAGGTTGCCGTAGCTTGTCGTAGACATTGTCATAGGGGGGACCAGTCGCCATTTTTTTTGTGACCTACTACGACTAGGACATTAGCCCAAAAAATCGCCTAAGTGGGAGAGGCCCTTTACGTGGAATACGAGGAGAATAAAAATTAGGATTTATGCAAGATCAGTCAAAATGGATGATTATTGGTCGGCATGGATTCTGTGGGCAGAAGGGCCTGTTTCTATGCATTCTCCCCATGACTCTATAGCTTGGGAACCCAAACAAACATCACAAACCAAGGGGCTCTGTGGCAGAGAATTAATAAGAAAGAAAGTTATTTTTTTAATTGTGAGGTTTCTTTCATATTGTAGTTGGGCTTAAAATGACATCAGTCAACCTTAAGAATGCTGCAGGTGTGACATTTAGAATTAATGCACGCTGCGATTTGATTTTCCTCTCTTCCAGATTCCTGTTGAGACTCACAGCAAGAACTTAAAACAACATCTTGCCAGAAATGCAATGGAAAATAACTTAACATTTCCGCGCAAATCCAAGCCAACAATAATGGATCTAATGTGAGAGATAGCTTGAACAGTTTAGAACCCAGCGGCATGAATATTTATTTCTCTAATTGCAAGTAACCCTTGAATTCTCTCCCTCTCTGTTCCTCCACCACCTTAGTCGTCCTGCTAGTTTTACTGTTCGTATCCCCTCATTATCACCTCTACTACAGCCAACAATGGACAATTGTGGGCTTTTTGACCATTGTTGTGGGCTCTGATTTGCTCTGAACCTTTTCATACCTCTAGTTTCCCTTTCTCTGACTCAGTCTGAGGAAGAGCATTGACCTGAAACATCACCCATTCCTTTTCTCCAGAGATGCTGCCTGGTCCGCTGAGTTACTCCAGCACTTTGAGTTTCACTGTCTGTATAACTCGTTATCCCCTACCCCACACCAAACAATTGATCATTGTGGCCTCCACCTTTCCTTGATCATATTCCTTTGGCATATCTTTCATTCATTTGTTCTACATCTCTCTGTATCACTGTCTCTATCTATCGTTACCCTTTCCCCTGACTCTCAGTCTCAGGAAGGGTCTCAACCTGAAATGCCACCTATTCCATTTCTCCAGAGATGCTGATTTGTTCTGTGCCTGTTCATACCTCTAAATTCCCTCCCCCCCCCGCGCTCAGTTTGAGGAAAGGCTTTGACCCAAAATGTCACCTATTCCGTTTCTCCAGAAATGCTGCCTGACCCGCTGAGTTGCTCCAGTTTTTTGTCTATCTTTAGTTTAAACCAGCATCCGCAGTTCCTTCCTACACTAACCATTGAGCCTAATGCAATGCAGAATTGCAATGCAGTCATTGTATGTCAATGGCATTTCGACCCTGGCACACAACACCTACCTAACAGAGAAATTGGGGAATCATTTGATCCAAGCAGGATATGTGGCTGTTTGTTCAAACTGTCACAATTGATAATGTATATTCCTGCTCTTTTGATCAATACTTTTGATTCCAAAACAAGAAGCAATATTTAGAGAAGTGAATCGCTTTGGAATGACTGTGTCAAGCATTCCCGTAATTTTGAAAATATTATTAATTAAAAAAAATTGATAATTACTTGACAAAGCCATCCAAGCAGCAAAGTAAATGTTGGTATAATTATAGCAATTATAACAAACTTCAGTCATTCTGAAGTTATTTTGCCTAGTTTTACATTAAAATATATAGTTGAATACACTCGCTATACATAAACAACATATTATATAGTCACAGTCATAGAGAGTAGAAACAGGCTCCTCGGCCCAACTCTTCCATGTCAAACAAGGTGCCCCATCTACATTGGCCTAATGTACCCATATCCCTCCACCTCATGTTGACACCGACATGACACTATCGGCCCTACACGACATGCTATGTCGACATCAAAACAAGTACCCGGATGCGGCTATGGTGGTGGCTGGAGACTTTAATAAATCAAATCTCAAGAAGGTCATGCCGAACTTCTACCAACACATCACGTGTGCCACCAGGGGGGAAAGAACATTGGACCACTGCTATACGCCGTTCAGGAAAGGCTACAAGGCCGTTTCACTCCCTCCCCTAGGAAAATTTGACGACGCTGCCATTTTCCTGTTGCCGGAGTATAAACAGAGGATAGCTCAGGAAACGGCAGTGACGAGGGACGTAAAGCGGTGGTCCGACCAGTCAGAGGCCATGCTGCAAGATGCACTGAGTGATGTTGACTGGAATATGTTCGAAGCAAGTTCCAGTGATGTCAGTGAGTTCGCGGAAGCAGTCATCGCAACAGTAACCGACAACATCGTCCCCACGGTAAGGGTAAGCACCTTTCTGAACCAAAAACCCTGGGTGGACAGGTCCGTTCGTGCTGCCTTGAATGCTCGCACCGCTGCCTACAACTCGGGCCTGCATCCGGAAACATGGACGTCTACAAGGTAGAGTCCTACCGACTACGAAGGGCGGTGAAGGACGCAAAAAGGAGGTACAGAGGCAAGATGGAGTCACAGATGGAGCAGCAGGACACCAGATGCCTGTGGCAGGGGCTACGGATTGTAACCAACTACTGGAGCAGCCCCCCCTCAACCGGAAGTGCCGGCACCTCCCTAGCTGATGACCCGAACTCCTTCTACGCTCGTTTCGAGACGGGTAACGTCACCCCAGGTCTGCTGACTAACGACAACACCGCCAGCGTGCTGGCTATCGAAGCTGAAGGGAGGTCCATCGCTGGGGATGTGCACACATTCTCTTTGTCCGAGCACGACGTTAGGTGGGCTCTGACACGGGTGACCACGAGGAAAGCTGCAGGCCCAGATGGCATCTCGGGGCGAGTACTTAAGTCCTGTGCTACGCAGCTAGCTCCGGTGCTCACTACAATATTCAACCTCTCCCTGGACAAGTCCGTGGTCCCTGCCTGCTTCAAAAGAACCTGAACCTAAAAATGCCTCCCCAGCCTGTCTGAATGACTACCGTCCGGTGGCCCTCACCTCGGTAGTCATGAAATGCTTTGAGAGGCTGGTGAAAACACATCTGCGCCTTCCTCCCTCGCAACATGGACCCGTTGCAGTTCGCATACCGTCCGAACAGATCCACGGACGATGCGGTCTCCCAGGTCTTGCACACCGCTCTCTCCCATCTGGACAGCCAGAAGGGGGGCTACGTGAGGATGCTGTTCATAGACTTCAGTTCAGCCTTCAACACGATAGTCCCCACCAGACTGGCCGGGAAGCTACTGGAATTGGGGCTCAACACCTCCCTGTGTGCCTGGGTCCTGGACTTTCTCACCGCCAGGCCCCAGGTAGTCAAGATGGGAGGGAATACATCGAAGTCCCTCACCCTGAGCACAGGATCGCCCCAGGGTTGCGTCCTCAGCCCCCTATTGTACTCCCTGTACACACATGACTGTGTGGCTAGGTTCAGCTCCAACTCTATAATCAAGTTTGCTGATGACACTGTGGTGGTGGGCCTGATCTCCGATAACAATGAGAAGGACTACCGGGAGGAGGTGGATGATCTGGCACTCTGGTGTCAGGACAACAGCCTCCTCTTGAATATCAAAAAAACTAAGGAGCTGATCGTGGACTTTAGGAGGGCACAACATCCGAGGACGTACACACCATTGAGGATAAATGGGGATACTGTGGATAGGGTGAGCTGCTTTAAATACCTGGGAGTCCACATCTCAGAGGATCTGACATGGACATCACACGCCTCAGCACTGGTGAGTAAGGCAAGGCAGCGCCTTTACCACCTCAGGCAGCTGAGGAAATTCAGAGTGTCTCTGAGGATTCTCCAGTGCTTCTACTCAGCGGCTGTGGAAAGCATCTTGTCCGGAAATATCACAATTTGGTTTGGGAATTGCTCTGCCCAGGACAAGAAAGCTCTGCAGAGATTAGTGCGTTCGGTCGAACGCACTATGGGAACTACACTCGCCCCCCTGCAGGAACTATACATCAGGAGGTGCAACTACAGAGCCAACAAGATCATGGGAGACCCCTTCCTCCCCTGCAACGGACTGTTTCAGCTGCTACGGTCAGGCAAACGCCTCCGTTGCCATGCTGTGAGAACGGAGAGGATGAGAAGGAGTTTCTTCCCAGAGGCCATTATGACTGTAAACTCCTATCTCACTAGGGACTAACTTTACTGAACCATTTTACTGTTGTGTGGTGTCTTTTTAAAATTGCTGTTTTTTCTTTTTTTTCATCCCACAAATATGTAATATGTGAATATGTGATTCTGTTCCATTCTGTTGCACAATCCGCAAGCATTGCCACTTTTCATTTCACTGCACATCGCGCATGTGTATGTGACGAATAAACTTGACTTGACCTTTCCTATCCATGTCTTTTAAATGTTGCCATTGTACCTGTCCCAAGTACTTCATGTACTGAGCTGCTGCCCCATAACACTGGAGAGCAGGGTTCGACACCGACAACGGGTGATGTCTGTGCAGAGTTCGCATATTCTCCCTGTGACCGCGTGGGTTTTCTCTGGGTGCTCCGGTTTCCTCCCACATCCCAAAGACGTGCAGGTTTGTAGGATGCAAAAGGGGAATAACATGGAACTGGTTTACGGATGATCGCTAGTCGGCGTGGACTCGGTGGGCCGAAGGGCCTGTTTCCACGCTGTATCTCTAAACTAAACACAACAGAAGTGATGTGGAATCAAAAGAACATTAAAAATAGAAGCAGCACTAGATGATTTAGCCCTTTCAATCTTCAGTGGTTCAATGGTACTCTACAGTCACATACTGAGGTACAGTGACATTCCTGAACTAATGTATGGGTAATCGAGAGTCGGTGTGGACTCGGTGGGACAAAGAGCACGTTTCCACATTGCATCTCTTTAAAAAAAAAAAATCTCAAACTAGAGAGAGTCTACTTCCTCCCCTTGGTACTCAATGGCACAACCAAGGCTGAGTCTCTCACCACCAACAACCAGGTGTTGCCAAAGAATAGAAATTCAATGAGGTCACCACAAATAAATGACGACAATAAGAACTGGTCATCTTGGGTGTTTGATGGCAAGTGACTAACTCTCTGGTCCACAAAAACCACAAGGCATTGCAGACCATAATGCAATCAACCATCTACCTCATTGGAGACCCTGGGACTATCTTTAATTGGATTTTACTGGACTTTATCTTCCACTAAACGTGATACCCTTTATCCTGTATCTGTACACTGTGGATGGCTTAGCTGTAATCATGTATAGTCTTTTCGCTGACTGGATAGCACGCAACAAAAAAGCTTTTCACTGTACCTCGGTACACGTGACAATAATAAAATAAACTATTGAATGTTACCAATTTGTGTAGAAAAGCATAGGTCGAATAATGAAGGCACAAGAGAATGCAGATGCTTGAGCAAGAAACTAAAGTAAAATAAAAGGCCTGTCCCACTTGGCGATATTTTCGGCGACTGCTGGCGTCATTGACTGACGTATCAGAGTCGCCGAAAGATTTTGAACATTTCAAAATCCAGCGGCGACAAAAAACATGTTGCGGCACTTGAGGATACACCACGCATCAATACATCATCACGCCGCAACCTGATACGTCAGTCAATAATGCCGGCAGTCGCTGATAAAATCGCCAAGTGGGACAGGCCCTTCCAGCAAAGTCTAAAGCACTAAAGTAAACGAAGTACTGGAAGAATTCAGTGGGTCAAGGAGCATCTGTGAAGGGAATGGTCAAACAGCGTATCGGGGTGAGACCCTTCTTCAGATCAATATTTCCACTCACTGATCAAACATATCAAAGTCCTTTTCAATTTGAGCTTTGTTGCCCATTTTGTGTCAGCACCCATCTTCAGATTTCTCTGAAGGGTCCCAATCCAAAACCACGCCTGATCATTTCCCTCCACAGATGTATCCTGACCCGTTTAGTTACTCCATTGCTTTGTTTATCATTCTAATAATACTCTGATGTTCAGCACAGCCAGGCCAAAGCTGGGCATTTTTCCCTATCTATTCCTCTCATGATCTTATACACCTTTATAAGAACACCCTCATCCAACTCACTCCAAGGAATAATGTTCTACCCTGCTTAATTTCTCCCTATAGCTCAGGCACTCTAGTCCTTGCAACATCACTGTATATCTTCTCTGCACTCTTTGCAGCTTAATACCATCTTTCCTATAACAGGGTGACCAAAACGGAACACAGTACTCTAAATGTGCCCTCACCAATGCCCTGTACAACTGTAACATGACCTGGGAATAATTCGGAAGATGCAGGATCTTTTGATTCAAAAGAGGAAGAAGGATTCTAACATGAGAGTAGGGGGCAGCTGAGTGGTGCAGCGGTAGAGTTGCTACCTTACAGCGCCAGAGACCCGGGTTCAATCCTGACTATATCTGTCTTGCTGACTGTATGGAGTTTGTACATTCTCCCTGTGACCGCGTGGGCTTTCTCCGGGTGTTCAGATTCCTCCCAAAGACTTGTGGGTTTGCAGGTTAAATGGCTTCTGTAAATTGTCCCCAGTATGTAGGATGTGAAAGGGAGATACCAAAGAACTAGTGTACGGGTGAATGTTGGTCGGCGTGGACTCACTGGGTCAAAGGGCCTGTTTCCACTATGTATCTCTAAACAAAATTAAAACATATTTGGAATGAGCTGCCAGATGAGATAGTGGAAGTAGATGCATTTACAAGGAATTTGTCAGATACTTGGACAGAAAAGGTGTGGAGGGATATAGGCCTAATGCAGGCAAATGGGATTAATGCAGAACAATTAGTTTAGGTTTGAGATAACATGGAAACAGGCCCTTCAACCCAATGAGTCCAGACTGATCATCGATCACCTATTCGCACTAGTTCCATGTTATCCCACTCTCTCATCCACTCGTTACACACTTGAGGACAATTTACAGTGGCCTATTAACCGTCTTTGGGATGTGGGAGGAAACTGGAGCACCCATGCCGTGACAAGGAGAACATGCAAACTCCGCACAGACAGCGGTCGAGGTCAGGATCCTGGTACTATGAGGTACCAGGTCTACCAGCTGTGCCACTGTGGCACTCCTATTTCTATGATTCTCAGAGTCTTTTATCTAAATTGCACGGAAGGTGTAATTGTTTTGCTGGGTGCTTAAATTTATGTAAAATCACTGTTTCGGAACCACACACACCAATGAGATGCTCATTAAACATGACTTCAGAGAAGCAACTCATCCTTGACCTGACTTATAGACTATTTATCACTTTCAAGTTGATTCTTGTACAAATATTAGCTTGAGTCAACAAGTGCTCAGGAGAAATTAGGGAGTCTGTCTGCTCTATGCAGAGTAGATGAGTGTCAAAAGAAAACAAGGCAAATTATATTCATGCAATCTTAAAAACCCCCAAAGGAAACATTAATTTATCAATGGAAAGACGTGTTAGCTTGTGGGATCATTATTCAACACTCGGCTTTGAATAAGGTGGTGATAGGAATAAAAAACACTCAGTTGTCAATTTTTTAAAATTCTATGGATTATAATGCTTTTCTCATGAGACCACCATTTAAGAAGGAAGTCAGAATAATCGGTGAATTACTGACCAAAGCACTAAGTGCTGGATGTACTCAGCGAGTCAGACAGCGTCTGTGGAGGGAATGGATAGGTGACATTATGGGTCACGACCATCCTTCAGACCGACAGGTGGAAGATAGACACAAAGCGCTGGAGTAACTCAGTGGGTCAGGCAGCATCTTTGGAGAAAAAGGGTGGTTGACATTTCGGGTCGGGACCCTTCTTCAGACTGTGAAGAATGGCCTCTGAACTCTGAAAGGTCCAACCTAAAACATCACCCATCCTTTTTCATCCAGGGGCTGCCTGACCCGTTGAGTTTCTCCAGCTTTGTGTCTATCTTTGGTATAGACCAGCATCCGCAGTTCCTTGTTTCCACAAGTGATAGGTGGATACAGGTGGGGGGGGGGGCTTGATTGGCAGACTGATGGATGAGGTAAAGGCCTCGAGGCCTGAAAAGGACACAAAAGGGTATCAGTTAAGGAGGAGGAGCGAAATCTGAAGCCAAATGGAGGGATATAGGTGGAAGCGGATGGAGGGTGTAGGGGGGAGGAAAGGGGTGGGATAGTGGTAGAAATGTGTGCACTCTGTGATGAGGTGGCTAAGAAAGAGAGAATGAATGGGAGCAGGATATTACATAAAGCTGGAGAATTCAATGTTCACTCTGTTGTAAGCTGCCAAAGAGGAATATGAAATGCCGGTACACCAATTTGCACGTGGCCTCACTCTGGCAATGGAGAGATTGGCTCCCAGGCCAAAAAGGTCAGTGTGGAAATGGAAGTGGAGTTAAAATGGCCAGCAACCGGGAGATCCGGCAGGCCTTGGTGGACCGAGCACATGTGTTTGGTGAAACATTCTGACCTGTTAGCTTAATATCAGTAACAGGGAAAATGCTAAAATTTCTATAATGGTGTACTAACATAATGCCTTGAAAAGAGTGAGAGTGGACTTAAACAAAGAAAACAATTTTGACTCATCTATTGGAGTTCTTGGAGGATGTGTTGAGTAGAAAAGATCGGAAGGAATGAGTGAACATGGTGTAGGGAGAAACTGCAGATGCTAGTTTATACCAAAGATAGACACCAAATGCTGGAGTAACTCAGCGGGTCAGGCAGCATCTCTGGAGAAAAGGACTAGGTGACGTTTCTGGTCCGAACCCTTCTTCAGCCTGAAAGATAGAGGTGGGGAGGGGGGAGGGGAAGGGAAACTGGAGGCAAGAAAAGGCTACAACAAATCAGGGCCAGAGGTCATATGTCAGAGTGAGGCCAAACGCAAATTGGAGGAACAGCACCTCATATTTCGCTTGGGCATCTTACAACCCAGTGGTACGAACGTTGATTTCTCTACTTCCAAGTAACTCCTGCATTCCCTCACCACCCCCCCCACCCCTCCCCCCTCCTCCCCCGTCCTAATCATTCTATTAGTTCCACTGTTCGCATCCTAGTATCCCTCTCGTTGGCACATCTTCCCCAGCCAACTATGGGCTTTTATGGGCTCGACCTTTCCTGAAGTCACCTGTTGCCGGCCCTGATTTGTTCTGGTCTTTTTTCGCCTCCAGTTACTCCCACTAGCCCCCCCCCCCCCCACCATCCCCTTTCTCTCCTCGCTCACCTCCATCTATCAGTCTGAAGAAGGGTTCCGACCCATCCTTTATCTCCAGAAACGCTGCCTGACCCACTGAGTTACTCCAGCACTTTGTGTGTATCTTCAGTTTAAACCAGCATCTATAGTTCCTTCCAATATGGATTTTGTGCTACTATGGTTGCTCCATGTACTTTGATCTTTTTTTTGCACTATAATGGTGAAGTTTACTTAGCCTAATTAATAATTTATTGTTTATTTATTGTTGTTGTCATTGTCTCTAATGTGCCCGCAAAGCTGCGGCAAGCAAGTATTACATTGTTCCGGTTCTTCTCCAGTGCCCATGATAAATAAATGCTCAATCTCTCCAGAACAGATGCTTTCAGCGTACAATCAACATGAATCATTCCTCTGCCAGACCTGATATATTCACAACCCACGTGTTAAATGGTAGCCGCTATCTTTCCACACACTAATCAAACAGATCAAAGTCCTTTTGATTTTGAGCTTGTTGCCCATTGCCGTTCTGGTAAAAATTTGGATTCATCTCCTTCCTTAAAATCAGTCACGGAAATTATAGGAACAGAAACATAGAATAAAGGTGCAGGAGTTGGCCATTCGGCCCTTCGAGCCAGCACCGCCATTCAATATGATCATGGCTGATCATCTAGAATCAGTACCCTGTTCCTGTTTTCTCCCCATATCTCTTGATCCCTTGTTAGCCATAAGAGCAAAATCCAACTCTCTCGTGAAAAGATCCAGTGAATTGGCCTCCACTGCCTTCTGTGGCAGTGAAATCCCCACAGCCATGCGTCGGACACTGAAGCTTGTTGCAATTAGAAAATTGGCTGCCAATCAGATTGTCTGTCGGTGAGCTAATGTCTCGCAAACAATCCATTATTTATTTTATTTCACTCTGTTCATATTATTTGCAGCATATGACATATATTATATTTATAGATATATATGTGTGTGTTTATGGTTGCATTATGTGTATAAACACACACATATACACGGATGTGTATATATATATATTGATAAATATAGTTGTTTGTCGTGTGTGTATACGTAAATATATACACACACACAAAAAGCTGGAGTAACTCAACATCCCTGGAGAGAAAGAATGGTTGATGTTGCGGGTTGAGACCCTTCTTATATATATATATATATACACACACACACACACACACATATTGACATAGAAAATGTCAAATTCCTTACAGAACTCCCAAGAAAATCCTGTCAATATAAAGACACAAACCTTGTGTCAAACCGACCTTGGTTGTGTGGCAATAAAATTATTTCTATTCTATTCTATTCTATTCTATTCTAAAATGTTGGAGTAACTCAGCAGTTTTGGAGATCATGGATAGGTGAGCATGGGCCACATCCCGAAACGTCACCTATTCTTGTTCTCCAGTGATACTGCCTGCCTTGTTTTCTCTGGAATGTCGGCGGTGGAGGGGAGACTTAACAGAAGTATATAAAATGATGGGAGGCATAGACAGTCAAAACCTTTTTCTCAAGGGGCAAATGTCCAATAATAGAGGATATAGCTAAAAGATGAGAGGAGGAAGGTTTAACGGAGATGTGCGGGACAGGTTTTTTACCCAGAGAACACGTTGCAAGGGGTGGTGGTGGAGGCAGATACAATAGTGGCTTTTAAGAGGCATTCGGATAGCCACACCGAAGTGCAGGGAATGGAGGGATGTGCATCATGTATAGGTAGATGAAATCAGTTTAACTAGGCGTCATGTTCAGCACTGACTTTGTGGGCCGAAGGGCCTGTTCCTGTGCTGTACTGATCTATGTTCTATGTTCACTCCCCATTATCCCCTTGTTTCTTTCTCAATACTTCAGGGAACACACCACTTCGGTCCTTCCCGTTACCATGGTGCCGGAAACTATCCTGGCCCAAATATCTTGCTGTAAGCTTACTCCTCCACCACGTTTTGAGTCGGTGAACGAGCAAGGCGGTGCAGTACATGATCGCCAATCCTGCAAAGTCATATACGTTATCCCAAATAAATGCTCCAAACCGATACTTTTCCCCATTGTCTGAGCTACATTCAATTGTAGCAAGCTTTGAAAAACTACCAGGCCCAACACTTTCTCTCATCTCAGCTTTTATTTTCTACCATTATTAGAATTAGAATCAATAATTTACAATCCCAACTTTGCAATAACGAAGTTACATTTATTGCAGTTTCCTCCAATTAATATTTAATTAGTCGCAGAAGCACACATTAGTAGCACACAGTTTGTTTTGCATAGCTTCCACGTACTTTAAATCATTGTAGTCTCACTAAATACTAAAATAGTGCCACAAGTTCAGTTAAGCACTGTAAATAACCTTTCACGCATAATTTGTATGATCAAAATATAACAATTAAGTCATTGGATCAATTTTTGATTTTACAGTTAATTTTATTAAATATCGAGAGAATTCGTGACTATCTATTTTCACATTAGTTTACCTGCAATAAAAACAAACTCCCTAGATTATTTTTCTTCTACTCAGACTTAGTTTAGAGATATAGCACAACCCTTCAGCCCACCGATTCTATAGATTCACACTAGTTCTATGTCATGCCACTTCCGCATCCATTCCCTGCAAAACAGGGGCAATTTACAGAAGCCAATTCATCCGCAAACCCGCACACATCTTTTGCGTTGTGGGAGGAAACCGGAGGACCCGGAGGAAACCCACGCGGTTACAGGGAGAACGTGCAAATCTTCTCCTCGTGAATTTACGTAAAAAGTTAAGCTGCTAATCATCCTATAATTTATACAGTAAGTAAGCAGATTAGCAGAATTTACGATTTCCTTTAAATCATCTTATTTATCTTAAAGACTTTCAAAGAAACATAGTCTATTTCCCTTGGCAAATAGGTATCTAATCGCATAGCACAGAAAAACAGCAATCGTCACAACTATTGAAGAGTGAGAAGCATTATCGAAATGTAACAAATGCTGGAAGCACACTGGATTAAACCCTGTTATTAAATTAAACCTGTTTTAGTGTACATTGCAATCGATGCGTTATTCAGTTACATTGCTGCAAGCTAATCAGATCCAGGAATTAACTGGCAGCCTCCCTTCTTCAGATCAGGAGTGCCCCAAAAGATGTTTCACTCAAAGCAACATCGGTGTATATCACCATTTTCAAGTCTATTCAAATTGTACATAATATACCGGCACTAACAAAATCCTTGCTGCACCGTTAGTTTCCCATTCACAAATCTAATCCATCACAATGTGCTTTTTCTGATAACATGCATTGCATAAAAGCTTCAGGCTTCACATTGTTTACTCCTATATTGCAAGTTAAATACTTTGCTTCCCCACCTCCTTCCCATTGAAACCAAACGGATATAGAGTAAACACAATGTCATCTGTACTTCCCTGCAAGAGTGAGACAGTGGTAATTCATTCGAGTAGGTTAAACTTCAAAATGCACATCTCTATGTCCACTTCGTCTTTTACACACCTTCCAGAACTTTTTCAGACTGCTGAAAACAGCCATCCTCCCGCTGTGTAGTCCTTGCTGCTTCCGATGCTGCTGATGGTAGGTAAGTAGGTCCTTTGAATGTCGACTGAGGTGAGGTTAAACGCAGCACATCCCTTTAAAAGGCGGTCACACCCTGACTAACCGCTGATGATAGCAACATACTCCACAGCTCAGCAAGATTGCAACCACTGGACAAACATGACATCAACAAATTCCAGGGAGATCAGTTAACACAAGGTTGTTAATGGAGGAATTGCTTTGGTCCAGGATTAGAAAGAGTGCCCTGTGCAGGTTACTAAAGGTGAATCTTTCAGGTCCGGATGCATTAGTCGGTCTGCACAGTGGAAGGAAGAGGAGAGCTGCTTTTTGGGCACTAATCCTTAGTGGGAAGTAATTCCCGACATTTGGGACTCTCCATGGAACAAAGGGAACACCAGAAGATCCACTCATTTGGTGAGATGAACACACTCAGACTTTAATGAACAAGGTAGGGATGGGACGAGTGCTTAAGGCAGCAACCAAAAGGATAGATAACAAATAATTTATACCGTGTGGGACGGAACTGCAGATGCTGGTTTACACCGAAGATACACACAAAATGCTGGAGTCAGGCAGCATCTCTGGAGAAAAGGGTTTTCACTTTGTGATGGTGAAACCACGACCGACATTACACCTCTCCTAATTTAGGAAGTCAAAACAATCACAAATTGGTCATGAGGAGTTGCGGACTGTGAGGAAGGCTGTCAAAGTGCACATGGATGTGCAGGGAACGGAGGGATAGGTTGTGCAGGCAGGTGGGGCAGATTGGCAGATTCTTTATTAGTACGGGTTTCAGGGGTTGTGGGGAGAAGGCAGGGGAATGGGGTTGAGAGGGAAAGATAGATCATCCATGTGACGGAGGACACTCGACATACAGAATGGTCTAATTCTACTTCTACGACTTATGAACTTGTGAGGCAAGATTAGTTTAGTTTAGAGATACAGAGCAGAAACAGGCCTTTCGGCTCTCCGAGTCTTCGCCGACCAGCGATCCCCGCACATTAACACTATCCTACACACACCAGGGAAAATGTACATTTTTACCAAGCCAATTAACCTACAAACTGGATTGTAGAGGAAACCAAAGATCTCGGAGAAAACCCACGCAATTACAGGGAGAACGTACACACTCCATACAGACAGCACCCGTAGTCAGGATGGAACCCGCAACTCTGGCGCTGCAAGGCAGCAACTCTACCGCTGTGTCAACGTGCTGCTGGATTAGCTCTACCTTGGCATCATGTTTGGGGGCACAGACATTGTGGGTCAGATGGTCCTGTTCTTGTGCGGTACTTTTCTAGGTTCCATCTTCTAAGATGGACAAGGAGACTATTATTACAATTGCCTGTATGATGTAAAATACTCCAGCATTTTATGTGTATCTTCGGTGTAAGCCAGCATCTGCAGTTCCTTCCGACACAGTGTCAATTATTTGTTATGTTGATGCACAAGATCAAAGATGTCGGGCGAGCGTGGAGATTTATATTATCAAGGTTACAATTGACAGAAAAACTCGTTTCCTGTGAATGGTGACGCACCGTGCTGTTGAAGGTCGACAGGCAGACCGATGTAGAAACAGATGATAGTGTACAAATAAGACACAAAGTGCTGGAGTAACTCAGTGGGACAAGCAGCATTTCTGGAGAACATGGACAGGTGATGTTTCAAGTTGAGACACTTCTTAAGACTGATTTACTTTAGACTTTACTTTAGAGATTTAGACTTTGAAGATACAGCATGGAAACAGGCCCTTCGGCCCACCAAGTGCACGCCGACCAGTGATCACCCTCTATCCTAAATTAAATTAAATTTCTTTATTTATATAGCACATTTTTAGTCAACTTGCATTGACCCCAAAGTGCTTCACATAATTACATCCACACACACAGGCAAAGGTGGGTGAAGTGTCTTGCCCAAGGACACACACAGGCAAAGGTGGGTGAAGTGTCTTGCCCAAGGACACAACGACAGTATGCACTCCAAGCGGGATTCGAACCAGCTACCTTCCGGTTGCCAGCCAAACACTTAGCCCATTGTGCCATCTGTCGTCCTACACACAAGAGAAAATTTTACAATTTTTACCGAAGCCAATTAACCTATAACCCCATGCGTCTTTGGAGTTATAAACTTTGTACAGGCAGCACCTGTAATCAGGATCGAACCCGGGTGTATGGCGCTGTAAGGCAGTAACTCTACCACTGCGCCACTGTGACACTGCGACTGTGATTGTAGTAGGGGGGGAGAATGCTGGAAGAGAGATGGAGGTGGGACAAAGAGTGGCAAGCAGTAGTTTTTCAGAGATGCTGCTTGAGCTACTGAGTAACTCCAGCACTGTTTTGTCCTTGAGAAGGACTAAAGCATTAGGATGATAGCCATGAAGAAGAACACTTCTCATCAAAGAGCAAGAAATGCAGTACCCACATGTTGAGGCACCTTCTACCCTACACCAACACCACTCGCCCGTTCAAGTTTATGGCAGCCTTAAGCAACTCCAACTGTGACCAACTAAGGCGCTGGGGGGTTGGAAATCAAGGTGGGGAGTGAACTGAGGTGCCTTGTCTGCGATTAGGATAGGACACAAAGTGCTGGAGTAACTCAGCAGGTCAGGCAACATCTCCTACTTGGAAGAAATTCTCCTCTGTACACCACTCTGCTCAACATAGCTGGATTCCACATGTGCTAAATATTAGCTTAGTTTAGATTGTTATTATTTTCACGTATACCGATGTACAATGAAAATCCTTTTTGTTGCATATTATCCAGTCAGCGGAAAGAGTGTATCAAGCTGTCCACAGTATACAGATGCAGGATAAAGGGTGTAATGCTTAGTGCAGAGTAAAGTCCAATAAAGTCCGATTGAAGATAGCCTGAGGGTCTCCAATGAGATAGTTGGATGGTCAGGGCTGCTCTGAAGTTGGTGAGAGGACCATTCAGTTGCCTAATAACAGCAGGGGAGAAATGAGCAATTTCCTAGATATGGACATTCAGATGGAGAAGCCGAATGGGTGTTGAGTGTAAAGCCTTCAATAAAAGCAGATTGGTAGATACTGGAGACACAAGGGAGTGTAGAAGCTGGAAACTTGACCAAAAGTCACAAACTGGTGGAGAGACTCAGCGGGTCAGACAGCATCTGTGCAAGGAAATGCATAGACAATGTTTCGGGGACCCTTTTCCGAGACTGAAGTAGAAGGAACAAAGCTGGTAGAAAAATTGAGAATGTCTTCAAAGTGAGAAGAATAGATTTGGAATGGGCAGACAAAAAGATGCACAAGAGATCACAGGTGACATGTTGGTCTTCGTCATCGGGATATTGAGTACAGAGGCTGGGGCATTATGTGTGTAGGAAGGAACTGCAGATGCTGGTTGAAACCGAAGATAGACACTAAATGCTGGAGTAACACAGCAGGACAGGCAGCATCTCTGGAGAGAAGGAATGGGTGGCGTTTTGGGTCGTTCTGAAGAAGGCTCGACCTGAAATGTCACCCATTTCTGCTCTCCAGAGATGCTGCCTGTCCCGCTGAGTTACTCCAGCATTTTGTGTCTATCATGGGGCATTATAGAATAGAATAGAATAGAATATGTTTATTGTCATTGCACAAAACTGAGCAACGAAATTCCATTTGCTTCTCCTCCGTTAAAAGAAATACAACACAACAACCAATACACATATGTACAGTTAATAGTAAAATAATAGATACATTTTTTTTAAAGTTTAAAAGAATTTAGCCGTATTCCTCGAAGTTACTTCTTGCTTCCCAGTGTTCACTATTGGAGTTAAGCTCTTTTACCGCACATGGGTAGAAACTATTTTTTAGTCTACCGTTGCGAGCCTGCAGAGACCTGAGTCGCCTCCCCGAGGGTAGCAGAGTAAAAAGGTGGTTGGCAGGGTGGGATGTGTCCTTCTTGATATTTATGGCCCAGCGCAAGCATCGGGCCTTGTATATGTCATCCAAGGAGGGCAGGTTAGCGTTTGTAATGCGCTGCGCAGTTTTTATAATTCCCTGCAGCGCCCTCCTCTCAGCCACAGTACAGCTGGCAAACCACACCAGGATTCCGTAGGTGAGGATACTTTCCACGGCGCATCGATAGAAGGACAGCAGCAGCGGCTGTGAGACATTAGCTCTCCGTAGAGACCTCAGGAAATACAGCCGCTGATGAGACTTCTTCAAGAGAGTGACGGTGTTATGTGACAATTGTACCAGATGTTGGTGAGGCCACACCTGACGTACTGTGCTGGTTTTGGTCACCCTGCTATAGGAAAGATGCCATGAACCTAGAAAGAGTGCAGATTAGATTTACAAGGATATTATCGTTACTACTACAAAATCCAAGCCACAGCAAACCATACATTGGCACATCCCAAAAGTGAATCTCATTTATTTATTTTAAAAGAGAACACAGATGATTTACGGGGATGTTGCCAGGACTTGAGGGACTGAGTTATCGGGAGAGGTTGGGCAGGCTGGGACTTTATTCCTTGCAGTGTAGGATGATGATCTTACAGAAGTACATAAAATCATGAGGAAAAGAGAGGGCGAATGCACAGAGCATTTTTCTCAAGGTAGGCAGGCTGGTCCTTGGACAAAAGTCTTATATTAAAGTCAGTGTGCCCCAAGTCTTTGTTCTGCAGAGTCAACCCAGATTTGCTCTCTGGACATATGCCTCAGCGTAAACCATCACTTTCCCACTCAGAATGCACATTACTGACATAAAAGCCAGAGTTAGAAGTGAAAGTACACAAAAATGCTGGAGAAACTCAGCGGGTGCAGCAGCATCTATGGAGCGAAGGAAATAGGCAACGTTTCGGGCCGAAACCCTTCATCAGACTGCACACCCTCTGTGATCCCCCCTGCCCTCTGTATGACAGTTTCACAGAGTTAGAAGTGAGTTTAGTTTATTTTATTTTCGAGTTACATCGTGGAAACAGGCACTTCGGCCCACCGAGTCTGCAATGACCAGCAATCACCCCATACACTAGTTCTATTCTACACACTAGGGACAATAAACAGAAGCCCATTAACCTACAAACCTGTATGTCTTTGGAGTATGGGAGGAAACCATAGTACCCGGAGGGAACCCAAGCGGTCACAGGGAGAACATATAAACTCCTACCATAGTCAGGATCGAACCCGGGTTTTTGGCACAGTAAGACAGTAACTCTACTGCTGCGCCACCGAGCCACTGTGCACTGGGGGCTTGTAATTCTTGAGGGGATATTTCACTCCCTGATAGACACAAAAAGCTGGAGTAACTCAGCGGGACAGGCAGCATCTCTGGAGAGAAGGAATGGGTGGCGCTTCATGTTGAGACCCTTATTTCAACTTTTCCACTTTTCACTCCTTGATTCCTGGTAAGGCCAGGCACAGCCTCCTCCCACCTCAACATCACTGCTCCAGGTGCGATGGACCAGGAGGCTCAGGATTAACTAGGCCTTGAACTCAGATACTTACTCAGCGAAGCAGCTTCCTTGAGCCAGAAAATAATATCTTGTTTGTTTTTCTGATTTCATTAATTATTGGTAACATCAATAAAGCACACAAGGTCGTAGAAAATTGCCTGAGGTTTGAATTACCAGAAAGATCTACACTAATATCTTTCTTACACTCACGTGTATTAAGGTTTAGTCCCAACGTGATGTTTCATTATTTTGTTTCAGACAGAAGCACAAAAAGGAGAAAAGGATGCAAGGCCAAATGCTGCCCCTTAATATAAATCTATTAAGGAGCTAAATTTAGAAACTTTCAATGTATAAAATTATATTATGTAGCCTCACTGTTGTTTTAAATAATTTAAATGCATTTATTCACATTAGATTATGATTGAATATGAATAAATGCACTTTGTGAAATTCTATGAACGTCATTTGAATGTGGTATTGATATAAGAGATAATATTTTATTCATGCATCAGAGAAACCAAGAATTTGCATAACATACTCTGAACTAGAGCTGGTGATAATGGATTGCAGTTGGTTCTCCTCGGTACAAGCCTGTGATAGATGGTGCTACTTTAAAAATAACATTGACTAAAGATGGATGAATGAATCAGTGAGCGAATGAAAAGAGATGGAGAAAAGAATGGAGACAAAACGAACTGAAGGTACTGGTTTATACCAAAGATAGACGCAAAGTTCCAGAGTAATTCAGCGAGTCAGGCAGCATCACTGGAAAACATGGCTAGATGACGCTTCGGGTCAGGACCCTTCTTCAGACTGATTGTAGGGAGGTGGAATTGGAAGCAAGAAAAGACCAGGACAAACCAGGGTCAACAACAGATGACCTCAGACAGAGTGGTTCCCTGATAGGCCGATTGATGGTTAGGGACAGTGTGATCCCAAGAGGGATATATCGTTGCAACTGGTTAACCGACTTTTAATGGAGGAACGGGGAGGGGCGGTGTTCCCCCCCCCCCCCCCCCCCCCCCCCCGCATGACGGCACCCAGTTTGAAGAAGTGTCCCAACCCGAAACGTCGCCTATCCATTCTGCCTGACCCGCTGAGTTACTCCAGTATTTCGTGTCTATCTGTGATATGTCGATACTGTAAAAATATCATTAACTAAAGGTTGCTGAATGAATCAGTGAATGAATGAAAAGAGAGGGAATAGAGACAAAAGGATCTGCAGGTGCTGGAATCTTCAGCAATTCACAAAGTGCGCAATGGAGGAACTCAACAGGTCGGGTAGTATCTGTGGAGGGAATGGACATACGGGTCGGAACCCTTCTTCAAAGAGAGTGACTACTATAAAGGTTCACCAGAGGAGTTCCTGTAACATGAGGACGGAATGGGATGACTAGGCCTGAATATAACAGAGTTTGGAAAAATGAGCTGGCTTAGACTTGGTAGATGGTCAGAACCTTTTCTCCCAGGTGGAAATGTCAAAGACGAGAGGGCATGGGTTGAGGGTAAGAAGGTGCAAAGTTTAAAAGGAGATGTGTGGGGCAAGTTTTTTTACACAGAGTGATGAGTGCCTGGAACATGCTTCCAGGGTTGTTGACGAAGGCAGATACGACAGCAGTGTTTATGAGGTTTTTGAATGGGCATATGGATATGCAGGGAATGGAGGAACGTGGATTATGTGCAGGCAGATGAGGTTTGTTTCCACTTGGCATCATGTTTGGTGCAGACATTGTGGGCCGAGAGGCCTTCCTCTGTGCTGCTTTTTTTTAATGTTCTATGTAGGACCAAGATGAGAAGAAATCTTCACCCAGGATGAGGATCTTGTAGAATTCTCCACCATAGATGGGTGTGGAGGCCATAGTGTTGAAAATATTTAAAGGGATAGATGTTTATCTATCTATTTGTCCAAAACAAATAAAGCAATCCGAGGGGTCTGGGCAGAGAGCTGAAATATGGCTCTTATGAGGAAATATGAATGTTGTCCTGACTGCACAGCACAATAGTAACTTACTATGAGGTAACAAAGAAAAATAACATTAATATAATTTATCCCTAAAGTTACCCAGTTGGAAATTCATTGCTGTTGCCCCAATTGCAGAAATGCTTAAATTACATAATTAATTAATTAATTAACATAGAATAAAAGCTGGTTTTGGTAACAATGAGAAAACCTGGGGTGTCACAGTGGTGCAGCGGTAGAGTTGCTGCCTGACTGCGCCAGAGACCCAAATTCAATCCTGACTGTGGGTGTTGTCTCCTGGAGTTTGTACATTCCCGCTGTGATCACGTGGTTTTCTCCGGGTGCTCCGGTTTGCTCCCACAAACCAAAGACGTTCAGGTTTGTAGGTTAATTGTCCTCGGTGAAAAAAAATGTAAATTGACGCTAGTGTGCAGGATAGTGCTGGTGTACTAAGGGGTGATCACCAGTCGGCATGGACTCGGAGGGCCGAAGGGCCTGTCCACACTGTATCTCTAAAGTCTATAGTCTAAAGATTGGATTTTTCATCTTATTTGGTTCTTCTGCCATTTTAATGAATCAGGGAGGCAAACACCACAATGTCCAACATTTCCACAATGAGCAAGTTGCCTACCTGAGCTAGTCCCATCTGCCTGAGTTTGGTCCATACCCCTCTATTGATCTATGTACCTGTCTATATGTCTTTTAAACATTGTATGTTTACCAACCTCCACCACCTCCTTTGGCATCTTGTTCCATTTACCCATTACCTTCAGTGTGAAAACAGTGCCCCTCTGGTCCTCTTTAAATCTTTCACCTCTCACCCTAAACCCATGTCCTCTTGTTTTATACTCCCCTGTCTTGTGAAAAAAGTTCATAAGTGATAAAAGCAGAATTAGACCGGGCCTACTCGTGACTGATCTATCTTTCCCTCTCAACCCCATTCTTCTGCCTTCTCCTGATAACCCCTGACACCTGTGCTAATCAAGAAACTATCAAACTCTGCCATAAAAATATCCATTGACTTGGCTTCCACAACCACCTGTGGCAATGAATTTCACAAGTTCACCACCATCTGCCTCAAGAAATTCCTCCTCATCTCCTCTCTAAAGGTACGTCCTTTTATTCTGAGGCCATGGCCTCTGGTCCTAGACTCTCCCACAAGTTTAGTTTAGTTTAGAGATACAGCGCGGAAACAGGCCCTTCGGCCCACCGGGTCTGCGCTGACCAGCGATCCCCACGCATTGACACTATCCTACACACACCAGGGACAATTTTTACATTTACCAAGCCAAATAACCTACAAACCTGTACATCTTTGTAGTGTGGGAGGAAACCAAAGATCTCGGAGAAAACCCACGCAGGACATGGGGAGAACGTACAAACTCTGTACAGACAGCACCCGTAGTTGGGATCGAACCTGGGTCTCCGCCGCTGCATTCGTTGTAAGGCATCAACTCCACTGCTGCGCAACCATGACCGCCCTAGTGGCAACATCCTCTCCACATCCACTCTATCCAGGCCTTTCACTATTCAGTAAGTTTCAATAAGGTCCCCCCCCTCATGAGGAGTGGTTGGACAAACTTGCTTTATTTTCTCTAGAATACCAGAGGCTAAGGAGATCAGCCCATTTGCCCTTCTACACTAAATCCGCTTGCCTATATTAGGACCATGCCCTTCTAAGCCTTGCTTAATGCCTGGGTGCTCCTGACAGAAGCAATAGCCCCTCCTCCTCCCTGTCTCACTCCATAAGACATAGGAACAAATAAGGCCATTTGGGCCATCAAGTCTGCTCCGCAAAGGGTCTTCAACCCGAAGCAGCAACTCTACCACTGCTCCATTGTGCTGGCCCAGCTACCTTACAATTGGTGCGTGAAGGAAAGAACTGAATAAGCAGCTGGGAAGCTGTTGTGGATTAAACTCAGTCTGAAGAAGAGTCTCGAACATTGACGTCACCTATTCCTTTTCTCCAGGGATGCTGTCTGACCTGCTGAGTTACTCCAGCATTTTTTGTCTATCTCTTGGCAGAGAGTTCAGTCTAAGCAGACTAGATTGAATAAATTATGAAAAGACAAGCCTCATGATACTTCCGTTGAATTAGGGTGTGAGGCGCATAAGTAATGAGTTTTGGACCTCCTTGTTCAGACACTGCATGGTATACACATGAAAGGGACGTAAAGAATGGAAGCGATGGATGCAACTAACGACAGGTAAGAGAAGACAATGATATCAAGGAAGAAATTAATGCACATCGAATGTGGGAGGAAACCGGGGCACCCAGAGGAAACCCACGTGGTCTCAGGGAGTGTAGGAAAGAACTGCAGATGCTGGTTTAAATCGAAGGTAGACACAAAATTCTGGAGTAACTCAGCGAGACAGGCAGCATCTCTGGAGAGAAGGAATGGGTGTCATTTTGGGTCGAGACCCTTCTTCAGACTGATGATCAGTCTCAGGGAGAACGTACAAACTCCACACAGGCAGCACCCGTACTCAGGATCGAAGCCGCAACTCCAGCGCTGTGAGGCAGCAACTCTACCGCTGCCCCACTGTGCTGCACAACACTCTGAGAGGATTGTTGGTGAACCTTTACCAGAAGGACTGCACTGTTTTTAAAGGAAATTTACGACCACCTTGTCAAGGACAATAAATATTGCCAGCATCGCACAAATCCCTTAAAATAATATATTTTTTTACATGCCCAAGACCTGGGAAAAAATCATCCTGAACTTTTGGATTTTAATTCCTGCATAAAATCTGCTAAATCCTTCTCCGGCAATTTTTTGCAAATACATATAAATAAATCCAGCTCCATAATAACTGAGCTGTTATTATGGGACTAAACATCTGGTCAGATCAAAGATCTATCTTTTAGAACCCTTTGCAATCTTCAGATCATAGCATTTTTTAGCACAAATTGATTCAAAGGCATCCTCTGTTGTACATTGTGGAGTTACAGCATCATTCCTGGTGTCAGGCGCCAGAGACTTGGCTGACAATCCTTCATGTCACAACCATTGATTTTGCTGCTGGAAACTCTCCCTAGCATCGAGTTACTGCACACAGAAAGCAAAGCTCCACACAATACGATATGCTTCTGCTAGGGAAAAAAGATCTTAATTTCACACTATTCGCATTCACTACAAATCATCTGTAATGTTGAACAACAATCTGAATAAAGGACTCCCTCCCCTCCATTCTTACACTAATTTGTTTTTTATTTCGTTTTTTGAGCATGGAAACAGGCCCTTCGGCCCACCAGTGATCACCCATACGCTAGTTCTATCCTACACATTAGGAACAAGTTACAGAAGCCCATTAACATACAAACCTGTCGCGTCCTTGGAATGTGGGAGGCAACCCGGAGAAAACTCACTCGGTCACAGGGAGAACGTACACACTCCGTACAGAGAGCGCCCATAGTCAGGAACGAACCTGGGTCTCTGGCTCTGTAAGGCAGCGACTCTACTGTTGTGACACTGCTGCTCCAAAGTACTTAAAACCAGCCATTTGACCCAAAATGTCTGCGCCGACCAACACTATAGTACATCTGTACACTCATTCTACCCTACACACCAGGGACAATTCACAGAAGCCAATTAACCTACAAATCTCCATGTCTTTAGGGTGTGGGAGGAAACCAGAGAAAAGCCATCGCGGTCACAGGGAGAAGATGCAAATTCCGTGCAGACAGCACCCGTAGTCAGAATCTAACCCAGGTCTCCAGCGCTGCAAGGCAGCAGCAACTCTACCGCTGCACCACTGTGGCACAGTGCCATATTTTATTTCACTTTTTCCACAGATCAGGTGTGGCGCATGTCAAGTGATTCTCAAATAAACCGTAAAATCATGGAAACACATAGCAGATCCGGCAGCACCTGTGGAAAGCGAAACAAAGTATTTTACCTAACTTTGTTTCTCTATCTACAGATGCTGCCTGACTTGCTAAGTGTTTCTTGCATTTTCTGTTCTTGTTTCCGATTTCCAGCATCTGCAGCGTTTTCGATATGCATGTACAGCGATTCTAACGTCAATTCCCCACTTAATTTGGGATTTCTAATTAGGAGTTCTGGTTCCATTCTACACCCCTCGGAGGCCGTGACCTCTGTTGTTCCGGCAAAACGGATAATCCAGGAAGGCTCTGGAACCAAGGGTGCCGGAAAATCGGTGGTGGGCCTGTATAATTGATTATTATTTCAGCTAATATGCTTTAAAGCTGCAGCAAGTAATAATGTTGTTGTTCAGGTTCACAACTGGTGCACATGACAAACAGGCCCCCTTGAACCTCAGGGCGAGACCCTTTTTCAGACGGAGAGTCAGTCATACCTCTAGTTTCCCTGTCCCCTGACTCTCAGTCTGAAAAAAGGTCTCAACCCGAAATGTCACCTGTGCCTTTTCCTCAGAGATGCTGCCTGGCCCGCTGAGTTACTCCAGCATCTATCTTCGGTGTAAAACCAGCATCAGCAGCCCCTTCCTACACACTCTTGAGCCTCAACTTCCTTCCTCATTTCCTTGGCTAGTTCTTATAAGGCATCCACTGCAGTCACCTACTTAGATTTCACGGGAACTCCTTGTCAAATCTATAATTGAGCATCATACAATTTCCACCTCTGGCTGCTGTCAACTCACACGTGAAAACACCTCTCGATCATCGTTCAAGTCATTTTAGGATTCTAAAGCGTTTGATTACATGTCTTGGCTTTACAGAAGAAATTACTTCACCCTTTTCAGGCTTTCCGAACTGATATAGCCTTTCAGTTCTTGTATTTAGTTTAGAAATACAACATGTAAACAGGGCCTTTGGCCCACCGTGTCCACACCGACCATCGATCACCCATTCACACTAGTTCTATATTATCTCACTTTCCCACTCCTCATATACTCGGGGCAATTTACAGAAGCCAATTAACCTACTAACCGGAGCGCCCAGGGGAACTCCTCGAGGCCACGGGGAGAACGTACAAACTCCGCACAGACAGCAGCTGTGGTCAGGATCTAACCCAGGTCTCTAGCGCTATGAGGCAGCAGCTTTACCAGCTGTGCCACCCTTTATGGTTGTATTATCCTTGCAAATCCTGTTTGTACCTTTGAGAGATTCTGAGTTTGAATGGATCAGGGCTATCACCATTCTTCTGGATTCTGAATCTGTAGCCCTGGGCTGATTGGAGCCACAACTAAAACCCCAAACATTGTATCCACTTAGTAATTAAAGCAAGTTTTAAAGGCTCGTAAAATAGCAAGTGTTACATGACTGCTACGTGACTGGCTGGAGTCATTGGACTGGTTTAAGGACTCAGTGGCCAACCTAAATGTGTACACCAGAGCCATCACCGGCTGCATTGATAAGTTTGGAGAGGTCTTGCGTCAAGGAAGTCAATCTGAGTACTACCGTACTGGAAATAGAACATATTGAACATAGAACTGTACAGCACAGGAGCATGTCCTTCAGCCCACAATACTGATTGTTGATGATCAGCCATGATCACATTGAATGGCGGCGCTGGCTCGAAGGGCCGAATGGCCTACTCCTGCACCTATTGTCTATTGTCTATATTTGTGCCGAATATGATGGCAAGTTACACCGATCACAGCTGCCTGATTTTGATCCATATCCCTCTATTCCCTGCACTTCCATGCAAAAGCCTCTAAAACACCACTATCGTATCTGCCTCCTCCACTGCCCCTGGCAATGCATTCCAGCCCCCCTAAAAAACTTATCCCTCACATCTCCATTAAACCTTCCCCCTCTCACCTTATACCCATGCCCCCTAGTGTTTTTTATTTTATTTATTTATTTTTAAAATCAAAATTATTTATTCAAATATTAAAATAGTATTTACAATACAATAAAACAAAGCACCACCATGATACAAGACGAACAAATATGCTAAGCAACTGCTAAACAACTATATTGCAATCCTTGTCCAGGATACATTCAACCCCCCTCGGTGCCCAGCGGTCGTGGAACTCCCTCAGGGTGCCCATAGACAGGGCGTATTCCCTTTCTATCCGCACCCGGGCACGGAGGTATCCCCGGAAAAGGGGCAGGCAGCCGGCTCGGGTAGAGCCCTCCACCATCTGGCGCCTTCTCGCGGATGGCCAGCTTGGCCAGGCCCAGGAGCAACCCAACCAGTACATCTTCAGCCCTACCCTCTCCCCTACGCACAGGGTGTCCAAAGATGAGGATGGTGGGTGAAAAATGCAAATTCCCCCTAGTGTTGGACATTTTCACCCCGGCAAAAAAGTTCTGGCTGTCTACCGCATCCATGCCTCTCATAATTGTATACAGTTCCATCAAGTCTCCTCTCAACCTTCAACGTTCCAGAGAAAACAAGTCTATCCAACCCATCCCTGCTGCTGAAACCCTCCAATTTAGGCAACATTTTTGTAAACCTCCTCTGCGCCCTCTCCAAAGCCTCCACATCTTTCCTGTAATGGGACGACCAGAACTGCAGAGCAATACTCCAAATGCGGCCTAACTGGCGTCCTATAGAGCTGCAAACTGACTTCCTAACTCTTATATTCAATGCTCTGAGCAATGAAGTCAAGCAGACCATATGCCTTCCTTACTGTGCTATCTACTTGTGCTGCCACCTTCAGTGAGCTATGAACTTGGAACCCAAGATCCTTCTGCACATCAATGCTGTTGAGGGTCTTGCCATTAGCGGTATACTCTGCATACATTCAACCTCCCAAAGTGTAATTCCTCACACATGCTTGGGTTAAACTCCATAATCATGAATTAATTGCGATATCCTTCCCCTACTGTCTTAAGAAGGGTCTCAACCTGAAACGTCACCTATTCCTTCGCTCCATAGATGCTGCCTCACCCGCTGAGTTTCTCCAGCATTTTTGTCTACCCTCGATTTCTCCAGCATCTGCAGTTCTTTCTTAAACATAATCCTTTCCCTACTGAACTCCGTCTGTGCCGTTCATGTTGGGTGACCAAGAACCGTAGAGGAAATTAAGGTATGACCTTTGCAAAGCCAGCAGGGATGCTGAGAGGCAATTCTGACCTTTTAATCCCATATTCACACATCTAATGAAATTCAAAAGCACCTGTTCCCATGTTTTAGGATACTAGTACACTTTGCCATCGGGTCATATCGGCTCAACTCGTGCATGCCCCATCTTCGCTGGTCCCATTTGCCTGTGTTTGGCCCATATCCCTGTAAACGTTTCCTATCCACGTACCAGTCCACATGACCTTTAAATGCTGTATAGTTTAGTTCAGTTTAGAGATACAGCGTCGAAACAGGCTCTTTGGCCCACCAAGTCCGCGCCGACCAATGATCACCGGCACACTAGTTCTATCCTACACACTAGGGACAATTTACAGAGACCAATTAACCTACAAACCCATACGTCTTTGGAAAGTGGGAGGAAATCGGAGCACCCGGTATCCAGATGTGGACATCTTCCTGTTTATTCCTTTCACGCACATTCCAAATTAAATAACTTAGCATTCTATCTTGCCATTCACTGCCAATTCCACAGCGACTGCTGACATAAAACTAATTACATGTTATGAAAATCTGCAAGAGAAAGTAATTCTAAACTGGGATGGAACAATGCGTTAAAATACAATGCAATTTAAAGCCTTTTATGAAGGCAAATTTGTATGTGCAATGTCTTTAAGTGCTTCGGTCTGTTGTACCTTTTGTTCTGTATTCCCAAGTAAACATAAGCAAGAGTCCTAAAACAATTATCAGTTACTTAACAAAGGCAATTTCCACGCTGGAGTCGGTGCAGTTATAAACTTGGGAATACCAACAGCAGCTTGATGTTCATTCTGACACTTTAAACTTGTTTAGTTGAGAACATTTGTGTAAAAGCTGACAAAGTTGTTAAACATGCAATATTCTGATACAAATAAAAAAACCCACTATCGCCTGCAACATAAAATAAGTGGCTGTTTCTGATGTAATTAGCAACGTGGAATTTTACCCAACCAGTGCTTCTGGTTTTTGTCTCCATTTTATCTCTAGACTTTGCTACTATCTCCACCCATCTGCCAATCATCACTGAAGATAGACAAAAAAATGATGGAGTAACTCAGCGGGTCAGGCAGCATCTCTGGGGAAACGGAATAGGTGTAGCGGGACACGAAGCTGTCCGGCGAAGAATGAGGTGGGACACGGAGTTTGTCCAAACCAATCATTCTTTATTTCACTACAAACGACTCTCTACTAACCACACCGGTGCGCGCGCGATCCCGACCTTAAATACCCCCAGGGGAGCCCGTGACCAGCCCATGACCTCCACCTCCCATCACCGAGACATGTGAGTCCCCCCCTCAGAGACGAAGCACTGCACGTGGCTCACCACCAGGGGCCGCCACATAGGTGACATTTTGGGTCGAGACTCTTCTCCTGAATCTTCATCCCTCCTCTCCTGAATGCACCTACTTGCCAGTGTTTGCCCCATCCCTTTCCCTCACCTCTCTTTCCCCTCTGTGCCACCACTCTGAAGAATGGTCCCAGCCTTAAACATTGTCCAGGGAGGCATTGGAGAGGGTGCACAGGAGGTTTAGTAGAATGCTGTCTGGATTAGAGGGTTTCAGGTACAGGGGGAGGTTAGATCGACTTGGAATATTTTCTATGGAATGTCGGAGGTTGATGGGTGATGATAGACGTATGTAATATCATGGGAGGGATAGATAACATAGACAGTCAGAACCTTTTCCCTAGGGTGGAAATGTCCAACACTAGAAGGCATAGCTATAAGGTGAGAGGGGGAAGGTTTAATGGAGATGGATGGGCAAGTGTTGTACACAGAGTGTGGTGGGGGCCTGGAATGCATTGCCAGGGGTGGTGCTGGAGGCTGATACAATTGTGGTGTTTACCATTTTTTTAGAGAGGCACAAGGAAATGCAGGGAATTTTGACATATGTCAGGGCTGCCAACTCTCACGCTTTGAGCGTGAGACTCACGCCCTCAAGCAAACTCTCACGCCCTCACGCTCATCAGACATTTCTCACGCCCAGTGGTGAGAAATTTTGTGATCAACGAAAATGTAAAAACTCGGATAAACTGCATGGTCCGCGGGTGTTGGAGAGCCGGGGCTGCGGGAGGGATGGGAGCAGAATCAGCGGCGGGAACAGATGCGGGGAGCCGGGACTGGTGAGTTTGCGGCGGTGTCGAGTGTTTGCGGGGCTGATGCTGCAGCTCTGGAATTGGCCTGCACTGCCTTCTGTGGCAGAGAATTCCACAGATTCACAACTCTCTGCGTGAAGAAAGTTTGTTCTCATCTCAGTCCTAACTGGCCCCCCCTTTATTCTTAAATTGTGACCCATGGTTCTGAACGCCCCCAACATCGGGAACATTTTTCCTGCAGTTACAGTAAGTGAAAATCTAGCAGGATGCTTTCACCAACCACCCCCATTTGAAGTCCACTATCTTCCACCGTATCTACCCAGTGCTTGGTACTTACTTCCAGCAGCCACTGGTTGTCCTCCAGGATGCAACGAGCCGCAGCCTGATCCATGCCAGTCACCTGGGCGAATTCGGCGCATAGACTCTCACGGCAGCGGCGCAAAGCTTCGACGCCTCCGACGGCCCGGGACTCTTGCACTGAGGCTGCTCCATGGTCGGAGCTGCAGTGAGCGACTCGCCAGCCCGGCAAACACTCGCCGGCCCCGCTCCCTGTCCGCATCTGTCCCCGCCGCTGCTTCTGCTTCCAACTGGCTCGAAGGGCCGATGGCCTATTCCTGCACCTATTTTCTATGTTTCTATGCTTGAATATATGGCAATAAAACTCGATCACTTGATTTTGAAGCATTCATGTATGGTGGAGGTATAATGTAGTCATAGAGTGATACAGTGTGAAAACAGGTCTTTCGGTGCAACTTGCCCACACCCGCCATACAAAAGACATTGAAATCATACTTCTACAGTGCACTAAAACATGATTTTAATACGTCAAATTTCAAAAGGTTCCTACCCTGGGAGGGGGGACACCCTTCTTCCACACCCTCTCTCCACTCCCTCACCGGGTAACCCCAAGGCCAGTGATCTGTGATTGCACAGCCTCCCCCCTTTCAAAAACGCTCCAATCCAATTTAAAGCATATATATTGCATTCAAGTGTAAGTTAAAAGACTCGCTACAGTATGCACCATATTGCACAATTTAAAGCTGAAAAATGCAAATGTTCCGTACCAATGGGAGAGGGACACCCTCCTTCCCCCCCCCCCCCCCCCCAGCCCCCCCCACCCCCCCCCACCCCCCCCCCCCCTCCACAGTCGCTATGCTCCCTCGGGCTTGGTATTTCGCAATTTCTCACTCCCAACTCTCACCCAATGTGGGCTGCCCTGCATATCTGCAGGCAGATGAGATTACCCTTCCACCTTGCGACGTTCTCTCATCCGTTAAACATTTTCTTGAAAGTTACCTTCCTTTATATCAAACTTTCCATCCAACATTTGCTGTTCACAATCGAGTCTTTATTTTGAATGAAGATTCTCAGGACATTCAATCTTTGGGAGGCACAGTGGTGCAGCGGTAGAGCCAGAGACTGAGTCTGGTTCGATCCTGACTATCTGTGTGGAATTTGCAAGTTATCCCAGTGACCGCGTGGGTTTTCTCCGGGTGCTCCGCTAGGCTCTCACCCTCCAAAGACATGCGGGTTTGTAGTTTAATGGGCTTCTTGTAAATTGTCCCTAGTGTGTTGGATAGAACTGTTCGGTACAGACTCGGTGGGTCATAGGGCCTGTTTCCACTCTAAACTAAACCAAACTAAACTAAATAATCAATCCGGCACAAATCTTCTCAAATCACGTATCACCAACTGGTGTCAATTACCTTCAGACAATCATCTGTCACCTATAGTCAGGCAGCACTCTTGGGCAATAGCGGACGTTGTATTATTTTGTCACTGTCCGCCTGACATTGATAGAAGGAGAATACAAAACCCAATTATGCACGAGTGAGATCACATCTACATAACAGCCCAACTGATTGAAAATCAATGGTCACTCTCATGCAGAAAATATTTATCAGGTGTTGTTCAGCTGCATCGCATTGTTACCAAGTCACTGCCGCCCTTGGTTTTGCCATTGAATATGTCCAGCACACAGCGAATTGTAGCGTTTCCCTGAAATACTGGAGCCTTTCTCACGTCCTTTGATCAGAAGACAGCACGGTGCCGCAGAGGTAGAGTTGCTGCCTTACAGCGCCAGTGGGCCGGGCTTGATCCTGACTACAGGTGCTGTCTGTACGGAGTTTGTCCCTGTGATCTGCATGGGTTTTCTCTGGGTGCTCCGGTCCCCCCCCCCCCCCACTCCCCTCGCACTCCAAAGACGTAAAGGTTTGTAGGATAATTGGCTTGGTGAAAATTGTAAATTGTCCCTAGCGTGTGTGGGATAGTGTTAGTGCGCGTGCGCGTGCGGGGCGATCGCTGGTCAGCATGAACTAGATGGGCAGAAGGAGCTGTTTCTGTGCTGTGTCTCTAAACTAAACTAAATCAAAAACATTGATGTCCAAGTCCACAGCTCCACCGAGAGTGGCAACACAAGTAGATAGAATGGGAAAGAAGACATATGGTATGCTTTCCTTTGTTCTTCAGGGCACTGAGCATGTCGGAAAGTTACATTGCAGCTTTTTAGGACTAAAGGGCCTGTCCCACCAGCATGTGATTGCATGCGTCTAGCGCGACCAAACGTGGTCGCTTGAGGCTTACGGCCTCGCGGGGCCGGTCGCACTTTGATCGCCGTAGGCGTATGGAGTTGTGCAGGGTTGGTCCCGACATCGCGCGGGGCTACAAATATCTTGCACTGTCCGAAAATCCCGCGCGACAACGGCCTATTGGCCTGCAGGCGCATTGAGGCCGTACGCAGCGCCTTGACGGGTGTATGCAGCGTCTCGACGTCATACGCAGCATCTTGACGGCATATGCAGCGTCTTGACGGTGTACGCCTAGCGCGTGGCGTTGCGCCGGGGCATGTCATTGCGCGATGACGTCACCGCACGACGCCATGCGATGTCTAAATTCAGTCGGCCCGTCTCCTGCCCAGCTGATTGGTGAATTTGACGTAAATTACGTCACGCACGAACTTTGCACGTATTTACCGCGAACTTAGCGCGAACTCTGCTTCAGTTTGGTCGCGCTAGACACATGCATTCACATGCTGGTGGGACATGCCCTTTAGGTACCGCTGCATTCGGAGTAATGCGTGCAGCTGTAGTTGTCTGATGGTGGTGGTTTTGCACAGGATACAGAATAAGATTTCCGGAATGCTGCCTGGATTTGAGGCTATTACATATTAGGTGAAGTTGGATAAAGTTAGATTGTTTTTTCTGGAATATCAGAGGTTGAGAGGAGACTTTAATTTAGTTTAGTTTTGTTTAGTTTAGAGATATAGGAAACAGGCCCTTCAGCCCATCAGCACCCACCAGCGATCCTCGCATATTAACACTATCCTACACGCACATTACACGTACACTATCCTACACGCACTATCCTACACGATTTACCTCCATACCTGTACATCTTTGGAGTATTGATGCATGATGGAATTATATAAAATTATTAGATAGGAATAACTACTCAGAACCTTTTGCCCCAGGATGGGTATGTCAAGGACAAGAGAACATAGCTTTAAGGTGAGAGCGAGGACGTTCAGGGGACATTTGGAGGGCAAAGATTTGACACAGAGAGTGCTGCGTGCCTGGAACATGCTGCTAGGTGGAAGTGGAGGTAGACAATCAGAACCAATTTTTTTCCCCAGGGTTGAAATGTCAAAGAATAGAGGACGTGGCTTTAAGGTGAGAGGAGCAGAACTTAAAGGAGAAGTGCAGGGCATGTCACACAGGCCTGGAACAAGCTGCCAGAGTGGTGGATACAGATACGATAGTGGTATTTAAGAGGCTTTCCGATAGTCACATGAGTATGCAGGGAATGGAGAGATGGAGAGATATGGATCACATGCAGGCAGAGAAGGTTAGTTTAACTTGGCACCATGTTTAGCGTGGACATTGTGGACTGTTCTATGACTATAGATTTGTGGTTGTACAAGAAAATAGGAGCCAGACCGGCTTCAACTCATCGGCTGGCCCTGCTATTCAATCTGATCATGGTTGATCTGTGATTTTAGACTTTACTATTGTGATGCAGAGCAGACCCTTCGGCCCACTGAGTCCGTTCCGACCAGCGATCACCCAGTACACTAGCACTATCCTACACACTAGGGAAAATTTACAGAGGCCAATTATCCTACAAACCTGTACATCTTTGGAATGAAGGAGGAAACCGGAGGACCCAGAGAAAACCCACGCAGTCGCAGGGAGAACGTACAAAACACCGTACAGGCAGCACCTGTAGTCAGGATTGAACCCAGGTCTCTGCGGCTGTTAGGCAGCAACTCTAATGCTGCGCCCCCTGTGCTGGCCCCAACTATTCTTCTGCGGCCTCTCTCCATTCTACTTCAATTCTCAATTGTTTGAATGTTATTGCTACTGTAGTCTACAATCAAACACTCCTAACATTGAAACAATTGATATAAAAATATGCAAGGATTAATAAAATATTTTACATATTTTACATTATGATGATAACCATATATAACCATATAACAATTACAGCACGGAAACAGGCCATCTCGACCCTTCTAGTCCGTGCCGAACACATAATCTCCCCTAGTCCCATATACCTGCCCTCAGACCATAACCCTCCATTCCTTTCCCATCCATATAACTATCCAATTTATTTTTAAATGATAAAAACGAACCTGCCTCCACCACCTTCACTGGAAGCTCATTCCACACAGCTACCGCTCTCTGAGTAAAGAAGTTCCCCCTCATGTTACCCCTAAACTTCAGTCCCTTAATTCTCAAGTCATGTCCCCTTGTTTGAATCTTCCCTACTCTCAGTGGGAAAAGCTTTTCCACGTCAACTCTGTCTATCCCTCTCATCATTTTAAAAACCTCTATCAAGTCCCCCCTTAACCTTTTGCGCTCCAAAGAATAAAGCCCTAACTTGTTCAACCTTTCTCTGTAACTTAGTTGCTGAAACCCAGGCAACATTCTAGTAAATCTCCTCTGTACTCTCTCTATTTTGTTGACATCCTTCCTATAATTAGGCGACCAAAATTGTACACCATACTCCAGAATTGGCCTCACCAATGCCTTGTACAATTTTAACATTACATCCCAACTTCTATACTCATTTAATGATGAGCATATTTATAGGCAACGACGCATGCTGTATATACAGGCGAATATTCTCTTGCGTAAATTTGGTGCGTGTGCAGATGTGGTGAAGATGTCGCTATTTAGAGCATACTGCACACCACTCTACACTGCGCACCTGTGGTCGAACTATGGAAAGACAAGTTTGCAGAGACTAAAGGTGGCCTATAACGATGCCATGACAACACTGCTAAGGAAACCTAGATGGTGTAGTGCCAGTAATATGTTTGTGGCTGCAGGAGTCAGAACTTTAGAAGCTATCCTAAGAAATCACATGTATAAATTCATTTGCAGGATAAATGACTTTAAAAATGTAATTATTGTGGCCTTGTCAAACATAAGGGTTAGCACTACACGCTACGAATCCCAGCTGTGGAGACACTGGTATAGTTGTCTCGTTGGAGGACATTGATCATTCTTTTAATCTGGATTTTTGACATGTATTGTGGGTTTTTTAAATATAATTTATGATGCTTTTATAAGTGATATACTAAGATTTTATATGTACTTTATGATGTTTTAATATGCAATGCATTTTTTTTTTAATGTAATGTTGCCCCTTGTCTGGACCTCGAGTCCGTAATAAAGTTTATTATTATTATTATTATTATATTTCTATGATTGTGTAGAGATGTGGAAGTCGCCCTGACCATTCCTGCAATCCAACCTCCCTTCCATTGACTCCACCTATGCTTCACGCTGCCTCAGCAAGGTCACCACCATAATCAAGAACCAGTCTCACCCTGGTCACTCCCTCTTCTCCCCTCTCCCATCAGGCAAGAGGTATAGAAGTGTGAAAACACACACCTCCAGATTCAGGGACAGTTTCTTCCCAGCTGTTATCAGGCAACTGAACCTCTCTATCACCAACTTGAGAGGTGTCCTGACCTCCCATCTACCTCACGGGAGACCCTTTAGCTTCACTGGACTTTATCTTGCACTGTAGAATATTCCCTTTATCCTGTATCCGTATGCTGTGGACTGCTTGATTGTAATCATGTGTAGTCTTTCCTCTGACTGGATAGCACGTAACAAAAAAGCTTTTCACTGAACCTCGGTACACGTGACAATAAACTGAACTAAATCCGACTACACTAAACTTTTGCAGGGGGGTTACAGGATGGTTCTTCATCAACTGTAGAAAGATGCAACTTCAGCCCGATGGTAAACAACATTTTCCTTTGGGGACAAGGGCTCTTACAAATAAAAATAACAATGTTATTTGGAGATTTATCACATTGGTGCTCACCTGAAATTGCTGAGGCCTTTACAATGCACTTAACGTTGCAGTACCTGACTAAGTGCTGAGAGTGCATGCGGAATTCCCAAGATGCATATTTTAACGCTAGCTCTAGTCTATTGATCTGAAATGTTATCATTGGCAGCAAAGCAGTTTCAACAGCGAATGCATTTGAACAAATGGCCAGTGAACTGCAAACACTTTTGTGGCCGGCACACTAGAGCTGTGGGCTGGTAGAGCCACTGCCTCACAGCGCCAAAGACCTGGGTTTGACCCGTGCCCACGCTGACCAGCATATCCCAACTACACTAGCCCCACCTGCCTGTGTTTGCCCCATATCCCTCTAAACCTCTCCTATCCATGTACCTGATTTTTAAACGTTGTGATAGTACTTGCCTCAATTACCTCCCCCAGCAGCTCGTTCCATACACACACGATCCTTTGTGTAAAAAAAGTTGCCCGTTAGGTTCCTATTAAATCTTAATTTACCTTAAATCTACAGTATGTCCTCTGGTTCATGATTATCCTACTCTGGGTAAAAGACTCTGTGCATGTTCCCTATCTATCCCTCTTGTGATCTTGTTTACCTCTACAAGATCACCCCTCACCCTCCTACGCCACATGGAATGAAGTGCCAATCCGCTCACCCTCTCCCTATAGCTCAGAACCTCGAGTCCTGGCAACAACAAAAAATGCAGGATAGCCTTGCTTTATCATAAACTACTTGGCACTTCCAGTGAAATATTTGGTAATAGCAAAGAGCTTCCATTCTGTCTCAGAAAGCTTTGATTTGGAAGTCCTGGCAATATCTTCGCAAATATTTTATGCACCCTTGCCCGAGTAAGGACATCTTTCCTATAACAGGGTGACTAAAACTGAACACAATACTCTATATATGGCCTCACCAATGTCTTGTACAATTGCGACATGACCTCCCAACATCTATACTTAACATGTGTAGGGAGGAAATGCAGATGATGGTTTACACCAAACATAGACACAAAATGCTGGAGTAACTCTGAGCATCAATCAGCATCTCTGGGGAAAAGGAATAGGTGACGTTTCGGGTCTTCAGAGTCTGAAGAAGGGTCTCAACCTGAAACGTCACCTTTTCCTTTTCTCCAAACATGCTGCCTGACCCGCAGAGTTACTCCAGTATTTTGTGCCTCTCTTCTATACTCAATAGTATGACGGATGTGTATATATCTAATATATACTGATTACTATATATCTAATAGTGAGCTGCTGTTACTGGGTTGGGATTCCTGCTATGGGAGTTTATTTTGGCTACACTGACAGCACTTTGTATCCTACCCCATGCTGATGTGAAGCTTGCTCCAGATGTAACACACTCTGCTACCGGCAGGCTTCTAATGGACTTCCCTGACATCTGTGGAATCAAGTCTACTGCGCCATTCGATCAGGGCTGATCTATTTTCCCACTCAAGCCCATTCTCCTGCCTCCTCCCAGTAGGTTTTGACACCCTTACTAATCAAAACCCGATCAATCTCTGCTCTAAAAACACCAAATGTCTTGGCCTCCACAGCCGTCTGTGAGAATGAATTACACAGTTTCACCATCTCTGGTTAAAAAAAATCCTCAACATCTCCTTTCTAAAGGCACGTCCTTTTATTCTGACAGTGTGCCCTCTTGTCCTAGACTCTCCCACTAATGGAAACATCCTTTCCACACCCACTCTATCTAAACCCTTCATTATCCGGTAGGTTTCAATGAGTTCCCCCCCTAATCCATTAATACCAATGTTTAAATCATGCAAGCAGAAGTAAGATTTGTGCAAGATTCTCAGCATCTGATTGCTAGTTGTCCTATCAATGGGGTGGGAGGGCTGTTGAACAGCAAAACAAGATCATCTTTCTTCCTGTGGTTTACGGTATAATTTGAAACTCACATTTGCAAGGTTATCCTGCATTTGTTTGGTTTCACGCCATATTCTGCAATATCCTCAGTCTACCCATGCTGATTGCTTCCTTATCACTGTAATCAGTGGTGTTATCCAGCAAATATAATTATCTTTAATCGGAGAGAAGACTTAGTTTGACTAAATGGGGACAAAGAAGGAAGTGTCGTGTGGAGCGAAGTGCGTAAGCGGTGAACTTTCCTGGAAATACAAGGCACTGTATGCCAGGAAAATGATTGGTGCGGATTGAGGAAGTGCCGACTTGTTTGAGAGGTGTGAAATTCTCTCATTTGCAGCTTCGGATGCCATCGATCCAGCTGCGCATCCAGTTTGCACCCAAGAAACAGGGTGCCACGTGAATGGCGGGAACATTATTGACGGTGCAAAAACGGAGCAACCGTTTAATAGTCATAGAGTCATACAGAGTGGAAACAGGCCCTTCAGCCCAACCTGTCCACATCGACCAACATCTACTCTAGCTCAAAGGTACACAAAATTGCTGGGGAAACTCAGCGGGTGCAGCAGCATCTATGGAGCGAAGGAAATAGGCGACGTTTCGGGCCGAAACCCTTCTTCAGACTGATGGGGGGTGGGGAAAGAAAGAAGGAAAAAGGGAGGAGGAGGAGGAGCCCGAGGGCGGGCGGATGGGAGGGTGGGAGGAGACAGCTAGAGGGTGAAGGAAGGGGAGGAGACAGCACGGGCCTACTCTAGCTCCACCTGCCTGCATTTGGCCCATATCCTCTAAACCTGTCCTTTTCATGTACCTGTCTAAATGTTTCTCGAACCTGCCTCAACTACCTCCTCCAACAGCTTGTTCCATACACCCACCATCCGTTGCGTGAAAAAGTTACCCCTCAGGTTCCCATTAAATCTTTCCCCCCCTGACCTTAAACCTATGACCTCTGGTTCTCAATTTCCCTATTCTGGGCAAGAGACTCTGTGCGTCTTCCCAATCTATTCCCCTCTTGATTTTGTACACCTCAATAAGATCACCCCCTCATCCTCTTGCACACCATGGAATAGAGTCCTAGCCTGCTCAACCTCTCCCTATAGCTCAGGCCCTCGAGTCATGGCAACAGGACCAAACAAAATGCAGGATACCATGCTAATGTTTATCATAAATTACTTTACCAGTGAAATATTTTATTAATAGCTGGTGTGGATGACAAAGAGCTTTCATCCTGTGTCAGATAGCTTTGATTTGGAAGTTTCAATGGCTATTTGATTCTTCAATCAAGTACCTCTCCATCTCAAAAAATCTCTTTCAGTGCTCATTCATGTTAACACATCATTGCTCCCAAAATCATTTTGCATGTCACGGTGGTGCAGCAGTAGTGTTTGCTAGTAATTCTTGCTATTGATGGAGTGCAGCGTAGGTTTACAAGGTTAATTCCCGGGATGGAGGAACAGTCATATGCTGAGAGAATGGAGCGGCTGAGCTTGTATACTCTGGAATTTAGGATGAGAGGGCATCTTATTGAAACATATAAGATTATTAAGGGTTTGGACATGCTAGAGGCAGGAAACATGTTCCCGATGTGAGGAGGAGTCCAGACCAAGGGCCACAGTTTAAGAATAAGGAGTAAGCCATTTAGAACGGAGATGGGGAAACGTCTTTTCACACAGAGAGTTGTGAGTCTGTGGAATTCTCTGCCTCAGAGGGCAGTGGAGGCAGGTTCTCTGGATACTTTCAAGGGAGAGCTAGATAGGGCTCTTAAAGATAGTGGAGTCAGGGGATATGGGGAGAAGGCAGGAACGGGGTACTGATTGGAGGTGATCAGCCATGATCACATTGAATGGCGGTGCTGGCTCGAAGGGCTGAATGGCCTACTCCTGCACCTATTGTCTATTGTCTATTGTTCCTGCCTTGCAGCGTCAGAGACCCGGGTTCGATCCTGATTGTGGGTGTTGTCAGTATGGAGTTTATACTTTCTCCTCGTAACTGCGTGGACTCTGTTGGCTGAAGGGCCTGGGTCTTTAGAGACTCTTTAGCCTTAGTTCAGCATGCATACAGGCCCCTCTGCACAAGTCCGAGCCAACCAGAGATCACCTCGCACACTAGTTCTATCCTACACACTAGGGACAATTTACAGAAGCCAATTAACCTAAAAACCTGTCTCATCCATTCCCATCCAAACCACCCCCTCCCCCGGTACATTCCCCTGCATCCACAGGAGATGCAACACCTGTCCCTATATCGTCCCCCTCGACTCTGTCCAAGGACCCTGACAGTCTTTTCAGGTGAGGCAGAGGTTCACTTCCACCTCCTCCAACCTCATCTACAGCAGTTGCTGTTCCAGGTGTGGACTCCTTTATATCGGCGAGAACAAGCACAGGCTTGGTGATCGTTTTGCTGAACACCTCCGCTCAGTTCACCTAAACCTACCTGATCTCCCGGTTGCTCAGCACTTCAACTACCCCTCCCATTCCCACACTGACATTTCTGTCCTGGGCCTCCTCCATTGTCAGAGTGAGGCCCTACACAAATTGGAGGAACAGCACCTCATATTGTGCTTGGGCAGTTTACACCCCAGCGGAATGAACATTGACTTTTCATACTTCAAGTAGCCCTTGCTTTCCCTCTCTCTCCATCCCCTCCCTTTTCCCAGTTCTCCGACCAGTCTTAAGGGCCTGTCCCACCAGCATGCGACTGCATGCGGCTAGCGCAACCTAACGTGGTCGCTTGAACCATACGGCCTCGCGGGGCCGGTCCCACTTCGATCGCCGGAGACGTATGGAGTTGTGCGGAGCTGGTCCCGACATCGCTCCGAAAAACTGACACTGTCCAAAAATTCCGCGCGACAATGGCCTGTTGGCCCGCAGCCGCATCGAGGCAGTACGTAGCGCCTCGACGGGTGTACACAACGTCTCAACGCCGTATGCAACGTCTTGACGCCGTATGCAGCGTCTTGACGCCGGACGCAGCATCTTGACGGCGTACGCCTAGCGCGTGGCGTTGCGCGATGACGTCACCGCCCGGCGTGCCGTTGCGTGATGACGTAACTGCCCTACACCGTGCGACGTCCAAATTCAGTCGGCCCGCCTCCTGCCCAGCTGATTGGTGAGTGTGATGTCGGGACCAGCCCCACACAACTTCAGACGGCTCCGCGGTTGGAAGTGGGTCCAGCCCCGCGAAGCCGTACGCCTCAAGCCACCACGTTTGGTCGCGCTAGCCGCATGCAGTCACATACTGGTGGGACAGGCCCTTAACTGGCCCCAACTACATTTTATCTCTGTACTGCCCACTCCCCTGACATCAGTCTGAAGAAGGGTCTCGATCCAAAATGTCACCCATTCCGTCTCTCCAGAGATGCTGCCTGTCCCGCTGAGTTACTCCAGCATTTTGTGTCCACCGATAAACCTTCACATCTTTGGAGTGTGGGAGGAAACCGGAGCAGCTGGAGGAAACCACACACGGTCACAGGAAGAACGTACAAACTGTGCAGACAGACCCTATAGTCAGGATCAAACTCGGGTCTCTGGCGCTGTAAGGCAGCAACTCTACCGCTTTGCCACTCTGCCTCCCTGTTTCCACACTGTATCTCTAAACTAAACCAAGCTAAACTGGAAAAAGAAACTGCATTTAATTTCATCATGGCAGCAAAATCAGAAAATAAACACGATTGCCAAACCACATGTCAGATATTCCGTCGTCATAAAACTGCAGAACAAATTGTTCATTTGAGGTCTGTTTAGCAAACGTCAGCAAAGTCACAGAGCTCACAATTACCCACTGACAAAACATTAAGACAAAATAGTACGGGACAGAATTGCAATTATTTCATCCATTTCTGAGGGCACATTCATACTTGTCAATGTAATTAACTTCATTTGAAGAGCCATTCATTAATACAGATGGGTTTAAATAAACTAGAGATGATTGCTTTGGTGTTACAGTGTGAAAGAAAAACTAGGCTGATAAAAGAATAGTCTGATGGGGCTGAATAATTTGATTTTCTTTCTCCTTTTTAGACATGGATATGAATGGGAGAAAACTGTAATTAAAACATTTCTTTTCAGACTGAATACCTCTTTTCAAGGTTCTTAATGATGGGAAGCCCAATATTCTTGACCTCATACAGAAGGGATTGAGCAGGAATTTAAAGGCAATTCAACTTGCAGCATTAACTCTGCTTCTCTTTCCACAGACCTGTTGAGTGATTCCAATATTTCCTTTTTTGAATCCATCCCAATCTTCCATCTCCCACCTATCTCATTGTAGAACTTTGAACTAATCTGGTCTTGCTCTGACTGTTGCACCCTTATCCTTTATCTGTGCACTGTAGATGGCTCGACTGTATTCACGTATAGAGTTTTCTTTGACTGGCTAGCATGCAAACAAAAGCTTTTCACTGTACCTCGATACGTGATGATAATAAACAAAATTAAATTAAATTAATCTAGCTGAGATTTGGCTTGGGATGGTTTACAGTCTAAGAATATTGCACACAGCAATACCAAGGCAGAACAGGTTATAAGAGTTTTGTTGTATTCTGAATTGAAGTGGCAAAGCTGCTTCATAGATTCAGAGACTTAGATTCAATCCTGACCTCCTGTGACTGCGTGGGTTTTCTGCGGGTGCTCTGGTTTCCTCCCACATTCAAAAGACGTACAGGTGTGTAGGTAAATTGGCTGCGATAAAAATTGTCCCTAGTGTGTAGGATAGTGCTAGTGTACAGGTATCGCTAGTCAGCGCGGACTCGGTGGGCCGAAGGGCTTGTTTCCGCGCCGTATCTCTAAAACTAAAAATGTATACGTTTGCTATTTTAGTCACATTCGGGGTGGGAGATTGCAACCTTCACGTGGTCCGCCCTGTTTCGACGAATGCAAACAACCTGGTGTGCTCAATCAAATAAGATCAAAGAGAGCAAGTTGTCCTACAACTTTAGGCTGTGCACGCCATACACAGGAAGAAGAAGTCACATTCCACAGAAGATTAATAGCAATGAATGACAAAAAAAAATTCCTTGCACCAAAGGGCAAGATTGCAAAGTTATTTTTTCTCTTTGGGTTTACAGGTTTTTAATCGACAAGGAACTCTTTATGAATAAAAAACAAGTATGTATAGAAAAATGGACTTGAATATGTTGCACAGGCAGAGGTAAATGTTGCCTGCCTGTATAATACCTATTATTGTATTGTACTTTGCATGGAATGCCAATAAAGATCTCTTATGCTTATAAATTATTTAAACAGAAATTTATGGGAAAAAGGTTTCTTGCTTGAACAGGCTAATTTCCAGGAGAAAAACTGTGTTTGGAAGAGGCAGCAAGTAAGGATTAAGAGAAAACCTGCCATATAGACAGACTGCATCCATACCCAACTTAAGAGTTGCTATTAGGCAACATTTCTTCTTGGATCAGTATTACATAGAATCCAGGTTATAGCACAGGAGCAGGTCATTTGGCCTTAATATCTGAAACAAACATGATGCCAGGACCAACTCTTATCTGCCTGTACATAATCCATATCCCTCCATTCCCTGCATATCCATGTGCCTATTCAAAAGCCTCTTAAATGCCTCCGTCATATCTGCCTCCACCACCACTCTTGGTGGTGTGTTCGCAGCACCCTCCACCCTCTGTGCAAAAGCCTTGCCCTGCACACCTCCTTTATACTTTGCCCCTCGCACCTTAAAGCTTTGCCCTCCAGCATTTGATATCTCCAAACTGGGTAAGAATTTCTGACTGTATGCCATGCCTTTCATAATTTTCATGCCATATCCATGTCTTTCATAATTTTGTATACTTCATGTACTTATATCCGGCCTCCTCTCAAACTCCAGCATTCCAGGGAAAACAATCCAAAACTGTCCAACCTCTCCTTGTAGCTAATACCCCTTAATGCAGGCATCATTCTGGATAGTCTCCTCTGCACCTTTTCCAAAGCCTCCACATCCTTTCTGTATTGGGGTGACCAGACTGCACACATTACTCCAAATGTGGTCTAACCAAATTTGAATAAAGCTGCATTGTGACTTCCTGACGTTTATAATCGATGTTTCGGTCAACGAAGGCAAGCATACAACATGCCTTCTTTACCATTATTCCCAGTATTCATGGGGAAAAGATGGAAAGAAGAAATTTCAAAGCGATCGTGGATGGAATAAAAGCCTCTCCAAAGGTAACCTGCACATCTATCAACCTGAATTTTTCATCCAAGCCGATTTAACTGTACAAAGTCATTAACTCATCAATTAATAGTCAGGTTCCAGATGGTCAGTTTTAAATATAAGTTTGGATAGGTTCTTATCTGTATATCATGTTGTGCCTCTTTAATCTGCCATTATTACTGGTCTCAATTGTCTGGAAGACCCACTTAAAATATGACGAAATGGCTGATGCATCCATTTATAAAAACCGTTGTGATCTTAAATGTTCCAGGCTGGTAGGCTGCCTGTCTTCCCATCGATTTATACTAAGGGGATGGGTAATATCAATGGTTTCAATGGTTTCATTATTATCATCTGTACCTAGGTACAGTGAATACAGTTCAGCAAGACTATCTCCATACTTAAGCACAATCCCCCAGTTAGAACAGCCCGCTGAGTCCATAAACAAGAGGTGCCATTTTGGCGCCATTTTATAGTCCTTTTTATGGCTTTGATATTGTGTAAAATATTGCAAAATATAAAAATATCCTTCAATTTGGAATCTTTTGATTGCAATATAAATGTTCCACAAAATACCGAGCATATCCGTCAGAATCTGCTTGGGCGGCAGAGCAGTTGCTGCCTTCCACGCCAGAGACCGGGTTCGAACCTAACTAGGGCTGCTGGCTGTACGGAGTCTCTACATTCTCCCCGTGATCGTGTGAGATTTCCCCGGGTGCTCCAGTTTCCTCCCACACTCCAAGGACGTGCAGGTTTGTAGGCTAGCTGGCTTGGTAACATTGTAAATGATCCCTCGTGTGTAGGATAGTGTTAGTGTGTGGGGATCGGTGGTCGGCGCGGACTCGAAGGCCTTGTTTCTGCGCTGTGTCTCTGAACTAAAGTTAATTAAAAAACTACTCTGTTTCTCCCTCTCAAAATGCGTGCCTGATCTGCTGAGTATTCACTGGTTTCAGTCCAGATCCCCAGCATCTGGAGATTTTTGATTCAGTTGCAGGAGGAAGAACTGGCATTGTTTGTAATTGCAGAAACCCAATACACATCAACACAAAAACAATACAGGGCTCCAGAAGCAAGTCACATTCTCTCATAGCCTCGGGGTTTTCTGATTTATTAACTTCTCCTATTGATGGAAGCCATTAAAAGAACATGATCTGTTTGAACAGAAGAAAACTTCTCTCTCACTGGTGTAATTTTCTTCAATAAGTGGTTCTCCCTTCAGCAGCTAATTGAATTATTAATGATTTTAATCATTAATATATTACACTTATTGATTTTCCTTGCGCTGGAGATTTGTGGCAGCATAAATACGATTATGGGATTGATCTGATCAAGAGGTTGGGGATTTATTTTTCAATATTTCCCAGAGAGTGGTACCAGGTGTGACTGAGTGGGAGTGAGTGAAGAATGCCTATTTTGCAAATCTTCATAGTTAACATTTATTGGTATAGATTCAGATCCATTTATGTTTTTTGTCCCGTGATTGCTGGCTCAGCATTTAATTCTGCTCATTTGTTTTACTTTTTCCGATGACTAAGATGCACAAAGTTAATTGTATCCTGTAGCTCAGATGGATAAAATGGAGAATATTTTCTTATTGCCTTGGCTCATATCTCTAGCCAGATTTCATGTGTAGAAGGGAACTATTATACCAAAGATCAACGCAAAGCGCTGGAGTAGCTCAGCGTGTCAGGCAACATCTCTGGAGAAAAAGGATGGGCGACGTTTCAGGTTGGGACCCTTCTTCAGACTGGTAGTTACTCCTGCTGAGTTACTAGCCCACTAGGTTACTCCAGCACTTTGTGTCTATCTACTGGCCTGATTATAGACGAGTCTGAAGAAGGTATCTGACCCAAAACATTGCCTATCCATGTCCTCCAGGGATGCTACCTGACCTGAGTTACTCCAGCACTCTGTGTCTATCTTTGGTATAAACCAGCATCTGCAGTTCCATATTATCATAGAGAGATTAGTTTTTTGTTATTGTTGGTGTTTCTCAGTGGAGGGCTGGTTTAGTTTAGACACTCATCACACATGAGAAAGTTTAGGCAGTTTTTTGTATGCAGCAATGTGCTGTAGGTGTATAAATGTGCATGGTGGTGCAGCGGTAGAGTTGCCACCTTACACTGCTAGAGACGCGGGCACGATCCTGACTATGGGTGTCGTCTGTAAGAAAGTTTGTACATTCACCTTGTGACCGTGTGGGTTTTCTCCGAGTGCTCTGGTTTCCTCCCACACTCCAAAGACATACAGGTTTGTAGGTTAATGGGCCTCTCCTTTTCTACATTCTACATTTTTATTCCATCTACCAAAGTGCATTACCGTATACTTTGCTACACTGTATTCCATCTGCCTGATCTGAAACATAAATTCTGTTTTCTCACCACAGAGGCTGTCTTAGGTATTTTGAATTGCCAGAGGGAGTCATAGTCATAGAGTCATACAGCGTGGAAACAGACACTTTGGCCCAACTTTCCCCAAACAGACCAACATGTCCCATCTACATTAGTCCCACCTGCCTGCATTTAGCCCATATCCTTCTAAACCTATCCTATCCTTGCACCTGTCTAAATGTTTTGTAAACATTGCGATAGTACCTAACTCAACTACCTCCACCGGCAGCTCGTTCCATACACCCACCACCCTTTGTGAGAAAAAATTACCCCTGAGGTTCCTATTAAATCTTTCCTCCATCACTTTAAATCTATGTCTAGTTCTTGATTCCCTTACTTTGGGCGAGAGACTCTGTGCATTAAACCTCAAGAAGATCACCCCTCATCCTTCTCCTCGTGTACAGGTGATCATTGGCGTGTGTGGCCTCGGTGGTCCGCAGGACCTGTTGCCACGCTGTATCTGTGAACTAAACTAAACTAAAAAAGTCATTTTACAGAGATCGGGAGGATATATGTGGAAAGTTTGTCATTTCTGGCAAAGCCTGCCGAAAAAGAAAAAGTTTCAGGTCAGGGACCTTTCTTCAGACCGATTGTCATAGGGGGAGAAACAACAGTATCCCGATAGAGGACCACGGTGTCCATCAGAAAGTCTGAAGAAGGGTCCCGACCCGAAACATCACCTATCCTATTTCTCCAGAGATGCTGCCTGACCCACCAACTCCAGCACTTTGTGTCTTTCTTCAGTATATACCAGGACGACAGATGGCACAATGGGCTAAGTGTTCGGCTGGCAACCGGAAGGTAGCTGGTTCGAATCCCGCTTGGAGTGCATACTGTCGTTGTGTCCTTGGGCAAGACACTTCACCCACCTTTGCCTGTGTGTGTCCTTGGGCAAGACACTTCACCCACCTTTGCCTGTCTGTATGGAAGTAATTGTGTGAAGCACTTTGGGGTCAATGCAAGTTGACTAAAAATGTGCTATATAAATAAAGACATTATTATTATTATTATTATCTGCAGTTCCTTTCTGCACAGAAGGTTCATCCTTTTGACTCAGCAAATTGTGTCAGCCAAAACAATCTCCTTCCCTATCCATTGCTGTGATTATCATGAATATCTTACAGGCTTTGTCAGGGGGGGGGGGGGGTATTAAAGATGCAAGGTTGTGACGGATATTGTCCATGCTACATATTTTTAAGGGGATTTTCCCTTGCGATGTGCTCAGGAATCCTGGCTTTGTTGGAAATCCCAGCGACATTCAAAGGATAATCACTGCCTGGAGACCTGGTATCCCCAGAACGTATCTGAATTAGAGGGAAGAGAGTCTGCATCCTTGAAGCTGAGGGATTAGACAATGACCACATGAGACACCATTAGCCCAGGGCAAAACTCCCTCCCCAAGATCTCCATTGAAGCTTCGGCAGGTGGGTAAACCAGGGAGCATTGCTTTCAGTTCTGATAAACTGTGTGGCATTTAAAAAATCTTCCATTATCTCTGACTTGTAATGGCATTTGGACATAAGGGAGGTTGGTTTGCATGATGGACTGGGCTGTTTCCACAATTCTCTGCAACTTCTTAAGGTCTTGGATGGAGCTGTCCCTAAACCTTGCTCTGTTACCTCCCGATAAAATGCTTTTTATGGCGCATCTACAAGTTTTTTGGGGGGTAAGAAATGTGCCTTCTGAACCTCATAGTGACTCCTGCATGGTGCAGCACAGTAGCATAGGTGATAGTACTGTCACCTCATAGCTCCAGTGATCTGCAGTGCAGAAATTAAACTCTGTCACTAATACAATGCTTCAATACTTTTCATTTTAGGTTTAGTTTAGTTTATTGTCACGTGCATCGAGGTACAGTGTAAAGCTTTTTGTTGCGTGGTAACCAGTCAGCGGAAAGACGAGGTTAGATTCGGCGAACACCTCCGCTCGGTTCGCAATAACCAACCTGATCTCCTGGTGGCTCAGCACTTCCACTCCCCCTCCCATTCCGAATCCGACCTTTCTGTCCTGGGCCTCCTCCAAGGCCAGAGTGAGGACCACCGTAAATTGGAGGAGCAGCACCTCATATTTCGCTTGGGCAGTTTGCACCCCAGCGGTATGAACATTGACTTCTCTAATTTCATGTAGTCCCTACTTTCTCCTCCCCTTCTCAGCTCTTCCTCAGCCCACTAGCTCCACCTCTTCTTCCCGCCCTCCCCCCAACCTTCACGTCAGTCTGAAGGTTTCGACCCGATATGTTGCCTATTTCCTTCGCTCTATAGATGTTGCCTCACCCGCTGAGTTTCTCCAGCATTTTTGTCTACCAGCGGAAAGACTATACATGGTTGTAATCGAGCTGTCCACAGTGTACAGATACATGAAGGTATTCCATTGTCTGTGTTCATTGCCTGTAAGATCTTGTCCATGCTTAGTCCACAGACTGAAAATGTGTCCTTGGAGGTTTTAGTAAATGCCTTCCCTCACTGTTCCACCTGATTAAATAAAGATCACGTATTTCGTAGTGGTGCATTTGCAATCAGCATACGAGCCATCAAGTATGCTTCAAAGATCTACCCTAAGCAATCCACTGTGACCTCAGTTACGTTGATGCATGCGTGAAGTGCTGCAGTAATATTTATAAGCCATTTATCTTTTTTTTACTTCAGGGATCGTTTACGCCCAACTGCATTTTGCATCCAACCTGGTCATTGTCGGTGGAGCTAAGAATGCAAATCTAGCAATTCATTCTCAGCCCTTGCCTGGTTTGCCACTCCTCCCTTTCACTTTCCACTAGGCTATTTAATGCAAGGACCGACCCTTTGTCCATCCGCACCATCACTCACCTGCAATGCGAGCACTGCTGTAAAATGGTGCACTTGCCTTTAAATGGAGTTCCGTGGAAGAGGCCATACATTCATTTCCTAACCTCAAAAAACTCTGAAGTGCTTTAATGCCATGGAAGTACTTTTGAAGTGCAGTCAGAGATATAATGTAGGAAAGTGGCCTTTAAAGAGCACAAAGTGGTAATGACCAGAGGTCTGTTTTACTGAGGATGGTTTGGTATGATATTATGTTTTGGAATCTTACATGTTCCCGGTAGAGATGAGCCTTGAGTTTAATATCTCGTATCTGAGGATGAGGGGGTATCTCATTGAAACCTACTGGATAATGAAAGGTGTAATTAGAGCGGTTGTGGAAAGGATGGTTCCACGGGCGGTAAATTTGCTGCCTTACAGTGTCAGACACAGTCACATGGGTGGAAATCCCGGGGGATGGTGGGGTGGGGGTGGATAGGGGAGATGTATCTCAATCATGTTTTGAGAGGTGGAGTAACAATCCCCCCCATGTTATCTCTTCCCTGCTTTATCTCCCACGGTCAGGCAGTCAAACTGCTGCATCGAGGCGATCGAGTCTCTCGATGTTGAAGCCCCCGCCAGGCGATGGTAGATCCCGCGGCCGATTTTAAGTGCGCCGGGAAATTAAAAGGTCACGTGAAAGGGCCAATTCAAGACCCACGATTGGGGATGGACGAAGCTGCTGTTGCTGGAGCTCCTGAAAGTTGGTCACCAACCAGGGACCCGTGAGCTCCCGATGTTACCGTCCACAGGGCCTGCGGCCGAAGCTCCGTGATGGTAAGTCCACAAGCTCTGCGACCAGAGCCCTCAAGGTCGATTCCAGTTGGAGGCCGCCAGCTCCTAGATGTTAGATCTCAGCGCAAATATATAACTATTTTAATTTACACCACTTTTTGCCTTCTTTCACCATCTCTCGTCTAACCCAGGCACCAGGATTGTTATAGTAATATGCGTGTAAGATGTGTGTGTGTGTGTGTGTGGGGAGGAGGAAGTGGGAGGAGATAAAATTGTTAGTTGTCATGCTCACTTGTTATCGGGTCACCAGGATATTGTGTACCCCCATGTTCTATAAGCGATTTCCGCCCATGAACTAGTGTGTAGGATGGTGCTAGTGCACGGGGTGATCACTGGTCGGTGCGGTCTCGTTGGGCCGACTGTGTCTCTAACGTATCTCTAAAGTAATAAGAGAGTCTAAAATCAGAGGGGGCGGCATGCAGCGTCACACACATTACCCACCCCCACAAACACACTAACTACCCCCCGCACACACGCTAACTACCCCCCTTGTTAATATATTAATATTATTAATTTGCTCCTTTTACCCCATAACCGCCTTATCTACTGACGCATAGCCCCCAACTCTTCTCTTCCACGGAACGCCCAACCTCCCCCCCATCTCCTCCCCCCCTCCTCCCCTCTCTCCCTCCCCTCCCCTCCGCACTCTCACCCACCTCTTCACCCCCTCTCCCCCCCTCCCCTCTCCCCCCCTCCCTCCCTCTCCCTCCCCCCTCCCTCTCCCCCTCCCTCCCTCCCTCCCTCTCCCCCTCCCTCTCCCCCCCCTCCTTCTCTCCCCCCCTCCCTCTCCCCCTCCCCTCTCTGTCCTCACTCTCTACCCCCCTACCCCTTCCCTCTCTAGACGCGCCTGCGAGTTGGGGGGCTATGCATCAGTTGATAGAGTGATTATGGGGTAAAAGGAGCAATTTAATAATATTAATATATTAACAAGGGGGGTAGTTAGCGTGTGTGTGGGGGGGGTAGTTAGCGTGTGTGTGGGGGTGGTTAATGTGTGTTACATTGCATGCCGCCCCCCCCCCCACCGCTCAACTACACTTTGGGGGAATAGACCCAACGGGTCTGCACTTGGTCTAGTTTTTCCTAAAATCACGGGGTGGGGGGGGGGGGGGGGGAGGGGGGGGGGCATAGATAAGATGAGAGGGAAAAGATTTCAAAGGGGCCTGAGGGGTAAAATTCTCACGCAGAGCGTGGTGAGTATATGGACCGAACTGCCAGAGGAAGCTGCAGAGGCAGGTAGATCGAGTACATTTTAACGACATTTAGACAAGGAAAAGGTTAGGAAGGGTTAGCAGGTGGGACTAGCTCAGGTAGACAACTTGGTCAGCATGGATGAGTTGGGCTGAATTGCCTGTCTCCATGCTGTATACTCTTGTGTATATTCATGAATTTCTTATCCTGTTTTCTTGAGATTATAACCTGTAGATTTTAGGCACAACCAGAGGAAACATTTTCCAGAGGAAACACAATGCTATCTATGTTCTCCAGAGATCAGTTCAATAGAGCTTCATTTGTCACAGATGCAACTGCACGGTGAATTTCTTTTTGTATATATAATTCATGCAGGCGCCACCATTTTTGGCGCCATTATTCAAAGTCCAAAGACAGGTTGGCCCGCCCGCTCGATGTACTGGAGCAGTTCCCGCGAACCGACATCCCTCTCCACCCCTCGCCCGGCCATCTCTGTGTCGCGGGGGCGCCCCGCTGGAGCCAACCTTGAAGGCAATGAGAGTATCACCCTCCGACTAGCCCACCCCTAGCACCGGATGTCTCCATCTCCCTCCCGGTTACGCTGTTCAACGAGCCGTCGGGCGGGTTACCGGTCCCACTGACCGACGAGCCTGCGAGCAGGTTCCCAGTCCTGCCAACCGATGAGCCTTCGGGAGTGCCCTGATGAGCTTGTGGGTGATCCCCTGTTACGCTGACCAACGAGCCTTGAAGCGGGTTCCCCGTCCTGTAGTGTGGAACCTCGGCATGGCCTCCACCACCCAGCACCTGCTGCCTGACCTGCTGAGTAACTCCAGCATTTTGTGTCTTCTCTCCTGGATCCACGCTATTAATTATTCCCACCACAAATGGCTTGTGGGTTAATCAGCAGCTGTGAATTACCCCAGTGTGAAAGTGGGATCACAGAACTAGTGGTGGGCCTGGACTCAGTTGGCCAAATGGCCTGTTTCCATGCTGTATCTCTAAGCACTAAGCACAAATTTCATCTCCTCTCAAAATGACTATTCCCCCTGATGTTCAGATATAAAATTACACATATATCGCCGTAAGGGTATAATATAAGGCTGGGAATGTGTATTCTCTCTCCTAATAACCGGGTTGAAGTTTCAGTTAATGGCTCCTGTCTTACAGCAAAGGTCTGCTGTCATCTGTCCAGTCCAATCAAACACTTCCACTCAACCCTCACATGCTTTGACGCCACTGACATTTAGATCTGCAGCATTTCAGCCGTTAAATAAAATGAGTATAGGTGTCGATGTGCACTTTCTTGCAGGTCATAATGGAAATTGTCACAACAGTGAACAACGATTCTGAAGCTACGCAAGTGGGCATTTAATTCTTCCATGATTCAGACAAGAGAGAAAGCAAGTCACTCGAGAGGCTGCAATGAAAACCTGGGAAGGAGGAACAGTTGGCTGGACCATAAGTTCATGAGTTCCAGGAGCAGAATTAGGCCATTCAGCCTATCAAGACTACTCCGCAATTCAATCATGAATCTTTCATGATTCAATTCAATCATTCAATCTTTTGCTCTCAACCCCATTCTCCTGCCTTCTCCCCACAACCTCTGACAACCTTACTTATCAAGAATTTGTCAACCTTCGCTTTAAAAATATACATTGACTTGTCCTCCACAGCCGTATGTGGCAATGAATTCCACAGATTTGCCACCCTTTGACTTAAGAAATTCCTCCTCATCTCCTTTCAAAAAGTATGTCCTTTAATTCTGAGGCAAAGGCTGAACAAATTTCTGATTTAGGGTTAGGTTTATCATAGTCACGTGTACCAAGGTACAGTGGAAATCTTTGTTTTGATACAATCTGAATACAATCAAGTCAAACTCAAGTACAATAGGTAGGGTGAAGGAAAGGAAACTGAGGGTTACAGAGTCAAAGAGTGATACTGCGTGGAAACAGGCCTTACGGCCCAACTTGCCCACACCGGCCAGCATGTCCCAGTTACACTAGTCCCACCTACCTGTGTTTGGTCCATGTCCCTACCGACACATCCTATCTGTGTACCTGTCTAACTGTTTCTTAAACGTTGTGATAGTCCCAGCCTCAACTACCTTCTTTGGCAGCTCGTTCCATACTAGTTACCATGGGTTATACTGTGTGAAAAAGTCACCCCTCAGATTCCTATTAAATCATTTCCATTCACCTTAAACCTCTTCACTAACTGATTCACCAACTCTGGGCAAGAGACTCTGTGCATCTACCTGATCTATTCCTCTCATGATTTTATACACCTCTATAAGATCACCCTTCATCCTCCTGCGCTCCAAGGAATAGAGTCCTAGCCTGCTCAACCTCTCCCTATAGCTCGAGCTCTCGAATCCAGGCAATATCCTTGTAATCCTAGTCTTGGTAAGGAGTAGGTTTTTATTTTGCAGGGGAAGTGTTGAAGACACAACAGCTCAGGCCCTCGAGTCCTGGCAGCATCCTCATAAATCTCCACTGCACCCTTTCCAGCTGACAACATCTTTCCTATAACATGGTGCGCAGAACTGAACACAATACTCTAAATGCGGTTTGGCCAGCATCTTATATAACTGAAACATGACCTCCAAACCTCGATGCTCAAATATACAGATCTTTGCAAATCTTGGATTATGTCGGCCATTTTCCCGAGGCAGCGTCAAGTGTAGATAGAGACAATGCTGCGGAGTCTGGTCTGTGTAAGGGACTGAGCTGCATCTACAATTTTACTTCGGAGTTACATGAGTGACTACGTGAAGAACCCGCCAGGACGCATGCGTGGCATATCGCTTCACGCATTGCGAAACGACAGGCGGGGTGGAGCGTTTCCCCGCAGCGGTAATTTTGAAACCGAGACCGCAGGTAAGTGAATTACTCTGCGGTCGTTTTTTGTTTTCCGCGCTGTTTTTTACAGGGGGAAACTGGACAAAAATAGAGTCCACAAGGGCTGCGTCTAAAGTTGGCTGGGGAGGACCGCGGAGTTGCGGGCAGCCAGCAGCAGCTGAAGGCACCAGCATCACCATGAGTGGGGATCAGCTGTGCCCGACTTAGCACCCGCGCCGGCCAGATCAACACCACGGCCGGGCGGGAAGACTACACAGAACAGAGCTGTTGACTCTGACAAGTCAAAACAGCAAGCGGGGGGAGCATTCCCCTGCAGCGGCAAGTTTTTAAAAACCAAGACCAACAGGTAAGGAATTACTGCGGTCGTGTGTTGGGGCGGGAAGGCTATATGGAACAGAGCCGTTGACTCTGACAAGTCGGACTGCAAGAAATGCCGCGGGGACCAGCGTTGCTGGGGCCAAATGGAGCGGCTTATGGAGCAGATGCTCCAATGTGACAGACTCCGGGAGATGGAGTCTAGTCACCATGGGTTATACAAAACACCCACAGCAGCACCTTACGTAGGGCTGCACAGTGCATCTCCCTCGACAGAGGGGAGTACTGGGGGTCAATTCTGGGCTGACCCTGAAGAGGGGTTTGCTGAACAAACAAAAAGTGTGCAGGGGGTGCAGGAAGAGAAAGAAGGAGCTCGATGAGGAGGCAAAAACCCTGGGGCTCATAAAGGCGACAACAGGAAGGACCTCCTACACTCAAAGACAGCACCCTTACGCACCCACCAGCAGAGCAAGACAATCAGAAGCTGGTGAAAGCTCAAAGGCCGGATATACAGGACAGCGGTCTTTTTTAGGCCATGGCCCAGACCGGCCTTTGTGGAAAATGCGCAAACCCCAAACCCAAACCCAGACACCGGCGCCTCAACCTCCTCGAAGACTACACAGGAAGGAGTAAACTTTCCAGTGGCAACCATGGAGGTAGGTGGGTCTGGTCCCTTACACATTATAGGAAGTGTGGATAATACACATATTGGTGGGAGATTACACTTCTTTTGGGAGGCATGGAGTGCATTAATAACAGACACTTATATCCTAAACAGTATCCAGGGATATATCAATGAATTTGTGCACAAAAATAGCCCCAGTTCAGCATGTACCGAACCGAACGTTCATACTTTCACGAAAAGAAAAATTGGAAGCACATGCTGAACTGGTGAGACTTCACGCAAAGGGGGTTATTGAAAACAAAAAAGATGGTGGTTGTCGCATCATCATAGATTTGACCAAATTGAATACATGTGTGCAGTATATTCATTTCAAAATGGAAACCTTTGTTACTGCCAAACAATTGATTTCCACAGGCTACTTCATGACCAGCATCGACCTAAAAGATGCTTACTATTCAGTGCCTATAGGGACGGATCACAGACGTTATTTAAAATTCAACTGGATGGGGCAGCTCTGGCAGTATAGAGCTCTACCAAATGGATTAACATCAGCCCCCAGGCTGTTTACAAAAATTTTGAAACCAGCCCTAGCGTTTCTTCGGAAACAAAAACATATGATCATGGCCTATCTAGATGACATATTGATTGTGGGCTAAACTTTGGAATTAGCCAAATTAGCTGTATCAGCCACCAAACAATTGTTTGAGAAACTGGGGTTTATCATCCATCCAGTTAAATCTAAACTAATGCCTTCCACCATAATGGATTATTTGGGGTTCACTATTGACTCAGTTCACATGTCGGTGACTTTACCAAAGGACAAGGCTACAGTCTTAACTGAGGCCTGCAACAACCTCATTTACATCAGTGAACCATCTATCAGATTGGTAGCAAGGGTGATTGGCAAAAAAGTGGCTGCTTTTCCAGCCACACAATTTGGACCTTTGTATTATCAAAATTTACAAAGGGCAAAAATACAAGCACTCAAAATTAATGCTGGTCATTTCGACAGACCAATGAAGCTACCAATCAAAGCAATTATGGAATTAAAATGGTGGAGGGATAACATTCGGCATTGTTCCAGCCCTATCATTATCAGCAACCCCTCAGTGGTGCTACAAACTGATGCCAGTGCACTTGGTTGGGGTGCAACCAATTCCATCTCCAGCTGTGGAGGTAGATGGAATGCACAGGAGGCATCATTACTACAGACACTTGGCATAAACTACCTGGAAATGTTGGGTGCGTTCTATGGCCTAAAGTCATACTGTTCTGGAATATATCACCAGCATGTTAGACTACAGATTGACAATACCACCGTGGTGGCATATATTAACCATATGAGTGGAATCAAATCGACATCATGTGACAATCCGGCTAATACAATTTGGCAATGGTGTATCCAGAGAAATATTTGGATATCAGCTACTTACCTACCAGGTAACCTAAATTCAGTGGCAGACACCAGGTCATGCAAATTCAATGAAAACATCGAATGGATGTTGGATATAAAAGTATTTGCTGATATTGTAGCACAGTATGGAACACCAGATATCGATCTATTTGCATCTAGACTCAATCACCAGTTACCAAACTATGTTTATTGGGAACCAGACCCTGGGGCATCAGCGATAGATGCTTTTTCGCTGCATTGGGGGAAATTGTTTTTCTAGGCATTCCCTCCTTTCTGCCTCATCAGTCGGGTATTATGCAAAATACAACAAGACTCGGCGTCTGGTATTTTGGTAGTGCCCGATTGGCCTACTCAACCATGGTTCCCTGTGATACTTGACATGGTCTTAGAACCATGTATCACCATCCTGAAACAACCAGATTTGTTGGTTCATCCCGTAACTGGGGATAGCCATCCATGTCATAATACGACAAACTTATTAATTTGTAGAGTTTAAAGAAACCTCTACTGGAACTGGGACTGACGGACCGAACATTGAACATTATCTCAGCGGCTCACAGGCAGTCCACCAAAAAACAATATCTGGTATACATCAGGAAATGGGAGATATATTGTCACAGAAACAACATCACTTACAGCTCGATGAACATAACGTCTGTTCTGGAATTCCTGGCAGGCCTCCATTATGATGAGGGGCTCAGTTACAGTGCCATTAACTGCGCCAGAAGTGCCCTTTCAGCATATCTATGGCGAGGATCAGAGCGTCATTTTGTTGGGACTCACCGCCTGGTAACCAAACTTATGAGGGGAATTTATAATATCAATCCCCCAAGAACCAGGTACTCTCAAATATGGGATGTGAGTATTGTCCTAACGTTGCTAAGGAACTGGTCTCCAGCAACAGCTCTGTCCCTGCAAAAACTGACGCATAAAACAGTCATGCTGATGGCTTTGGTCACAGCACAAAGGGTACAGTCTTTACATAAGTTAAGGCTGCACAATATGACTTCTTCAACAAGAAATATAGCTTTTCATATTCACAAATTAGTCAAACAGAACAGACCGGGACCATCAGGCCTCAAAATAGAATTTAGGGCTTACCCTATAGATGATCATCTCTGTATAATAAGACATTTATTGTTATATATGGAGAACACCTAAAACATCAGAGGCTATGAGATGGCACTACTAATCAGCCACAAGCAACCCCACAAAAAAGTGTCGGTTCAAACTATTTCCAGATGGCTGAAACAGGTTTTAACAACAGCTGGAGTGGATACTAACATATTCAAATCTCATTCCACCAGGGCTGCAGCTACATCGGCAGCTATGGAGTTGGACGTACCGATGGACCAAATCCTGGAGACAGCAGGATGGTCAAGGGAAAAAACGTTCCAACAATTCTATCATAAACCAGTGGTTAAACCTGGAACTTTTGCAGAATCAATTTTAAGTTCTATAATATGATTTCACCCCATGAAATAGGGGCTATAATTTGTTGTTAATAACTTTATCATGGATTTCAATGTCGTATTCATGTTTAAACATGTTAACACAATTCCTCCCTTAGTCAAATTAAGGCAGATGTGATGCATGGACTCGTTTCCACGGCATGAAATCACAGAGCTTTGAAATATTCACGTAGTCACTCACGTGACTCCGAAGTAATATAGTAAGATTAAACGAGAACTTACCAGTTCGAAGTTTGATCGTTATTTTATGAGGAGTAACGTTGAGGGATTACGTGCCCTCCGCTCCCACCCTTGATCATAAAGTTCAACTGGTATCCTCTTCTCTAATCTTACTATGTTCAGTCATTACTGTTATCTGTGATTTCACACCGCTGCTTTGAAGAATGACATGCTGCGTCCTGGCGGGGTTCTTCACGTAATCCCTCAACGTTACTCCTCATAAAATAACGATCAAACTTCGAACTGGTAAGTTCTCGTTTAATCTTACTATTCTTTGTTATTTTGTTGTGGTTTTGGGCTGAGCTGTTCCAAAACCAAGCTGTGCTGCAATCCAACAGTATGTTTCCATGGTGCATTAGCAGAATGTCATAAGAGTCATTGAAGGGATATAGACCCCATGTGGGTAAATGTGCTGTTCTACTGTTGTCCATCCCCAACCCAGGTTTGAAGAAGGGTCCCGACCCAAAACGTCACCTATCCATGTTCTCCAGAGATGCTGCCTGACCTGTTGAGTTACTCCAGCACTTACTGCCCTTCGAGGTTTAGAAGGATATGGGCCAAACATGGGTAGGTGGGTTTAGTGTAGATGGGGCACCTTGGTAGGCATGAACAAATTGGGCCAAAGCCCAATTCCATGCTGGATGACTATTGAAAAAGGTTTATGCCTAATACATTACTAACATTAGTTTAACATCTCAAATAAATTAATTGTGGGTAGTTTTACCTTAGAGCATTGTTATAGAATTGACAAATCGGCTGACAGTCATATATTATCCTTGTGGAATACAATGAAAGGAAGATTCCAGCTGAACATTTTACAGGTTTACCATTTTTAAACTAAACTCCAAAAATTATCTCATCCCATTAATTTCTGACAGGAAAGAAAAAACACCTGAAAATTACATGAACAAGACAGGTTTGGAGGGATATGGAACAAGCGCAGGCAGGTGGGACTAGTGTAGTTGGGACATGTTGGCCGGTGTGGGCAAGTTAGGCCAAAGGGCCTGTTTCCACACTGTATCACTCTGTGACTCTATGACCTGTTAATGGAGTGGTGGCTTTAAATGAGGAGATTATGATTTCCATTTCCTCTGTTGTTCTGATATATTCTCGGATCGAGTACATTTTGTAAAATACGTTGCTGACAATTTGGCTTGATGCTAATTCTCATGCTGATCCATGATGCCCATAAATAGCACCACAATATGGTAAGTGCTGTGTTAATTTGCAATGATTCATTCAATTGTTAAACTCATTGTCTTGTTATGCTATTGAACAAATTGTACACATCACTGCTCTAGATGTAAGGACAAAATGCCTGGCAGATCCATCCACGGCACTCTAAAGAGAACTGTATCATTTTGTACAAGAAATAGGTGCCACGCGGTGGCACGGTGGTGCAGCGGTAGAATTGCTGCTTCGCAGCGCCAGAGACCCAGGTTCGATTCTGACTATGGATGCTGTCTGTGCGGAGTTGATATGTTCTGCCCGTGACTTGCATGGGTTTTCTCTGGGTGCTCCGATTTCCTCCCACACTGGTAAGATGCGCAGGTTTGTAGGTTAATAGGCTTTGATAAAAATTATAAATTGTCCCTAGAGTGTAGTATAGTGTTAGTGTACGGGGATCATTGGTCGGCATGGACTCAGTGGGCCGAAGGGCCTGTTTCCGCATTGTAATTCTAAACTTAACTAAACTAAATACAGAACAGGTAACATCATGTGCATCATGATTGTCTTTAATTTGAACCATCAGTGCAAAATAAGACTTAAATGTGACTTCCTGTCAAATTAATCCTGGCGTTGAAATATAAAATCTCATGTCGACATCTCATCTATGGTATGAATTTATTTTCCTATGTTTGGCAGAGACTTTGTGGGCCGAATGGGCTTTCTCTGTGCTGTACTGTTCTATGTTCTCAAATATTTATTTTCTGGTAGCAATGAGAAAAACTGATGCAGTGAACATAGATCATAGAGCACACAACAACACAGGAAATAGCCTTCAGCCCACATTGTTTGTGCCGTTAAATTGATCTCATCTGCCTGTCCATGATCCATATCCTTCTATTCCCCGCTGTTCCATGTACCTATCCAAATGTCTCTTAAACATCACTATCATATCTGCCTCTACCATCACTGCAGGCAATGCGTTCCAGGCCACCACCACTCTTTATATAGAAATTTGCCTTGCACATCTCCATTAAACTCTGCCCCTCTCACTTTATATCTACGCCCTCTAGTGTTGAACAATTCCACCCTGGGAAATAGGTTCTGACTGTTTACCCTATCTATGCCTTTCATCATGTTAGAAAACCTCTATCAAGTCTCCCCTCATCCCCCGATGTTTTAGAGAAAACAATCCAAGTCTATCCAACCTCACCCTGTAACTGAATCGTCTACTCCAGGCAGCATTCTGGTGAACATTCTCTGCAAACTCTCCAAAGCTTCCACATCTTTCCTGTAATGGGGTGACCACAACTGCATGCATTACTCCAAATGTGGCCTAACCAATGTCCCACAGAGCTGCAGACTGCAATGATGAATTATGCGTGAAGTCTTACGTCCATGTAAGCTGAAGTGAAATCCGATCATCAGCAAATGTGCAAATTCTTCTTCTCCAAGATTAAATCAACTACTTTGAACCCCAATGATAGACACAAAATGCTGGGGTAACTCAGCAGGCCAGGTAGCAACTCTGGAGAACATGGATAGGTGACATTTTGGGTCAGAACCCTTCTTCAGACTGAAGCAGGACTTCAACCCGAAATGTCTCCTATCCATGTTCTCCAGAAATGCTGCCTGACCCACTGAGTTACTCCAGCATTTTGTCTCTGTCATTGGTATAAACCAGCATCTGTAATTCCTTTTAATTATATGTTGAACCCTGATTTGATTCTAAGCTCGAATTGGATCAACATATTCCAAAATATGTCTTTTTCACCCCTGCAAAATCACCGGTTTCATCCTCTCTTTCCCCATTTTTTGCCACCGGCCAAACTGTCTCTCCTACTTTAAACCTCCATTCCTTCATTGCCTTCATGGGTCAAAAAATGGATTGAGCATAGACTTCATAGGGCAGGGCATAATATGTAAGAGTTGGGAAAGTATGTCATAACTTTACCAAACACTGATTAGACTGCATGAATAGCAGAGTATTTTCCGCAGGGCAAGGGAGTCGAGGCAAAGCAAACAGCACAGGTTCATGGAGAGAGGGGAGAAACTGAAAGGAGATCTGAGGGGTATACCTTTCACACAGAGAGTGGTGGCTTTCTGGAGCGTGCTGTAGAGGAGTTAATGGAGGCAGATACATTTGCAATGTTGAAAGGGCATTTGGATAGGCACATTTACAAAAAGCATAAAGGGATGTTTGTAGTCTATGCTCAATCCAATTTCTAATGAGAAAGACTTTCCTCCCAAGTTATGTTTTGAGAAAAAGAACACTTTATGAATTAATTGCAAACTATTCTGCCTATTTGCACACAGCATTAAGTATTAATGGCTCTCATTTTTTGTGTTACTTCTTGCTTGAACAACTAATCCAGTTGGTAATTTAGAAATAATTGCACTTCTGTTATAATGCAATGTCACTATTTTTAGAAAGTATGGGAAAAATACGTGGCTTAGTTATCTCAAATAGCATATGGGCAATGTCCCATTAACTCCTTATCCTTCAATTAAAATAGAGAGGGCTTCTCATTATGCATTGGAGAGGGTCCAGAGGAGGTTTATGAGAATGATCCCGTGGATGATTGGATTAAAATATGGGAACAGAGAACATAGAACAATACAGCACGTGAAAGGGCCCTTTGGCCTAAACCTTTTGTGCCAAGCATGATTGCTGTGAAGGCCAAATCATTGTGTATTTTTAAAGCGAGTATTGATAGGTTATTTTCCCTTGCAACCGCAGGAAATGCTACACTTGTCGCTTTACCTTCCCCCTCGACTCCATCCAAGGACCCAAGCAGTCTTTCCAGGTGAGGCAGAGGTTCACCTGCACCTCCTCCAACCTCATCTATTGCATCCGCTGCTCTAGGTGTCAGCTGCTCTACATTGGTGAGACCAAGCCCAGGCTTGGCGATCGCTTCGCCCAACACCTCCGCACAGTTCGCATTAACCAACCTGATCTCCCAGAAATATGGCTAAGGGAGGGATAGAAGTAGATTAGATGGGGCATCTTGCAAATGGGACTAGCTGAGATGGGGCATCGTGATCGGCATGGACATGTTGAGCCGTAGGGCCTATTTCCGTGCCGTATGACTCTATGATTCGTAGCTTAATGCTCCAGGGTTCAGATTGCTGCAGGTAGAATGAAGGTGGAGGAAAGTATTGATTAAAGAGAGCATGATGATAGTAAAGATAGACACAAAATGCTGGAGTAACTCAGCAGGTTAGGCCGCATCTCTAGAGAAAAGGAATAGGTGACATTTCGGGTCGAAACCCAAACGATGATAATAGTCTGAGATGAAATTCTTCAGGGATCTTCCAATGAGGCTTGATGGGTGTGGAGACGAGAAATAAGAAGGGGATAATCACCTTGTTGGGATTGTATTATAAGCGCCCAAATATCAAGAGATAGCGAAGGCCTGGTGAGAAAAATGGAGGCATGGGTCAGGTGCAGCCCGTTTTAGAGGAGAACCCTTGGAGGAGTATAGTGGATGCAGGAGTATATATAAGAAGGAAACAAGAAAGGCAAAAAGCGGGCATGAGATAACCTTGGCAGAAAAGATTTGGGTGGCCTTAAAGAGATTTTATAAGTATATTAATAGGAACAGGAGTAATTAGGAAGGGAATAGAGCCCCTCAAAGATCAAAGATATGTAGAGCTGCAGGAGATGGGTGTGATCCTTAATTAATATTTCTCCTTTGTTTTTTACTGTGGAGTAAGACATGAAGACTGAGGAACTTGTTAAAATTAATAGGGATGGCTTGGGAATAGTCTGCATTCCAGTAGAGGAGGTGCTTAAAATGTATGATGGTATATAAATCGCCAGGGTCTGATCAGGTATATCCAAGAACACAGTGGGAAGCAAGAAAAAAGGTTGCTTTTAAATGTCTTTTAAATGTTTTCTTTGTACCTCCCTCATCTGCTTCCTCTGGCAGCTCGTTCCATATACAGACCACCCTCTGTGTGAACAAGCTATTAAATTCCAAACACTGAACATATGGTAAATGCAAAGAGCATTCAATGTGTTTTGTTGATGAGAACATTTGGACCTGCTTATTTTGTCCTTCCAAGGAAGAAAAAGTCATTGATTTCAGTTCTTACTATTTGGAATTAGCTACAGATCTGGAGAAGTTTGTTTTCAGTTCAGATTTCCAAATATCTCCTTTTTTTAAATTTATTCATTCTGCTGTAATTAGCTTAAAGATGCATTGCGGAAACAGGCCCTTCGGCCTAACAAGTCCGCAACAACCAGCGATCCTCGTACACCGTCCACTAATGCTATCCTCCACATTAGGGACAATTTACAATCTGTACCGAAGCCAATTAACCTACAAACCTGTATGTCTTTCGAAAGTGGGAGGCAACCAGAGTACCCGGGGAAAACCCATGCGGTCACGCGGAGAACGTACAAACTCCGTACAGATAACAACCGTAGTCAGGATCGAACCCGGTTCTCTGGCACTGTAAGGCAGCAACTCTACCACTGTGCCACCATGCTGCCCCTAATAGAAATATAAATGTAATATAAACCGAGGGAGAAAGTAACTTGTAAAGATGAGTTTGCAAGAACTATATAGGTAGGCAAAGTAAGTGGGCAATAAGGTGCCAGATGATGTTTGATATGGGGAAATGAGACATTGTCTGCTTTTGTACGAAATGTACAAAATCAGAATATTTTTTAAAAGGAAGACAAGGATTAAGCATTGGAGGTAGACACAAAATGCTGGAGTAACTCAGCAGGACAGGCAGCATCTCTGGAGAGAAGGAATGGGTGGCGTTTCGGGTCGCGACCCTTCTTCAGAAGGTACTTACCTTCTAGGCTGCTCTCAGGATGTTTTCCTGAGGGCATCTCTGGAGGACATAGATAGGTGATGTTTTGGGTCAGGACCCGTCTTCAGGCCCGACTCGAAAGGTCAACTATCTATGTTCTCCATGAATGTTGCCTGATCCACTGAGTTACTCCAGCACTTCCTGTCGTTTTTCTACATAAGTACCTGCTAGGTAAATAAATCTTTCCTGAGACATTAGGAAATGTGTAAAATAAATCTGGGTTAATCAGAGGCATGTGAGGCAGCAACTCTACTGTTAATCAGCCTCTGTAAATTGCCCCAGATATGTAGAGAGTGGATATGAAAGTGGGATAACGTAGAACTAGTGTGAATGTTCAGCGTGGGCTCGGTGGGACGAAGGGGCTTGAACATGTTGTATCGTTCAATCAATCGATCAGTGGGACTAATAAGGCTAATAAGTCTCCTGGATCTTCATAAAAGAAGTGGTTGCTATGAACGATACATGGATATGATCTTTCAAAAGTCCCCAGTTTCCAAAAGTCGTACCAAATGGAAAAAGTGCGAATGTAATGGGCGTTTTCAATGGAAGAGACAGACAGCAGGAAACTAAAGGCTAAATAAACTAACATCAGTTATTGGGAAACACTGGAATCCATTATGCAAATGCAATCAAGCAAGTCAACGAGGTTTTATAGAAAACTGGGGGTGACACAGTGGCGCCACCTCCAGAATAAAATTGACTTTGACTTTGGCAGTGGTGGAGTTGCTGCCTCATAGCCTAAGAGACCCAGCTTCAATCCTGAATGCAGGAGCTGCCCGTATAGAGTTTGTACGTTCTCCCTGTGACTGCGTGGGTTTCTCCGGGTGCTCCGGTTTCCTCCCACATCCCAAAGATGTGCGGGTTTGAGGGTTATTTGGCTTCTGTGCATTGTCCCTAATGCATAGGATAAAACAAGTGTGAATGGATGATCGCTGGTCGGAGTGGACGGTGTGCCCAACTCTATCTCTATTTCCACACTCTATCTCTAAACTAAACTAAACTAAACTAAAACTAAAATAATATGTGTTAGAATTCTATAATGAGCAAATCGATACAATACAATACAATATTTATTGTCATTTGAACCTCAGTGAGGCTCAAACGAAACTCTGTTTCTACAGCCATACAAACAAAAAACGATTCTTACTAGATACACAACCAATTTAATTCAAACAAACATCCATCACAGTGAACCTCCTCCTCACTGTGATGGAAGGCAAAGTCTTTTCTCTCCTCTGCTCTCCATTTTTCTCCCGATGTTGAACCTCCAGGCGGGCAATGGTAAGTCCCACGGCCATTTTGGGAAGTAAGTGATACATTTCAATTTTCAACAGGGGTTCAGGAATATTGAACATAGAAAATTTCAGGGCAAGGCAAGAGGCAATAACTTTGGGGGCAAAATGTTACTGTGGATAACTAACAAAGAGAGTTTAATTTGGAGAGAATTTAGAGCGTGGAATGCAGGCCTTTCAGCCCCACAGGTTCATGCCGACCACAATCCACGTACACTAGTTCTATCCTACTCACTATGGACAATTTACAGAAACCAGTTAACCTACAAACCCGCACATCTTTGAAGTGTGGGAGGAAACCGGAGCACCCAAAGAAAACCCACATGGTCACATGGGAGAATGTACAAACTTCGTACAGACTGCGCCCATCGTCAGAATCGAACTTGGGTCTCTGGCACTGCAAGGCAGCAACTCTACCACTGCATCACGGTGTCTCCACTGAGATTCAGGATAAATTAGTCATTTTCAGGTTGGTCAGCTGTAATTTATGGGATGCCAAAGAGATCAGTGCTGAGGCCTCGATTGTTTACAATCTATATTGATGATTTAGGTGAAGGGACCGAGTGCATGTCGCCAAACTTACTGAAAAATAATCAACAATACTTAATCTGTCATAGCAGTTGATCTTCAAAGCTCGTATTAGCAAGCCTCAGCCCATTCTTAATCGCTGACAAAATATTTCGAGTCACGTTTAAGTCTGCAGGTGGCATTGGGTTTTGTAAGAGAAGGAAATGTGTGTGAAAAAGGAATACTAGCGAACGAATACTAACGAATCATGTGTTTGATTCATATAGCAACCAGAATGGCTCACAGGAAACTTACATTGAAGTAATCTACAATAGGACGATAGGAAATGTCATTATATACAGATTCCAAAAGAGATAATATGTTGAGTCTACAAATAGATCCATAACGGAATATACTTAAGGTGAAAATACCTACAATAGCATTTGTGAAAGATGTGATAGTGGAACTTTAGACAAACATGAAGCGCACTGCAATGTGAGCACGAGGGAATAAAGTTGCCTTTCAGAAGTATGTGAATGGATAGTGTTGAAACATTAAAGTAAAAGGTGAAATAGAGACAGCCACAAAATGCTGGCGTTAAGGGCCTGTCCCACGAGCATGCGCCTGCATGCGGCAAGCGCGACCTAACGTGGTCGCTTGAGCCGTCCGGCCTCGCGGGGCCGGTCCCACTTCGATCGCCGGAGCCGTATGGAGCTGGTCCCGACATCGCGCGGGGTTCCGAAAAACCGACACTGTTCAAAAATTCCGTGCGGCAACGGCCTGCCGGCCCGCAGCCGCATTGAGGCCGTATGCACCGTCTGGACGCTGTACGCACCGTCTCGACGCCGTATGCAGCGTCTTGACGGCGTACGCCTAGCGCGAACTTCCCGCGGTCTTCGCTCGAACTTCACGTCAACTCGTAAGGGATCACTCTACCTCCGCGCGGGCCCCGCTTACGGTTTGGTCGCGCTCACCGCATGCAGTCGCATGCTGGTGAGACTGGCCCTGTACGGGGATCACTCGACCTCTGCGCGGCACCCGCTTCCGGTTTCTTCGCGCTTGCCGCATGCAGTCGCATGCTCGTGGGACAGGCCCTTTACTCAGCAGGTCTGGCAGTATCTCAGGAGAAAATGGATCGGTGACGTTTTGGGTCGGGACCCTTCTTCAGATGAAAAGGAGTTTCCTTTTTACTCATTTTGATCTGGAGTTTAGTTTGAAGCAGAGGAAGAACTAATTTCAAACTGCAACATTCAAAATGGAATTGGACATTTATCTAAAGGGTAAAAAAATTATGGGGAAATGGAGCTGGAACAAGACTAACTATATGGTTCTGTCCAAGGGCCCTCTCTATAAAAAACTTGCCCTGCACATCTTGTTAAAACTTTGCCGTTCTCACCTTAAAGCTATGCCCTCTACTATTTGATTTTTCCATCCTGGGAGAAATATTCTGACTGTTTACTCTAACTGTGTCTTGGGTCGTTTAAACTTACAAATTTTGACAATTTTTATGAATTATATTATTTTATTTTTTTTTAGGACAAAACTAGAACCCAAAATGAAAGAGCGCTATAGTGTTTCGTGGGGTTATGTTAAATGAGGTATTACTGTTCTTTTATCATTTATCCTCAGCCATTCCAAACAAAACAAATTAAAATATTCCCACCTCTCAGTTGATGATTCAATGTGAAGTTGCTGTTCTTGATTCCCCTACACTGGCTAAAACTGTGCATTCACCCTATCTATTCCTTACACATTTCTGTTACATCACCCGTCAGCCTCTGGCATTCGAAGGAATAAAGTCCTTCATGTTCGCTTCCTCAATCATGAAGCTGGTGAAATTAGCATTGCATGTCAACCTCAACTAACATGAAGTGATGAGCTATATCTCTTTTTCTTTTGCTTCTGTATTCGTTTTTATGTATTTATGCTCAGTTTTTACTGAAAATATATCCTCCAAAAGTATTTTGGAAATTAGAGGAATAGGCAGACAAACGCTTTCTCCGATTAACCCAGATTTATTTTACACATTTGCCATCCATCTAAACCAGTTATGAAATATTAAGAAGTTTGAATAAACCAAATGAAAAGCTGGCAATGCCAACTGATCCTTGATAAGGAAGAAATCAGTCTCAGACAGGATAGATGTAGTGAATTATTTAATGCCCTTATTTCATTAAAAAGATGGCTTCTAAATTCATAATGGGTGAAATTAAACCACTGCATAACATATGAACAGACGAATGAATGCAAAAAACATCTATTCCTTACCAGAAGGGAGGGGTCAAGGAAAGAGCGTTCATGTTTCCACCAATCTTTCCACCACCACGCACAAGAAGCACAAGAAGCGACAAGACAGACACCATTGTATGCAGATGCCGAGAGGTGTGTTCAGCTCTGGCTGAACAACTTCTAATCTTGTGTGTGAACTCGATAAGAAGAAGACCAGAAGGGAAAGGATTACCATTTGTACAAACATTGGCAACCTCAAATAACTATAGCACAACTTCACCCGATGGCAAAAGTGAGAACAAGTAATAAACAGAGTTGCAATGAAATCTCTCTGAATTAAAGGCTTATGTTAACAGGGACCACCAATAATAGAGAAACAAGGAACTGCAGATGCTGGTTCACAAAAAAGATACAAAGTGCTGGGATAACTCAGCGGGTCAGGCAGCATCTCTGCAAGAAAAGGATAGGTGACAATTTTCTGATTAGTAAGGGTGCCAGGGGCTACGGGGAGAAGGCAAGAGAGTGCGGTTAAGGGGGAAAGATAGATCAGCCATGATTGAATGGAGGAGTAGACTTCATGGGCCAAATGACCTAATTCTGCTCCTATAACTTATGTTCATAAATATGAATCAATATTTACTGATATCTTAATACTTAAAACATGGCTGTTCAGGGGAAACTTGGTTCATTGTCTGTAGTATACAGCTTTAGATCTAATTCTTTGCTGAGTCTAAGCTGGTGTACTGAATGTATGCCTTCAGTGAAAGTTGGCTCATGAGACATGTCCAGCAATCCTATTATTGGTGGCCCCTTGTTAATATGTCTTCAATTCATTGTACCTAAACTTTGTACTGCTATTATTCAACAAGGATTATATCCAGCAGATCATTTGTTCAAGGGCTCTGAGCAATAAAAGGCAGAAGGATTCAGTTGAGCATAAGATGTAAACCTGTTTTAATATAGATTTGAATATTGTCTGCAGTGAATTATCACATTGAGATGTCAGTTTTGATTTTTTTTTAAAGATTTGCTTGGAACCGTGCACTCACAGGTAAAAGGCCAATTAACAAAACAAACCAGACAAAACATTAAACTAAAGATAGACACAAAATGCTGGTAACTCAGCAGATTCAGGCAGCATCTCTGGAGAAAAGGAATAGGTGATATTTTGGGTCGGAACCCTTCTTCTAATGCTAAATTACAGCCTTTTAGCTTGAACATTGAATTACCCAACTTTAGGTGACTTCACCCCCCCCCCCCCCCCCCCTTTTCTCCCTACTCTTCCCTCCCCCTCAACCTTTCCCCCCATTTCTTTCCCAACCCCTGGCTCTGGACTCCCCCAACCTCGGGAATATATTTTCAGCATCTAGCCTGTCCAATCCCCAAAGAATTGTTATATGTTTCTGTAAGATCTCCTCTTATCCTACTAAATTCCAATGAATATAAGCCCAGTTAATCCATTCTTTCATCAATGTCCCTAAGCCACCGTTTCAATGGGTGTACAGAACCAGAATGGTCTGAATGCATAAACATCTGAAAGTTGAGGGACATTTTAAGAGAGTGTTTAGTTAATTAAATGGGATCCTGGAATTCATAAATAGATAAGAGGAAGGTAACAAACACAGATCAGGCCATAATTGGAGCATTGTGTTCAATTCTGATCCCCTACCTTTAGGAAGAGAGTTTAGATATACAGCCTGGAAACAGGTCCTTTGGCCCACCAAGTCCACGCCAACCACCGATCAATCATTCACACTACTCCTTAGTTTAGTTTAGAGATACAGCGTGGACACAGTCCTTCAGCCCACTGAGTCCGCACTGACCAGCGATCACCCGTACACTAGTTCTATCCTAAACACTAGGGACTATTTTACAGAAGCCAATTAACCTAAAAGCCGCCATGTCTTTGGAATGTAGGAGGAAGCCAATGCGATTCTATGTTCTCCCATTTTCTCACCCTCTCCTTGCACACAATTTATAGAGGCCACTTAACATACAAACTCGCACATCTTTAGGATTGGGAGGAAACCGAAGCACCCAGAGGAAACCCACTCAGTCACAGGGAGAACATGCAAACTCCACACAGACAACGCCCAAGATCAGGATTAAAACTGGGTCTTTGGCGCTGTGAGGCAACGGATCTACCTGCTGCGCCGCCGTGCTGGCCTTAACAAGGAAGGGTGTAGAGGCGCTGAAAGGATGCAGAAAAGATCTGGATACAAGGAACTGCAGATGCTGGTTAACAAAAACAGATGCAGGGAGTAACTCAGTCGGTCCCAATCCAAATCGTCGCCTATCCGTGTTCTCCAGGGACATATAAAATTGTTAAGGGATTGGGCAGGCTAGATGCAGGAAAGACGTTCCTGACCACTGGATTATTCCACCACTTTGTTTGTTTTGCAGAAAAGATCTGTTGGGATAGTTCCATTGATGATTGATTTCACCTTCAAGTTTAAGTTGGATAGGCTGGGGCAATGAAGAGTAGATTTGATTGAATATGCACAGCACAATGACTTTAGATAGTGTGATGAAAGGGAACTTGTTGCCATTGGTGGATGGCTCAATAACTGGGTTGCCAAGTTTAAAAAAATTAGGCAAAGGATGTGGTGGTAAAAAAAATATTTTATTCAAGAGTTATGGAACCCCCAGTGGAAACAAATGAAATAGGCCTTCAAGTGGGAATTTGATAGGCATTTGAAAGAGAGGAATTTGCAGGGCTCTGGGGAAGGAGTTTGAAAATGGAATTGATGGGGTTGCTCCTCTTGGCAATGCAATGGTTTGACTGAATGGATTGTGTACATTTATGTCCATTATTCAAAGGAATTTTACAGTTTAAAAGATGGATTTTTACAACAGTGCCTTGCCAGACAGTAAATTGTAAGATGCAAGCCAAAGAACACACTATAATGTAAAAGTAAGAATTGACATTTATATCACCAACACTATTTAAAGCACCTTGAGTATTAGAAAGGCGCTATATAAATCCCATCCATTATTATTATTATTCACATCCGCAGAATGTACAATAACACTAATATGCCTACAGAACTAGACTGAAAGGCAGTAACAGGGGCAGCCAATCTAAATCAGCAAAATCCCACAAATAGTAGTGAGATAATGACTTCACGCTGCCTCGGCAAGGCCACTAGCATAATCAAGGACCAGTCTCACCCCGGTCTCTCCCTCTTCTCCCCTCTACCATTAGGCTAGAGGTACAGAAATATGAAAACGCACACCTCCAGATTCAAGGACAGTTTCTTCCCAACTGTTGTTAGGCAACTGCACCATCCCATCACCAGCATCACAGCCTAGTTTGGCAACTCAAATGTCCAGGAAGGAAGGAGATTACAGAGCAGTTGTATACACTGGCCATTCCATCACAGGTACTGATCTTCCCAACATCGAAAGGATCTACAGGAGTCACTGCTTCAAAAAGGCTGCAGCATCATCAAGGATGCACGCCACCCTGCCCACACTCTCATTTCACTCCTACCATCGAGAAGAAGGTAGAGTCTGAAAACCGTCAGCACCCAGGTCACAAATAACTTCTTCACAACAACAAACAGGCTCTTCAACACCACACAACATCGAACTTGACTATGAACAATGGACTACCTTTAATTGCACTATTGTAGTTATTGATTTATCTTTTTTTTTGTTTAATATAAATGATTTGTGTGCATTGTGTTTACAGACCTATTACGCTGCTTCATGTATGAATTTCATGGTTCCTTTGTCCATATGGAGGATGAGAGATAATCTTATAGAGGTGCACAAAATCATGAGAGGAATAGATTGGGTAGACTCACCGAGTCTTTTGCTCAAAGTAGGGGAATCGAGAAGCAGAGGACATGGTTTTAAGGTGAGGGGGGATAGATTTATAATAAACCTGAGGGGTATCTTTTTCGCAGAGACAGTGGTACGTGTATGGAACTAGCTGCCGGAGGAGGGAGGTGAGGCAGGTACCAACGCAGCTTTTAAGAAACACTTAGACAGGCAAATGGATAAGACAGGTTTAGAGGGATATGGGGCAAACGCAGGTAGGTGGGAACAGTGTAGATGGGACGCTGGCCATTGTGGGCAGGTTGGGCCGAAGGGTCTGTTTCCACGTTGTATATCTCTATGACTCTATATGTCAATTACACTCTTAACTCCTGAATGTGCACCATAATAGATGGGGGCACTACATACTGATATTCTTTAACAGGTACATATTACAATAGGTAAGATGTTATTATTATTTGTGTATATTTCATATCCATTTGGATGATGAGGATTTGAATGCCTGGTCCAGAATTCATGCCTGTGCCCCATTGACTCGTGAAGAAAGTGGCTCTCAATATTATTTCAAAGACCATCAAAAGTCAACCACAGCAGTGGGTCTGAACGGATAGATGTGACAGATTTGAGAAAGGTGGTAGATTACTTTCCTTGAAAGGCATTAGTGGAACAAATAGGTTTTTACCTTCAGTCTGGCTATTTCATGGTCTGATATTAGATTTTTATTCAAGATTTTAAAAAAAATGCTTGAGCTTAACTCTTGCTGAGATTCAAACGCAAATTTCTGGAAAATAATTCTAGCCACTGAATGTTAGTTTAGCGAAAAATATCATACTCACAACAATGAAAGTTCATATGTTTCTACGTTGGGTTTCAGATCTTAGCGAGTCATGCGGCATCTCTGGAGAAAAAGATATGTGACATTTTGGATCGGGGCCCTTTTTCCAATTGAAAGTAGAGGGGAGGGAACTAGAGGTAAGAAAAGGCCAGAACAAAGCAGGGCCAGCAATGGATGGCCAAAGGGGGTGGAGCCCATAATGGCCCATTGTTGGCTCGGGAAGAAGTGATAACAAAGGATTACAATGATGCCAACAGTAGGACTAATAGAATGGCTAGGGTGGGGAAGGGAGGGAGGGAGGGAGGGAGGGATGCAGGGGTTATTTGAAATTAGAGAAATCAACATTCACACTGCTGGATTGTAAGCTGCCCAAGTGTAATATGAGGTGCTGTTCCTCCAATTTGAGTGTGGCCTCACTCTGATACTGGAGAAGGCCCAGGACAGAAAGGTCAGTGTGGGTAAAGGAAAGGGAGTTAAAATGTTTGGCAACCAGAAAATTGTGTAGACCAAGGCGGGGTGTTGAGCGAAACAATCGCTCGGCACAGATTGCTACAGGGTTTCAGATCGTTATTCTGAATATTTATTTTTATCATCTCTTTTGTATCTTTTGCCCAAACCGTTAAAATTGACCCACCCCAACTTCTTCATCACAGTTGTTAAACCATCGGGACAGACCAAAGATGTCAAAAAAGACAGTAAGTGCTGGAGTAACTCAGCGGATTAGATGGCATCCCTGGAGAACATGGATAGGTGACGTTTCAGGTTGCGACCCTTCTTCAGACAAGGCAGGGTCCGGACCCAAAACGTCACTTATCCATGTTCTCCGGAAATGCTGCCTGACCTGCTGAGCTATTTTTGTAATTTTGTCATTACTCTTGTCACTACCAACAAGAGGCCGGCACGGTAGCACTGCGGTAATGCTGATGCCTCACAATGCCCGATACCCGGCATCGATCTGACTACAAATGCTGTCAGTGCGGAGTTTGTACATTCTCCCCGTGACCGAGTGGGTTTTCTCCGGGTGCTCCGGTTTCCACCCATAACCCATAGACCTATGGCTTTGTAGGTTAATTGACTTCTGTAAATTGCCCCTAGCGTGTAGGTTGCAAAGGTGAGATAACATGGAACTAGTCTGCAGGTGATCGATGGTAAGTGTGGACCATAGAGCCAATTTCCATGGAGTGTCTTTAAACTAAACTCCTGGTGTTCCGGTTTCCTCACACACTCCAAAGACCTACAGGTTATTTGGTAAAATTGTAAATTGTCCCTGGTGTGTATGGGATAGTGTTAGTATGTAGGGGTCACTGGTTGGCACGGACTTGGCGGGCCGAAGGGCCTGTATCCGTGCAGTATCTCTAAACTAAGCTAAACTTATAGGCAATAGACAATAAACTAAACCAAACTCAATAGACAATAGACAATAGGTGCAGGAGTAGGCCATTCGGCCCTTCGAGCCAGCACCGCCATTCAATGTGATCATGGCTGATCATCCACAAACAGTGTCCCGTTCCTGCCTTCTCCCAATATCCCCTGACTCCGCTATCTTTAAGAGCTCTATCTAACTGTCGGACAAATAAAGGGGTGGAAAGGAAATTATACCTTGGAAAAAAAGGATAATGGAAGATAGGATCAAAGGGAGTCTGCACATGTCAAACATATCATATTAAACATATATTTTGAAATGAAGTTTTTCACTGGTGGGATTCACAGATACTGGCAACACCCAGGCCTGGCATGCAGCCAGTTTGTTTTTCATCTGCAAATACTTTATGCTGCAAGGTTGAAAACTTTCCAAAACATTATCTCTCAAGGGAGGTGATTATAGTTTGTAATTCAAGAAGGTCACATATTTTGCAATCTCTCATTTGCATAACACTGACAGGGAATGCCATAATATTCAGCAGCAGCAGCTTTGTGGTTCTGAGGAAAAATAAAAATGAAGAAGGTGCTATAATTTGACAAGGTGCTAGCCGTTCTTTGATAAGACCTCTCTTAACAATTATATATCAATGAGGAATACACACACAGAGTCCAGATTCCACTGCCGCTTGGATTCTGCTGTTTATTTTGCTTTGAGAAGAAGGTTGTTAAGATGAAAGGAAGCACAACCTGTGTGATCATTCATAAACTGATCCACCGTCTCCCACCAATTTCATCACACAAAGCATGCCACGATTAAACTCGCAAATATTCGACCATTTAGGCAGAGGAATGGAATTGCGTTAACGTCTTGCAGTTAGGAAATATCATACACACAACCATAAGGTAGAGCCAATGGTCAGATACGCCGTAGTATAAATGTAGAATTACATGCATTGTTAAGGGTCAGGAGTCCATTCAGCCCAGTGGACCCATGCTATCACCCAGTAGAGCAATCTCATCAGTCCCAGTCTTTGGCTCTTTCCCCACAATCGGGGCGGCACGGTGGTGCAGCGGTAGCGTTGTTGCCTGACAGCGCCAAGCACCTGAGTATGATCCCGACTATGGGAGCTCCCTTTACGGAGTTTGCACAATCTCCCTGTGACCACGTGGGTTTCCTCCCACACTCCAAAGACGTGCAGGTTTGTGGGTTAATTGGCCTCAGTAAAATCATTTAAATTGTCCCTAGTGTGTAGGATAGGGCTCGCATAGCGGGTGATCACTGGTCGGCATGGACTCAGTGGGCTGAAGGGCCTGTTTCTGTGCTGTACCTCTAAACTAAACTAAACTAAACCCTGCAGGATCAAATGCCAATACAATTCTCTCTGGAAAGTCCTGAATGAGTTGTTTTCATAACAAGCTCTAGATCAGTCATTCTCAACGGGGACCATTTGAAGGGGCCACAGACTGTAAACTGTGAGAAGGGGAGCCCCAAGGGTTTATGGGGGGGGGGGGGGGGGGCTTGGTAACTGAAACAAATAAATACCTGATTTAATGACCTGTTAAACCTCTGTATCCCGGATTTGAATCAATTTGAGGTACAACCCACCAAAGTTGAGGCAGAAATTCAAGAGAGTTTGATTGATCTTCAGGGTGATATAACAGCATGTCGTCAGTTCAGTCTGTTTCAAAAAGATTTTTGGATCAAGAGTGATCAGCCGAATAAATGTCCAATACTGTGGGGGAAAGCCCAAAGATTTCTTATTGCCTTTCCCTCAACATATTTGGTTGAGTGTGGATTCAGCAAGGTAGTTTCCTTGACAAAATATAGAAACAGAATTGATATCGCAATTTGTAGCCTGATACCATGAAACTTGCAGAAAAGCACCAAGTTCAAGGATCGCAATAGGCCTGCTATATGTTTAATTTCATACAGTCTTTTATTTAAAAAATTCCAGTATGTTGGATGTTCACATTTTTTCTTGGTATCTAATAATAAATGAATTTCTGTCTCTGTTCGTGTTGTATCCGTGTTTGACAAGGGGCCCTGGAAACTGAGAAGAGCTCCTAAGGGGGCTGTGACCAAAAAACGGTTGAGAATGGCTGCACTACATCATATTTCCCACGTAATATCATTTCTTTTCCACACAGCCCTGGTATCATTTGCCAAATAATTCAAAGTGGAGCACTATCTATTGATGGGGATAACTTCCATCTGTTTATTCCACCTAATACAGTCATGATCTTGGACATATCTTCTCAATAATCTTTTCTCCATGAAGAACAACCCAATTTCTCCAGATCAGCCTTGGAGTTTAAATCCATCATTGCTGGAGCCAATCATGTACATCCTAACCCAAGACTAAGCAGTCAAAATATTTAATTGGTGGTTTAACCACTGTTTTGTAGAGGTTCAGCGTAACATACAAAATCTATTGTTTGCAGGTGGAAACAGGCCCTTCATACCAACTTGCCCATGCTGACCAACAGGTCCCTTCTGCACTCGTTCAACCTGCCTGCATTGGGCCCATCTATCTATCTATCTATATAATACTAAAACTCGCATCTTGACCACTTTAGTTTTAGTTTTAGATATAAGATTTTAAATTTAGAGATACAGCACGGAAATAGGCTCTTCAGTCCAACAAGTCCGCGCTGACTAGTGATCCCCGCACACTTACACTATCCTAATAATAATAATAATGGATGGGATTTATATAGCGCCTTTCTAATACTCAAGGCGCTTTACATCGCATTATTCATTCACTCCTCAGTCACACTCGGTGGTGGTAAGCTACTTCTGTAGCCACAGCTGCCCTGGGGCAGACTGACGGAAGCGTGGCTGCCAATCTGCGCCTACGGCCCCTCCGACCACCACCAATCACTCACACACATTCACACATCCTACTCACATTAGGAACAATTTACAATTATACCAAGCCAATTAAGCCTGCAAACCTGTACGTCTTTGGAGTGTGGGAGGAAACCGGAGATCCTGAAGAAAATTTACGTAGGTCATGGGGGAAAGTTACAAACTCCGTACAGGCAAGTACCCATAGTCAGGATCAAACCCGGGTCTCTGGCGCAGTAGGGCAGCAACTCTACCGCTGTGTCACTGATCCCTACTGTGGGCAAAATACTCCGCACATCAACTTGATCTATCCCTCTTATGATTTTATACACACATAAAGTTTGTGCTGGAAGATAACAACACTAAATGCAATAAATACTCAGCGGGTCAATCAGCATCTATGGCCAGCGACACAGTTAATGTTTCTGCTTAACAATTGTCCAAAGCCTGCAATGCTAGCTGTTTTACTTTTCACTGATGCTGCCTGAACTGTTGAGTATTTCCATCATTTTCTGTTTTAATTTCAGATTTCCAACATCTGCAGATTTTTGATTGGGAATATAGTCCTGTAGTTTACAATACAAATAGATGGGAAATAAATCTTGCATGAAGGCACATTTAAGGGGTACAGAATAATAGAATCTTACAACCCATAAAATCGCAAGGGGAATAGATAGGGCAAATGCCGAGATTCTTTTACCCGCGGCAGAGGTGTCAAAATCACGAGGATATACATTTAAAGTGAGAGTGGGAAGATTATATGAAGCTTTATAAGATTTATAAGAATCTGAGGGGCAACTTCTAATAACAACATTCAAATGACATTTGGACAGGTACAGATAGATTTAGAACAATATGGGGCCAAACGCAGGCAACTGAGACTAGCTTATATGGGATATCTTTGCGCGAGTTGCCCCAAGAGCCTAATTCCATGCTGTATGACACTATGACAAATGTATGACATATTCAAAAATTGTATATAGAGGCTATTCAGCCCACTGTGCCATGCTAGCTGTTTGAAAGAGCAATGCCATGAGGACCATCTGGTTAGGTCCTATCCTTGCTCGAGTGATGTTGACTAAGGAGCTGTAAAAATCAAGTCCAACTAACATACGCAGTTAAATGCAGAGAAGGAGGTGTAACAGGTGGGCAGAGTTGTATTGTTCAGAGGATGTAAATAGAGATAAAGCCAAGGTGTTCAAGCAGGTTTTTTTTACACGATCAATACAATATGTTAATTTTTTATAATAGATTCTGGGATCCAGTCTAAAAAGATGAATCATAGACTGTGAAGAAAAGAGGTTTCAGCTCAGTGGTAGAATCACAATAAGTTCCGACCAATTTTTGGAAGAGCTGTGGGAAACTTGCTTTAAAGGATAAAATAATTACTTCTGAGGTTGCAAGATGTGTAAGATGTAGAATGATTGTGTTTTGGTAGGGTATATGGATGTGTCTGGGTTAAAGGTGTTCCAGTTAAAGGTAGGAGGTGTTGAAATGAAATCACACATCATTATAAATTAGAATTGGTGGGCAAACCAACTAATCAGAGTTGATGTATAGGAAAGAACTGCAGATGCTGCTTTACACCGATGATAGACATAAAATGCTGGAGCAACTCAGCGGGTCAGGCAGCATCTCTGGAGAAAAGAAATAGGTAACATTTCGGATCGAGACCTTTCTTCAGAACTGAATGGGTAGATTGGACAGATGAGTGGGAATGGGAAACCAAGATGAAAGAGATGAAAGAGAAATAGTGAGTGGAGACTTACGGCTTATTGCAATCAGTAGCAGCCTGGTTTATCTGATCAGTACATCCGTAACCCTGCAACACTAGGATGTTTCTGCATCTTACCCCTCTCACCACCCCTCACAGTGGCAGAAAATCAAACATAAAACTCAAAAATACCGCAGATGCTGAAATAAAAACTGAAGAACACGAAGTGGATAAATTACCCAGTGGGTCAGGCAGCATCTCTAGTTCAGTTCAATTTTATTTAGTTAAGTTTAGAGATACAGCATGGAAGCAGTCTCTTCAGCCCAATCTACAGAGCCATTTAACTCACTAATTTGCACGTCTTTGGAATGTGGGATGAAACAAGAGCACCCGGAGAAAACACACGCTGCTATAGGGAGAACTCCATACAGACAGCAGCGTAGTCAGGATCAAACCTGGGTTTCAGGAGCTATAGGGCAGAAACATTATTACTGTGCCATTGTGCCACCCATTATGGAGAAATTGGACAGACTACGTTTTGGGTTGGGGCCATTCTTCAATCTGACCCAGAACATTGTCTGCCCGTTCTCTCCTCTGAGCCGGTACGAATGGTCAAGGAAAGGTGGAGCACCCACTGGTCCATTGTTGGTTTGGTTAAATAGATTTCGAATTTGGTCACAGGAAGACATTACCGTAAATTAGAGAACAAAATTAGAGGAACCCTCCTTGAACAAATGCAGCACTCCCACTGATTGCTGGAAATCTATGGCTTATGATTGTTCAAAGTGAAGAGAAGGTATTTGGAATAATATGAAGAATCTCAAGCATACGCACCAGGAGCACACAGAGGTCCAAGGTAAATAGTGGATGGGGCAACGCTTGCCAGACTACGCACCCGCCCATCCTGTCGGGCACCTCCTGCCACCTCTGTGGAAGAGTGAGCAAGTCCCAGACTAAACTCCCACACTCCCTTTCTCCTCTCCGTCCCCACACCCTAACCAGTCGACTAACCCGTTCCACTGGTCGCGTCCTTGCATTCCTCTTCTGTTATATGAAAAAGGGTCCCGACCCGAAACCCACCCCTTTATCTCCAGAGATGCTGCCTGACCCGCTGAGTTCCCCCGGCACTTTGTGTTTTGCTCAAGATTCTAACATCTGCAGTTTCTTGTGTTTCAATAAAATAGAGAAAACCTTGGAAACACTTCATAGGTCAGGCAACAGGTTCAGAGAGAGAAAAAGAGTTCACGTTTCAGGTCAAAGACCCTATGTCACAACTGCAAAAGAACAACAAGCATATTAAGCACACTCTCTGAAATGGATTCTCAATGTGGCATTCCTGTGTGTGACATTGTTGGGAACACAGCTGTAGTATTTGCAGAAACTTGCTCACCTTATCTCAGCAAGGACACAGTTGTCTTGGGGGCAGTATGTGAAGAAGGTTGACCAGATTAATCACTGGGATGACAGGGCAGTCCTGACAATTTACTCTGAGATTTACCTGTATTCCTTGGAGCGCAGGAGGTTGAGGGGCTGAGGGGTGATCTTATAGAGGTGTAAATAGATTACATAGGGTGAATGCACAGTTTTTTTCCAGGATAAGGAAATTAAGAACCAGAGTGCATAGGTTTAAGGTGAGGGGGGGAAGTTTTCATAACGACCTAAGGGGTTCTGCAGTGTTAAAGTTGTTGTCTTACATCGAAACATAGAAAATAAGTGCAGGAGTAGGCCATTTGGCCCTTCAAGCCAGCACCGCCATTCAATATGATCACGGCTGATCATCCAAAATCAGTACCCCGATCCTACTTTTTCCCCATATCCCTTGATTCTCTTAGCCCTAAGAGCTAAATCTATCTCTTTCTTGAAAACATCCAGTGAATTGGCCTCCACTGCCTTCTGTGGAAGAGAATTCCACAGATTCACAGCTCTCTGGGTGAAAAGGTTTTTCCTCATCTCAGTCCTAAATGGCCTACCCCTTATTCTTAAAATGTGACCCCTGGTTCTGGACATCCCCCAACATGGGGACATCTTTCCTGCATCCACCCTGTCCAATCCTCTAAGAATGTTATATGTTTCTATAAAATACCCTCTCATCCATCTAAATTCCAGCGAATACAAGTCCAGTCGACCCATTCTTTCATCATATGTCAGTCCCGCCATCCCGGGAATTAACCTGGCGAACCTACGCTGCACTCACTCAATAGCAATAATCTCCTTCCTCAAACCTTACAACGGCAGAGACCCCGGTTCGATCCTAACTACGGGTGCTGTCTGCTCAGTGTTTATACATTCTCCTTGTGACTGCATGGGTTTTCTCCAGGTGCATCCATGTGTGGTATCCTCACACATTCTAAAGACATATAGGTTTATAGGTTAATTGACCAGTAAAATTGTAAATTGTCCCCAATGTGTAGGATAATGTTAATGTACAGGGTGATCGCAAGTCGGCGGGTGTATGGAGCGAGCTGCCAGAGGAGGTAGTTGAGGCAGGTACCATCGCAACGTTTTGGAACCATTTAGACAGGTACATGGATAGAATAGGTTTAGAGGGATAAGGGCCAAACGTAGGCAGATAAGACTAGTATAGATGGGGCATGTTGACTGGGTTGGCAAGTTGGTCTAAATGACTCCATTATGACTACATTAGTTTGACTTGGCATCATGTACGGGACAGATATTGAGAGCGAAAGGGCCAATTTCTGCACTGAGAGTGAGAGAGAAAGAAAGAGAGAGAGAGAGAAAGAGAATGCTGTGTCTGTTCTATGTACTTTACCAGTAAAAAGATAAGATCATTAATTTAGTTTTGCATTATAAGCACATTTGTCCTCCCTCTTTAAAAATGTAACATTACAGAATCAGTTAAGCCATTAGAAAATCCCATTAAATCATCCGAGTCCACACAATAATTGCTGTTCTCCATTTAAATAAATGACATGGTGAAAATCTCCTTTTGACTTCTAACATCCCCCACCCCCCCAACTCCTATCCAGCAGAGTTAATCTGTCAAAAGATCATGGACGTTGTCATTTGCCAGAATCGGCAAATGCTTTGTGGTCACGATTTCCTTCCAGACCCATTTTTAATGATTTAGAGTAATTTCATTATTTGTTTTATTTGGACAATTCCAATGGTTTTGTTCACAGGAAAAATGTGTCTGGAGCTCAGCTGAGTCTCCGAGTTGAATCGTGCGGCACGGTGGCGCAGCGGTAGAGTTGCTGCCTCATAGTGGAACAGGCCTTACTAAGGGTACATTTGTTGAGACATGTGCTATAAGAACACTTAAACACATTTGGCCCAACACACGGATACGAAAGGTTTAGAGGGATCTGGGCCCGATGCGGGCAGGCAGGACAGGGGCTTCTTGGTCATTGTTGGCTAGTTGGGCTGAAGGGCCCGTTTCCAGCCTGTATGACTCTCCATGAAAATAAGTAATCCTTGATCCTGAGGAACTGCCTAAGAAGAAGACCTTCAAAATTGTTCGTCATATCAAACGACAAGAGTGGGCCTTGGTCAGAATGAACATTTAATGGAGATTTACATAATTAGATGAACACTTAAGGGGCTGTCCCACGCGACGGCCTAATCTGCGAGTTTAGAAGAGTTTGCCCTTGACTCAAACTCGCAGCATGGTTGACATGTGGTCCTAGGAGGTCCCATTAGGTCACTGGACCTCTCCTTCATGCTCGAGGGAAGTTCCCGCATACTCGCGGCCTCAGCTAGGTCGCGGAAATTTTTTCAGCATGTTGAAAGTTTTTCTGCGAGTAAAAATTGGTCGGCATGGTTCTTTGGAACTCGTAGTGCAGTGGAGTGGGGTCGTTATGTAGTTACAGGCAGTCGAGGGCAGCCGTAGGCAATCTCCTTCGCTGACCGGGCATTTTAATTGGCTTATTGGAGTTTTCAGGGCCAAGGAAAACTGACCGGAAGTTTCAATGCCCGCTAAACTTTATTATACTTCTTAAGAATGTCTCCACTCCTTCTCCTCCCTTTCTCTCCCCCTCTCTCCCCTTCTCTCCCCCCCTCCTCGCTCTCTAAAGGACTTATCATTCACTGTGCAGCCGTCTTTTACCTTCCTCTTCATCGCGGGTGTGAATTTCAGACAGCGCTTCCCCACTTTCCCTGGCCCCCGCCTTTGCGATGTGTTTGTGTGTGTGTGTGTGTGTGTGTGTGTGTGTGTGTGTGTGTGTGTGTGTGTGTGTGTGTGTGTGTGTGTGTGTGTGTGTGTGTGTGTGTGTGTGTGTGTGTGTGTGTGTGTGTGTGTGTGTGTGTATGTGTGTTTGTGTGTGTGTGTGTGTGGTCGGTCGATCCAGCTCGCAGTTTCATCGCTGACAGTCGATCTAGCTCGAGCTTTTTCAGGCGAGTGCTCTCGAGCTTGCAGGTTGAAGACACTCTTCTGAACTCGCGGATTAGGTCACCACAGTGGGACAGCCCTTTTACTGGCTGTAAAATAGGATTGCATAACAGGAGCGAGTTTACATCCAAAGCAGACCTGCTATCCTATGATATGAGATGTTACACTCATCATATATTCTGCAGTTGTTTCTACAAGATGTAAGTATCTTGTAAAGTTCCAGAGAAAAGAAAAATACAAACAAAGGAAGATAGAAGTAAGTAAGTAAGTAAGTAAGTTTATTGGCCTTCACATACAAGGAATGTGCCTTGGTGCTCTGCCCACAAGTAACAACATGACATACAGTGACAGTTACGAATGACTCAGAAAACACTAAACATTAATAATAATAAAACATTAATGATAACACACCATTGATCAAGCATGTGAACCAACAAAATACCAGATTAAAGGGAGGCTACAGATTTTTGGCTGTTGAGTAGAGCAACTATTCGTGGATAAAACTAAGATTTAAAACTAAGGCATAAAACTAAGATTTTAAATGCATGAAGACTCATCGCACTTTGCAGCAAATTATATCCTTTTGAAGTATTAGCATTGGTTTATTATTATCATGTGTATCGAGATGTAATGAAAAGTTTTGATTTGTTTAGTTTAGAGATACAGCACGGCCCACTGAGTCTGCACTGACCAGCTATCCCCGCACATTAACACTATCCCACACACATTAGGGACAATCTACATTTATACCAAGCCAATTAACCTACAAACCTGTACGTCTTGGAGGTGTGGGAGGTACCCGAAGATCTTGGAGAAAACTAACGCTGGTCACGGGGGAAAACGTGCAAACACCGTACAGACAGCACCCGTAGTCAGGATCAAACCTGGGTCTCTGACGCTGTAAGGCAGTAGTACTACCGCTGTGCCACCGTGCCCTCCAAGTTTTGTTGCATGCTATCCAATCAGCGGAGAGACTAAACATGATTACAATCAAGCTGTCCAAAGTGTCCAGGTAGAGGATAAAGGAAATAATGTTCAGTGCAAGATAAAGTCCAGTAAAGTCTGATTAAACATAGTCCGCAGGACCTTTATCTTCAGAGTGTAGGAGGCTAAGGCCTTATTGAGTCACACTAAATCATGAGGGGCATGGATGAAGTGAATGCTCCCATTTTCTATTCCAGCTAGAGGATTGATCTCAAGGGTTTAGTCTTAAAGTGAGAGGGAAGAGATTTAAGGGGCAACCTCGGGAATAGTTTTCCCCTCGGTAGGTAGTCCAAGCTGCCAGAGGAAGGTGTAGAAGGAAGCAGATACAATTTTGACTTTCAATAGACATTTGGACAGATATTTGGATAGATAGGAATGAGAGGGGTATGGGCCAAATGCAGGCATATGGGACTAGCCCAGAAGGGCAACATAGCCAGCACTGACAAGTCGGGCCGATGGACCTATTTGCATGCAGTATAGCTATATGACTATGTATCTATGACTCTATGTAGTTGTTTCCTTGATATACATGAATGTTTTCGGGAAGGTTTTAACTTGAAGAACTTTGACGGATGAACATCATATTTCCATTCCCTCCCTTTATCTCTAAATTAAGAAAAAATCATGAGTTGGCCCATTAGCAGATGAAGGATTGTATTCATTCTTTGACATTGCTTTTTATCACAAGGATCAAACTGGTCATTTCAAATGAACTAATGCCTTTCCAAAACTCAGAGGGAGGAGTATTTAATGAATGGGCTGAATATCCATTTTCCAACTGCATGGCTGTGATAATAAAGCTAAAAGGGTTTCAGTGCTCACCTGAAGTCGTTATTTATCGCCATTTCTGTGCACTTTTTAAGTGAACTCATGCTATGGTATATAAATTACATCAATTAATGTACATTTGATGCTTCAGAAATCCCTGCTGTGCAGCACAAAACCATCGTGGATTACCCTGGAAAATTAATGAATTTGAACCCTTTTACACAGTGACAGCGGACATGATATGTCCAGCAGTGCGAAGTGAATAATATCTTCTCAAGTAGACCTACTCATGGCTGATAAAAGTCACAAGTCACGGCACACCTAATAGTGGAGTAATTTATCAACCTGACATATCACCTGCCCCGTAGAAAGCATTTTATCAGGATGCATCACAGCATGGTTTTGGGAACAGCTCCATCCAAGACCGCAGAAAATTACAGAGAATCGTGTACGCAGCCCAGACCATCACACAAACCAACCTCCCTTCTATTAACTCAATTTACATCTCGTGCTGCCTTGGCAAGGCCAGCAGCATAATCAAGGATGAGGCGTGCCCTGACCAATCCTTCATATCCCCTCTCCCATCGAGCAAGAGGTACAGAAGTGTGAAAACGCACACCTCCAAATTCAGGGACAGTTTCCTCCCAGCCGTTATCAGGCAACTGAAGCATCCTATCACCAACTATAGAACAGTCTGGATCTACTATCTACTTCATTGGGGACCCTTGGACTATCTTTGATCGGACTTTACTGGACTTGTAATTCACGTAATTCCATTTATCATGTATCTGCACATTGTGAATGGCTCGATTGTATTGTAATGCAAATCAGCACATAATGTCACGGTGGCGCAGTGGTACAGTTGCCGCCTTACAGTGAATGAAGTGCCGGAGACACGGGTTCCATCCCAATTACGGGTGCTGTCTGTAATGGGCTTGTACGTTCTCCCCGTGACCTGCCTGGGTTTTCGCCGAGATTTTCGGATTCCTCCCACACTCCAAAGATGTACAGGTTTGTAGGTTAATTGGCTTGGTAAATGTAAAAATTGTCCATAGAGGGTGTAGGATAGTGTTAGTGTGCGGGGATTGCTGATCGGCGCGGTCCCGGTGGGTCAAGGGGCCTTTTTCCGTGCTGTATCTCTAAACTAAATGTACGGCCGATGAGAATAATGACCTGGTGTGAAGCGCGGCAAAATATAACACACTAGAGAATTAGATTCAACGTGATAAGTGTGGGGATATTTTAAAGGTCTCAGGGGTATGCAAGCTGTGTAGATTAATGGCTGAATGTTTAAACACATCCCACTCTAAATCAAATGTGGCAATTCCCCAGTTGTTGCTGTCTCGTATATAATAAGTAACTGCAAAGTTTATAACATCGTGTGATATACAGTAATTGGCCACCATAATCCACGATATGTAAGAGAGAGCAGATAGAATTTAAATCGGACATAGAAACATAGAAAATAGGTGCAGGAGTAGGCCATTCGGCTCTTCGAGCCTGCACCGCCATTCAATATGATCATGGCTGATCATCCAACTCAGTATCCTGTACCTGCCTTCTCTCCACACCCCCTGATACCTTTAGCCACAAGGGCCACATCTAACTTCTTCTTAAATATAGCCAATGAACTGGCCTCAACTACCTTCTGTGGCAGAGAATTCCACAGATTCACCACTCTCTGTGTGAAATTTTTTTTTCTCATCTCGGTCTTAAAAGATTTCCCCCCTTATCCTTAAACTGTGACCCCTTGTTCTGGACTTCCCCAACATCGGGAACAATCTTCCTGCATCTAGCCTGTCCAACTCCTTAGGTAAGACCAATTGTATATGTTTTTGCTACTAGGAGAGTAGTCGGTGATTGGATAGAGCAAACTAAAAAGGTTTGTCGGAAATTAATGTATTTTTGCTACTAGGAAATTAGTTGGTAAGGTATTTTGCTACTAGGAAAGTAGTCGGCAATTGGTTCTGCAAACTAAAAAAGTTTTTCGTTCACAAAGCAGCCAGGCAGAGAAGAGACTCACGGCTCTGGGAAATAATCTGGATGAAAATGACGGGGGAACGCCCGTCCAACATGTGTTATTTGAATCCTAAAATTAACAAAGACTAGAGAATAATACGTTATAAGCTAAGCAAACATTTGGGAGTTGAATCCTGGCCAGTCGGAAGAACATGGAATGTAGAAACTGTTAAAAGGGCAGAAAAGATGAAAAGGGATGTTATACCTAAGAATTGGGATGTGTTACAAGTAGAATGTAATTGGCATGATAAAACAACGGGAAAAGGCCAAAAAAAGGAAAGGCCTGATTGAGTCGCAAATTCAGCGACAATTGGTAAAAGAAAAAGGGGGGGAAAAAGGCTCTAAAACAAAATAACCCCGGGGACCCCTTGTCTGGCATGGCGACCCTGTTTATGGAAGAGGGGGATGGGGAACAAATTTGGGGGGGAATGAGGAACAAAGTCGGGAATAGTTTAGGCCGTGTCCCCTATATGCCCTGGCAACAGGAGCTACCACACTAAGATTGCATTGGGAGATAGAGGGGGCTCCAGCCACCCCTCAGGGAAGGGTACCCCCAGAAGTAAATGATTCTGATAGCGACTCGGAGGCTAAAAAGGAAGATGAGAAAGAAGAGGGGACGGCTGATGCAGAAGAGGAAGGAAGAGCACTAATGAATCCAGCAGTGAGAGAGTTAAACAATGCAGAGCCAGAGTATCATTGAGACAGGATACTACTGTCGGCCCTTGCCTCTGCCAAAGCACCGAATTCTGCACAATGGTCCCCACAGAACCAAATATTCTAGTAAACAGAACGGCCTTGTCAAGACATGGGTGATGTAAAGTTAATACAGAGGGACGCCTCAGCGCACAGCGCGATTTTTGGAAATGAGAGGGCGGTGCCATTGACTCTTTGATGGGCCTCTGGCTAACCCCTTTCGGAAAAGATTGTGTAACTGATGTTTTTCTGTCCATTCTTTTATGTCATATACACTGCCTTACGAATGCTGGTAAGGAGCCACCACCAGTTGAACACAGGGACGAGTCCATACTGTCAGACTACATACTGATAAGGTACTGGGACCAGAAGAAATTGAGACTGTGTTGAAAGGAACTGTACCAAGTTCTACCAACAACATCAACCGCTGTGAAGATTGAAGTTCACCCCCGTTGGATACATCTGATTGACTGTAAACAGTTCGGAGAACCAAGAATGGGGCTATTGACCCACCTTTTATTCTGGGGTTGGCCAGATGGACTGGACTTGGGAAAATAATTTGTTTCTATGAGTTTTGAATTTGCCCTTCGTGATACTATAAGTGTATGCTGGGTGTGTACGTACATCTCATATAATGATGGAGGAGGCACTGTTTTCGCAATAGGGCACCAACAAATGGGTGCCTTCAGATTGGCAAACTTGAGGACTAACCCATATTTAAAGAATGGCACATCCCTCTCTTTAAACAAGATTATAAATTAAACATGACAAGCGCAGCAGATATACCCCGACTGCAGATATTAAGAGATCCACACAGGCCAGTTAATACTACCTGTTTTTGCCACAATCAAGGCACTGGTGTATTTTTGGGAAACAGTATGTGTATGACAGCCCAGTCAGCCACAATTGCCGGCCCACCCTGACCGGTTAATGGCACATATTTTGTATGTGGATCCTGGGCCTACCCATGGTTACCAGGAATGCTGCCAGCAGACGGGGCAATTTGGGAACGACTAAAAGGACCCCATCACTGGACAGGGTGCTGTTATGTTGCATATATGGTCCCACACATGAAAAGCATGAACAAGTTACACCAGCACACGGGGATTTCCAAGCGAAGCCTAACGAAGGTTGAGCAATTTTTATGATCCTCTTCCCAACCTGTGGTAGTATGGTAGTATTACGGGAACTCATTAAACATGGCCTCCACTATGGAGACGCTTGCAAATGCAACTGCCGCCTCCTTGAATGCAACCCAGAAGGACATAGAAGGGGTGACAGCTGAGATAATAGCTGATAGAACTGTATTTAGGAGAACTTAAACAAATGCAGCATTCCCATTTGACAGATTCCCACACTGGAAATCTATGGCCCATGATTGTTCAACGCAGAGAGAAGGTATTTGGAATAATATGAAGAATCTCAAGCATACGCACCAGGAGCACACAGAGGTCCAAGATAAATAGCGGATGGAGCATCACCTCCCACATTACCCACCCTCCCATCCTGTCGGGCACCTCCTGCCCCCTCTGTGGAAGAGTGAGCAAGTTCCAGACTAAACTCCTACACTCCCTCTCTCCCCTCCATCCCCGCACCCTAGTCGACTAACCCGTTCCACTGGTTGCATCCTTGTATCCCTCTTTTGTTATCTGAAAAAGGGTCCCAACCCGAAACCCACCTTTTTTCTCCAGAGATGTTGCCTGACCCGTTGAGTTACTCTAGCACTATGTGTCTGCCTTTGGCCCCATGAATCTGTTTTGTTGTTCAATGAGATCGTAACATTATTTTTTAACCTGGTCTCCCGGCCTTAAAATCAATCAACTCCAACCAGAATACATCCATCATCTGAGGATTTGCAGCCTTCTGAAGTACCGAATTCTGAAGATTTACAACCAGTGAGTAAATTCATTTCATCTCAGTCATAACAAGCTGACCTGTTCCCTCGAGACTTAGGAAGGAGAAGGCAGGAACAGGGTACTGATTGGGGATGATCAGCCATGTTCACATTGAATGGCAGTGGTGGCTCTAAGGTCAGAATGGCCTACTCCTGCACCCATTGTCTATTGTCTATTGACTTTGTCCTTGGTTCTAGATGCTTGAGACTGAGGAGATTACCTCTCAATATGCACATTGGTAGTCTTCTCTGAATCTCCTATGTTACAGTGAGATCACAAAAACGTAAATTGATGGTTTTTGTAGAGATGTTGTCAAGCTGGTAAAGGTGCAGAGAAGTTTTACAAGGATGTTGCCAGGACCTGGGGGCCTGAGCTATGGGGAGAGGTTGAGTAAGCTGGGTCTCTAATCCTTGGAGTGCAGGAGGATGAGGGGGTGATCTTATAGAGGTGTAAAAAATTATGAGAGGAATAGAACGGGTCGACACACAGACTCTCTTGCAAAATGTAGGGGAATCGAGAACCAGAGGACATTGTGTTTAAGGTGAAGGGGGAAAGATTTAATAGGAAACTGAGGTGTAACTTTTTTACACAAAGAAAGGTGGGCATATGGAACGAGCTGCCAGTGGAGGTAGTTGGGGCAGGTACTTTTGTAATGTTTAAGAAGTATTTAGATAGGTACATGTATTAGAGCGATATGGGCCAAACATGGGCAGGGGGGGACCAGTTTAGATAGGGCATGTTGGTCGGCATGGACAAGTTGGGCCAAAGGGCCAGTTTCCACCTTGTATGACTGTGACTAATCTGAGTCTTTCTTATTTGTTTGACCTTGCATGAAAACCTTCAGGAAGATTATCCATAAGATGAACTGCCATTCAGGAGAGATTCTCAATCAATGAATTATGGTTCAGCTGGATTTGAGCTGAACTATGGTATAAAGCCGGGGCTCAACTCTCAAACCCAAGCTTGGATAGCCACGGAAGTGGAGGAAATGTGAGTTGGTGGTCACATTGACAAGTTAACTTATATACTCGATACTTGCTTTTTGCGACCTTAAAATAAAATCCGAAAATCTTCCTTGTTTTGTTTTCCATTGATAGACTTGACGTGGCTAAAACACACTTCACTAAACAACAGCCCAAGATAATCAAGCAGTAGCTAAATGGTTTAGACTTCAACCAAGAGTTAATAATGACTGGAGATATAATGAACTGCAGAAGCTTGTTTTCAAAAAAAGGACACAAAATACTGGAGTAATTCAGCGTATCAACCAGCATCACTGGAGAAATTGGATAGGTGATGTTTCGCATCAGGCCCCTTCTTCAGATTGATTGTTCCTCAATTCAACAGCTATATTAATTATAATGCAGTAACAAGGAACTGCAGATGCTAGCTTATACCAAAGTAACTGCTGGAGTAACTCAGCAGATCTGGTAGCATCCCTGGAGAACATGGATAGGTGATGTTTGAAAGGTTCCAATCCAAAAATGTTGTCTATCCAAGTTCTCCAGGGATGCTGCCTGACCCACTGAGTTACTCCAGCATTTTGTGTCTTTCTTTGGTACTTACATCACGTTATAGTATATATGCACGTACAGTGTTTCAGTACTTTACAACCTCCAATAATATTTATGTATCCACTTAATCCTCTTTACTGTGGGGTGCTTCCTGTGTCGTGGTGTGATTTATTCCAATAAAACAGTGTGAGCACGCTGTGTTCACACGTCTAAGGAGATACTTCTTGTTTCAACCTCAAGTTGCAATGTGTTACCGATGTTGTTAGCTGCCAGATGCTTCACTGAGCATTCTCCAATGTATTGACGATTCATGGACATTGAAGCCAAGGAATAACGGTTATTCCGCTCTCTTGGTTTACCTTGATGAAAATCAATGGAGGCATCTCAGTATGACTTGGAAATTGTCAACATCTTACATCTGTAGATTAATATATCAAATAATATCTTGGTATATTGCCCAGATTGGTCATCACGTAACTTTTTGGGATTAGCAGCAATGTGCCAACTGCATGGCAAACAGTTGCAGGGATTGGAAAGGGATGTACAATACTCCTCACTGGGTTACCATAAGACAAAGGAACAGAATTAGGCCATTCAGCCGTCAAGTCGGCTAATTCATGGCTGATCTGTTTTTCACTCTCAACCCCATTCCCCTTCCAACTCCCCGTAACCTTTGACACCATTACTTTCCAAGGACCTATTAACCTCTGCTGGAAAAATACCCAATGACTTGGCCTCCACAGCCGTCGGTGTCAATTAATTCCAGATTCACCACCCTCTGGCTAAAGAAATTCCTCCTCATCTCCATTCTAAAAGCCTTTTATTAAAAGGCTGTGCTCTCTGGTCCTACTCTCCCACTACTGGAAGCAGTGGTGTTAAGCACTGTTGGAGGTGGTGGACAGTGAAGGAGAAGATAATTGCCTGTGATTGGACTGCAAGCTCATCTCCCTCGCCCTTGGAAACACTCGAAGAGTTTCAAGGTCAGCTACGGAAAGCGAGTGATGATGACCTTGGCGCACAGAAACGGAAGGGCAGCTGCGAGAGCACTTTGTGTCTTTCTATGGTCCCATGAGTCTGTATTGTTCTTCAATAAGATCATACCAGAATTTTAGTATTCTGGTATGCCCATCAAACGTTTCAGGTTAAATGGGACAATGTTGTATCTGCTCCATTCTGTGTTAGTAACGGAGTGCGGCAAGGAGGAATTTTGTCTCTTATTTTATTTAATGTTTATATGGACGAACTGTCAAATCAGATAAATAGGTTAAAAACTGGCTGTCTTGTGGGCAACACTATTGTTAACCATCTTATGTATGCAGACGACCTGGTCCTGCTCTGTCCATATAGTGCTGGGATGCAGCAGATGCTGAAGGTGTGCTCTCAGTATGGCCTTGATTATGACATTAAGTACAACGCTAAGAAAAGCCGCATAATGGTAGTTAGGAGCGCTGAGGACAGGGAATCAACTTTTCCGACCTTTTATTTGTCAGACGGTCCTCTTGCTGTGTGTGAGGAAATTAAATACCTAGGTCATGTCATATCCGATGACCGGACGGATGACAAAGACCTTTACCGACAGCGCTGTAAAATTTATCTTCAAGCGAACATGCTTATAAGGAAGTTTTATATGTGCTCTGACTCTGTGAAGTGTTCCCTGTTCAGAACCTACATCACACCGTTGTATACAGCCCAATTGTGGTCGAAGTATAAGAAAAAGAGTATGCAAAGACTCAAGGTAGCATACAATGATGCAATGAGGTTGCTGCTTTGTGTCCCTAGGTGGCATAGTGCCAGTCAATTGTTCGTGTCCACTAGAGTGCCAACCTGTGAGGCACTCTTAAGACAGCTGATGTTTAGTTCTATGTGTCGTCTGGACAAGTCAGAGAACCATATAATTGAAGACCTAGTCAGCCCTCTGAAAAGCTGCTATAGATTCACTTCTAGGCTAAGACTGCATTGGTGCAATAGCTTGTATATTTTTATAGGCTAATATGCAATTTTTTAAATGTATTTTTGTATTTTTTCTGTTTGATGTGTTATATGGACCTGTGTCTGTAATAAAGCTTTAATAATAATAACTTTATTAAACCTTATTCCCGTTATCATCTATCTGAATACTATGGATGGCTCGATTGTTATCATATATTGACTTTACACTGACTGGTTCGAACGCAGCAAATGTTTTTCACTGTGCCTCGGAACACGTGACAAGAAAGTAAACTAAACTTCAAATGTTGCATTCTTTTACTTACGCATTATTGTGCTTATGTATAGTATGATTTTACTGGATTAAATGCAAACAAAGCATGTAATCGCATCTAGGTACATGCAACAATAAAGTAATTATTGAACAATAAAAGGTTGGCCTTATTGGGATATCACTTACTCGATAAAACTCAAAGGAAAAATGTTTCGATATTTAATCCAGATATATGTAGAAAATCCAGATATATGTAGAAATACGAACTTGAAAATTTGGAAATATTCATAAGATTACATGGTACTTGAAAGGAAAAAACAACTGTGATATTTTAAATATCCTCCATTATTGTTGGTAAGTTTGCTCAGATATGTTTCTTTAAAAGCAATAGTGGCTTTGAATCAAGAAGACTTGAAATAAATTTCAGACACTGTGACTTGATGAAAAGAAATATATCAATTCCCTTATCTCCTCAGAAGTTGGAAGAATTGCAGCAGCTCTTGAGATCAATGGGCAGATAAAAATGGATAGATGGGAGACATGAAAAGATGGGTCATGGGATTGATGGAAAGATGAATGAAGTGATGAATAAATACCCTGAGTGAGTTCCATTGATGCTGGATGAGTGTAAATACTAGCCATGATATATCTCTAGTAGACAAAAAAGCTGGAGAAACTCAGCGAGTGAGGCAGCATCTATGGAGCGAAGGAATAGGCTGTTTAACATCGCCTATTCCTTCGCTCCATAGGTGCTGCCTCACTCTCTGAGTTCCCCAGCTTTTTTGTCTACCTTCGATTTTTCCAGCATCTGCAGTTCTTTCTTAAACAGCCAGGATATCTCTTGTTCTTTTACCATCAAAGAAAACAAAGGCTTTTATGCCAGTGCATAATGGTTTAATGAGTCATCTGAGACCCAGTGCCTTCAATAATGGTGAGAAAAAAATAATTTGGTGATTTTAAAAGCACAGGGAGAAGTAAACATAGAAACACAGTCAATAGATGCAAGAGGAGGCCATTTGGCCCTTCGAGCCAGCACAGCCATTCATTGTGATCGTGGCTGATCACCCACAATCAGTAACCCGTGCCTGCCTTCTCCCCATAACCCTTGATTCCACTAGCCCCTAGAGCTCTATTTAACTCTCTTTTAAATTCATCTAGTGAATTGACCTCTACTGCCTTCTGCGGCAGAGAATTCCACAAATTCACAACTCTCTGGATGAAAAGGTTTTTTCTCATCTCAGTTTTAAATGGCCTCCCCTTTATTCTTAGACTGTGGCCCCCCTGGTTCTGGACTCCCCAAACATTGAGAAATAAATTCCTGCATCTAGCTTGTCCAGTCCTTTTATAATTCGATACATTTCTATGAGATACCCTATCATCCTTCTAAATTCCAGTGAATACAAGCTCAGTCTTTCCAATCCTTCCTCATATGACAGTCCCAACATCCCGGGGATTAACCTTGTGAACGTACGCTGCACTGCCTCAATAGCAAACTCTTCCTCAAATTTGGAGACCAAAACTGCACAGATGTGGTCTCCATATGTGGTCTCATCAGGGCCCTGCACAACTGCAGAAGGAATTCTTTACTCCTATATTCAAATCCTCTCGTTATGAAGGTCAACATGCCATAGCTTTCTTCACTGCTTGCTGTACATGCATGCTTACTTTCAGTGACTGGTGTACAAGGACTCCCAGATCGCGTTACATTTCCCTTTTTTCTAATTTGACACCATTGAGATAATAATCTGCCTCCTTGTTCTTGCTGCCAAAGTGGATAACTTCACATTTATCTAGTCCCAGTCACACAGCTGAAGGTTGTGGGGGAGGGGGGATGTGGAGGAAGTGGGGATGTGTGGGGGAGGGGGGATGTGTGGGGGAGGGGGGAATCCATCTCGGAGGCACTCTACTAACTCCCTTTCTTGGGGTCCAGAACCAACCTGATTTTTCCAGTCTACCTGCATATTTAATATTGCAATCTCCCATAACCACAGTGGCATTACCTTTTGTTACATACCAATTTAAACTCCTGCTGCAACTTGCACCCTATATCCAGGCTACTGTTTGGGGGGCTGTAGATAACTCCCATTAGTGTCTTTTTACCTTTACAATTCCTCAATTCTATCCACAGCGACTCTACATCGTTGGTCCCTATGTCACCCCTCGCAAGGGAGTGAATTTCATCCCTCACCAACAGAGCAACCCCACCTCCTCTGCCCACCTGCCTGTCATTTCTATAGGATGTATATCCCTGAATATTCAGTCCCCAGTCCGATCCTCCTGCAGCCATGTCTCTGTAATCTCTACAATGTCATATCTACCAATCTCTAACTGAGCCTCAAGCTCATCCACTTTACTTCTTATACTTTGTACATTCATATATAATACTTTTAATCCATTATTCACCTCACCTTTCACATCGATTCCTATTTCACTTGGCCATACTCTCTTATCCCTTTGTGAGCTTTTTGCCCCGTTAATTCGGGTGTCTTTCTTAACTATTCCTAAGCTCTCTTTTCCTTTAACTCCATCCTTGTATTTCCAATTTGTCTCCACCCTCCCCAATATTTAAATCCACCCGTGTAGCAGTGGCAAACCTGCCTGCCAGAATGTTGCCCGCCTGTTAAGGTGTAACCTGTCCCTTTCGTACAATTCACCCTTAACCCAAAACAGATCCCAGTGGTCTAAGAATCTAAATCCCTGCCCCCTGCACCAGCTCCTCAGCCACACATTCAGATCCCCTATCTCCCTGTTCCTGCCCTCACCAGCAAACCGGAGATAACCACCTGCTCTTCATCTGCCTCCAGCATTACACTTGACAGCATGTTCCAGGCACCCACCACTCTGTGTAACAAATTTGCTCCGCACATTGCCTTTAAACTTTGCCCCTCTCATCTTAAAGCTACGCCCTCTAGTCTGTGATATTTCCACCCTGTGAGTAAGGTTCTGAATGTCTTCCCTATCTATGCTGCCCATAAGTTTATACACTTGGAATGGTTAATCCAAGAAAATCAATTCCTTGTCATGTTAAAGTCATTTAGCTGTTCTCTTTTCACATATAATTTGAGAGGAAAATTTAAAGTAGCTCTTAAAATAAATTTAAACAGCAAAGAAGCTATTTAATGGTTAAAAAACACTCCAAGGCACCAGACTCGGCTGAATTCTTGCTCCACATTGATTATCCTATTAGCCTGGCGATATGTTTTTATGTTGCAGTATAAAATTTCACTTCCCTTTGTTAGGGCAAAGGGGCAAAAATAATGTATTGATTGAAACATGCCATCCATTATGTGCTTTAGAAGCCGTTCTGGCCTGCGGCCATTTGTGCTTTGCTTTCAGGGAGCATTAAAAAAAAACTCTTCTCTGATTAGTTTTGCAATGAGTTAATGGGAAGAAAGGATTGCAGAGTACTGCTCGCCAATAGGTGAGTCAAAGGACTGAAGATAAAACATAGACTAATAATTCAGTGAGAAGGCGCTCAATTCTACCCTGTGGACAGGCACAAGGGTGAGTTTAGAACCTATATACTAGCCAAATTACTCATACCTCTAAATTTAAAATTGACCTTTTAGGTAATTGTCTCAACCTCTTCCATAATGACCAGAGGACATGTTTTACTATACTTCACTTCTATTGACTGTGGTTGTTAGAGTTTAGTTATCTTGCACTAAACGCCATTCCCTTTATCATGTTTCTGTACACTGTGGATGGCTCGATTGTAATCGTGTTTAGTCTTTCTGCTGACTGGTTAGTGTGCAACAAAAGCTTTGGACTGTACCTTACACTGTAATGTGTAGCGTACACATTGAATTGAACTAAAGTAGTTTATAGATACTACATGGAAACAGGACCTTTGGCCCACCCATCAATCACCCATTCACGTTAGTTCAATGTCATCCCACTTTCTCATCTACGTCCCACATATTTTGTCTAATTTTCAGAGGGCCAATTAACCTAGAAACCCGCACGTCTTTAGGGATGTGAGTGGAGACTGGAGTACCTGGAGGAAACCCTCGCGGTCACAGGGAGAATGTGCGCAAACTCCACACAGACAGCACCCGCAGTCAGGATCTAACCCGGGTGCTGGCGCTGCAAGGCGGCAACTCTACCACAGAGCCATCGGGCTTTTTGTCCTGGGATTTGTCACGATGTGACAGCTTCACGGTTCCACCATATCATGCTGAAGACAATCTGGTTGCGTTGCGATAGATATGACTATTCAGTGCTCAGTTGTTGTATTTATAATCTTGCTTTCATTTTTCTTAAAGAATAGAATATCAGAGAGATTAGGTAGGAACATAATAGAACAGGAACACGATTGAAGGCACCATTGATCACGTTATTAAGTCACTCTAATTCACCAATAACTTACTCAGCGATGCCTAGCTTGGGTTTTGATATGTACCTTATCCACCATCCTAACCACTCATTCCCTCCACTGAAGTGGCTGATGTACCACACAAAGTCCATTGATTTTGCCTGGGCTACTCTGACAAGCTCTCAAAGTCAAGACCTCTACCACCAAGGAGGACAAGGGTGGCTCACCCGGCTGCAGGTCCCTGCCAAGGCATATAGTCATGAGACATAGTCGTAGGTTGTTGCAGCATCGAACCAGGCTCTTTGGTCCGCCATGCAGTCAAGGGGAGAACCTCCAAACTCCGTACAGACAGCACCCGAGGTCAGGATGGAACCCTGGTCTCTGGCACTGTAATGCAACAACTCTACCGCTGCACCAACCATTCTATCTCGGTCTATCATGATTGGGTTTGAAACCCAGCAGCAATGTCGCAGTTTTTCGCACAGAAGGACTTGTAGATGTCAAGAAAGTGAATCAATGTCTCCTCTTACAACGTGTGAGTGAATTAACAACTTTGACAGCAAGAAATTGCAGATGATACGGGTGTCAGGAGTTATAGAAACATAGAAACATAGAAAATAGGTGCAGGAGTAGGCCATTCGGCCCTTCGAGCCTGCACCGCCATTCAATATGATCATGGCTGATCATCCAACTCAGTATCCTGTACCTGCCTTTTCTCCATACCCCCTGATCCCTTTAGCCACAAGGGCCACATCCAACTGGGGGGAAGGCAGGAGAATGGGGTTGAGAGGGAAAGATAGATCAGCCATGATCGAATGGCGGAATAGACTTGATGGGCCAAATGGCCTAATTCTGCTCCTAGAACTTATGAACTAATGATATCCCTTGCTAAATGTCTTACTGTCCCAATTAAGGTAACATATTTGGAAATGTCATACAAACACACCATGTGTTGGTCTTTATTTCCCTTAATATCATTCCCACTAATTATTTCCACTAACATTGACAACAACAAAAAAATACAGGCTGTTCTTTTGATCAATTTTAGAACATGGCATTTTGATTTGGAGAGAAGGTATTGTTACCAACTAATGCCTCTCCTCTTGGGAACATTACACCCCCTAGTGGCCACACACAGTGCTGCATATAGCGCCATTAAAGCCACTGTTAGATTTTCTACTGACTCTGACTGGGTTGCCAAAAAAAAACACGAGCCTGAAAATTAAAAAGAAATCTCAATAGAGAGATTCTTCCCCTATGGATGGGATGTCTGTTTGGCTTGGATCATCCTGCCAGTTTCTGCACGGTTATTCCATGATAGCATGTCGACAAATATTGGCAAAAAGGAATAAACGAGAATTAAATGACATTTTCTTGTATTTGATTTCAAAAGTTTCAAAGGTCTTTTATTGTCACATGTACCAATTAAGGTACAGTGATATGCGAATTACCATGCAGCCAAACGAAAAACAAACAAGACACACAACTACATAAAAGTTAACATAAACATCCACCACAGCGAATTCCACACAATCCTCACCGTGATGGAAGGTAATAAAGTCTAATCTTCTTCCTCTTTATTCTCCCGTGGTTGGGGCAGTTGAACCATCTGCAGTCGGAGCGATCGAAGCTCCTGCGTCTGGCGGTCGAAACTCCGGCCTCGGGGCGGTCAAAGGTCCTGCAGCTTGGAGTTCCCGAAGTCAGTCTCTGATTAGAGACCACGAGCTCCGTGATCTTAAGTCCGCAGGCACCCATGGTTGGAGGTCGATCCCTGGCAAAGGGATCGCAGGCTCCGCGATGTTAAAGTCCCGTGGACTCCCACCGTGGAACTCTCAAAAGGCGGTCCAGCTCTCAAAAGTACCATCCAGAAAAAAATTGCATCTCCGTTGAGGAAAGAGATTAGAAAAAGTTTCCCACACGGCCCCCCCCCCCCCCCTCCTCCCGCATAAAACAAACTAAAGAACACTAAAAACATACATTTAACACATACTATTAAAACACAAAGAAGAAAGGGGCAGACAGACTGTTGGCGAGGCAGCCAAATAATTCAGAATGCAAACTGCAACCAGGTAATTTATTCTCATGATTCTCTACTTGTTTCTCTTCCAGTTATCGTATATGTATGAGGAGCGTTTGATGGCTCTGGGCCTGTACTCGCTGGAGTTTAGGATGAAGGTCATTGAAACCAACCAAATAATGAAATGTCTAGATGGAGTGGATGTGGAGAGGATGTGTCCACTAGTGGGAGAGTATAGGACCAGAGGGCACAGGCTCAGAATAAAACAATGTACCATGAGAATGGAGATGACGAGGAATTTTTTTTAGCCAGAGGGCGGTGAATCTGTGGAATTCATTGCCTGTGGAGTCCAAGTCATCGAGATTTTGGAGAACCTCGGACTATCTTTAATCGGACTTTACTGGACCTTATGTTGCACTGAAAGTTATACCCTTTTGTCCTGTATCTGCGCACTGTGGACGGCTTGAAGGTAATCACATTCCTATCAACTTGTTGACATGGCAATAAACTTCTTGAATCTTGATAGATTTTTTTGCTGACTGGACAGAAAGAACAAAGCTTTCACTGTACCGCTAACATGACAATAATAAACCAGTAAACCTATAAACGTTAAAGGCCAGAAATGACTGATCAGAAATGATTAATGGTCAATATGTTAAAATCGCAGGCTGCCAATTGTTATGTAGTTGTCAACATCTGTTATATTATTGTCATCCGTAGTTTTTATTCTGTTGGCTGTCAAGACCTGTCTGTCAATATTCCTGAGGAAGAGATGCCAAAATGACTAAGAACCGTCAAGGTGTAAGATAACTACAGGTTGCTGCACTGTCGGGGATAATCTTCACAGAAGAACAGTATTGCATGTAGAAACAAGGACCGACAGATGCTGGTTGGACACAAATTGCTGGGAGTAAATCAGCGGGTCATACTGCTAGAGATGCTGCCTGACCCGCTGAGTTACTCAAGAATTTGGGGTCCTTTTTTCTAAACAGCATTACATAGTGTCATAGAGTCATACAGTGTGTAAACAGGCCCAACTTGCCCACACTGACCAACATGTCCCATCTACACTGTGTTTGGCCAATATCCCTCCAAACCTATCCTATCCATGTACCTTTCTCAATGGTTCCTAAATGTTGCAATAGTACTTGCCTCAACTACCTGCTCTGGCAGCTCGTTCCATGCACCCACCACCCTTTGTGTGAAAATGTTACCCCTCAGATTCCTATTAAATACCCCTATTTTCCCCCCCTCACTTTAAACCAATGTCCTCTGGTTCTCGATTCCCCTACTCTGGGTAAGAGACTCTGAGCATTTACCCAATGATCTATTCCTCTCACGATTTTGGACGCTTGTATGAGCTCACCCTTCAAAACATGGGGAAGTTTGTGGCCTTACTCGAGAAAGAAAAATCATCGCTTCGGAAATTAAAGAGCCTGGCCAACAATACAAATAATGTTCCTCAGCAGAAGCAGAGGTCACTGCTATGGGGAGCTGCGGGTGAGGCTTCCTTTGTTTTTCCAGCCACTCTGTTGTGCTGCTGATTAATGATATTGCTTCAACCTTGCCACATGAAGGCACTTTTAGATTTTCATTATTTCGCTACTTCGGCGAAGAAATGGTCACACATAAAAATGAAACATCTCTGCCTGAAAAATCGGTTGCCATGGAAACTAACGACAGCAGAGTCCATGGAAGCAAAAATGGTTTTCATTGGCTGGAGGGTGAGTAGACAGGGACACTTGTTTGATGAGGAGAGGCACTTCCTATTCTGCTTGGCTAACATACAACCCAATGGTATAAACAATGAATTCGCCAGTTATATGTAATACCCCTTCCTACCCCCTCTTCCTTTTCCTGCCCCCCCTCCCCCCCCCCCCCCTCTCCAGTGCATAACCATTTCTCTCACTTTCTTGCACATTTCCCTCTTCCCCCCCTCCCAGTCCCCCTCCACCTACACACCTCCCTCTGGCTTTACATTTCACTCCTCTTCAACAGTTCATTGTTACGTCACTAACATGTGCACTGAGGTACAATGACATTCCTTCTGTGTGTACAGGTCAGCAAAAATCTTGCTGTACATAGGCACAATCATATTTAAGTACAAGAGTGTAAGAATAGTAGGTGACACCGTGGTCGTATGCAAGAGTCGCCATGTTTCCGGCGCCTCATATGACACAGTTTTGTCTCCTTTCATCTCGATCCTTTATCACTTCACCCATCTGCCAATCCAATCCCCCCCCCCCCCCCTCCTCACCCGTATCCACCTATCACTTGCCAAGCTTTGCCCCATCACCACAGCTCTTTTCCAGCATTCTCCCATCAGTCGGAAGAAGGGTTCCCATCCAAATCAACACCTCCTAATCAACACCTGTCCATCCCTTCAAGGTCAACTGCGCAGGTGCCCCATGGGACACAGAGGTGGTTGGGCGAGGGGACGGATGTTGGATCAACGGCCTGCAGCATCCTGGGTCTTACCTGGGCTTACCTGGATCGGGGTCGCTCCAACACTTCCAACAAGTGGACTGGACTTTGGACTTGGGACTGTTCGTGTTTTCTGTGTTTTTTTAAAATTTTAATCGTTGCCAAAATTGTGACGAGTGTACATTTGTGAGTTGTGCAAAAGTATTTCACTGCTTTGTGCATACGTGAAAAAAAAATTGAACCATTGAATTCAATGTCTTTCCCCGGGTTGAATACATTCAACAGTTTAAGAGGCTTCTAGATAGGCAGGGAATGCAGGGATATAGATCACAAGCAGGCAAAAGAGATTGGTTTAACCTGGCATCATGTTCAGTATGGCAGGGCTGCCAACATTGGGTGAGAGTTGAGAGTGAGAAATTGCGAGGGAGCATAGCGACCGGGGGGGGGGGGGTGTAGGGAGCTTTTGCATTTTTCAGCTTGAAATTGTGCAATCTGGTGCATAGTAATGAGTCTTTTAACTTGCATTTGAATGCAACATTTATGCTTTAAATTGGATTAGGTATGAATAAGGTAAGGCTAAATTACATTCCTAATTACATTCCACAATAGAGCCAGGCTCTGATCAACAGGTGCAGCACATGAATGACTTTATTCATGTATGGAAATCAGATTATATTCATGCTGTTATGCATATATATAGAGAACATTTCAGAGAAACAAAGCAAAAGTTGGACTTCCATCACTGTTCTGCACAAATAAATCAATCAACCTTGTTCAAAAAGGAACTGCAGATGCTGGAGAATCGAAGGTAGACAAAATTGCTGGAGAAACTCAACGGGTGCGGCAGCATCTGTGGAGCGAAGGAAATAGGCAACGTTTCGGGCCGAAACCCTTCTTCAGACGGTTTCAACCTTACCCTTTGAATATAGAAACAAGACGAAAATAATGCCACATATTCAATCATATATGGTTCAATGAAATTAAGATATATATGTAAAAATATATATGGAAACAGGCCCTTCTGCCCACAGCGTCCACACCGACCAGCAATCTATCATACATAAATTCCATCCATCACGCCAGGGACAATTTACAGAAGCCAATTAATCTACAAACCTGCGCTTCTTTTGGATATGGGAGAAACCGGAATATCCAGAGAAAACCCATGTGGCAGTAAGGCAGGAACTCTACCGCTGCGCCACTGTGCCACCCCATTAAATTATTTTTTCTGTAATATATTTATTATGGTGTCACGTGAATAAAGATGAACACATGATTCTGATTTCTGCCCTTAGTTGGATAACACACATGTCCAGTCATTGTGTTTTATGGCTGGTTTTCAACCTCTTCAGGCTGAAGTTCTCGACTCGAAACATCACCCATTCTTTCTCTCCAGAGATGCTGCCTGCTGAGTTTTTCTAGTTTTTAGTGTCTATCTTCAGTTTAATCCAGCATCTGCAATTCCTTCCTACACTATTTGTTAAGCAAAACAGGTCCTATTCTCATTATATAATTTTGTGATCAGCGTGAGAGCGTGAGAATTTTGTGAAATGCGTGAGTTTCACGCTCAATGCGTGAGAGTTGGCAGCCCTGCTAATAATGCAAACATTTTAAGCAAGTTTGGACAAAAATCACTTATTACTGCTTTATAACAGTTAAGTTTAAGACCATTTCAGAAATTATGGCAGTCAACAAAAAATCAACTAACAAATTAAAGCAAACTAAAAAAAAATAACATGTTCCCTTTCCTGACTCGACCTCATAAGTACTTTAACGCTGCTAACAGAGCAAAGGGATATTAATCTCAAGAATCAAAATGGGGAAAATGAGGGCAATTTTGCTTAAATGGTCATTAATAAAGTTTAATCTAATCTAATTCTAAGCCCATTCAGATCAGCATAGAGTCAGAGTTATACAACATGTACGTGGCTGGCCCAATTTGTCCATAATGATCAAGTTGGCATTCTGCGTGCCCAGGGACTGGCTGCCGTTCCCCGATCAGCTCGCGTCCCAAGCACTGGCTGCAGTTCTCAGGTCGGCTCGCCTGCCCTGACTCCGCGAAAACGAATTGAAAATAAACGCGGTTTTTCGGGTTACGGGCCGGATTCGGTCCGTGTGCGGTAGGTTGCCGACCCTGTCCTAGATATTTGGCCTCATTTCGGTCCCCTCATGTTTTACAACTGACACAGACCTCTGCTTTCAAAGTACTCAAAATCTCTGCTCCACAGCGCCAGAGACCCGGTCCTGACCTCAGGTGTTGTCTGTGTGGAGTCTGTACGATCTCCCCGTGATCGCATGTGTTTTCTCCGTGTGCTCCAGTTTCCTCCCACAGGCCTGTAGGTTAATTGGCCTCTTTAAATTGCCCTTAGTGGATGCGAAAGTTCCATAACACAGAACTAGTGTGAACAGGTGATCGACGAGGACTCGGTGGGCGAAGGGGCAATTTTACATGGTGAAGTTTTCAATCAATTCAATCAATCAATATATTGGCAATATTGATATTCTAATTTGATTTAGTTTAAGTTCAAGTCAAGTTCGCATTTATTGTCACTTAATCAATTAAGGTACAGTGAAATTTGAGTTTACCAAGGAATCTTCCAAATGACTCCAGTCCGATATATCCCATAGACTGATATATTTACTACACTAAATATTATTACACATCTTTGTTCGCAATAATGAACATATTATTGCAGCATTCAAGTTTGAAGAGTTGCTGTGGTGAATCATTTTATTTGGAATATAGCTATATTTATACAGCAGTGCCACCTATCGTTCATGCTGGGCCTCAACTGAGAGCTTGCCTGACGATAATATTGTGCAACTCAAACACGGATCCCAGCACAAACTATTGTGCAGGAATGCAGTAAAGAGAATGAAAAGCAGTCGACACAATTAAAGACTTGTCCCACCCAGTCATTCCTTCTTCTCATGTCGGTAGGAACTACAGATGCTGGTTTACACCAAAGATAGACACAAAATGCTGGAGTAACTCAGTGGGTCAGACAGCATCTCTGGAGAAAAGGAATAGGTGATGTTTCAGATCTAGATCCTTTTTTCAGTCAGCCCGAAACGTCACCCATTCCTTTTCTCCAGAGATGCTGCCTGACCCGCTGAGTTACTCCAGCATTTTGCGGTCTACATTCATTCTTGTCCCAGTTCCCGTCAGGCAGAAGATACAGAAGGCTGAAAGTGCATACCACTACACTCAGCAACTCACAAACTGGAGGAGCATTTATCTTTAGTTTACAGAATCGGCGTGGAAACAGGCCCTTTGGCCCACCGTGTCCGTGCCCACCAGCGATCACTGGTTCTATCCTACACACATGGGACAATTTACAGAAGACAATGTTCCTGCAAACCTGAAACTGAAGCTCCTGGTGGAAACCCACAGGGTCACTGGGAGAATGTACAAACTCCACACAGACAGCACTCGGAGTCAGGATCAAACCCTACGTCTCTGGCTCTATGAGGCAGCAACTCTACCATTGTGCCACTGTGCCACCTTTGATGACGATGTTCCACGGGTCCAGATCTTTGGGACCACTGGGAGAAAGATAGGGAGATACATAGGATGTTCGTATCTCCCTGCAGTCATACCAATTTCCAGCATTAACTGGGTTATGGTGCACCTTTCCTATCCATGCACCATTTCCTTTATGGCCCCCTATGTTTCTGGGCACACAGTGGCAAGCCTATGAAAAAGGTGCTTAAGCGGATCTGTAATTAACATTGAAATGCTACAGGGTATTGAATTCAAGCAAATGTTCTAATCCTGAAGGATTAATCTGTCTCTCTCTTTACAGATCCTGATCTGTTCCCGATTTCTACCATCAACTGGTTTAATTTTTATTTGCTAACGGCTGCATTTCACTTTTTTTTTTTTTGCATTTTAATCCTTGCCGAGGGATCTGGCGGAACTAAAGAAAGAAATAACTATTTTTGTCCGGCTTTCTGTCTAATTCTAAAGTCCAAATCTAATCACATGAATGCATTTTTTCAATCATAATCCACGACACTCTGCCACAACTGATGGTGACTAGTGGAGAGTGAGAGAGACCGTCATACGTCCCGAAATCTTGATTAGAACGGGTGTCAGGGTTATATATAGGGCAAAGGCAGGGGAATGGGGTTGAAAGGGAAAGATAGATCAGCCGTGAAAGATAGATCCGAGTTCTCCGGTTTTCTCCCACATCCCAAAGACGTGCATGTTTGTGGGTCAATTGTCCTCTCTAAAGTGTGCAGGGAGTGGGTGTGAAAGTGGGACATTCTAGAGCCAGCGTGAACAGGTGAACAATGGTCAGCTTGGACTGGGTTGGCCGAAGGGCCTGTTTCGTAGTTGTACCTTTCAATTCAGTTGATTAAAATGGAATCTGCTGCCTGTGTGGGTAATTGATTTCATGCTACCCACAGCCCTCACTCCAGCTCCAGTGCATTTGTTCAGACAGAAGCAAGTATTAAAATTTGTTCAGTAATTTTCAGATAAATGAAGTGCTGGTGAAGCATCACCTCAGGGGCGGTGCTGAGTATATTCATATTTCAGCACACGTCGTCATGGTTTGAAGTGGAGTGATACGTTCCTAGCCGGGTGTTGTGCTCTGCCACCTTCTGCCTAGTTTCCTGATAGCCTATCACCAGAAGGAGCTGTTTGCTTCCCTGTCTATAGCCACCTCATACCAATGAACTGGGCCATGACTCCAGAATTCATCAAATAGAATCGGGGTTACGTCGGGATTATATAATTAAACATGGACTCGCCTGACCTCTCAACCGCTTTCTAACAAGCTGAACTAACTGCGCACCATCTGCTGTGCATTTTCACAGGCAGGCAATCTTCAGGGGATACTATGATTAACTGCATCCTACATCCACAATTGGAAAAGGGCCTTGCTTAAAAGAAAATACATAAACTGCCAGAGTAACCTAGTGGCTCAGGCAGAATCACTGGCGAAGGTGGATAGGTGACGTTTCGGGTCGGGACCTTTCTTCAGACTGATTGGGGCGGGGGGAAATGGAGGGGGGGTGGGGGGCGGGGAAGAAAGAAGAAGGGAGGAGGGGCAGGACAAAGTGTGGCGGGCAATAGGCCAACACAGGAAAAAAGGGGTTTGATAGGTGAATGGGTGGACAAATGACAGAGTCTAAAGGGGTGACCCAGAACATCAGGTATCCATGTTCTCCAGAGATGCTGCCTGACCTGCTGAGTTACTCCAGCACTTTGTGTCCTTTTTTGCTAAACTGGCAACTGAAGTTTCTAGTTTCTACAAGTGACATGTGGATGCAGGTAAGGGGTGCTGGGGGGGGGAGGGTTTTATGGTGGTGGTGAGGGGAGTTGTGATAGGTTGGACAAAGGCAGAAAATAAACGATACACAGTAGAAATGTGGATAGAAGAGGTCTAGGAATAGTGGATAGAAGAGGCCGGAGGAAGGAATAAAGGTGGAAGGGGACAGGGGTTGGGGAGGGGGGGGGGACCAGTGAAGGGAGAATTGGATTAAAATGGAGATGGGGCATGGGGGGGGGGGGGGGGGGGGGGGGTAGAAGAGGAGAGTTTTTGGGCAATGAAGGATGTGAAAGAATGGGTAGAAATTTGATCTCGTTAATCATCATCATTTAATGGTTAAGCATTATTCTCAATTCACAACAAAGCATTTGCAACATCACTATTCAACTCCTCCCCAACCCTTTAGACGTTAGACTTTAGAGATACAGTGTGGAAACAGGCCCTTTGGCCCACCGACCAGTGATCACCCCGTACACTTGCACTATCCTACACACCTAGGACAATTTACAAGTTTTACCAAAGCCATTTAACCTACAAATATCCATGTCTTTAGAGTGTGGGAGGAAAATGGAGCACCCGGAGAAAACCCACGCGGTCACGGGGAGAACGTGCAAACTACATACAGGCAGCACACGTGGTCAAGATCGAACCTGGGTCTCTGGCGCTGAAAGGCAGTAACTCTACCCGCAGCGTCACCATGCCAGAGACAAGCAGACCGGAGAGTCATGAAGAGAGCACTCCATTTGAAAAACTGAAGGAGCAATTTGTTTTCTCCACAGACGGTGGTGGAGGCCCAGTTTTTAGTATTTTTAAAGTGGAGATTGACAGATTCTTGATCAGTAAGGGTGCCAGGGGTTATGGGGGAAAGGCAGGAGAATGGAGTTGAGGGGGAAATGTAGATCAGCCATGATTGAATGGTGGAGTAGATTCGATGGGCCGAATTACCTAATTCTGCTCCTATGACATGGATTTAGATGGTGCCTTGGGGTGGAAGATTGCAACATTCACGTGGTCGGTCCTGTTTCGATGAATGCAATCAACCCGGTGTGCACTATCAAATAAGATCAAATAGAACAGGTTGTCCTACAACTTTAGGCTGTGCACGCCATACGCAAGAAGAAGAAGAAGATATGGTGCCTGAATCTGAACATCCACAGTTCTGCAATAGGCTTTCTGACCCTGAAACCCTGACTGGTTTCTTTCTCCACAGATGCCGCCTGACTGTCTGATCAAATTGCCGATCGATGTGGCCTAATTCTGCTCCTATTACATATGAACTTATACATCTGGTAGTGGGACACAAAAAAAGCTGAAGTACCTCAGCAGGTCAGGCAGCATCTCTGTGGAAAAGGAAGAGGTGACGTTTCGGGTCGAGACCCTTCTTCAGACCTGACCTTGCTGGATCTGGTGGAAATTGCAAAACACGCTCTTTTGAATGTGGAGGCTGGTGGGGTGGAAGGTGAGGACCAGGGAAATTCTGTCCCTACTCTGTCCAGGAGGAGGGGGAGCGAGAGCAGAGATGCGGGGAACAGATGAGATGTGTTCAAGTGCTCTGTCTGCTCCGGGAGAGGCGAAGCCGTGGTCCTGAGTGAAGGTAAGCATGTCAGAGGCACTTGTGTGAAATGCCTTTTTAGTAGAACAACTGGAAGATTGGAATGGAGTTCTTGCAGGAGCCATAGCATGAGGGGAAGTAGTCAAGTTTCTTTGTCACAGTCATTGTTTTCTTTGATCTGCGAAACATACAGTATTACAGATAAAGGAGGATTAGAGATATGAATGGAGAACTAAGCATGGATTAACATCAGCTGAAACTGTTTAACCGATGCACTTTTGAATGGCAGCATCCATATCAAGGTTAAAACTAGATTGTCACATTTTTTGGATGTGTTACATTACATAAAGATTGCTACAGTTCAAAACATAAACTGTGTCAATTATATTAGGTGGTCAGTCCCTTAAACAGCATAGAAACGAAGAACTGCGGATGCTGGGTTATGCCAAAGGTTATGCCACAAAATGCTGGAGTTACTCGGTGAGTCAGGTAGCATTTCTGGAGAAAAAGGATGGGTGACATGTTGGGTCAGGAGGGGCCTGACAGGGTAAGCAGCTTATAGGACAACAACTTGCCAGAGACACCACCAAGGAATGATATTGGAAAAGGCACCTTTTCATCTACAAATAAACACTGAATTTTCCATTTAACTGAATGGAATTTTAACCAGATAATTGGTTTGAAATGATTTGTATTTGAGGTGAGATGTTGAGACTGCTAATCATGAATGTCACCATAATGAGGGATAACTCCAGCGTACTACGTGCAAATCTTACTCAGTAAATAATTGGAGGAAGGAGCAACAACATTGTTAGAGTGACATTATAAAGAAATATAAAGGGCAGCACGGTGGTGCAATAGTAATAATAATAATAATAATACATTTTATTTATGGGCGCCTTTCAAGAGTAAAAACATGTAAGCGGAATGAAATAAATAGTAAAGACATCACCAGTACACAAATTAAAGACAGAATTCAATCCAAAGACAAAAATCAAAAACACAATATGAAGAGAGAGCAGCGGCAGCTAAAGCGCGCCAGCGTACACTCTCCCTTCCGGCAGCCATCTTGGAAACAGAATAAAATAATCATTTACACACAAAAAAACATCCCCCCACCACTGTGGGGGAAGGCACAATGTCCAGTCCCCATCCCCAGTTCTCCCATAGCCAGGCCTATTGAGGCCTCCACAGTTGCCTCTACGGAGGCCCGATGTTCCTGGCCGTTCTCGCCGGGTGGTGTTGCTCCGGCGTCGGGAGAGTCCTCACAGCGGCTGGGATGGCTGGAACGGCCGATTCCCTACCGGAGTCCGTGGCATTCCGAAGCCGACAGGACCGCGTCGGTTGGTGCTCCGAGGCTCCCGATGTTAAAGTTGGCGCCGCCGCCCGCGGCTGGCTGCTCCACAGTCCCGCAGCTCGATGGTGTTGATCACGGCGGTCTCAGCATACCGGAGCTCCAGCGCGGTGACCCAGCGCGGCGACCCAGGGAAGGCATCGCCCGCTTCGCTCCGCGATAGCGCTCCAGCGCTCCAGCGCTGTGCCGCCACCGAAGCTGAAGGTGCTGGGCGGTCCCCGCTAGTAAAACGCCGCTCCACTCCCGCTGGAAGGCCGCAAGGACGGGTCGACGGTGCAGCCTGGGGAAAAAGCTGCCTCACCGACCAGGTAGGGACCTAGAAAATAGTTTCCCCCTTCCCCCTCACATAAAAAGTCAAATTCCCCAACAAACATAGGACAAACTTCACTAAAAACTAATTTAAAAAAGTGAATTGAACGGACAGCTGCTGGTTAGCAGCCGTTCCCCAGGATGGCTCCTCCCCTCTCCAATCAATTAGTAGAGTTGCTGCCTTGCAGAACCAGAGGTTCTGACTACGTGTCAGAGCTCAGGTTCGGTCCTGACTACCTGTACTGTCTGTACGGAGTTTGCACGTTCTCCCTGTGACTGTGTGAGTTCTCTCCGAGTGCTCCGGTTTCCTCCTACACTCCAAAAGACCTGCAGCTTGGTAGGTTAATTGGCTTCTGTAAATTGTCCCCAGTGTGTAGGATAGAATGAATGTATCGGTGATCGCTGGTCGGTGCGGACTCAGTGGGCCGAAGGGCCTGTTTTCACATTGTATCTCTAAACTAAATTTAGATTGAAAAATAATTTGAACAGTTTTATAATATCTGACACCATATAAAGCCAGTAGATTGTCTGAGTTAGTGGAAAGTGGATTAATTCATAACACATACAGGAATTTGATAAGGTCTCAAATGAAATATAGGGAACTCAAGGCATGGAGGGCACTTTAATGATAGGTATGAAACAGAGTTCAGATCAAAGTCTTGCCAAGCAAAATGGCGCAGTCTTCTTTGTGCTCCTCCATTAAGGGAGATTAGAATCATACTGCCTGTAATTCTTGCCTGTCTTATACAAGCAAATTCCCAAATGGAAAGAGTAAATGACACTGAAACGCGAGAAAATATAAATAAATTCATACTATCGCAGTGTCACTGGGAGATACTAGATTATCTGATGCCCTGGAAATATACGGCACTCACTGCCAAATATTGTTTGTCTTTCCAGGGCTGGCATTCATTCAAAGGGAATGTTGTCCGTCTCCAATGGGTCTCTGTGTCAGAGTTTTGTAACCTGCTGAGGCTCAAGTCTTTCATCTTTGGAAGCTAAGAACATCAATCAATTTCAGCTACAAAGGCATGAGGGCAACTCTGCATGGACATCGGCGAGGCTCTTCATTATTTACTCTTGATGGGGAGCTGAAAAGATACGGGGAACCCCTGCATCACGGGACGGACATTTGCCCTTAAGCATTTGAGACGAAGAATACATTTTCCATGAAAAATAGCAATTAAATAGTAATTAGAGAAACACTGGATGGATAAAAACATGGATGGATGCAGACCATTTTGTAGTAAGGTAGCCTTCCCTCATCCTCACATAATCCGCGAATCACCGCACTTGCTTTCCATACTTCCACCATGCTGTTTCCACAATGCAAACTGGAACAAGGACTAATGTGTAGGAAGGAACGGCAGATGCTGGTTTACACTGAAGATAGACACAAAATGCTGGAGTAACTCAGCGGGACAGGCAGAATCTTTGGAAAGAAGGATGTTTCGAGTCGAGACCCTTCTTCACAAGAAGATCTGAAGAAGGTTCTCGACCCGAAACGTCGCCCATTCCTTCTCTCCAGAGATGTCGCCTGTCTCGTTAAGTTACTCCAGCATTTTGTGTTTCTTTAGACATAGAACTAGATATTTTGCTGAATAAAAGTAATTATGGTTGATCTGTACATCATCCTTGCGTCTGCTACTGTGTAAATATTTGCACTTTACTTTAGACTTTAAAGATACAGCATGGAAACAGACCCTTCGGCTCACCAAGCCTGTGCTGATCAGCAACAATCCCATGCACTAGCACTATCCTACACAATAGGGACAATTTACAATTTTACAGAAGCCTAAGTCGCACTTCAGCCCAGAAATGTTTCATGAAGGTCATATCTTGCTACTTTGGATGTGAATGTAGATGGGTTGGTTAGTACGTTTGCATATAACACCAAGATTCCTGAGGAAGGCTATCAAAGTATACAGCGGGATATAGATCAGCCACAGAAAGGGCGGAGAAATGGCAGTGGCAGGAGGAGTTTAATCGAAGCAAGTGTGAGGTATTCCACTTTGGGAGGTCAAATGTAAGGAGAAAATATGCACTTAAATGGCATTAACAGCTTTGATGTACAGAGTGATCTTAGGATCCGTAAATCCCTGAATGTGGCAACATAAGTAGATAGAATAGACAATGTGCAGGAGTAGGCCATTCGGCCCTTCAGGCCAGCACCGCCATTCAATGTGATCGTGGCTGATCATCCGCAATCAGTACCCCGTTCCTGCCTTCTCCCCATATCCCCTGACTCCGCTATCTTTAAGGGACGTATCTAGCTCTCTCTTGAAAGTATCTAGAGTACCGGCCTCCACCGCCCTCTGAGGCAGAGAATTCCATAGACTTTCAACTCTGTGTGAAAAAATGTTTCATCATATCCGTTCGAAATGGCTTACCCCTTATTCTTAAACTGTGGCCCCTGGTTCTGGACTCCCCCAACATCTGGAATGTTTCCTGCCTCCAGCGTGTCCAAATCCTGAATAATATTATATGTTTCTATAAGATGCCCTCTCATCCTTCTAAATTCCAGAGTATACAAGCCCAGCCGCTCCATTCTCTCAGCATATGACAGTCCCGCCATCCCGGGAATTAACCTTGTGAACCTAAGCTGCACTCCCTCAATAGTAAGAATGTCCTTCCTCAAATTAGGGGACCAAAACTGCACTCAATACTCGAGGTGTGGTCTCACTAGGGCCCTGGACAACTGCAGAAGGACCTCTTTGCTCCTATACTGAACAATAGTAAAGTAGGCATACGGTGTACTTCGTTTCATAGGTCAAACATTCAGTACAAGTCATGATGCAGCTTAATAGAACTTTAGTTACGCTGCAGTTGGAGTATTACGTGCAGTTCTGGTCACCCCATTCAGGATGCTTAGGAAAGGGTGCAGAGGAGGTTTACCAGCCTGATGCCTGGGTTGGGGGACATTAGCTGCAGGGAGAGGGTGGACTGGCTTGGATTTTTTTCCCTCTGGAACGCCGAAGTGTGCGAGGAGACCTGAGATAAGTATGTAAAATTATGGGAAGCACGGAGAGAGTAGGCAGTCACAACATTTTTCGTAGGATGGACAAATTAAAACCTAGAGGGCACAGCTTTAAGGTGGAAGTATAAAGGAGATGTGCAGAGGAAGGTTTTTTTTAACAGAGGGTGGAGAGTGCCTGGAAAGTACTGCTGGGGGTGGTGGATGAAGCAGATATGCGAGTGGCAATTATGGGGAATTTTGGATAAGCTGGATGTTGTTAGTCTGTAAAGGGCGCAGAGAAGAGCAGAGAAACATTTACAAGGATGTGTCCAGGACTCAAGGGCCTGACCTATAGGGCAGGATTGAGCAGGTTGGGACTTTATTCCGTGGTGTGCAGCAGGATGAGAGGTGATATTGCATGTGGATATGCAGGGAATGGATGGATATGGGTTAACTGCAGGTAGATAAGTGATGGTCTTGGCATCATGTTCGGCTCAGACATTGTGGACCGAAGGGCCTGTTCTTGTGCTGTACTGTTCGATGTTATATTTAAGAAAGAACTGCAGATGCTGAAAAAAATCGAAGGTAGACAAAAATGCTGGAGAAAGGCAGCATCTATGGAGCGAAGGAATAGGTGACATTTCAGGTCGGGACCCTTCTTCAGACATTTTGTCCATGTTCTATGTTATATGTAACTGTACAGTGTAGAAAGTAGTCTTTAGACCATTGAGCCTGCATAGGCATACCTATTACACACCTGTCTAATTTCCTCTCTGCTATCTGTGGAGGCATCTGCTAATGTCTCAATTGATGGGTAAGGGAGGAAGGAACTCTGACCTGTGGGGAAAGGAATTAATTTGCAGCATAAACGCAGACATCGACCAATTGGGACAAATGGCTGCCTCAGTAGTGCACCTTATGTTGAGTCTATGTAACATACGCTTCATACAGTAATATCATGACATTAATTCCAAGGCTATTATTGTTTGGAAGTCCCCAAAGATGTAATTAGGGACGACAGGTGTAACCAACATTTCAAAAGGAACAAGATGGGGAATTAGCATTTCACAGAGGCATTTTTTCTTATCATAAGATCGTAAAGTGGAAAAATATTCATTGTGGGGAATTGGGGAGGGGGGGGGGGGGGGGGGGGGGGGGTGGTGATGATGCCCACATCCTTGGATTGCCCGCACCTATATTTTCAAGCTTTCCAAACTCTGCAACTACAATCAAGGGTCCAGACCTGAAATGTCGTCTGTCCATTCCTTCCACGGATGCTACAGATGCTGCCTGACCCCCTGAGCTCCTCTGGCACTTTGTGTTTTGATCAAGATTCCTGCGGCATCTGCAGTTCCTCATTTCTCCATTGCGTTAAGTAGCTTCCAGTTGCATCGATCAGGAAATTTTGCAACATCTGGCTTCACAATCTTGCAACATTACACCAAAGATAGACCACAAAATGTTGGAGTAACTCAGTGAAAAGGCAGCCTGACCCGCTGAGTTACTCCAGCATTTAATGTCTAACATTGGGAGGTGGGTGGGTTAGTAGGGAGGAGGCGATGGCGTGGATGTGGTGGGTGGGGGACCAGTGGGAATGCCTGCAAGCTTAAGAGCCATGGCCATTGAGATCTTACAACAACAATTGCCTTTCTCCATGCAACAGGTCAGCTCTGCTAAACTAACACCACATCCAAGAGCCCTCAGACCAACATAATCTTGGTCCCTGTTCTCCAGAAGAGTAAAACCCAAGGTTCTGGAGAAATTCAGTGAAGACAAAGAATGGCAGACGCTGGTCAATATTCAAAAGGGCACAAAAGTGCTGGAGTACCTCAGCGGGGGGTTTAGGTGGGAATCAGTAGAGGGTCAGGCAGCATCTCATGGAGGGAATGGACAGGCGATGTTTCGGATCAGGACCAAGAGGCGACTCGTATTCATAGGGTCATACAGGGTGGAAACAGGCCCTTCGGCCCGTCATGCCCACACCAACTAACATGTCCCATCTACACCAGCCCTACCTGCCTGCTTTTGGCCCATATCCCTCTGAACATACCCGATCCATGTACCTGTCTAAATGCTTGTTCCATACACCCACCACCCTTTGTGTAAAAAAGTTACCCCTCAGGTTCCCATTAAATCTATCCCCTTTCACCTTAAACCAATGTCCTCTGACTCTCGATTCCCATTGTTTCGGTTTGTTCATGTCCCACCGAAATAATGTCCACATAACTCAACTCCATCCTATCCCCCCTGGCCCAATCCCTCCTTACCTATGTCCAAGCCGCCACACATGCTCTTTGTCTCCTCAATGACTTCTGTTTTCCAGGCCCCCACTCCCTCATCTTTACTAATGCATGTCCAGTCACTCTACACCTCCATCCCCCACCAAGAAGGTCTTAAAGCCCTCCGTTTCTTCCTCGACCGCAGAGCCTGCCAATTTCCGTCTACCAATACTCTCCCCCGCCTAGCAGAGCTGATCCTTATCCTCAACAGCTTCTCTTTTGACTCCTCCCACTTCGTCCAAATCCAAGGCATACCTATGGGCACACACATGGGCCCTAGCTCTCCCTGCACCTTTGTACGATACGTCGAACAATCACTGTTCCAGGCGTACACTGACCCTATCCCCGAACCCCACCTCTGCTACATTGATGACTGCATTGGTGCTACCTCCTGCACCCATGCAAAACTCACTGACTTCATCAACTTCACCACTAATTCCCATCCTGTACTCAAATTCACTTTGACCATCTTGTACATCTCCCTCCTGTTTCTAGATCTCACCGTCTCCATCACAGGAGACAGACTATTGACTGACATCTACTACAAACCCACTGACTCCCATAGCTGTCTAGACTACACTTCTTCCTACACTGCTTCCTGTAAAGGCTCTATCCCCTACTCTCAATTCCTCCGTCTACACCGCATCTGCGCCCAGGATGAGGTTTTCCATACCAGGGCATCGGAGATGTCCTCATTCTTTAGGAAACGGGGGTTCCCCTCTTCCATTATAGATGAGGCTCTCACTAGGGTCTCCTCGATATCCCACAGCTCCGCTCTTGCTCCCCCTCCCCCCATTCGTAAAAAGGACAGAGTCCCCCCTTGTCCTCACTTCCACCCCATCAGCCGTCACATACAGCATATAATCCACCAACACTTTCGCCACCTCCAACGGGATTCCACTAATTGCCACATCTTCCCATCTCCACCCATTTCTGCTTTCTGCAGAGACCATTCCCTCCGCAACTCCCTGGTCAACTCGTCCCTTCCCACCCAAACCACCCCCTCCCCAGGTACTTTCCCCTGCAACCGCAGGAGATGCTACACCTATCCCTTTACCTTCCCCCTCGACTCCATCCAAGGACACCTACAGTCTTTCCAGGTGACGCAGAGGTTCAGTTGCACCTCCTCCAACCTCATCTACTGTATCCACTGTTCCAGGTGTCAACTCCTGTACATGGGCGAGACCAAGCGCAGGCACGGCGATCGTTTCGCTGAACACCTCCGCTCAGTCCGCCTCAACCTACCTGATCTCCCAGTTGCTCAGCACCTTAACTCCCCCTCCCATTCCCAATCTGACCTTTCTGTCCTGAGCCCCCTCCATTGTCAGAGTGAGGCCCAGCACAAATTGGAGGAACAGCACCTCATATTTAGCTTGGGTAGCTTACACCCCAGCGGTAGGAACATTGACTTCTCTAACTTCAAATAGCCCTTGCTTTCCCTCTCTCTCCATCCCATCCCCCTTCCCAGTTCTCCCACCAGTCTTATTGTCTCAGACTGCATTCTATCTCTGTTCTGCCCACTCCCGACATCAGTCTGAAGAAGGGTCTCGACCTGAAACATCACCCATTCCTTCTCTCCAGAGATGCTGCCTGTTCAGCTGAGTTACTCCAACATTTTGTGTCTACCTTCTAAATCAGCATCTGCAGTTCTTTCCTATACACATATATGTATAAACATAAAAACAAACAATAATAGTGTGAAAAGACCAATCTAACGCCCCCAAATCTATGTAGTTCAGAGCTTATTTGGAAGTTGTAGTGTTTAATAACGTGATGGTTGTAGGGAAGACGCTGTTCCTGAACCTGGATGCTAGTTGCATTTGTTATGATTATGAGACTCTCAGGGAGCTACGTAAGTAGGCATGGCTTACATCCGAATCAGTGCAAATGGGGATAGTTTAGATGGGCAGAGAAGTCAGCATGGGCATGGTGGGCCGAATGGCTCATTTCTGTGCTGCATGAGACCCTGATGTTAAACATTTTATTGTGACCATTGTCCATTTGTGGTCTCTTATCCTACTCACTGATCATCACCTATCAATGTGTTGAAAGCCCAAATCAAATTATTCAACCATCGCAGAAAGAACCTTAACCTCAAGATCCTCCTCATTATAAGGGCAACATCCTATAGAATCCACACTGGACCCTTCCTGTCATTTTTCACAGAGTTGCCAAAAATGTACCCAATAATCCAATAATAGTGATACAGCATGGGAAAAGGCCCTTCGGTCAACCTATCCATGCCTACGAAGGTGCCCAATCTATGCTAGACCCATCTGCCTATGTTTGGCCCATATCCATCTAAGTCTTTCCTATCCATGCACACGTCCAAGTGTCTTTTAAATGCTATTCCAGTATCTACCTCAACTGCCCCCTCTGGCAGCTTGTTCCATATACCCATCACTAGTAGTAAATCTACTTTAAATTTTCCTTTTCTATCACAACAGTTTATTTCTGTGTTAAACATTCAGAGTTGGAATCCTTTTTTATTTCAGTGAATAGACTGAATAATAGCATGAGAATATAATATAGGACCATGCCATGTACTTCACCATTCATCAAGGTCATAAGGCCATTCCGCCCATCAAGTCTACTCTGCCATTCAATCATGGTTGATCTATCTTTCAACCCCATTCTCCTGCCTTCTCCCCATAACATTTGACACCCATACTAATCATGGTGGATTTCCATCCACAGCTCCAGTACCCTTCCGTGTAATCCAGTACCTGCAGTTATTTGTTTCCACATTTGTACTGTTTCACACAAATCATCCAAGAAAATGGCATTAGGCCATTTAACGCTGCCTGTTTGCTGCTCCTGTGTGTTAACTTTCTGTGATTTCATGTAGAAGGACATACATGACCTTCTGAACACAACAAACTTCACATCAAACCATTTAAAAAATATTCCACATTTCAATGATTTTTTCTATCACAGTAACTCCTCATTTTTTTTACTAAATATTCCATCTGTCCAAACCCTCAGACTCGCGCTCCCTTTATCCCCATTATGTCCTTCCCTTTGGTGACTGACCTGAAACGTTAACCCATTTCCTCTTTCCGCAGTTATTACGAAGCATGCCGACTGTGTCCAACTTTTACAGTTTTTATTCAGGTTATGAACATCCACAGTATTTGCTTTTTAGATTATTCTTATCTACCACCAGATGTCAGTGTCACATTTAATAAATATTCATAGAATCAAAGTACCTTGGGTCACAAGAGAAGTTATAATTGTCGAGAGCTAATAGAGTGAGTGTGTTAGAGCAGGGGTGGGGAACCTTTTCATGTTTGAAGGCCGCATTGTTAGATGTTATCTAATAAGGCCGCATCCAAGAAACTTCAATTAGATATAGGATTATTTTGTTGAATCTTCTTGTACTCTTTGGTATTTTAAATAGGTTCATTTTAAGATTAAACTAAAAATAATAAAAGACGAACAAAAAAATATGAATAAAAATAAAAGGATTTGTTCTACAAAATTTGGATTCATGCAAAAGGCCGCACCTAATGGCCTAGAAGGCCGCAGGTTCCCCACCCCTGAATTAGAGCATGGAAACAGACCCTTCGGACTATATCGCCCATGCCAATCAAGATATCTATTTGCGTTAGTGCCACGGTGGAACAGCGGTAGATTTGCTGCCTTACAGCGCCAGAAACCCGGGTTTGATCCTGACTACGGTTGCTGTCTGTACAGAGTTTGTACATTCTCCCCGTGAGCGTGCTTCATTTGCCTGATAGTATAAAAGTGGTTGATTTCTGACTAAGAAAGATTTGTCAGTGAAAATCCCACTGCAGACAAATTGTGCGTGTTGCAATGCTGTTAACATAGTTCATGAGAATTTTACACTGGGAAACAAGCCAAACCAGCCATTACCAATCCTTCTTTCCCCACAGAGATGTAGACAACTGCTGATATTGGAATCAGGAGCACTAAACAAACCTCTGGAGGAATTCAGCGGGTCAGACAGAATCAGTGGAGGCAAAAGGATGGTCGACATATTGGGTTCAGATCCTGCTCGCTCCTGATACAGGATCTCGACCTAAAGCATTGATCACCCCTTTTGCCTCCACAGAGGGGGTGGCACGGTGGAGCAGCGGTAGAGTTGCTGTGTCACAGCGCCAGTGACCCGAGTTAAATCCTGACTATGGGTGCTGTCTGTATGGAGTTTGTACGTTCCCCCCGTGAGCGTGTGTGTTTTCACCCCATGCTCCGATTTCCTCCCACACTCCAAAGACATGCAGGTTTGTAGGTTAATTTGGCTTCGGTATTCGTGAATTGTCCTTAGTCTCTATGATAGTGCTAGTGTACAGGGATCGCTGGTCGGCGCAAATCGGTGGGCCGAAGAGCCTGTTTCTATGCTATATCTCTAAACTAAATTAAACTAAATTATCCACATCCGTTTGGGCTGTACACCTCCATCTTTTTAATCCTTGCACCTACATAAAAGTCTGTGCAAAACTGTACTGTACCCGCCTCTATTACCTCCTCTGGCAGCTCGCTCCTCGTACCCATCACCCTCTGTGGGAAAGTCTCTCAGAATAAAAGGAGGTACCTTCAGAAAGGAGATGAGGAGGAAGTTTTTTAGCCAGAGGGTGGTGAATCTGTGGAAAATCCGTGCCGCAGAAGGCTGTGGTGGCCAAGTCTTTCGGTATTTTAAAAGCAGAGAATGACAAGATCTTGATTAGTAAAGGAGTTAAAGGGTACGGGAGAGTGGGGTTGCGAGGGAAAGATGGATCAGCCATGATTGAATGGCTAGTAGACTTGATGGACCAAATGGCCAAATTCTGCTCCTATGATTTATCAACTTCGAAAAGTAGCCCGTCGGGTCCCTTTTAAAATCTATCCCCTTTCATCTTAAATCTATGCCCCTCTGTTTTAAACTCCTCTACCTTGGGAAAAAGGAGTTTCCATCCAACTTATTTACACTCCTTATGATTTTATATACCTGTATAAGGTCACCCCTCAACCTCCTGCACTGCAGGGAAAAAAATCCCAGCCTATGCAACCTCTCATTATAATGCAAGCACTCTATTCCCAATGACATCCATGTGAATCTTTTCTACACTCTTATCAGCTTACTGACATCCTTCCTATAAATGGGCGACCAAAACTATGCACAATCAAGTTATCAAGAACGTCATTAATTTATTTTTGAAAGTTAGGCAATAAATTTGCTTCCACCATCTTTGCAAATAGTGCATTCTGTATCAGAATCTTTATCTGTAAAGATTTCTCATAATGATAATAGTGCAAACTTTGATTTGTAAAGTCCTGTGGCTGCATTGCATCATGTTGCTTTGTGTGATTATCATGGAAGATGAGGTCAAGTGGTGACAAATTATAAGTGAAATAAAATTAAAGTTGCATCTTTTATAGCGGGAGGAAGAAAGGAAGAGGTGGAGCCAGAGGGCTGAAGGAGAGCTGAGAAGGCGAGGAGAAAGTAGGGACTACCTGAAATTAGAGGTGGGGTGATTAGAGGAAAATTAGAGGTGAAATTACCGCTGGGGTGCAAACTGCTCAAGCAAAATATGAGGTGTTGCTCCTCCAATTTACGGTGGTCCTCACTCTGGCCATGGAGGAGGCCCAGGACAGAAAGGTCAGATTCAGAATGGGAGGGGGAGTTGAAGTGCTGAGCCACCGGGAGATCAGGTTGGTTATTGCGAACCGAGCGGGAGTGTTCAGCGAAGCGATCGCCAAGCCTACGCTTGGTCTCACCGATGTAGAGCAACTGACACCTAGAGCAGCCAATGCAATAGATGAGGTTGGAGGAGATGCAGGTGAACCTCTGCTGCACCTGGAACGACTGCTTGGGTCCTTTCATGGAGTCAAGGGGCGAGGTAAAGCGACAAGTGTAGCATCTCTTGCGGTTGCAAGAGAAAGTGCCCGGGAAGAGGGGGTGGTTCGGGTGGAAAAGGATGAATTGACGAGGGAGGGAACGGTCTCTGCGGAAAGCTGGCAGGGGAGGGAATGGGAAGATGTGGCAAGTCGTGGGATCCCGTTGGAGGTGGCAAAAATGTCGGAGGATTATTTGTTGTATGTGACGGTTGGTAGGGTGGAAGGTGAGAACAAGGGGGACTCATCCCTTGTTGTGAGTGGGGGGATGGGGAGTGAGAGCAGAGTCACGGGGTATAGATGAGATCTTGGTGAGAGCCTCATCTATAGTAGAAGAGGGGAACCCCCATTCCCTGAAGAATGAGGACATCTCCGATGCCCTGGTTTGGAACATCTCATCCTGGGAGCAGATGCGGGGTAGACGGAGGAATTGGGAGATGGGGATGGAGTCCTTACAGGAAGCAGTGTGGGAAGAAGTGTGGTCCAGTTAGTTATTTAGTTATTTAGTTATTTAGTTATTTAGTTAGTTAGTTATTTAGTTATTTAGTTAGTTAGTTAGTTAGTTAGTTAGTTAGTTAGTTAGTTAGTTAGTTAGTTAGTTAGTTAGTTAGTTAGTTAGTTAGTCACAAAATGCTGGAGTAACTCAACGGGACAGGCAGCATCTCTGGAGAGAAGGAATGGGTGACGTTTCGGGTCGAGACTGTTCTTCAGACTGGTCTCGACCCGAAACGTCACCCATTTCTTCTCTCCAGAGATGCTGCCTGTCCCGCTGAGTTACTCCAGCATATTGTGCCTATCTTTGATTTAAACCAGCATCTGCAGTTCTTTACTACATAGTTAGTTAGTTAGTTGTTAGTCAGTCTATCGTCCAGTGTACCGAGGTACAGTGAGAAGTTTTTTGTTGCATAACCAGTCAGCGTAAAGACTATACATGATTACAATCTACAGTGCACAGATACAGGATGAAGGGAATAATATTTAGTGCAAGCTAAAGTCCAGCAAGGTCAGATTGAGACAGTCTGAAGGTCCCCAGTGAGGTAGATGGTAGCTCAGGACCGCTCTCTAGTTGTTGATAGGATGGTTCAGTTGCCCGATAGTAAAAATTGGTTGATTTCTGAGCGAGAGAGATTTGTTATTTTAGTGGCCAAGTGAAATTGAAAACCTCACTGCAGACAAATTGTGCATGTTGCAATACTGTTAACATAGTTCATGAGAATTTTACATTGGGAATAAAGCCAAACCAGCCATTACCAATCCTTCTTTCCCCGCAGAGGTGTAGACAATTGCAGATACTGGAATCTGGAGCACAAAACAAGTCTGTGAGACCACACCTTGAGTATTGTGTGCAGTTTTGGTCCCCTAATTTGAGGAAGGATATTCTTGCTATTGAGGGAGTGCAGCGTAGGTTTACAAGGTTACTTCCCGGGATGACGGGACTGTCATGTGCTGAGAGAATGGAGCAGCTGGACTTGTACACTCTGGATGAGAGGGGATCTGATTGAAACATATAAGATTGTTAAGGGTTTGGACACGCTAGAGGCAGGAAACATGTTCCCGATGTTGGGGGAGTCCAGAACCAGGGGCCACAGTTTAAAAATAAGGGTTAAGCCATTTATAATGGAGACGAGGAAACACTTTTTCTCACAGAGACTTGTGGGTCTTTGGAATTCTCTGCCTCAGAGGGTGGTGGAGGCAGGTTCTCTGGATACTTTCAAGAGTGAGCTAGATAGGGCTCTTAAAGATATCAGAATCAGAGGATATGTGGAGAAGGATGGAACGGGGTACTGATTGGGGATGATCAGCCATGATCACATTGAATGGCAGTGCTGGCTCGAATGGCCTACTCCTACTCCTACTCCTATTGTCTATTGTCTATTGTCTCTGGAGGAATTCAAGATATTGCTTGTCCCGTTGAGTTCCACCAACAGTTTCTTTCTCCAAGCCGATGACATGTCCCTTCTTCAGGATGAATGGTGTCAAGCCAAATATTGAATGGAAATTTGGAGAGAAATCCTGACTGAGCTTGTGTAATATGACATGATAAATAGCTGCAGCTAATGAATATGACTGTTGGTTACTGTCAAGTTTCGCATCTTGTAATCCTGTTAGTAAATGCCTTTGTCACATCACCAGGCTCTATAATGGTGTGAAGTCACAGTGTTAGTCCAGATCTATAAATTGCTTCGTTCCTTCCTAATTTATGTTATTCTCTCCTTAAAATAAGCTCTAACATTTCTAAAAATGATAAAATATTCAAATAGTACAGTTTATTGCAACCTTCGCTTAACAATACCTGTCAGAGGAAATAGCCTTCAAAAGCAGCATGGTGGCGCAGCAGTAGAGTTGCTGCCTTACACCGCCAGAGACCCGTGTTCGATCCTGACTTTAGTTGCTATATGTATGGAGTTTGTACGTTCTTCCCGTGATCGGCGTGGGTTCTGCCCAGCTTCTCCGGTTTCCTCCCACACGCCAAAGACATGCAGGTTTGTACGTTAATTGGCTTCGGTAAAGATTGTAAATTGTGTGGTCGACGAGGACTCGGTGGGCCGAAGGGCTTGTTTCTGTGTTGTATCTGACTAAACTAAACTAAACTAAACGACTGATGACCAATCTGATGTTTTTTTATGTTTTGGAGGGTGGAAGAAACCGGAACACCCGGAGCAAACCCACGCAGTCACAGGGAGAACGTATACACCTCGTACAGTCAGCATGATCCAACCCGGGTCTCTGGTGCTGTAAGTAAAGCAGAAAATCTACTGCTGTGCCACAGTGTGTCAAGCCCATATATCCTGAATATAAAATGAATACTCCCACCAAGAATATAATATACACTTCTAGTCATCATGCAATATCTAGTTGCCCACTTGGGCTCCTGAAGATAAGGTTAGTATAAAGTAATCCCCGGAGTACCATGAGAAAAGCTTGGGATGATTTACTTGAAGAAGAGGGAATTGGTCGATTGGATTGATACTGGGATAGGAAAGATATGGGCCTAGGGAATGAAAATGGGATTCAGGTAGATAGACGTCACAGTCAGCAGGGCCCATTGCCATACCATGCTATGACTTTAGAAGTATTCAAGGTTCCCCTGTAGTCTGGAAATGAGGAGCTTTGCTCAACCTTAGCAAAGCAATGGTTATTTTCTTATTATTTATTCAAGAGCCGTGGGCTTCCCAGACTGAGCCAGCAGTTAATAGTCCATCCCTAATTGTCCTTGAGAATGTGGTGGTGAGCTGGTGAGCAGACCGCAGCCTTAATTACTTCCTGCAGAGGGTGAAGAATGTGCTAAACTGATTGCCCAGAGAGAGAGATAATGGTAGGTTTGAGACCAACGCAACCATTATATTCTGTTTTCTAATAGGGACCAGCAGTGAGAAGCATTTGGTCAGCTTGAGTTATCAAAACACCTTCTGTACTGGTGTGGACCTTTTGTCAGCTAGAAGATGCTTAGATTAGTTTATTAGTTAACTGTCATTAATTGTATTCATGAGAGAGTTAGATTTAGCTCTTTGGGCTAACGGAATCAAGAGATATGGGAAGAAAGCAGGAACGGGGTACTGATTTAGGATGATCAGCCATGATCATATTGAATGGATCGAAGGGCCAAATGGCTTACTCCTGCACCTATTTTCTATGTTTCTATGTTTCTGTCTCACGTGTACCGAGGTACAGAGAAAAGCTTTTTGTTGCATGCTAACCAGTCAGCGGAAAGACAATCCATGATTACAATCAGGCCGCCCACAGTGTACAGATACAGGATAAAGGGAATAACATTTAGTGCAAGATAAAGTCCAGTAAAGTCCGATTAAAGATTGTCCGAGGATCTCCAATGTGAAGGTGTGCGTTTTCCCACTTCTGTACCTCTTGCTTATCATGTGACAGTGTAATATTCTGATATTGAAAATATTAAAACTCATGCAAGCTAAATAAGGGCTTCAATTAAATGGATCAAAACTCAATCTAAATACCAATTCCCATTTTAATGCAGGTAACATTACTATGAGAACACCCACAAATGTAATCACTCCATACTTAGCTGCTGTGGCTTCAGCTGTCAAGGCTCTAAGCTCTGGATTTTCTGCCCTTAACCTTTCTATCTCAGGGCATTTTTTCTGCTCCATTAAGGTACTCCGTAAAACTTTACCCTTTAACCAATTTTTCAGACTTCTGCCCCAATATCTCCCTAATTTTTATTTGTTTTAGTTTTAGAGTTACAGAAACCGACCCTTCGGCCAATTGAGTCCGCACCGACCAGCGATCGCCCATACATTAGTTCTATGCTACACACTAGTGACAATTTACATAAGCCAATTGGCCTACAAACCTGCACGTCTTTGGAAGGTGGGAGGAAAACCGAAGCATCCCGAAGAAAACCCATGCGGTCCCAGGGAGCACGAACAAACTCCATTCAGACAGTCAGGATTGATGGCGCAGTCCGGATTGATGGCCCTGTACGGCAGCAACTCTACTGCTCCACCACTGTGCTGTCCCTGAGTGCTGCCCCGAACAATGGCATAAGTGCTTTATTAAAGCATATTATTGGCAGTGAAAACTGCAAGTGGAAACTACAATCCTTAGGAAAGTTGGTGTACAGAGAGATCTTGGGATGCAACTCCATTGCTCTCTAAAAGATATGTAGAGAGGGTAGTAAAAAAGGTGCATGTCATATCTGGCTTCATTGATGGGTATGTGCAAAGTATAAGTTAGGAAGTCATGTTGTAGTTGTATTAAACTTTGGTCAGTCCCGATTTTGAGTACTGCATTCAGTTCTGGTTGCCCCATTACAGGAAAGAAGAGGAAACTCCAGAGAGGGTGCAGAAGAGGTTCACCAGAATGCTCCCAGGGTTGGAGAGTGTGAGCAATAAGGAGAGGTTGGACAAACTTGGATTGTTTTCTCTGGAGCGTCAGAGGCTGAGGGCCAACGTGGTGCGGATGTAAAATTATGGGCAGATAGTCACAGCCATTTTTCCCCAGGTTGGAAAAGTCAAATACCAGAGTCCGTGAAAGGGACCACGCAAGACCTCTAAACCGAGAGTGGGGTGGGTGCCTGGAACTTGCCAGCAGGGAAAGTGGAAGTAGCAGGTACAATAGCAATGTTCAGGAGGCATTTAGACAGGCACATTAATAAGCAGGGAATGGAAGGATATAGACCACATGCAGCAAATGGGGCTCGTTTGGATTGACATAATGGTTGACACGGATAACAAGGGCCAAAGACCCCGACCCTGTGATGTACTGTTCTATAAAATGAGACACACAGCGCTGGAGAAACTAAGCAGGTTAGGCAGCATCCCAGGAGAACATGAGCATTCCAGGAGAATTCTAGGTGCTCCAGAGATGCTGCCTGACCTGCTGAGTAACTCCAGCACATTGATACTTTTTACAAAGTTCATACCATCGGGTTGTAAGCTGCACAAGCAGTAAAAATTACTACGTAGAATCAAAGAAATGCAGGTGCTGGTTTATACCAAAGATAGATACAAAGTGATGGAGTAACCCAGCGGATCAGGCAGCATATCTGGAGTAAAGGAACAGGTGACGTTTCAGATCAGGATCCTTCTTCACACCCACAACGTCCGGTGGGATCCCGACCCCAAACATCACCTATCCTTTTTCTCCGGTATAAAAATTGAAGCCAACAATAAATTTAAACTGTATGCAATCAATCACATAGAGGTATTATCTTGTGGAGTGGATTTTATCTGAAAACATTTGTAAACTGCCCAAAGTCCTTATTGACAAAAGCAAGTTTCGGCATATCATAAGCTACTGCCTGTGTGTCACCCCGCTGAGAATACTGATTATATTTTTCAAAACCTAGATGAAAGTGATGCAAGCTCATTAAAAACACTGCGAGGGATAACACCTTTGGATTCAATAATTAGAACTCTACTCTGACTGCTGCAACTGTGTGACATTTCACTTTAATTCCACCCCCACGACTGAACTGCCAGTCCTTCCTGGAGATCAATTATGCATGGACCCCCATAACTAAACGCTTGCTTCACTAGATCAGTGGCTAATGCATTGATTGCTACCTCGATAAACCAGTTCAAATGGCTGATCCATGTACAAAGACACATCATTCTGCTGCAGCGCAAGGTAAACACAAGCTCAAAGTAGGGCATTCAAGAGGTTCAGTGTGCGCTCAGTAACAGCAGGAGTGCATCAACCACAATCTGTAGCCTTAAGGGCCTGTCCCACTTAGGCGATTTTTTAGGCAACTGCAGGCGACTAGGCTGTCACCACATGGTCGCCAGGGTGTCGCCTGTATGGTCGTGAGTAGTCTCCTCAATCGCCCAAAGAATCGTAGCATTTTTCATGTCGCCGCTGGAGTTTGAAATGTTCAAATCTTTTCAGCGACAGTCGCCAACAGTTGCCTTGATGCCAATGAGCGTAGCCTAATTTCTCCTGACGTAGGTGCTGTCGCCAGGATGGCGTAGGTTGTCGCCAGGTGAAGTAGGTTGTCACCGGTGCTGACCGGTGAATTCCATTGACGACTACCTACGTTAACCGACGTCAACCGGCGACAGGTACCGGCGACTGAATTGTTTTAAGTTGTCTTCAGTTATCGCCGACAGGGTCGTACCTTGTCGCGGGTGGACGTAGGTTGGCATAGGTGTGGTCGTAGGTGGACGTCCTAATGGATCACCGGTTGTCGGTATCTTGCCGTAGCTTGACGTCGACTAGGTGGTAGGTTGTTGTAGACATTGTCGTAGGGGGGGTCCAGTCGCTGTTTTTTCGGCGATCTGCTACGACTATGACAGTCGCCGAAAAAATTGCCAAAGTGGGACAGGCCCTTTACCGTGAGAACTATAAGATCATGATAGGTAGGGTAAATAGATAGGGAAATGCATTTTTTTTCCAGTGGATCTTGGCGGACCGAGCACAAGTGTTTAGCAAAATGGCATGAAGAATGATCCTGACCCGAAACGTCACCTATCCATGTTCTCCAGGGATGCTGCCTGACCTGCTGGGTTACTGCAGCATAAAAGTCTTTTACCCCAGAGTTGGGGAATCTAGAACCAGAGGGAGTAGGTTTAAGGCGAGGGGTTAAGATTTAATAGGAACCCGAGGGGTAACTTATTTACACAAAGGGTGTTAGGTGTGTGGAAAGAGCTGCCTGAGGAGTTAGTTGAGGCAAGTACTATCGCATTGCTTAAGAGACAATTAGACAGGTACATGAATAGGATAGGTTTAGAGGGATATGGGCCAAACGCAGGCAGGTGAGACCAGTGTAGATGGGATATGTTGGTCGGTGTGGGCAAGTTGGGTAAAAGGTCCTGTTTCCACACTGTGTGACTTTCTCTATGGTAGACTGCAGGAAACCAGGTGCTATCACAATGTTTAAAATACATTTGGATAGGTACATGGTGGTGCGTGCTCTGATCTGTTCTGAACCTTCTCATACCTCTGGTTTCTCTCTCCCCTGACTCTCTGAGGAAGGGTCTCGACCCGAAACATCACCTATTCCTTTCCTACACAGAAGCTGCCTGATCTACTGAGTTACTCCAGTATTTGGATTCCATGTTAGGTTTAGATAGATATGGGCCAAACAGAGGCTGGTGGGATTAGTGTAGATGGGGCATGTTGGACGACATGGGAAAGGATGGGAAGTGTGGAGGGGAAAAATGGTGGGGGGTTTAGTTGAAGGTTACCTAAAATTGGAGAATACATTCATCCCATTGGGTTGCAAGCAACCAAAGCGGAATATGAGGCGCTGTTCCTCCCGTTTGCGTGTGGCCTTGCTCTGGCAAGGGTGGAAGCCCATGACAGAAAGGTCAGTGTGGGAAAGGGGAGTTCAAATGGTTAGCAACTTGGAGACCCCATAGGCCTTGGCAGACTGAGCACAAATGTTCACTAAAATGGTATGAAGAAGGGCCCGGACCCGAAACGTCACCGAGTTACTCTGAGTTATTTCAGCACTTTGTGTGTTTCTTTGGTATAAACCAGCATCTTCAGTTCCTTGTTACGACAGCATGAAATGAACTTGTAAATGAAATACCTTCCTGAAGATGCAAGTTATATCCAGTGGAAGCGGCAGGCAGAGTTAAACAAAACCACGACAAAGAAAATCAGTTGAATATGGGCATCAATATTGAAGGGACTGCAGATACTTATTCATCAAGGTACCAAGGTACCGAGGTACCAAGGTCTAAGCGGAAGCTCAGAGGGGATAGAGCCTTTTCTGTTGCTGCTCCGGCACTCTGGAACACCTTGCCGCTGCACATCAGACAGGCCCCCTCACTGTCCATCTTCAAATCCTCCCTAAAAACACATTTTTATTCTTTGGCTTTCGACACTGGCTGAGGCATTGCTCCTGTTTTTAGTGCTTTTAATGTCTTTTAATTTTTAGTGTGTTTTTTATAGTCCTTCGTTTTATGGTTTTAATGGTTTTTAATTGTTTGTAATAGCTTTTTGTTCATGAGTTCTCATGTACAGCACTTTGTGGCAACTGTAGTTGTTTAAAGTGCTTTATAAATAAAGTTATTATTATTATTATTATCAAAAAAGGCACAAAGTGCTGGAGTAACACGGCACTATTCTTTCTCCAGTTATCACTCAAAAATAAAAACACCCTCACCTGCATCCACCTATCACTTAATGTAACAAAAAGGAACTGCAGATACTGGTTTATACCAAAGATAGACACAAAGTGCTGGATTAACTCAACGGGTCAGGCAGCATCTCAGGAGAAAATGGATAGGTGATTTTCGGGTCGGGACCCTTCTTCACACTGATTGTGGTGGGGCAGAGGGGGCAGAAAACTGGAAGGCTCCCGACCCGAAATGTCACCTATCCATTTTCTCCTGAGATGCTGTCTGATCCACTGAGTAACTCCAGCACTTTGTATATATCCACCTGTCACTTGACAGGCTTTGTCTCACCTCCGCCTCGCTTCTTGCAAGTCACGGGGAGAACTCGCAAACTCTTTACAGACAACACCCGTAGTCAGGATCAAACCAGTGTCTCCGGCGCTGTAAGGCAGCAGTTCTACCGCTGCACCACCATGCCGCCTACTGTGTAACTGTGTAACTGTTGGTGTCTGACAGCATCAGAGATCCGGTTCCGATCCTGACTACGGATACTGTCTGTATGGAGTTTGAACATTCTCCCCGTGACTGCGTGGGTTTTGTTTGGGTGCTCCGGTTTCCTCCCACACTCCAAAGATGTACAGGCTTGTAGATTAAATGGCTTCGGTAAAAAAAATTGTAAATTATCCCTAGCATGTAGGATTGCTGGTCATCGTGGACTCGGTAGGCTGAAGGGCCTGTTTCCACGTTGTATCTCTACAGTCTAAAGTAAAGTCTATAGTATAAAGAATAGGGTTGAAAAATAATCAAAGTATTACATCAAGATATTATGACAGTAATGGACCTGAACAAGTAATATTAAAGAAAACAATGATTGTAATCTCTTTAGGTCCTTTTAATCTCACACAAAAGTAAACATCATATTTCATTTACCAATAGGAGATTTTTGTCCACATTGCTCTGCAATTTCATTACGATTGGGAGAGCTGCACTAACACTGAAGTAGGCTAACGTTCAAAATTTGACAGAGCCACATTAAGTGATCAAATGAAAAGCAAAACCTGATATATTGCAGGAAAAAATGCTGCCCGGAAATGATCCCGAGAATTTAAATGCCATTTGCACAAGATTACATCGCCTCAGGTAATAACACGGGGACACATTAGGCAATTAGTACTCAGAATACTCCAGCAGATTAGGTCCTTGGGGTAAAACAACAGAGAAAAGGTATCCAGTGTGTCGATGAAGAGAAGCAGCCTTCCGAGCACATTGCTGCCAGCGGGCCTCTTAATTGCTTTCATTCTGCCATCGGTAATTTGCAGGCAATTTCGAAAAGTTAATGAAATTTCAAATTAACAATAGCAAATAAAAGTCTCAGCTGCCCTGGAAATATGTACGGCGGATAATTTGCGCAGGGAGCCTCCGAACACGGTGTCATTTTGCAACGGTTGGTAGAACCACGGACCATAGAGCCATCCGGCACAGGAGCTCCGCTGCGGTAGAGTTGCTGCCCCACAGTCAGCTCTGAAGAAGCGTCCTGACCCAGAAATGTTGCCCATCCATGTTCTCTCCAGAGACCCTCTGAGTTATTCCATCACTTATTGTCTTTTCCTTTACAGATTAACTGGGGCTGCATGGTGGCGCAGCGGCAGATTTGCTGCCTTACAGCGCTAGAGATTCTGGTTCGATCCTGACTGCGGGTTGTATCTGTACCGTGTTTGCACGTTCTCCCCTTGACCGCGTTGGTTTTCTCCAGGGGCTCCGGTTTCCTCCCACATCTTTGGAGTGTGGGAGCCAACCGGAGCACCCATGGAAAACCCACACGGTCACGGGGAGAATGTACAAACTCCATGTGGTCCCGTAGTCAGGATGGAGCCCCGGGTCTCCGGCGCTGTAAGGCAGCAACTCTACTGCTGCGCCACCATGCCGCCCCATTTAGGGCACCACAAAATACAGCAGGGATAATTTGCTCTTGATCATCGAGCTGACAACATGAACAAAGAACGACATACCAACACATGGGCAAATATGACCACTGCATCAATGCTGCTTCGTTCACTATAACATCAGTGCTGTTAGGAAACATTAGCAAGTGGGGAACTTTATTGTTGGTATATATAGAACAAGGGGGAGGGAACTTCTCTTGTGATGGATGATATTCTTTCAAAGGAATTGCGCCACTCGAGAATTTTCTCTAATGATGTGTCTGACTAACATTGAATGCAAAAATAAATCAATTCGTAAAGTCAGCGGCAGTGAAATGTAATCGTGATTAATATTTGATGATTTTCTTTACATGCATACATACACGTTTACTCATGGCAAAGATCGACACAAAATGCTGGAGTAACTCAGTGGGTCAGGCAGCATCTCTGGCGAAGAAGGATGGGTGACATTATTGGTCAGAAAACCTTGGTTTTGGCGATGTGAAAGTTGTGGATGGGGAATAAACTGTCGGCGAGAAAAGGCCAGATCAAACCAGGGCCAGCAACAGACGACCTCAGGAAGGGTGGAGCCCACAATGGCCCATAGTTAGCTGGGGAAGGTGTAACAACAAGAGGGATACAAGGATGAGACCTGTGGAGCTGGTAGGATGACTTGGTTGAGGAGAAGGGAGGAGAGGGAACGCAGGAGTTACTCGAAGTTAGAGAAATATATATATATACTAGACTAAGTGGGACCCGTTGGGTCCCAGCATCACATGGGAGGGCTGGTCACCAACGCAATATTCCACCTCTCCACCAATTCCAATACTGCTCGCCAGTGGGGGGGGGGGGGGGGGGGTGTCTGTTGCGCTATCATGGGTGTTGCGGTCTGAAGGTACTGGTTTCCAGAGGGCTAGTATAGACATTGTGGGCCGTATGGATGCTTGGGCAGGCATCCAACTGTTGCAACGATTTTAAAAGCCAAGCCAAGGCAAACAATTGGGCTGCAGCCACCCGACAACCAAAATTCATTTTGTGAACACAAACTTGTCAAAAGGTAGAGGCAAACAATTGGGCTGCAGACACCCGACAACCAAAATTCATTTTGTGAACACAAACTTGTTAAAAAGGGCTACAGCCACTTTACAGCCGCATCGAGGGGATTCACCGTGGAGTAGTCGTGCGTTCAGTGTTATTCGCAGCTCAGAGAGCCGTGACCTTCTCGCTTCCTGGTCTGGCAGAGACTGAGAGAGGCACGACACTTCCTGGTTTTATAGTCCCTCCCCCTGCCGCCAGCGGGGGCAGCTGAGAGAATGGGGAATTTTGTAAAAACATTAATGTCTCTCTCATTTTTCATCGACGGAACAAATCCTCCGCACTCATATGGCGGAGGGGGGCTCTGAGCGAGGTGACCAAAAATGACGGCCGTAGGTGGCGGCGTTCTCTCGGAAATCGCAGCACAGTCGGCCAAAACCGGTCAAGATCAGATATTTAGTAATATATAGATAGATACCGCTGGGTTGTTATCTGCCCAAGTGAAATATGAGGTGCCGTTCCTCCAATTTATGCGTGGCCTCACTCTGACAGTGGGAAAGGTCAGCTTGGGAGTGGGAGAGGAGTTTTAATGTTAAAAGTCTAATGGCAACTCAGCAAGCCATCGCCGAGATGCATGTGCAGGGATGCTGCAACCTCATTTTACACAACCGAAATGCAGCAGGGTGAATGTTCTTTGCGGCCGTCAACGTTCCCAGGTTTTTTTTTGCAGATCCACAGAGATTCACTGACTGCCAGACCAGGCTACAGCTGTAGCTGGGCTCAGTTGCCGTGCTCTATGTGGAGTCCTGAGGTGAAGTCCAGACTCGCTGAGATACCCCACGCAGGATATGATAAGGATTCTGAGCCTGGAATCCCATGGGATTCTCGACAGGCAAATTATTCTGTTACTTTGCTTCAGTTTAATGCTGCAAATTATTTATTTACGTCGTAATGAATAAAATCCTTCAGAGCCACCCTATGACCAACTAGAGAGTGGTCCTGACCTCCCATCTACTTTATTGGAGACCTTCGAACTATCTTTAATGGGGCTTTACTGGACTTTATCTTGCACTAAACATTATTCCCTTTAACCTGTATCTGTACATGTGGACGGCTTGATTGTAATCATGTATCGTCTTTTAGCTGACTGGATAGCACGTAACAAAAAAGCCCTTTGTACCTCGATACGTGACAATAAACTCAACTCAACTAAACCACACCAAACCCAACCCAACCCGATCAAAACCAATCCAAACCAAACCAAAGCTTGGCTCCATCGAATATCCATTCCCAGCTAGAACGTCTGGCCGGATGGGTGAGGGGTGGGGGTAGAGGAGTGGGGCCTTAGGCCCACCTGCCACACAGCCCCAACTTGTTACTGAACTCCGGGGCATGAAGGTTAGTTAGGTTAGCTCTCCATACTGGTACAATGGTGGGTGACAACTCCACCCAAGGAGGCAGATCATAAGTTCATAAGTTCTAGGAGCAGAATTAGGCTATTCGCCCCATCAAGTCTACTCCACCATTCAATCGTGGCTGACCTACTTTTCACTCCCAACCTCATTCTCCTGCTTCTCCCCGTAACCCCTGAGATCAGATAAAACGCAACCAGAGCAAACCCTGCAGTTCTAAATCTCCGCCAACTCTGAAAGTTGAGGTCTTGTTTAGACTTTAGTGATACAGCATGGAAACAGACCCTTCGGCACACTGATTCCACGCTGACCAGTGATCACCCCATACACTGGCACTATCCTACACATTAGGGACAATTACCAATTTTTATCAAAAGCAATTAACCTACAAACCTATACGTTTTGGCGTGTGAGAGGAAACAGAAGCACCCAAGGAAATACCACACAGTCACAGGGTGAACGCAAACACTCTGTATAGACAGCATCCAGAATCATGATTGAACCAGGATCTCCATATAATAACAATTACAGCACGGAAACAGGCCGGTGTTGTAAGGTCTCTGGTGCTGTAAGGCAGCAACTCTACCGTTGTGCCACTGTGCAGCCTCAGTTAATCTGTAAACGAAAAGACAATTTGTGCTGGAGTAACTCAGGGGGTCAGGCAGCATCTCTGGAGAACATGGATGGGCAACATTTCTGGTCAGGATGCTTCTTCAGTACCAACCCGAAACATCACCTATCCATGTTCTGCAGAGATGCTGCCTGACCCGCTGGGTTTCTTCAGCAGTTATTGTCTTTTCGTTTACAGATGAACTGAGGCGGCACAGTGGCACAGTGGCACAGCGGTAGAGTTGTAGCACTTGTTTTTTTGTCAAACCAGCATCTTCAGTTCCTTGTGTCCAGTTATTCTGTGTATGGACATACTCTGCAAAGGGTATAACTTGGGGGCATTATTTTTGACTTTATATTACCATCTTCCATTTTTTTGTCTGCTTTTTTTTTTAACTATACACTGAACTTTTGTTTTGTTATTTATTATGGGTTTTACAGTGTACTATGTTCATCACATATCTGTTGTGCTGCCACAGGTAAGAATTTATTTGTTCCGTTTCGAGACACTTGACAATGAAACACCCTTGACACCACTGCCCATTCTACAGATGTGACTTATCCCCTGAACATCAGGATAACCAGGACACCTTTATTGTACATCTTCCATTTTAATTTTGACAAAAATGAAATAGAAAGGGAGAAAAAGAGCAAGAAAGAGAGAGTGAAAAAGCGAGTGAATGTGTAAACTCCTAAACTATCAAAGAGTGTAGTCGGAGAGTGAATAAGTAAAAACTTGAAAAAAGTAGAAAGACAAAAACGAAAAATAATAAAAAGAAAAGAGAAAAAAAAAGACCAAAACGTGTTGATATACCTACTTCGTTTCTCATCACACCCATTACCCAGTCCGTAAAACGGTTTAATTCCAAAGTTGTGTTGCACCATATTATGTTTGTAATGAGTCAATGAAAGGAGACCATATCTTTAAAAATTGCTCTGATTTTCCTGCTAAGACGAGTCTCATATCTTCAAGATGTAGCGTCTCAGACATGCTTATGATCCACATTTCAAAAGTTGGGGTGGATGCATTTTTCCAAAATTTAAGTATGAGGTTTTTTTTGCCATTATCAGGCCATAATTGAGGAAAAGTCTTTGAAATATTGATAGCTCAGAGCAGGCTCCTGTTGTTCCAAAAATAATCAATTCTGTATGGGGGTCCAGTTTTGTTTTTAATAATTTTGAGAAGATTTCAAAAATTCCTTTCCCAAATTTATGAAGTTTTATGTAAGAGGCAAAGGAGTGTGTTATAGTTGCTTCTTGAAATAGACATTTGTCGCAGATAGGAGATACATTTGGAAAAATGTTGTTCAATTTAGTTTTTGACTAATATAGTCTGTATAGTATTTTAAATTGGATTAGAATACGTCTTACATTACTCGAACAATTATGTATATATAAGAGATATTTTTCCCATCTGTCTTTGGGGATTTTTAGGCTTAATTCCTGGTCCCACTCTCTTCTAATTACATCTGACGATGGAGCTTCTATATTTAGAAGGATATTGTACAAGTAAGATATTCATTTATTTGACTCTGCATTTCTATTCATGCCTTCGTCCAATATATCTGGCAACAGAGTTTGGTATTCGTGGGTATATGTTTTCAAATAATCTCGAATTTGAGGATATCTAAAATATTGATTACCTTTCAGATTGTATTTCAACTGTAATTTCTGGAATGATAGGAGGTTTCCCATTTCGTACAAATCTCCAACCTTTTTAATTCCTAGTCTTTCCCAATGAATTAACGTTTTATCTATAATACATGGTTTGAACGATGGGTTATTAGCTATTGGAGAAAGAAGAGATAGATTTCTTAGTTTAAGAGTAAATTTTACTTGTCTCCCAGATTCGTAAAGTGCTGTGAATAATCGGATTTTTCTTGTATATTGTATTCTTCAACTTTATTGGGGAGAGAAGGATCGTGCCTGTGTTAAAGGCGAACAATCCTCTCTCTCCATTACTAACCAGCCTACCTGTTGACATGAATATTCACTGCCCAATAATAGTACAAGAAATTGGGGAGCGCCAATCCGCCAATTTCTTTGGGTTTACATAAATGTTGTCTATGAATTCTGTGTGATTTATAATCCCAAATAAAGTTTGTAATCTGGGAATCAAGTTTTTTTTTAAGTTTTTAGATAAATATATCGGTATTGATTGAATTAAATAGAGAATTTGTGATAGGAAAATCATTTTTATGGCATTTATTCTGCCTATTAGAGACATCGGAAGTGCTTTCCAGAATTGAATAAGAGCGTTTAATTTAGTAACTAAGGGCAGGAGGTTTGCATTGAATAAAGAATTATATTTTCTGGTTACTTGGATACCCAGATATTTCAATTTTTCTGTCGCAATTCTGCAAGGAAATTTTAAAAGGTGTGTCGCCTCTTGGGATTATATCGGCATGATTTCACTTTTATTCCAGTTTATTCTATATCCTGAGAAAGAACCGAATTCCTCTATTAGATTTAATATATTTGGTATACTAACTTGAGAGTCTGTAATGTATAATAATACATCATCTGCATATAATGATATTTTATTATTGGAATGTTTAGTATTATAGCCGTGAATATTCGGATGTATTCTTATACTTTCCGCTAAGGGCTCTATCACAAGGGCAAATAGCAGGGATGATAATGCGCATCCCACATTGCCGATTTTTTGGGTGACTCCCGGCGACTGTCATAGTCGTAGCAGGTTGCCGAAAAACCGGTGACTGGAGCCTCCTACAACAATGTCTACGACAATGTCCACAACAACCTACCTCCTAGTCGACATCAATCTACAGACAACCAGCAACCCATAGGAGATCCACCTACGACCACACCTACGACAACCTACGTCCACCCACGACAAGAATAAGACAATTCAGTCGCCGCTATCTGTCGCCAGTTGACGTAGGTAGTCGGCAATTGAATTCACCGGTCAGCACCGGCGACAACCTACGTCATCGTCATCCTGGCGACAACCTACGACTGCACCTACGTCAGGAGAAGTCAAGCTATGCTCATTGGTGACAAACCAACTGTCGCCGAAAAGTTTTGAACATTTCAAAATCCAGCGGCAAACAGAAAAATGCTACGATTTTTGGGCGACTGAGGAGACGACTCACGACCATACAGTCGACACCCCGGTGACCATGTGGCGACAGCCTAAAGCCTGAAAAATCGCCTAAAAAAAATCGCCTAGGTGGGACAAGGGCATTAGAGAGCAGAAATTATTCGCACAGTTATGAGTGTAAATGGAGTATAGTACGGGGCACGGAACCATGACTAATTAATATATAGGGGTCTGACGTGGGGCCGAGAAAGAAGTGGGACCTGGTGGAGGGCCACCAAGAACAAAAGAGGACCAAGAGGGGAACCGCCAAGAACGAAGAGAGACCTGGCAGGGAGAGGGGGGAAGCCTGCGGCGACAGGCAGTAGATAGGACTGTTCAGTTCTCTGTAGCTTTGTCGGGGCCAGGCACAAGGTGACACTTATGTTACTGCCTAGGTTGTATGCACAACAAAACAATTCACTGTACCTAGGTAACCCTAGGTATACGTGGCAATCAAGTATCATTCATTCATTCATGCTCCAGGGATGAGTAAAGCCCCAAGGAGGAATAAATGGTGGTCTGGACAATGCCCTTGCTTTTGTACAAAGGATGTTTTCTTTCATCTAAGCAGCCTGCGAAGGCCCAGGTTTTACGCACACTCTCAAAGCTGAGAACTTCAACAAGCTCTGGTGAGTATGAAGACCCAAAACGTCACCTGTCCATATTCTCCAGAGATACTGCTTGACCTGCTGAGATATTCCAGCACTTTGTGTCCTTTTTCTGTAAACCAGCATCTGCAGTACCTTATTTCTACCGATTCAACAAACCTACACTTGCTCAACTGTAGTTTAGAAACTGGCCCTTCGGCCCACCAAATCCATGCTGACCATCATTCAACTAGTTCAGTTATCCCATTTTCTCATCCACTCCCAACACAGTCGGGGCAATTTTACAGAGGCCAATTAACCTACAAACCCACACGTCTTTGGAAACGCACACGGTCGCAGAGAGAACGTGCAAACTACACGCAGACAGCAGCCAAGGTTAGGATCGAACCTGCGTCTGTGGTGCTGAGAGGCAGCAACTCTACCAGTTGCACCACTGTGTGTGTGTAGTCTTGCACTGAACTCTCAAGAGCCATGTAAAGAGTGTTTTATTGTCTTATGACACAACTGAAATTCGTACTTACAGCAGCACAGCAGAATATGGCAACATAGTACCCTGTACTGTGTAAACAATATAATAAATGGAAGAAAAATTCAGTAAAGCTCTCAACCCACATTTGTGATGAAGACTCCTGAAGGCCCAATGATCTTTTCCAGGCAGGAATGCCACAAATTACAGGTTGGCATATTATCAAAGGACTTTAAACACTCGGTATACTAGTTTGCAGTAAACTATCAAACATTAAATGTCATTGCTGAACCTTCGGCAACTTCCTACATTTTAATTAACCTTTTGTGCACGTATGTGTACTTATAGAGATTAAAAATTGAACACTGCAATAGCTTCATCAGCAGAAATAGCAAAATTAAAAGTCACAACAAACGAGAGGTGACCTCGGGCTGTCTGAGATAAATAAGGCTGAAGAACATATAGCTCATCTATCCACAAACAGTCCATTCACTGTCAGAGCAATAAATTACAGCTTGGAAAGCAAAATAGACGGGAATTTCATTTGCACTCAAAGCTTTATTCCAAATGTGATTTGTGATGGAAGGAACTGCAGATGCTCATCGTTTACAACAAAGATAGACACAAAAAGCTGGAGTAACTCAGCGGGTCAGACGGCATCTCTGTAGAAAAGGAATAGGTGACGTTTCGGGTCGAGACAGTCTGAAGAACGGCAAGATGCTCCAGCTTTTTGTGTCTATCTTCTAAATGTGATTCCAATTCCATCAGTCTCGACCCGAAATGTCACCCACTCCTTCTCTCCAGAGACAATTTCCTTGAACTGCAATCTCACAATTCAGTTTTAATGAGTTTGCTTCAATGATTTCTGATATCATCTGAACCCGAATCAGATTACAGATTTCGATTCAATTATTTCCCGTTGATTTCAAACGTAACACAATTTCGCCTGCCAGGAATACTGTGGTAATGTTCATGGAGGTGTGGATATGTACAGCATGGAAACAGGCCTTCCGGCCCAACCAGTCTGTTCCATGATTGAGACTTGAGATTTTAGAGATACAGCGAGGAAGCAGGCCCTTCGGCCCACTGAGTCCGTGCCGACCAGCAATCAGCCTGTACACTAGCACTACCCTACACACTAGGGACAATTTATAATTTTACGTCTTTTGGGATGTGGGAGGAAACCAGAGCACCCGGAGAAAATCCACACGGTCACAGGGAGAATGTACAAACTCCATACAGACAGCGCCCATAGTCAGGATCGAACCAGGGTCTCTGGCGTTGTAATGCAGCAACTCAAACACTGCGCCACTGTGCTGCTCCAATGTCTATATGAGGTAGTCCATTTTGCCAACATTTGGCCCATATTCCTCCACACCTTTCCTATCGTCATGTTTTAGACATTGTAATTGTATCTGCTGCCTCTCCAGCTTCCTCTAGCAGCCTGTTCCACACAACAACTGGGTTAAAGGTTGCCTTTCAGATTTATTAAAAAAAATTCCTCTCCCACTTTCAATATCTGCCTTCTAGTTTTAGACTCCTCTACCTTGGGGAAAAGGCTGTGACCATCCACCTTATGATTATATGCATCTCTATACAGTCACCCCTCCTTCTCCCAAAATCAAGGGTAAAAAGTCCCAGCCTATCCAGCCTCTCTGACTAACTCAAGCTCTCCAGACACACAGTTAGATAGATTCTTGATTAGTGCGGGTACTAGGGGTTATGGGGAGAAGGCAGGAAAATGGGGTTAGGATGGAGAGATTGGTTGGCAGAGTAGACTTACATAGAAACATAGAAACATAGAAAATAAGTGCAGGAGGAGGCCATTCGGCCCTTCGAGCCAGCACTGCCATTCATTGTGATCATGGCTGATCGTCCCCAATCAATAACTTGATGGGCTGAATAGCCTAATTCTGCTCCTGTCACTTATGAACTTATGACATAATGTTTTCTGCATCCTTTCCAGCTTCATGACATCCTACCAATAGCCAGGCAACCAATAATGCACACAATACTCCAAGTGTGGTCTTATCAATGACTTGTACAGACGGCCAAATCCCTTCTTCACCACAATCCACCTGTGTCACCACTTTGAGGGAACTACGTAACCCTATCCCAAGGTCTTGATGCTGCACAACACTCTCCAGGGATCCACCATTGACTATGTAATCCTGCCCTGGTTTACCCAACCAAAAATGCAACAGCTTGCATTGTTCAAGTTAAATTCCATCTGCTATTCCTTGGGCTATTTCCATTTCATCCACTTCCCTCCATAGTTGCTGCCTTACCTGCTCTGTTCCTCCAGCAGTTTGTTTTTTACTCAAGATTTCATCATCTGCAATCATAGAGTCATACAGTGTGGAAACACGATCTTTGGCCCAACAGATTCGTCCCACTTTGGCCCAACAGGTTTGTCCCACTTTGACCAACGTGCTCCATCTACACTAGTCCCACCTACCTGCATTTGGCCTGTATCCCTCTAAACCTGTTCTATCCATAAGCCTGTCCAATTGTTTCTTAAACATTGCAATAGTACCTGCCTCAACTACCTCGTCCGACAGCTCGTTCCATATACCCACCACCCTTAATGTAAAAAAATTACCCTTCAGTTTCCTATTAAATCATTTCCCCTCACACTAAAACCATGTAATCTGGCTCTCGAGAATCTACCCGATCTATTCCACTCATGATCTTGTACACCTCTCAAGAATAAGATCACCCCTCATCCTCCTGCGCTCCAAGGAATAAAGTCTGAGGCTGCTCAACCTCTCCCTGCAGCTCAGACCCTTGAGTTTGGCACCTTCCTCATAAATCTCTGCAACCTTTCCAACATGACAACATCTTTCCTATAACATGGTGACCAGAACTGAACTAAATGATGCTTGAAGTTATCTCTGTGAAGTTAACACTGAGATCGATAATTTGTCATAGGATAGGATTGATATAGGATTGGTATTAAGGAAAAAACATACAAAGTGCTTGAGCAACTCAGCAGGTCAGGCAGCATCTCTGGGGGACATGGATAGGCAACGTTTCGGGTGGGGACCCTTCCTCTAATTGTAGTTGGGTGGAGAAAGCTAGAAAAGAATTGTGGGAAGGACTCAGCCTGGCAAGTGATTGTAGTAGAGGGGAAGAAAGCTAGTATCACTAATGTGGCACAGTGGCGCAGTGGTAGCGTTGCTGTCTTAAATGATCGGTGGTCGACGCGGACTTGGTGGGCTGAAGGGCCAGTTTACACGCTATATCTCTAAAGTCTAAAGTCACTTGCCGGGCTTTAAACCATTCATACCACTTTTCCAGCTTTCCCCCCCCCCCCTGCCCACCCCCACCACAATCGGTCTGAAGACAGGTCCCAACCCGAAACATCATCTATGCATATCCTCCAGAGATGCTGCCTGACCCACTGAGTTACTCCAGCACTTTGTGATTTTAACTTGTAAACCAGCATCTGTAATTCCTCGCCACTCCATTGGTATCAAGGAACGTGGTTGAGAGGCACAGAATGATGAGCAAGTGCAGTTAAACCAATATCTGCCAAACAACCCCGATGGGCTGAAATCTCAGCTGAGTCTAACAGGGTGCCGCCATTTTGTGTTAGGATTTCTAGCTCAGTAAACAAAAACAAGAAGACAAATGTTGATGCCTCATTAGTTATTCATCAGACTTCTGTGGCACATGATGCATATTCTGCCAATATAAGATGAGTAGACTGCTCATAAATAGGAATAGCAGGAAATGAAGCAGCCTTTTTGTAGCTGCCGGACTTTGGCACACACTTACCACACTTCCTCCTCATCCACTTCCAATGAAGGAGGCCTGGAACTTGTGAGTGCTGGTGCACGATTCCCAAAAGGTTAATTTGCAAGTTGAGTCGGTAGTAAGGAAGGAAAATGCAATGTTAGCAGTTATCTTGAGAGGACTAGGGATGTAATGCTAAGGCTTTATAAGGCATTGATCAGACTGCATTTGGGGTATTGTGAGCAGTTTTGGGCCCCTTATCTGAGGAAGGATGTGCTGGTATTGGAGACAGTCCACAGGAGGTTTATGAGAATGTTCCTGGGAATGATTGGGTTAGCATATGATGTGCGTTTGATGGCTCTGGCCCTGTACTCGCTGGAATTTATATCTTATAGCTACGCCCTCTCGTGTTGGATATTTCCATCTTGGGAAAAAGGTTCTGACTGTCTACCCTATCTTTGCCTCTCATAATTTGACATACTTCTATCAACCAGTTCTGTCAACTAATAGGCGGGAGAAAGCAGGAAGGGTGGTGAGGGCAGGACAAAGCCTGGCAAGTGATAGGTGGATACAGGTGAGGGGGGTGGGGGGTTGTCATCAAATGGTTGGACAAAGGCCAGAGAGGAAAAGACAAAAGGATGTGGGAAACTGAGATCAGGAGAGAAGAGACTGCCTTGCCCCATCTCTGGTCCTGTTCTATACGCTACTACAATCAATCTGACGAAGCATTCTGACCAGAATCGTCACCAATACATGTGCTCCCGAGATGCTGCCTGCCCCGCTGAGTTACTCCAGCACTTTGTCTCTTTTTTTTTGTAAAGTGCCTTTTGCAGTTCCTTGTGTCTAATTAATGCATGTGCCTGGACATGATCTACATCTGTCCATTCCCTGTCTGTTCATGTGCCTGTCTGACTTGCCTTTTAAACTTTGCTATCGGATCTGCTCCCACCACTTCTGACAGTGTGTTCCAGCTACTTACCCCTCTTTGTAAAAGACTTGCATCTTAAATATCCAGTAAAGTTTCCCCTCACATTGCCCCTCCCACTGGGTGGCACAGTGGCACAGCTGTGCACTAAAGTCCCTCTTGAGTGTATTGCAACTTCTCCTATACTTCTCAAGGGATTCGCTTGATTTCAGCTGCCCATACCCGATAGATGCCTCCATTTTCCTGACAAGTGAGCCACTTGCCCAGCCTCATTTCCCAACAGGAGGTCCAGAGTTTCCTCCTCTCTAGTGCAGCCATCTACATATTGTTTGAGAAAAACCTTCCTGGATACAGAATGGGCAGCACCGTGGTGCTGCAGTGGAGTTGCTGCTGCACAGCGCCGGAGACTCGGGTTCGATCCTGACTACGGGTGCTGTCTGCAGGGAGTTTGTACGTTCTCCCTTTGACACTCTGTCTCTCTACATTAAATAAAAATTAAAACTATGCCCTCTAGTGTTGATGCAGAGACATAAATCTTATCCATGACCCTGCATTAATAATTTATGCTGTTGGATTCCATTTAAGGGCGTGTCCCACAAAGGCGATTTTTAGGCGACTGCCGGCAACAGTCACAGTTGTAGCGGGTTGGCGAAAATCCGGCTTCTCTGGACTCAACCTATGACAAATGTCTACGACAAGCTACCACCTAGTCGACGTCAAGCTACGACAAGCTACATCAACCGGCGACACAATTCCTCGCGACTTGGGACATCCACCAACGACCACACCTGCGACAACCTACAACAACCTACGACAACTGACGTTAACTTACGTCCACCCGCAACAGGATACGACAAGCTACGACCATGTCGGCGACAGCTGAAGACAACTAAAGGCAATTCAGTCGCCGGTTGACGTAGGTTGACGTAGGTAGTTGCCAATGGAATTCACCGGTCAGCACCCGGCGACAACCAACGTCACCTGGCATCATCCAGGCGACAGCCTACGATAGCACCTACGACAGGAGAAGACAGGCAACGTCAAGCTCACTGTCGCCGAAAGGTTTTGAACATTTCACAATCCAGCGGCGACAAGAAAAAAGTTACGACACTTGAGGAGACAACTCATGACAATACAGGCGTCACCCCGCGACCATGTGGCGACAACCTATTTTGCGGCTGTCACCGAAAAAAATCACTTAAGTGGGACAGGCCCTTAACGTAACCATTTTGTTACAGTAAGTGTTAACCACTTACTCATGCTCTTAAATTACTACCTAAGCTTTTTCATTTCCTCTTAAACCAAGTCCACCTCTGTCCAAGACACCCATCCCAACATTTTATACCCTGATTACAAACCTTAGTTAAGCTTAACTTCAGAGAAAAATCATGGAAACTGGCCTTTTAACTTACCGAGTCCACTCCAACCATCGATCACACCGTCACAATAGTCCAAGCGTCAAGAGTGTTTTATTGTCATATGCCCCAGATAGAACAAAGTCATTCTTACTTACAGCAGCACAGAATATGCAATTTCTGTTCTGTGCTATCCTACTTTCCCAACCACTCCCTATACACTCGGCACCATTTACAGAGGCCGATCCACCTACCAACCTGCACATCTTTGGCCTGTGGGAGGAAACTGGAGCACCTGGAGGAAACCTACACGGTTACAGGGAGAATGTGCAAACTCCCTGCAGGCAGCACCCGAGGTCAGGATCAAAGCCAGGTCTCTGGAGCAATGAGGCAACAGCTTTACTAGCTGCTCCTCTGCACTGCCCACAAAGTCCATTTTGTTTCAAGCTCCTAAGAGCCTCAGCAACCTCTTTGTGCCTTGTGTGGTGAAGACTGACTTCTACTTCAACAGCATTGCCTACACTTCTGGCAGTTAATCGTTTTGGGATGTTCAAAGGTTGTGAAAACAAGGGCTTCTTTCTTCCATATATTGTCTTATCGATCGCACAGACAAATGGTGTTTATGCGTCAAAGCAGCAAATGTCTTCATTGAGTTAATTGTCAAGGATTTGCAGTGACTTGGAGGACAGGTTTATCAATGGTGAAGAAACACAATCAATTTACCATCAAACCACTGCAGGTTCTGACTGCCAATCACTTCTGCCATAGTTTCTGCTGAGATTTATGCCATAAGAATACGTGGATTCTTGAAATTACTGACAAAGTATTTAATTTAAAAATAATCTTCCCAGTAACACCTTCAGGAGTTGAATAATATATTGTTTTGTTTCTTGTGAGACACCATTAAACCTTGGATCTCACAAAGGCTCCACCTGACATACATTTGTCCAGAATAGCAATTGTGTTTTCCAATTTCTTATACACTTTAATTGCTTTTCGTGTTAACTTTTTGTGCTGATAAATGTGTTCATGTTGGAAATCCCTTAGCGGCTGTGGTGCATGTGGATTAAAAAAAATCAATACCATGTTCCTGTAGTCATTTTATTTTTCCTTGTGTTTTCTTTGAGTTATCTGTTTGGCTACTGTTTCCTTATCTCTTGTTTTATTCCTTGCATCCTTTCTGCTATCTCTTTTATTTTTCCCCATTTTCCACAATTGCCTGCAATTTCCATTTAAAAAAAAATATTTATAATAAATCTGTCATCCCTTCTCTCTACCCCATTCCCCACCTCACCCAATATTTTTTCCTTAATATTATTTTCCCGTTTCAAGCACGGTAAGAACTCCTTGGAAATGTAGTGCTGATAGACTTGCAGATTTTCCGTAGTTTTGGATGTAATGAAAACTCTGCCAATAAGGCACACCAACGCCTCTTCATCCTCAGAAGACAGAAAATTCAGCATGTCTTCAATGACTCTTATGGGCCTGTCCCACAGGCGATTTTTTAGGCAACTACAGGCGACTAGTTTGTCGCCATATGTTCGCCAGTGGTGGCTGGGAGTAGTCTCCTCAGTCGCACAAAAAGCCGTAGCGTCTTTCTGGTCACCGCTAAATTTTCAACATGTTGAACATTTTTCGGCAACAGTGGGTTCGACGCCAATGAGTGTAGCTTGACTTCTCCTGACGTAGGTGCTGTCGTAGGTTGTCGCCAGATTTACGGCGACCTGCTACGACTTTGACAGTCGCCGGCAGTTGCCTAAAAAATCAGCAAGTGGGACAGGCCCATTACAAACCTCTATAGATGCACCATTGAAAGCATACTGAAGATAGACACAAAGTGCTGGAGTAACTCAGCAGGACAGGCAGCATCTCAGGCGAGAAGGAATGGGTGACGTTTCGGGTCGAGACCCATCTTCTGAAACGACTAGCTAGACATTTCAGACGACCCAAAACGTCACCCATTTCTTCCCTCCAGAGATGCTGCCAGTCCCGCTGAGTTACTCCAGCTTTTTGTGTCGATCTTCGGTTTAAACCAGCATCTGCTGTTCCTTCCCTCACATAGAAAGCATACTGCCAGGTAGCATCACAGTTTGGTTTGGGAAGAGCTCTGCCCAAGACCGCAAGGAATTGATGAGAGTTGTGGCCCAGTCCAGCACACAGATTAGACACCCCACTATTGACTACATCTACACTTAACACTGCTTCAGAAAAGCAACCAACATAAAGAGGGCTTGTCACACCCCGGTCATTCCTTCTCTTTACTCCCGTCCAGCAGAAGGAACAGAAGCTTGAAAGTGTGCAGCATCAGACTTGGGAACAGCTTCTTCCCCTCCATTATCAGGGTTCTGAACGGCCCTTCTATAATTTAGAGTACTGCCCAATTCATCTCTACCCCTGGCAGGCATTGGACTTTGCTGAGAACTATATTCAGCACTGTGCATCTTCCTCTTTGTTCTACCTATTTCTCTTGATTGTATTTATGTGTAGTATCTGACGAATGGATAACAGGCAATACAAAGCTTTTCACTGGTCACTGTTCAGGCACCTTGCAGAAAACATGTGTTTGAGTGTCTGAAGAAGGGTTTTGACCCGAAATGTCACCCATTCCTTTTCGCCAGAGATGCTACCTGACCCGCTAAGTTACACCAGCATTTTGAGTCTATGTTCAAGAGTCAAGTCAAGAGAGTTTATTGTCATGTGTCCCTGACAGGACAATGAAATTCTTGCTTTGCTTCAGCACAACAGAACATATGAGGCATTGACTACAAAACAGATCAGTGTGTCCATATACCATTATGTACGTAAATACACACATGAATAAATAAACTGATAAACTGCAAATAATAGATAATGGGCTATTAATGTTCAGAGTTTTGTCCGAGCTATTGTCCGAGTTTTAGACGTTCTGCTTTGAAATAACGCCTTTGTTCTTTTAATACCAAAGCTTGATTTACGCTCTGGTATTTTTTGAATAACGCGCTCAGATTTACAGCTGACAATTTACTCGCGTTTTTGTTTAAGAAGGAACTGCAGATGCTGGAAAAATCGAAAGTAGACACAAAATGCTGGAGAAACTCAGTGGGTGAGGCAGCATCTATGGAGAGAAGGAATAGGCGATGTTTCGGGTCGAGACGTTTCGGGTCTGAAGAAGCTGTCTCGACCCTAAACGTCACCTATTCCTTCTCTCCATAGATGCTGCCTCACCCGCTGAGTTTCTCCAGCATTTTTTGTCTTCCTCATGCTTTTGTTGAATTTATTCCTTTTTGAATTACACGTTGCTTTTCAAGCATATAACCCCCACATAGAATGCAAGTTGTGTGCACCTGTGTACACGTGTCAAACCTAAACCTATTTCTATTAATACCAAATCACACTTAACATGTTACACAGTATTGTCATGAGTTGGGGAGAAGGCAGGAGAATGGGGTTGGGAGGGAGAGATAGATCAGCCATGATTGAATGGCGGAGTAGACTTGATGGTATAAATGGCTTAATTCTACTCCTATCACTTATGATCTTATGACATGAGTTATCCAATAAATCCCTTGTTAAAATGGGGACAGGATCATAGACTTTAGAGATACAGTGCGGAAATATTCCTTCAGCCCACCGAGTTTGCACCAACCAGCTACACTAGCACTATCTTACACACTAGTGGAAGGAGACCGGAGCTTCTGGAGAAAACCCACATGGTCACAGGGTGAACATGCAAAATCTGTACAGGCAGCAGCCGTAGTCAGGATCGAACGTGGATCTCTGGCGTTGTAAGGCGGCAACTCTATCACTGTGCCACCTTGCCAAAAATATACAATTACTCCAGACTTCTCCTTTGGCTGCAAACCTGCCCATGCTCCTGATTCCTAGTGTCCCATCCCTAGCTCTGACCACACACCTGGTCCATTGATGAGACACCAGCCCTGGCTGCACTCCTAACGTGGCCACAAGGAGAACATGCAAACTCCACACTGACAGCACCCGAGCTGAGCATCGAACTTGGGTCTCTGGCGCTGTGAGGCAGCAGCTCTACCGACTGCTCCAGGGAAACCTAATTAGGTTTCCACTAATTAGGTCAGGGTACCCCGGTCATGGGTACCCTTTCATTCTATTGCTCCATTACATGTGTGATTCTCCCTTTGCAATATATGGGCCAAGCCCACCCAGGTGCACTGACCATGACATCCCTTTAGTTTAAAGATACAGCATGGAAATAGGTCCTTCAGCCCACCTAGTTCACGCTGACCATCACCCACCCACTCACACCAGTTGTACATTATCCAAGTTTCACATCCACTTCCTGAACACTAGGGGCAATTTGCAGAGGCCAATTAACCCACAAACCTGCTCGCCTTTGAGATGTGGGAAGTAACCAGAGCACCCGTAGGAAACCCACAAGGTCACAGGGGAAAGGTGCAAGCTCCACACACCCAAAGTCAGGATCGAACCCGGGTCACAGGTGCTATGAGGCAGGGCTCTAACAGCTGCTCCAAGGAAAACAATATCCTACCAATACTGTTCTGGAGAGAGGACCCTTATCGGGCGAGTTATTTTTTAATCGTTGTACACTTGAATGAATGAATAAAACGGTGGCACGGTGGCCTAACGGTAGAATTTCTGCCTTACAGCACCAGAGACCCGGGTTTGATGCTGACTACGGGTGCTGTCTGTCCGTTCTCCCTGTGACTGCGTGGGTTTTCTCCGGGTGCTCTGGTTTTCTCCTACATTCCAAAGAAGAGCAGGTTTGTAAGTTAGTTTGCTTTTGTAAATTGCTCCTAGTGTGTAGAATAGAACTAGTGTGCGTGTGAATGTTGGTCGGCATGGACTCGGTGTGCCAAAGGGCCTGGCTCCACACTGCGTCTCTAAACTAAATGTATTATCTATGTGTACTATGTATACGGGCCCGCTGCACTGTTGCAAATGACAAATTCATTGCGAAGATGCTGGTATATATCACAACTAAAGACTCTTGATTCTTGACTCCCTTGACTCTTGAACACGTTGAAGTGAAACATTTAAAATTGTTTTATTGCAAAAGGTTCAGAGGGTAAAGCTAAAGTAATGAAATAATCATCCCATTAACAAAATCATGAGAGGAATCGATCGGGTAAATTCCCAGAGATTTCCTAGAGTAGGAGAATCGAGAACCAGAGGACATAGGTTGAAGGTGAGTGGGGGAATATTTAATAGGAACCTGCGGGGTTACATTTTAACGCAAAGGGTGGCGGATTTATGGAACGATCTGCCGGGGGAGGTAGTTATGGCAGGTACTATCGCAACATTTAAAAAACACTAGATTAAGTGGGACCCGTTAGGTTCCTGTCACACGGGATGTCTGGTCCCCCAACGCACCCCGTTCCCCAATGCAATATTCCACCACTCACCCATAGCCCCCAACTGCACAGGAGCGGCTGACGATTTAAAAGTTTAAAATGGCAATAATTTGTAAAATATAAGATTAATGCAAACGCATCTCACTCTTCCCCTTCAGTCCTATATTCCCATCCTCCATTATTCTCCCTCCCTCCACCCTCCACCAACCCTCCTCTGCTTCCACCCCTCATCCCCTCTCCTCCCTCTTCTCCCTCCCCTCCTCCATTACTTCGTCATCCCTCTTCCTATCCCTATCCTCCTCCATTCTCCCTCATCCCCCAGCACCCAGCAGTTCCGCCCCCTCCTCTTCACCCTCTCTCTGTCTCTCTCTCTGTCTCTCTCTCTCTCTCTCTCTCTCTCTCTCTATCTGGTGTGGATCAATGTGCTGCAGGGACAGATTATTGTGGAAGCTTGAAAAGGCAGGGCAGGCTGCAGGAGTCAACGATTCAACCACCTCCCCCAGCCTTACACTCCCAGAGAGATCATTACCATTGAGATTATCCCCGCAGCTGCGGAATTGAAATGAAGGCACAGACATGATAGCAATAAACAGCAGGAGGACTGGTGCTCTCTCCAATACACTGTCGTAGAGCGGGGAGGGGGAGTGAGAGGCCGAGGCTCGCTCCTCTCCCTCCAAGCGGGGCCAGAACTGCGCCGACCCCAGACCTCGCTCCAGCCTCAGCGTCGCAGTCAAATGCCGCACGGCGGGGAGACTTTCGCGGTCCTCCCCCTCCCCGGTGACTGACAGCGGATGCGGCCAATCAGTGCGGCGATGGTCCAGGAAGGGGCTTTACCGTCCCAGCCATGGCGGTCACTCACAGGTGAGGAAACAAATCTGCGTGGTGATGACTGACAGGAGAAGAGATGAATCTGCGCATGCGCAGTTTTAAAGATTTTTAAACCTTAATAACTTTTAAAATATACCATCGATTGGAGCAAAACATGTTGCACTGGTAGCACAGGAGAATGGTGAGGAGGGTGGCGAAAAATTGTGGCGCTATCGTGGACTTTTTTGCGCATATGGAAAAACCACCCAAAGATAACAAGATCAGAGTTTTAGTTATTTTATACAGATGTAGATATATATAGATAGATTTAGACAGGTACATGTCAAAGAGCGGTTAAAAGAGATATGGGCCAAATGTAGCCAGCGGGACTAGTGTAGATGGGACTAGTTTCCCATCTACACTATTTTTGGGCATATCGGGCCAAAAGGCATGCTTCCCTGCTGTATGACTCTAGGACTCTTTAACAATAGTCTGCATCTCCAGCAAAGCAAAGATGTACTTGAGGGGGCGATAAGAAGAAAGGAAGATGCGGAGACAGTGGGCTGTGGGAGAGCTGGGAAGGGGAGGGAAAAGAGGGAGAAAGCAAGGACTACCTGAAATTTGAGAAGTCAATGTTCATACCGCTGGGGTGTAAACTACCCAAGCGAAATATGAGGTGCTGCTCCTCCAATTTACGGTGGGATTCACTCTGGCCATGGAGGAGGCCCAGGACAGAAAGATCGTATTCAGAATGGGAGGGAGAGTTGAAGTGCTGAGTCATCGGGAGATCAGGTCTCCCACAGCCCACTGTCTCCGCCTCTTCCTTTCTTCTTCCCGCCCCCACCACCCCCACATCAGTCTGAAGAAGGGTCTCGACCCGAAACGTCACCTATTTCTTCGGTCCATCGCCTCACCCGCTGAGTTTCTCCAGCATTTTTGTCTAACTTTGATATTTCCAGCATCTGCAATTCTTTAAACACTTCAGTTTGGTATCTTTTTTTCAGTTTTCTTCAATTGAGCGTGGTCATTAGGGGAAAAGGGGAGGTCTTTCACCATATGACATTGGAGCAAAATGAGGCCATTCAGCCCATCGAGTCTTCTCCACCATTCGATCACAGTTGGTCGATTTTACCCTCTCAACCGCATTCTCCTGCCTTCTCCCCATAACCTTGGGCATTGTTAATCAAGAACCTATCAATTTCCGCTTTAAAAATATCCAATGCCTTTGTCTCCACAGCCATCTCTATAGCAATGATTTCCAGATTCACCACCCCATGGTTACAAACATTCCTCCTCATCACTCTTCACCTGGAGGCTATGCATCCACTAATTTGGTCAGACCTATGTCGCATTGCTAGGACTTTTTGTTTTATTACTTTTTTTTTTCAGTTGTTAATGTTATGACATTTTGTTCTATGACTTTTATTCACTTTTTAATTACAAAATCAGCTTCTTTTAGTTAAAACAAGATGCTGGCTTTTGCGACTTCTCAGAGGAATGTGGGAGCACAGATTGTACAAAATTGCTCAGTTAATGAATCATCTGCAAAGATCACTCTTGTTTCTCCTGACCATAACCAGCAGACTTGGCTCAACAAAGGAGCAATCTCCTAGCGTCAAAATCAAAGGCGTAAAAGGGGATCATCTCCTGAATTAAGAGTGTGGCTGATGGAGAGAAATTCAGTTCAATAAATCCCCCAGATTTAATGACTGGGAGTGGAAATGATCACAAGTAGCATAAAGCAGAAACAAACTGCTGGATGAACTCAGCGGGTCAGTCAGCTTATATAGAGGCAAAACTAAGGATAGGCATTTTGCCCCTTCAGCACTCATAGAGTCGTAGAGTGATATCGCGTGGAAACAGGCCCTTCGGCCCAACTTGCCCACACCAGCCAAGATGTCCCAGCTACATTAGTCCCACCTGCCTGTGTTTGGTCTGTATCCCTCCAAACCTATCCTATCCATGTACCTGTCTAACTGCTTCTTAAACATTGGGTAGTTCCAGCCTCAACCACCTCCTCTGGCAGCTTGTTCCATACACACACCACTCTTTGTGTCAAATAGTTACCCTTAATATTCCTATCAAATATTTTCCCCTTCACTTTAAACTGATGTCCTCTGGTCCTCGATTCACGTACTCTTGGCAAGAGGCTCTGTGCATCGACCCGATCTATTCCTCTTATGATTTTATACACCTCAATAAGGTCACCTCTTATCTTCCTGCGATCCAAGGAATAGAGATCCAGCCACTCAACCTCTCCCTATAGCTCACAGGCTTTGTTTTGTTGTTGATCTCACTTATTTATATATTTTTAATGATGTTGCCCATTGAGTACTATGTTCATAAACCTGTTGTGCTGTTGCAAGTAAGAATGTCATTGTTCAGTTTTGGCACAGATTACAATTAAACATGAATCCTTTGATTCCACAATCCAACAATGGCTGTCTTCGATATAGAGAATGATAGGGTCAAATTTCGAAAACTAGAGGCATAGCTTTAAGGTGAGAGGGTCAAAGTTTAAAGGAGATGTGCGGGGTAGTTTCTTATATACAGAGGGTGGTGGGTGCTTGGAACGTGTAGCCTGGGGTAGTGGTGGAGGTGGATATAGTAGAGACATTTAAAAGGCTTTTAGATTGGCATGTGGATATGCAGGGAATGGAGGGATATGGTTCATTTGCAGGCAGATGAGATAAGTTTATCTTCGCATCATGTTTGGCACAGACATTGTGGGCCGAAGGGCCTTTTCCTGTGCTGTTCTCTTCCATGATTGCAAGGGCCTGTTTCTGTGCTGTGCCGTTCTATGATGCTATGAAGTCTCTATTGAGTTTACCCTCAGCCTTTTCTATAAGAGCCGCAGCCTAAGCAATGTCTGCAAATGAGTCAAACCTGTCAGTTCCAGTAGCATCTTTGTAAATCTCTTTTTGTACCTCCTCCACTGCCTCTGTACCACCTCCATCATAATGGGACCAGAAGGTCCTCCAGAGCCTCAGCAGAACAAGGATCCGTTTTCCAGTGTGTTGCTGCAGTAGTTAAAGGTGAGAACGCTAATGAGTCTATTTTTACTACCTTGCTGGATCTCAATGTTTTATCAGGTTCTTTGCCTGTGCCAGCGTTCTCCTTTGAAACACTTGATCCTCACCAACTGTTTTGACAATCTGTGTTTGTGCAAAGGGCGACTTTGGTTTTGATCGCTCTTACCGCACTTAGTTTGCATTTTCAACTTCAACAAGTGAAGAGGAGCGGTTTGCATAAACCTGTTGTTAAATCAAGGCTCTGCAGCGATCAGAGACATCGTGTGTAGTTTCAATCACGGTGGTAACCAATATCAACCCACTGTTGCAACTCACTGTCAAATTAGCAAGTGGACACAATATTAATGTTTAGATTTTAGTTCAGAGATACAGTATGGAAACTGGCCCTCCGGCCCATTGATCCCCCACCGATTATCAATCATCCGTACCCTAGTTCCATGTTATCCCAGTTTCACATCGTACACACTAGCGGCAAGTTACAAAAGCCAATTAACCTACAAACCCGCATATCTGCACCTGCACTATGTACTCTGCCTTGCACTATTATATTCTGGTTATTTAGACTGTAGAGATGCAGCTCGAAGACAGGCCCTTCGGCCCACCGAGTCTGTACCAACCAGAGATCACCCCTTGTACACTAGCACTCTCCTGCACACTGGGGACAATTTACAATTCACAGAAGCCAATTAACCTACCAACCTGCACGTCTTTAGAGTGTGGGCTGTAACCGAGCACCTGGAGAAAACCCACGTGGTCACAGGGAGAATGTACAAACTCCGCACAGGCAGCACCCATAGTCAGGATCGAACCTGGATCTCTGGCCCTGCGAGGCTGCAGTTCTACCGCAGTGCCACTTTAAAAGACATTTAAAAGTGACTAGACCAAGTGCAGACCCGTTGGGTCTGTTTCCCCAACGGCGTTTTGCAGGGGGGGGGGGGGGGGGGGGGGCTGCGGCATCAAACTCATATTAACCAACCCCCAAACACACAGGTGGGGGGAGGGAGGGGGGATGTGAAGAGGGGAGGGAGGGGAGAGGAGGTGGAGGAAATGGGACAGATTTGGGAGGGAAAGGAGAGCGGGGTAGGGGGTGAGAGAGGGGGATGGGGAGATAGATGTGGTGGAGGGGGAGGATGGGGAGGTAGGGAAGGAGGGAGGGAGGGGGAGAGGGGTGGGGGAGAGAGGGGAAAGAGTGGAGAGGGAGGGGGAGAGGGGTAGGGGGAGTGATGGAAGAGGGACAGAGGGGTAGGAGGAAGGGGGGGGCGTAGAGAGGGAAGGGGGGGGGGGGAGAGAGGGATGGGTGGGAGAGGGGTTTCGGAGAGGGAAACATAGAACCATTGAAATTAAGTGCAGGAGTAGGCCATTCGGCCCTTCGAGCCTGCACCACCATTCAATATGATCGTGGCTGATCATCCAACTCAGTATCCTGTACCTGCCTTCTCTCCATACCCCCTGATCCCTTTAGCCACAAGGACCACATCTAACTCCCTCTTAAATACAGCCAATGAACAGGCCTCAACTACCTTCTGTGCCAGTGAATTCCAGAGATTCACCACTCTCTGTGTTAAAAATGTTTTTCTCATCTCGGTCCTAAAAGATTTACCCCTTATCCTTAAACTGTGACCCCTTGTTCTGTACTTCCCCAACATCTGGAACAATCTTCCTGCATCTAGCCTGTCCAACCCCTTAAGAATTTTGTAAGTTTCTATAAGATACCCCCTCAATCTTTTAAATTCTAGCATGTACAAGCCGAGTCTATCCAGTCTTTCGTCATATGAAAGTCCTGACATCCCAGGAATCAGTCTGGTGAACCTTCTCTGTACTCCCTCTATGGCAACGATGTATTTGAACATTGGGCATTGTGACATCACACGATGGAACGTTCACCAGGGGCTGGGGCTGGTGCTGCTTCTATGGGTGAGAAGCCAGTTTAGTTGTGAAATATTGGGGGGGGGGGGGTGGGTTAGGATTTGATTAAAAACGTGCACTTAAACACGACGACCAATGGCAAACCCGTTGGGTCTGATCCCCCAACGCAGCCGTTCCCTACCCGTAGCCCCCACTGGGGGGGGGGGTGGGGGGCGGGCGCCTCACACACACTAACCACCCCCACACACAGAGTTGGAAAAGTGCATAAAGACCGTTCCCTACCTGTAGCCCCCAGGGGTGATTTGGTCGTCGAAGTCAGGTACCTGCCGTCTTAAAATATCGTATCTTGAAGTCGTCGAAGTCGGGTCCGTCTCGGCAACGCGTGGGGGGGGGGGGGGGGGGGGTTAGCGGTGCGGCATCACACACACGAAGCTTCGACACACACAGAGCCTTAAAAGTGTAAATGCCCGACCTCTTTTCCGTTTTTCTCTAATTTAATTAAGATGTGCAGGTGGTGTTCTTATCGAGGTTCAGGGGTGAATGACGTAAATATTTTCACACAATATGGGAACATCTCATGTTGTCTTGAAGGCTCCTCGGCCCACATCTGACTCTCTGTACTGTCACTATGGCAACGATGTCTATGAGCACTGGGCATTGTGACATCACACGATGGAACGTTCACCATTGGCTGGGGCTCCTGCATAGGCATATGTAAATGAATCCATTCCGATTGGACATATGTGAAGATTGGGCATTGTGACATCACACGATGGAACGCTCAGCAGGGGCTGGGGCTGGTGAAGGTTCTGTGGGTGTGAAGCCAGTTTAGTTTTGAAATATTGGGGGGGGGGGGGGGGGGGGTTAGGATTTGATTAAAAACGTACACTTAAACACGTCGAAATGTAATGAGGAACGGATACTTAGAAAGAAAAGAGAAATCTCTACCAAAATGGAAAAGATGTCGGCGATTCAGCGTTCCCCCTTATCCTTAAACTTTGACCCCTTGTTCTGGTCTTCCCCAACATCCGGAACAATCTTCCTGCATCTAGCCTGTCCAACCCCTTAAGAATTTTAAACGTCTCTATAAGATACCCCCTCAATCTTCTAAAATCTAGTGATTACAAGGCGAGTCTATCCAGTCTTTCTTCATATGAAAGTTCTGACATAACAGGAATCAGCCTGGTGAACCTTCTCTGTACTCCCTCTCTATGGCAACGATGTCTTTGAGCATTGGGCATTGTGACATCACACGATGGAACGATCACCATTGGCTGGGGCTCCTGCATAGGCATATGTAAATGGATCCATTCCGATTGGACATATGTGAAGATTGGGCATTGTGACATCACACGATGGAACGTTCAGCAGGGGCTGGGGCTGGTGAAGGTTCTGTGGGTGTGAAGCCAGTTTAGTTTTGAAATATTGGGGGGGGGGGGGGGAAGGATTTGATTAAAAACGTGTACTTAAACACGACGGAATGTAATGAGGAGCGGATACTTAGAAAGAAAAGTGAAATCTCTACCGAAATGGAAAAGATGTCGGCGATTCTGCGTCCAGTTTCGGAGTTGCAGGGAATCAATGGAAGAAATGTGACAGCCGGACGGAGTTCCGTTTCGGAATTTTGGGCGAGAGTTTTATATATTAATAGATAGATGAAAAGAGTTGTGCAATGTTAGGCACAAGAGAGTGCAGATACTAGAATTGTGAATAAATAGCAAAATGCTGGAGGAACGTTAGCGGGTCAGGCAGCATCTCTGGAAGGAAATGGGCAGATGACGATTCGGGTCTGAACCCTTCTTCAGATTGATGGAGGTAGACGGGGGAGAGAGCTGGTGGAGACAGGTTAGGGGAAAGGTTGGGACGGGAACTAGCAAGTGATAGGTGGATTCAGTATTTCAGATGAGAAGGGGTTGAATGCCAGATGAGTCGGGTGGGGAAGAGAAGGGTGAATACAGTAACAAAGGCTGGAAGTGATAAATGGAGAAGACAAAATGGTGCAGATTGTGGGATGTAATAAGGCAGGAAGAGGGGGGAGTGAAATGGAGAACGGGAGGGAGAGATGGTGGGTGGAGGGAATGCGGGGGCCAGAGAAGGGAGGGATGGGAGATGAGTGGGCGGAGGGGGAGTTGTAAGAAAGGTGTGCGCAAGGGGATGGGGGGGGGGGGGGAATCTGGGTATGGATTTTATGCAGGCAGATAAGAGTTGGTCATGGCATCAAGTTCAGCAAAGACATTGTGGGCTAAAAGGCCTGTTCTTGTGCTGTACTGTTCTATGTTCTGTGCTCTCGATGAGAAGGAGGGGGTGGACATATACTTGACATTGGAGAAGTATTAGTGGAGGCATTCTCAATCAATAGTATCACTTTGCTGCTTGATTATTCACTCCCAAACAACAGTTATTCGTTCAATGCCTTTAAAACTGGTTATTTCTTCGCATTTCTGGACATAAACATTATGCTTAGTTCACAGTATACACAGCGCACTATACTGGTCAATAAATAAACTGGCGATAGATGCAAAAAACTCAGCATGTCAGGCAGCATCTTTGGAGAAAAGGAATAGGTGAGGTTGCGGTTTGAGGCCCGTGTTCAGACTGTGACAGTCATTAAAGTCATAAACTCTGGCAGTCATTAAAGAGTATTTTTTGAAGTGATCTCTCTTACATTCAATTAAAAGCTTTACTTCAAACTTGTACCATGAACATAGAACAGTATAGAACAAGAACAGTCCCTTCAATATCCGTGCTCAACATAACGCCAAGATTATCACATATCTTCTTGCACACAACACATACCACTCCATTCCCTGCATATACTCATACAAAAGTATTTTTAAATGTCACCAACGTATCTGCTACAACCACCAACCCTGGCATCACGTTCCAGGCACTCACCACCCTCTGTGTAAAAAGCATGCTTTTAGTTTGTTTTCTTCTGACTTGTTTGCATGTAAAAAAATGGTGAAAGTAGTAAAAAGACTAATTGCCCATTCAATCTTCTATGACTACTGACATAACGTGGCATTCTTGAAGGGGGACCTTTTGAAGAACGTATGATTGACAATGTGTTTGTATGAACACATTTCTATAAACCTATCATAAACTTACTGTACCCTAACAGAAGCCATAATACACAAATCTAAAAATGTGTATTTGAGTTTAGTTTATTGTCACGTGTACTGTGGTATAGTGAAAAGCTTTTGTTGCGTGCTAACCCGAGTTAGCACAGACAATACATGATTACAATCGAGCAGTCCACAGTTTACAGATACATGATAAAGAGATATGATAAATGTCAAAGGCTAGAGGGCAGAGTTTAAAGCTGCGAGGGGAAAATTTGAGAGATATGCGGCACAGGTTTTTGTACACAGAGAGTGGTGAGATCCTGGAACGTGCTGCCAGGACCGGTGGTGAAGGCAGATATGACAGTGGTGTTTTAGAAGCTTTTAGACAGACACATGGCTTAATAGAGAATGGAGGGATATAGGATCATGTGCAGGCAGAGGAGATTAGCTTAACCTGGCATCATGTTCAGTACAGACATTGTGGACCGAGGGGCCTGTCCCCGTACTGTACTACGTTCTATGCAACAGGCTGGTAGATCTAACAATGAAAACATGTTGGTGACTTGCATGAGAATATAGAATCACATTGACAAATGCTCCCATCCAAGCTGATGAACAACCTTTCCCTTTCAGACCCCGATTGACTGACTTCATAAATTACCTTCTTATTTATTACCTTTGATCTCATTTTCCATTTTTCAATGAAAAATGGGCGGCACAGTGGTGCAGCGGTAGAGTTGCTACCTTACAGAGATCCGGGTTCAATCCTGTCTGTACGGAGTTTGTACATTCTCCCCATGACCTGTGTGGGTTTTCTCCGAGATCTTCAGTTTCCTCCCACACTCCAAAGACGTAAATGTTTGTAGGTTAACTGGCTTGGTATATGTGTAAAATTGTCCTTAGTGTGTGTAGGTAGGATAGTGTTAATGTGCGGGGACCACTGATCGGCGCGGACTCGGCAGGCCAAAGGGCCTGTTTCCCGCTGTATCTCTAAACTAAACTAAAAAGAATGCTGCAGTGTAACAGAGAGGTGGATTTTACATCAACATTGCTTGGATACAGCTACTTTATATCACAGTCAGAGCCCACTGCGGCCAAACCTTCTTCAGTTCTAAATTACTGGCAGTCTGTGGTCTCAGATTACGGATCAATGCTGTAGATATGCTGTCTCTGACAATCCTGATACATAATTGTGACTCATTTTTCTACTACTCCTACAGGGGCGAACTGGAGGTGCAGCGGTAGAGTTGCCACTAACTCACTTACTGCACCAGGAGAGGTTAATTAGCCTCTGTAAATTATAAAGTGTTCCTAATGCTCGTGTACAGGATGATTGCTGGTCCGCGTGGACTCAGTGGTTCGAAGTGCCTGTTTCCATGCAGCATATGTAAAGTGAAGGGATGTAGATGAGTTGGCTTGGTAAATGTAAAAATTGTCCTTAGTGTGTGTGGAATAGTGTTAATATGTGGGGATCGCAGGTCGGCACTGACTCGGTGGGCCTGTATCCACGCTGTATCTCTAAACTAAACTAAATTAAACTCAAGTCATGAGCAAGTTGGCCAGTTTCCAGGCTGTATGACTCCATGGCTCTTTGAATACAACACAGAAACAGGCCCTTCAGCTCACGATGTTTATGTTATCCATTAGGCTATTCTACCTTAATCCCATCCACCTGCACATGGTCTATATCCCTCCATACCTTGCCTGTTGGTCCAAATGCCTCTTACAAGTTGCTATTGCATCTACTTCCACCATCTCCCCTGCAGCACCTTCCAGCGATCTACAGTTGCGAGTGTAAAAGATTTGTCTCACAAATCTCCTTTCAATTTTCTCCCCTCACCTTAAATTATTGCCACAAGAATTTGACAAATGCACCCGGTATAAAAGACTCTGACCACCTGTGACCTTTCTATGTTCCTCCTAATTTTATACACTTCCATCAAGCCACTCCTCATCCTCCGACGCTCCAGATTAAACAAAGCCAGTTTGGCTGACCGTTCTTTGTAAGTAATACTTTTTAATCCAGGCAGCATCCTTGTAGATCTTTGGTTTAAACCAACATCTACAGTTGCTTCCGACACATCCTTGTAAACCTCCTCTGCAGTCTCTCCGACGCCTCCATATCCTCCCTGCAGTGGGGTGACCGGAACGACACACAATACTCCAGTCAAACGTGGCCCAGTCAAAGTTTTATGCAGCTGCTACATGACTTCCCAACTTCTACGTTCAATGCCCCGACCAAGTGTGCCATATATCTTCTTTATCACCTTATCTTTCAGTGTTGCCATTTTCAGTGAGCTAGGGATATACATTGCAAGAAACATAATATTCTGCAGCTACCATGATGGAGTTTGAACTCATACCTTGAAATCAATAGTCTGGTTACTTGGTTACCAACCAAGTAATTTAAACATGATGCCAAGTACCTTGGGTAGATTGAATTCTTCACAATTTCTTTCAAATGGAGATAATCTATTCTCCGTCTCAAATTACTTTCCATATCATAAATATAAAAATTAGATTACTGTGAACAGCAAGCATTTATAATACTGATTATGGAATGTAAACAAAAAACTGTGAAGTATAAAATAATATTCATGACTTTAGTTGTAAATAAAACCCTTGTGCATTTCTGCTCTGCTTCCAATCTTTTTTCTTTAGACTTTAGAAATACAGCACAGAAGCAGGCCCTTGGCCCACTGAGTCCACACCAACCAACGATCAGCACCCCATGCACTAGCACTACCCTACACCACTAGGGCCAATTTACAATTTTACTGAATCAAATTAACCTACAAACCTGTTCATCTTTGGAGTGTGCGAGGAAACCGGAGCACCCGGAGAAAACCCACGCGGTCGCAGGGAGAATGTACAAATTCTGTCGCGACAGCACCCATATTCAGGATCGAATCCGGGTCTCTGACACTGTAAGGCAGCAACTCTACTGCTGCGCCACTGTGCCACCCTAATTTCATTCTCCAGGTAAAGGGAATGTCCTGTTGCGGTACGTAAAATAGTCTAAAGACATCAAAGTGCTGGTTTGTTAAGTCTTTGGAATAACACCTAATATTTCCCAGTGGAGTACACATAGTACATATAACAGTACAACACATAAAAAGGCCCTTCGGCCCACAATGTTGGTGTTAAGATGTTAAGATAAACTGATCTCATCTGCACGCACATGATCCACATCCACCTATTCCTTCAGAGTGCAGAGTTGTCTTTTTTTGAAAATAAATTTTCTATGCAATTTATGTATAGTTTACGTATAATTTTATTTTTGAGTCCCTCTGATGCTGCAAGCAAGATTTTTCGATTGTACTTGTATCTCTCCGCAGTTCTGCATATGACAATAAACTCAACCTGATTATTTTCTAACAACCAACATCAGTGTTTTCAATAAAACCTGAAGCCGGTTTAAACAAAACAAACTTGCTTTTTCTCAACCTACACACGGTCATGATTCATTAAACCTTCTCCAAATGCACACTAAAAGATGTTCAACACATAATCTGACAAGTGCAAGAGGAAATTAAAGAGTTTTCCTCCACAGTTATTATTTATTACTTTCCACTGGCATAATAGCCCTATGTTGGTCTAAAGGCGATTGCTAATCTGATTTAAAAAATCTGTTGATAGAACATGGTTATTTTCTTTCAGACTGAAAAAAACCAAGGCTAAGGTGACACAAAGCCGAAAAGATTAAAAACTGCAAGAGCAATGGCATGGCAATGCTTATTCGATTTTCTCTCTGTCGTTTTCATTCTAAAAGGTATTGAAAAGAAAAGAAGGAAGGAAATGTGATACCACAGTGCTGTAAGTTCATATATTCATAAGTTACAGGAGCAGAATTAAGCCATTTGGCTCATCAAGTCTCCTCCGCCATTCAATCATGGCTGATCTATCTTTCCCTCTCAACCCCATTCTCCTGCCTTCACCCGGCAGTCATTCCCTCTTCTCCTCTGTCTTGCCCGGCAAAAATAACAAATGCTGGAAAGCACGTTGGACCAGATTCAAGGTCAGCATCATTCCCACTGTGATCAGATTTTGGAGTAGACTTTTATACAGTAAGTGTGTATCCCCAATTTCCCATTTACTTTGTTGCAACCTTTGAACTTTTTTATAATCTGCACTTTCCCTGTAGGTGTAACACTGTTTGGAGCGGCACAGTGGCAGAGCGATAGAGTTGCTGCCTTACAGCACCGTCGACCCAGGTTCAATCCCCACTATGGTTGGTTGCTAGTCCGTACAGAGTTTGTATGTTTTCCCCATGACTGTATGGGGTTTCTCTCTGGTTGGTCGGTTTGCAGATACACTTGGTGGTACAGTGGGCAATAAAGGAGGGTATCTACCATTACAATGGATCGTGATCAACTGGGCCAACGAGAAATGGTGGATGGGATTTAATTCAGATAATGCGAGGAGTTGCATTTTGTTAGGACAAAGCAGGGCAGGACTTGCACAGTAAGATGGTAGGGCCCTGGACAGTGCTGTAGAACAAAGAGACTCAGGGGCGCAGATACGTAATTGCATGAAGGTGGTGACACAGGTGGAAAGGGCAATGAAGATTTCTGGCACACTTGAATGAATGAATGAATGAATGAATGAATGAATGAATGAATGAATACGTTTATTGTCATTGCACAATACTGTGCAATGAAATTCCATTACATCTCCTCCGGTTAAAAAAATACAAACACGACAACCATTGTACACTTATTAGTAAAATAATAAATAAGTATTTAAAAAGAAGTAAAAAGAATTTGGCGGCATTTCTTGGAATTACATTTTGCTTCCCCAATGTTCTCTGTTGGAATTAAGTTATTTTATCGCACATGGGTAGAAGCTATTTTTTAGTCTACCGGTGCGAGCCTTCAGAGACCTGAATCGCCTCCCAGAGGGTAGCAGAGTGAAAAGGTGGTTGGCAGGGTGGGATGTGTCCTGCTTGATGTTTGTAGCCCGGCGCAAGCATCGGGCCCTGTATATGTCATCCAAGGAGGGCAGTTGAGCGTTTGTAATGCTCTGTGCAGTTTTTATAACTCCCTGCAGCGCCCTCCTCTCAGCCACAGTGCAGCTAGCAAACCACACCAGGATTCCATAGGAGAGGATACTTTCCACGGCGCATCAGTAGAAGGACAGCAGCAGCGGCTGTGAGACGTTTGCTCTCCGCAGAGACCTCAGGAAATACAGCCGCTGATGTGACTTCTTCACGAGAGTGACGGTGTTCATTTGCCATTTGAGGTCCTGGGAGATGTTTATTCCCAGGATCTTAAAGCCAGTGACTCTCTCCACCATGTCTCCTTTGATGTATAAGGGAGCAGGTTCCTCTCTCCTCTTCCTCCTGAAGTCGACGACCAGTTCTTTTGTCTTTGATGGGTTGAGTACCAGGTTGTTTTTGGTACACCAGACAGTCAGTTTTTGGACTTCATCCCTGTAGGCAGACTAAACTTGCCAGCCTCTCCTTGTAAATCTCCTCATACACTCTAGACCTGGTAACATCCTCATAAATCTTTTTTGCACTCCTGTGCAGTGGTGGAGCTGCTGCCTTTTTGTGCCAGAGACCTGGGTTCGACGCTGACTACAGGAGCTGTCTGTATGGTGTTTGCATGTTCTCCCTGTGACTCCATGGGTTTTCTCCGGATGTTCTAGTTTCCTCCCACACTCCAACAGAGACTTGTTGGTTTGTAGCTTAACTGGCTTTGGGAAAATTGGTAAATTGTCCCCAAGGTGTAGGATAGTGCTAGTGTACGGGGTGCGTATCGGTCGGCGTGGAAAAGCCTGTTTCCGCACTGTATCTCTAAAGTCTAAAGTAAAGTCTAAAGTCAAAGTCTTGGATTGGAGATGGGACATCATGTTACAGCTGTATAAGACGTTGGCAAGGATACATCTGGAGCACTGTGTGCAATTCTGTTCCCCCTGCTATAGGATGAATGTCTTTAAACTAGAAAGAGTGCAAAAAAGATTTATGAGGATGTTACCAGGTCTAGAGTGTATGAGGAGATTTACAAGGAGAGGCTGGCACGTTTAGTTTAGTTTAGAGATACAGCATGGAAAGAGGCCTTTCGGGCCACCAAGTCCGCACCGACCAGCGATCACCCTTACACTAGTTCTACGCACAAGGGAAAATTTACAGAAGCCAATTAACCCACAAGCCTGCACGCCTTTGGAATGTGGGAGGAAACCGGAGCACCCAGATAAAACCCGCCCAGGGTCACAGGGAGAACTTGCAAACTCTGTGTAGTCAGAACCCGGGTCTTTGGCGCTGCAAGGCAGCAACTCTACTGCTGGTCCACTGTATCGCCCTGGGCCTATAGTCTGGGGTTTTTTTCCCTTGGAGAAGAGGAGGCTGAAGGCTGACCTTACAGTGGTACATAAAAACAGGAGAGGTAGGAGAAGGAGGACAGTTACAGTCTTTTCCCCAGAGTAGTGGAATCAAAAACTAGAGGGCACAGGTTTAAGGTGCAAGGGGAAAGATTTTAAATGGATCTGAGGCGCATCATTTTCATAGAGGGTGGTTCGTACATGGAACAAGCTGCCCAAGAAATTGGGAGAGGCAGATATAATCAAAACATTTCAAAGACGTTCAGACAGGTATGTGGATAGGAAAAATTTGAAGGAATAGGTGACAATGCGGGCAAATGGGGCAAGCTAGGTTCCATGGGCCGAACGACCTATATCCATGCCGTATCGTTCTATCACTCTAAAATACTGTGCGAGACGCACTCTGCTTAATAGGGTTTCCACGTTAGTTTAGTAGAGCTTAGAAATACAGTGTGGAAATAAGCCTTTTGGCCCAATGAGTCTGCGCGTTGCCCATACACACTAGCCAATTAACCTGCATACTTGCACGTGTTTGCAATTTGGGAGGAAACCAGAGCACCCGGAGAAAACCCACATGGTCAAAGGGAGAAATTACAATCTCTGTTCCGACAGCACCCATAGTCAGGATCGCACCCCGGTCTCTGGTGCTGTAAGGCTGCAACTCTATTGCTGCTCCACTGTCTCGAGTAATTTATGTTCCTTTGTACTTAATGCTTTTAAATCCAGCAATAAGGTTCATTGTTAAATTACTACTATCTAATTTGCATTAAGTAATAAAGTCTATGCTCCTAGGCAATAACTTGTTCATGGTCTGGGAATTGTTTCAGTGGTGTAAGTGGTGTCACTACAAGCTGCTTAATGACAGCCCAAAAGGAAAGAGGATCCATTTTTTCAATCATTACACTACCAATTGTCCTTGATGTATCTCATCTACTTACAAACATATTATGGGCACCATATTTCTTCTGCGTGAGAAGAACAGGAGAATGGGTTAGATAAAGCTTGTTACGAATTGTACTTGAGTTTGTTTTGGACATATGCCTGCTTGCAGTTAAAGGCGGAAGATTGAGACACAGCGGAGGTCAGATGCTGACAGCCCACTTCACAGCTGGAATTTAAACTTAAAGGGCCTGTCCCATTTGGGCGTCATTTGCGTGTCACGCAGGTGGCGCGCGAAGATTTTGTGAATCCCAAAATCCTGGTGCGCTGCGCGTCACTGCCTACATCACCATGCGCACGTAATGGACGCCATGCACGCGTAATGCACGCCACGCGCGCATCACCTGCGCGTCGTGCATTGTGACACGTAAATGATGCCCTTTAGACTTTAGAGATATGGCGTGGAAGCAGGCCATATATATATAGATATAGATATTAGAGATATTAGCAGTTAGATATAGATATCAGAACCTTTCTACCCCAGGATGGAAATGTCAGAGACCATAGGGCATAGCTTTTAGATGAATGAAAGGGGCAAAGTTTAAAGGAGACGTGCAGGTTAAGTTTTTGTTACACAGAGGACAGCAGGTGCCTGGAACGCGCCGCCAGGGTGGTGGAGGAGGTAGGTACGATAGTGGCATTGAGGAGGTTTTTGGAAAGGGCATTTGGAGATGGACAGCAAGCTTCCCCTTCACCTGTTGCCCTTACCCCAGTCTAGTTTGGAGCTTCAGAAACTCAGCAGGTGCAGCAGCATCTATGGAGCGAAGGAAATAGGCAACGTTTCAGGCCAAAAACCTTCTTCAGTCTGAAGAAGGGTTTCGGCCCGAAACGTTGCCTATTTCCTTCGCTCCATAGATGCTGCTGCACCCGTTGAGTTTCTCCAACATTTTTGTGTACCTTCGATTTTCCAGCATCTGCAGTTCCTTCTTAAACACTAGTTTGGAGCTTGAGCTCCGGCTATGGGAGATGCAGTCACGGACTGTAGGACCGATACTACCAGAAGAAATGGTTTACAAATATGATAAGGCAGCATAATATTTTGGCAAAACCTTCAGTAACGGCTGTCAGAATAATGTATCACTGATGCGGAAGGAGGCTTATCCAAGTGCCTACTTGACGTCATAGCCTGAAAGGGCATCGATCATTCCATGTCTACAAGGACTATCGCTGACGTTAATGGACAAACCAATATCACAACCAGCAATCACTGGGGATCTATACCAACTATTAATGTATGGAGACCAAGCAATAAACTTGATTCAGTGTTTCTTTCCAGCACTTTTTTTATAAAGACAGCCGTCAGTTTCACGATACAAGTGGGGAAAGATTACTTCTCAATAGCAACATAATGTATCGCTGCAATTCTACTGACGAAAATGGAAACTTAGAAAATTGAGTTTCAAAATTGGATCCAGTTTATGTCTGATGTATCATTTGTTGACTGTTGGATAGAGATATCAGACCTTCAACTTACATTTGGACAGGTACATGGATAGGACAGGTTTAGAGGGATATTGGCTAAATGAAGGCAGGGTGGGACTAGTGTAGATGCAACATGTTGGTCGGCATGGGCAAGTTGGGCCGAGGGGCCAGTTTCCACCGTATGCCTCTATGATGAAAAGTAAATATTGATGGAGCTTGGGCCAAATTTGTAGATGCAATGAACCGCAGATGCTGGTTTACATTCATTGGCCTCTGATGTTCCTAAGAAAATGTCCCTAACATGTCTAGCTTCTCTCTACAAATCAAACCAGCAAGGCCCCGTAATAACCTGCTGAATCTCTTCTGCAACCTTTCCAATTTAACAACATCCTTCCTATAGCTGGCCAACCAGTTTTTAGTCTCTAACTTTTCCCAATCCTGACAAAAACACCACAAAACTGAATTGTTAACTCTGATTCTCTCTCCGGAAACGCTGTCTGATCTGCTTGGCACTTCCAGCATTTTTTGCTTTTATCTTTTGTGCAAGATAAATCCAACCTCATGTAAATGTACAACCTCCTGAACGTTCCTGAAGTAGAGGGTATAGCTTCGAGGAGAGAGGGAAACCATTTAGGGAGATGCGCAGGGTTTGTTTTTTTTACACCGAGTGGATCACACTGCTAAAGAAAGCGATGGAAGCAGATACAATAGTGATGTTTAAGAGACTTTAGATAAGCACATGGTTCTGCAGGGAATGGAAAGATATAGGTCATTTTTAGGTAGTTTAAATCAGTTTACCCTGGCATCATGTTTTGCACGAACATTGTGGGCCGAAGGGCCTGTTCTTGTGCTGTACTGTTCTATATTCTATATTCTACATTCTAAGGGGGTTGGTACATTTCTTAATACTTAAAGTATTGAGTGATATGGGTTGAATTTGGAAGCCGGATACTGAAGCCATGAACTTGTTGAATGATAGAAGAGGCCTCAAGGGCTGAATGGCCTCCTCCTTCTCGTGTTTGGCCAGAGATTATGGGCCAAAGAGCTTGTTCCTATGCTGTACCTTTCTCTGTTCCACGTCATGACATCTCTCACATTTACCAAGCTGGTGATATGGGAGACGGGGAGAAAACCGAAGAGATGTAGCTTAAAAAGCCTGAATTACGTCAACCATATCAACAGGGCTGCACACACCTTTCTGAAACCTAGTGAAATGTTACCATCTTCTCAATAGTATAATAAACATCTAATACATCAGGGGAGGTTTCCTTCCTTTTCTTGCTGGAATTTCATCGATGCAAAGAATATTACAATTTGCAATAAAAACTTCACATACTTTCTTCATTCAATTACTGCGTGTGCTGTCTGTGCGGAGGTTGTACATTCTCCCGTGGCCGCATGGGTTTCTCCGGGTGCTCAAGGCGTGCAGGTTTGCAGGTTAACTGGCTTCTGTAAATTGTCCCAAGTGTGTAGGATGCAAAAATGGGTCTAACATAGAACTAGTGTGTGGGTGAGCATGAACGGTGTGGAATCGGTGGGCCAAAGGGCCTGGTTCCATGCTGCATCTCTAAAGTAAGAACTTGAATTTAAGTTTGCCACCCGCTATAGAGAATCAAAGTACCTTTCAGCCCTCTGACTCAGCACCAATTATCAAGTTTCCATTTCCACTAATTCCATTTTTAATCTCCCACATTCCCATCAACAGATCCTCCCACTCCGCTACACAATTTACAATTGTTAATTAACCCCTACCAACCTTCACGTAATCAGGTGGGATGTGGGAGGAAATTAAAGCAAACATGAGCACAGGTTGAACATGTGAACTTAACATAGACTGCAACGGAGGTCAGGATAAAAGCTGCAGCTTTGGAGGACTGAGACAGCAGCTCTTCGGAGATCCCTGAAGAGTTGCAACATTGATACACCACACTAGGAACAACAAGCAATGCAACGTCCTAGTTAGTGAATAGGTGGGGTCTGCTCATATGAGGAAGCTACGAAAGAGGAGACAAAGAGTTATGAGTCATAGAGTTGTACAGCATGGAAAACAGGCCCTTTGGCCCAACTTGCCCACACCGGACAACATGTCTCATCTACAGAAAGTCCCACCTGCCATTGTAATCATGTATTGTCTTTCTGCTGACAGCATAGCGTGCAACAAAAGCTTTCCACTGTACCTCGGTACACATGACAATAAACTAAACTGAACTGAGTGTTAGTGTACGGGCTGATCACTGGTTGGCACAGACTTGGTGGGCCTAACGGCCTGTTTCCATACTCTATCTCTAAAGTCTAAAGCAATGTAAGGAGGACAAAAGTGCACAATATCCCAGCTGTGCTTTCACAAACACCTATACAATGGATTTATTGAAATATACTGCATGGAAACAGGTACTTTGGCCCACCAAGATGTACCCAAAACCATCGATCACCCATTCACACTAGTTCTATGTTATCCCACTTCCTCATCCACTCCCTACACATTAGGGGAAATTTACAGAGGCCAATTAACCAATGAACCCACACGTCTTTGGCATGAGGTTTGGCAACTTCGCTACCAAAGACTGCGTGAAATTGCCTCCACAGCCCACTCCATCGCACAAACCAGCCTCCACAGCCCACTCCATCGCACAAACCAGCCTCCACAGCCCTACCTCCACCATGTCCATCTACACGTCAGCATTGCCTTGGGAAAGCAGCCAACATAATCGAGGACCATTCACACCCCAGTCGTATTCTCTTCTCCCCTCAACCATCAGGCAGAGGATTCAAAAGCTTGAAAGCACGTACCACTCGATTCAAGAACAGCTTCTTCCTGACAGTTATCAGACTCTACGATGGACCTCTCATCTGCTAAGGATGAATTCCCAATCTACCTCATTGCGGCCCCAGCAGTTTTTCATCTGCACTTTCTCTGTAGTTGTAACACTGTACTCTGCACTCTGGCTATTTTATCTCTTTGCACGACCTGCTGCACTTGTGCATGGCTTGAGTATATTATAGCACAGTATGATTTGACTGGATAGCAGACAAAACCAAGTTCTTGATCGTATCTTGGTCCAGATGACAATAATAAACGAAACCAGACCTGTCTGCTATTCACCCACGCCAAACTTCACAATCTCTGAACCTCTCCCTCTTCTCTACCACTGCATTCACCTAGCCACCCCTACCTCCACTTTTATTTTCCCTCACCCCAAGTGAATACCAGCACCATGAACTCTCTCCCTCTCTCTACCTCCCCTCTCTCTGTCTCTCTCTCTCCCCCTCTCTCCACGCTCCTTGAACTGATGAAGGTTGCAGCACTTTCTATTCCGATCTCAGGTTTCCAGAATCTACGGTATGGTAATTGTATTTCTGCAGTGCATTCAATATTCAGTCCCTTCTGATTAACACCACATAAACTGTACTGAACATCATACATATGCAATAATGATAATGGCCCTGCTGGTATGTATGTAAATTCTTTCACGCGCTGCTCTCATTAGATGCCCACTCTGTGTGAACTGCAGCTACGACGGTCACAGATGCTGCACAAGTTCTGCATGACAACGGGGCTTTATTTCAGTCCCTCAGTCACCTGCATTGGATCACGCTGTCATCCTGAGCCAGTTGGCCATGCTAACAATTATAGATTCTTCAAAGGCCTAAATAACAGCAATGGCTGCAATGGACCTTTATGGCCTATTGCAGCTGGGACTTTGGAAATGGCACCAAAACTGGCAACACGCGCATTGAAATGCTGAGATATGATAAGGCACTGGTCAGTCCGCATATCGAGTAATGCGAGCAGATTTAGGCCCCATATCTGAGGAAGGATGTGCTGGCATTGGAAAGGGCCCAGAGGCCATTTACAAGAATGATCCCAGGGATGATTGATTGTTAACGTATGATGACATTACTGGGCCTGCACTCACTGGACTTTAGAAGGTTAAAGGGGGACCTCATTGAAACTTACTGTATAATGAAATGCCTGGATAGAGTGGATGTGCAGAGGATCTTTCCATGAGTGGGAGAGTCTAGGACCAGAGGGCACAGCCTTCGAATAAAAGGACGTACCTTCAGAATGTACTAAAAGGATGTACAAAAGAGATGAGGAGGAATTTCTTTCGAAACCAAGTCACTGGATATTTTTAAGGTTGAGCTTGACAGAGTCTTGATTAGTAAGGGTGTCAAAGGTTAAGAGGACAAGGCAGGAATGTGGGATTGAGGGGTAAAAAGATCAGCCATGACTGAATGGAGACTTGTATGAATCTGGAAAATTACTATCATTCCAACAATTACAATTGAAATATAATTTGAGAAATAATCAATATTTTAAATATTTTCAATTATGTGATTATCTGAAAAAACATACAAAAGACTATCATAATATGCCTCCAGACTTACTGGACGAAGCAATGAAGACAAAGGCCGAATCAGCAAACTTATATAACACTATTTTAAATATAGAAATACCAACAACCGACGGTATTAGAAGAGACTGGGAACATGAACTAGCTATAAAAACTTCAAAAGAGAGCTGGGATAAACACTTACTATATGTGCATAAATGCTCGATTAACGTAAGGCACACTCTAATTCAATTCAAAACATTACATAGACTATACTATTCAAAAACCAAAATAAATAAACTTTTCCCTAACGTCTCACCTATTTGTGATAAATGCTAGTCTCAAGAAGCTACTATAGCGCACTCATTTGTTTTTTGTATAAAAAATCAAAAATTCTGGACCGAAATCTTTGAAATCTTCACAAAATTATTTAAAACAAAATTGATACCAAAAGCAGAATGGATTATTTTTGGAACAATGGAAGGTAGCCCTGAACTAAGCGTGTTTCAAAACAATTTATTCAATTACGGGCTAATAACGGGAAAAAAGCTTATACTCAAATTCTGGAAAAACGCTCCTATACCAACAATAAATATGTGGATTTAAAATATGTTTGAAACACTACACCTGGAAGATATGAGACTCCTCCTTGCAGGCAAAGCAGACCAATTCCAAAAGACGTGGTCTGCATTTATTGATTTACTGCAAGTATAAGGTGCAACAGTAATTTAAAAAATAAACTGTGCCAGGATCTGGTAGCGGGGGGTGAAAAATATGGTTGGTATATACCTTTTTGCGTGGTTTTTTATAATAGAGCAATTGTTTCTCTTTCTTTCTTTCTTTTCTAGGGTCTATTTCTTAACTTTCTTCTCTAACTCTTTCTCTAATGGGCTTTCTTTTTTTCAACACTCTCTCGCACTAGCGCAACTCTTTCTCACTTTCTTTACTTCCTTTATTTCTATCTTTCTTAAAGCTCAAAAAATGAAGGGGTACAACAAATGTAATAAGATATATTGGGCTTGTACTACTGTAACTTATTGTACTTCTAATAAATAAATAAATAAATAAATAAATAGATAACATTTAAAAAAAGAAACCAAATCACTGAATGAGGTTGAGATTGACAGATTCTTGATTAGTAAGGGTGTCAAAGGTTAAGAGGACAAGGCAGGAATGTGGGATTGAGGGGTAAAAAGATCAGCCATGACTGAATGGTGGAGTAGACATGATGGGCTGAATGGCCTAATTCTGCTCCAATGACAAGAATATATGGACTCAGTGGACTGTTTCTGTGTATTCTGTATTTAATCGGAGATTGTACTTATGTAAGGCAATAATCTTACTGATCTGTATGTAAAAATAAAACAAATCACTGTACCGTGATACATGTCATAATAAACAGCCATTCCCCCATTGAAAAGGACATGTTTGATGCCTTCAGTTTATTTCTAGTGCTGATGCAGCCGGCAACTCAAATGGCAATGAAAGATTTGAGTTCCTTGAAGGGCATGGTCATACTCAACAGGCTCAAGGAGCCGAATAGCAGCCCCTGGCACAAATGATTGGATGGTACCTTTCCCTCCAGGGTTCAAAATCCCTACTAATCCATAATCCATAAGGGGACTTAATCTGTCCTTTGTTATCCTATTAGTTTAGTTTAGAGATACAGCGCTGAAAAAGGCCCTTCGGCCCATCGAGTCCATGCCAACCAGCGATCCCCGCACATTAACACTATCCTACACACACTAGGAACAATTTACATTTATACCGAGCATACAAATCCAAGCCCATTAACCTACAAACCTGGACGTCTTTGGAGTGTGAGAGGAACCTGAAGATCTCGGGGAAAACCCACGCGGTCACGGGGAGAACGTACAAACTCCGTACAGACAGCACCCATAGTGGGCATAGAAACCCGCGTCTCTGGTGCTGCAAGCGCAGTAAGGCAGCAACTCTACTGCTGCGCCACCATGCTGCCCTGTAGATAATATTGTATCGGTCAAATAACATATCACACTATATAATATAGCATCATATACTATAGAATGGGGTTAGGAGAGAGAAATAGATCAGCCATGATTGAATGGCGAAGTAGACTTGATGGGCCAAATGGCCTAATTCTGCGTCTATAACTTATGATCTTATGGAAACTTTTACGATTCCCTTTTACTTTCAGTGACAAGAATGTCTCACCCCCCAGTTTTGCCTTCCTGATTTCCCTTTCGTGTAGAACTGTGTCATGTTCAATGGGTTTTTTGTTTAGTTTGTAGATGCAACTTGGATTTACCCTTTCGTTCCTCTGAGTCGACCACCAATCACATGTTCACACTATTCCTGTAATCCCCCTTTCTCATCCACTCCCAACACACCAGGAACAATTTACATAGGACAATTAATCTACAAGCCTGCACATCGTTGGGATGTGACTTTCCACCAGGTGAGCCGAACGATTGGATCCCCTCCAACAGTCTGTTTGTTTTTTCGTCCCTTTTAAAATAAATGTGTGCGTTTTATAAGTCTGTGTAAATGTTCTCCAGTTTGTTTTATGTGGGGCGAGGGGGGGCAGGGGGGGCAGCGGGGGGGGGGGGGGGACTTTTTTTTTCAGTTTCTGCCAGAGATGTAATGTTTCGGGTCACATCTCCGGTCGCTTTGCGGCCTATCGTCGATGGAGCTGGAGGCCTCCTCGGACTGTCCTTGGGCACCACCGCTGGGCGCGGACTTAATATCGGAGCCGATCCCTTGCCTGTGATCACTCCAATCGCGGCCTGCGGACTTACCATCAAGGGCTCGCAGTCTCAGGAGAGGCTAGTCGGGAGCTCCGACGAACGCAGAGGTTCGACCAGTCCTGACGCGGGGTTCGATCCCCGGCGCGGGGGAGCTGACATGCCCCCGTTGCAGGATCTGGATCGCCCCGATGCAGAGGACCCAAAATGCCGCCAGCTTTGGGAGTGAAGATCATCCCGTCAACGGAGGGCTCGAGTCGCCTGACCGCGGGAGAGCTAAGGGAAGAGATTGAACTTTTTTTCGCCTTCCATCACAGTGAGGAATGTGGAGTCGCTGTGGTGGATATTTATGTTTAAATTGTTTTGTGCATTCTGTTGCTTTTTATTTGTAAATGACTCGGCAAATGAAATTCCTCGTATGGTGCAAAACATACTTGGCTAATAAAGTATTTTTATGATTGATTTTGTGATTGTGTGAAACCGGAGCACCTGGAGGAAACCCACAACGAAAACGCGCAAACTCCACCCAGACAGCACCCGAGGTCAGGATCGAACCCGGGATTCCGGTGCTGAGAGGTAGCAGCACTCTCAACTCACAACAGTGCTGCTCCCAAATGGCACTGTTGATTTTGTAAAACTGTGCGAACACTTACAAAAACTGCAGACAGATTTTATCCTGCAGAGAAACCTAATGGCGCGAAAGCAAATGCTGCTGAGGTTGTGATTTATCTATTTATGAAATTATCTGTGACTATGCAGAGGAATGTGCTCAATGGAGCAGTGTGTCTTATTCAGCATCTCTTTGCAAAAAAATAAATCCATTAATCACAGTAACTCAAGATCGTGAAGGTTTAATATCGGAGGTGCAAGCGATGACAAAATGTCTCAACGTGAGTGAAAACTGATTCGTTTCTATCTCCTTGTCACTCACTGACGGTGCCACGGAAAATATTTTTCTAGCTCTTGAGGACAATCACAGGTCCTGCATTTCAGCAGCAAGATAATAGTCAGACAACTTTGTTAAATGCAAGGTACCTGAGCGATGTTATAGAGAAACAGCGTGGAAACAGGCCCTTCGGCTCACCAAGTCCACGTAGACCAGCATTCACCCCACACACTAGGTCTATCCTGCACACTAGGAACAATTTACAATTTCACAAAACCCAATTAACCAACACACCTGTACGTCTTTGGCACATTGGATGAAACCGGTGCACCCGGAGAAAACCCATGTGGTCACAGGGAAAACGTACAAACTCCGTACAGACAGCATCCATAGTCAAGATCAAACCTGGATATCTGACGATAATCAGCAGGCAACTTTGTTTAATCCAAGACACCTGAGCGATGTGTAAAAGATAGTGTGGAAACAGGCCCTTTGGCCCACCAAGTCCGTACTAACCATCGACCACGCGTTCACACTAGTTCTATGTTATCCCACTTTCGCATCCTACACACCAGGGGCAATTTACCTACAAATCTACAAACTGCAAGTCTTTGGGACGTGGGAGGAAACAGGAGCACCCGGAGGAAGCTTGCACGGTCACACGGAGAATGAGCAAAACTCTGTACAGACAGCACTCGTAGTCAGGATTGAACCCGGTCTCTGGCGCTGTGAGGCAGCAACTCTACTGCTGCACCCCTGTGCCACGCCTATACCAGAGCTTTCATGATTTAGTTTTAAACAAGAAATATTTACATTTACATTTGACACATTGTGTTGAGAGATTGTCTCACCCACACACCCTTCACATCAGTTCCATCCCTGCAAGACGACATTCAAAGAGGCTTTGTAACAGGGACCACAATAGGACAATTGCTATTAACTTTGGCTAAGTGTTTACATTTGAAATGCATTTATTTATTATTGAAAACCAAGGTCACTTAGCACACTCAATAATACCGTTATTTTCAAAGAAAGTATTGAGTTTTACATCTTTCGTTTGCCAGAATGAGTAGCAGACCAACTCGCTCTCAGAATTGGGCTCTAAAATGTCTCGCCAAACTCAAGTACAATAGATAGTGCAAATGAGGAAGATACAGAGTGCAGAATATAGGTCTCAGCATTGTAGGGATTCATTTCCATAGACAAAGTCCAATGTCCTCAGTGGGGTTGAGGTGAATCAGGCAGAGCTTTCAGTCTGAAGAAGGGTTTCGGCCCGAAACGTTGCCTATTTTCTTCGCTCCATAGATGCTGCTGCACCCGCTGAGTTTCTCCAGCATTTTTGTGTACCTTCGATTTTCCAGCATCTGCAGTTCCTTCTTAAACAATTATTTGAGGACCGTTCAGAAGCCTGATAACAGAGGGGAAGAAGCTGTTCCTGAGTCTGCGGGTGCCTGCTCTCCAGCTTTTATAACTTCTGTTGGATGGAATAAGATGGACAGAAAGTGTTGGAGTAACTTAACGGGTCAAGCAGCATCTCTGGAGAAAAAGGATAGTTGACATTTCAGGTTGCTACCCTTTTTCAGACCCTTCCTGAGTCCAAAGAAGGGTCATGACCCAAAACGTCACCCATCCATTTTCTCCAGCGATGCTGCCTGACCCGCAGATTTACTCCAGCACTTTGCGTCTATCTTTGGTCTAAACCAGCAACTGAAGTTCCTAGTTACTAGTCAAGAATTTGTCAATCTCCGCCTTAAAAATATCCAGTGATTTGGTCTCCACTGCCGTCTGTGGCAATTAATTCCACAGATTCACCACCCTCGGACTAAATAAATTCCGCCTCGTCTCCTTTCTATGAGTTGCTCCCTCCTTCCCCTCCATTCTCCTCAATGAGAACGGTCTCTGCAGGGAGTGAGTGGACTTGGGAAATGGTGGAGCAAGTGGTGTGTGAGTGCCAGACTCTCGAGGGGCCTCTGAAACTGACTAATGGGCCTGTCCCACTTAGGCGACTTTTTAGGCGACTGCCGGTGGTTGCCGGGGAGTCGCCTTCATGGTCATGAGGAGTTCCCGCATTCTGTGAACTAGTCACGGCCTCATTAGGGTCACTGCAAATTTTTCAACATGTTGAAAAATTAGCGGTGACTAGAATGAAGCCGCCATGGAGAGTAGCGAGAATTCTCATGCCGTAGGTGGGTCGCCAGGAGGTCCTAGTGGGTTGCCAGGAGGTTGAAGGTTCTTGTAGGTTGTAGCGGTGCTGCCCGGTGAATTTCATTGGCTCATTGAGGGAAAAAAACATAAGCAGTAATTTTCAGTACCAAGGATAACCGACCGGTAACGTTAAATGTCCGCCGAACCTCACAGCCGTGTATCTCTGGCTTCTTAAAAGTAGGCTCCCCTCCTTCTCCCCCCTCTACCCCCCTCTTTTAAAGGACTTACATGACCCTTCCTGTACACTGTGCTTTCACTGCCTTAATTACAGCGCTAACCTTCCTGTTCATCGCGGTGTGTGTCAGTATCACATTGGCTTTGCACCGTGTGGATTTCACTTGGACAGTGCTCCCCCCACTTACCCTGTCCCCCTGGCTGGTGAAGCAAGACAGTCGCTGGCAGTCACCTAAAAAATCGCCTAAGTGGGACAGGCCCATAAGTTCACAATCAAGCTGAGCTCATCAGCCAAGGCTTTGTTTATTTTTGTGCATTCACAAGGAGACAGCATAAAGTCGATAACTACCATAAATTTACAAACTAATGCTCCTGTGCATCAGAATGGACAGATGGGTCGGATGCCGATGCACTGTCTAATGAATCAGTTTGACAGCTTCCAGCCTGAGTAATAATCTAATGAAATGTTATTCGACTTCAATGAGGGCCAGGGCAGTTTACTGTTCTGGATGTCAGATGTGGGAGGTCATGGAGTCTGAGTGCTCGCCAGACGTCCACATCTGCACCAGGTGCGTCGAGATGGGGCTCCTAAGGGACCGCGTTAGGAACCTGGAGCAGCAACTCGATGACCTCTGTCTGCTCAGGGAGAGCGAGGAGGTCATAGAAAGGAGTTACAGGGAGGTGGTCACTCCAAGACCACGGGAGACAGAAAACTGGGTCACAGTTAGGAAGGGCAATGGGCAGAGGCAGGAACTGGTGAGTACCCCGGTGGCTGTACACCTTGAAAATAAGTACTCGTGTTTGAGTAAGGGTGGGGGAGACAGCCTACCTGGGGGCAGCGACAGCGGCCGGGCCTCTGGCACAAAGACCGGTCCTGTTGCTCAGAAGGGTAAGGAAAAGAAGAGGAGGGCAATTGTAATAGGGGACTCTATAGTCAGGGGGTCGGATAGGCGATTCTGTGGACGCAGACAGGAGTCCCGGATGGTAGTTTGCCTCCCTGGTGCCAGGGTCAGGGATGTGTCTGAACGTGTCCAAGAAATCCTGAAATGGGAGGGAGAGGAGCCTGAGGTTGTGGTGCATATAGGTACCAACGACATAGGTAAAAAAAGAGAAGAGGTCCTGAAAGAAGAATTTAGGGAGTTAGGTAGAGAGTTAAGGAGAAGGACTGGAAAGGTAACAATCTCAGGATTACTGCCTGTGCCACGCGACAGTGAGAGTAGAAATGGAGCGAGGTGGAGGATAAATGCGTGGATGAGAGACTGGTGCAGTGGGTATGGATTCAAGTTTCTGGATCATTGGGACCTCTTTTGGGGAAGGTGCGACCTGTACAGAAAGGACGGGTTGCACTTGAACTCAAGGGGGACCAATATCCTGGCGGGGAAATTTGCAAAGGCTACTGGGGAGACTTTAAACTAGTATGGTTGGGGGGAGGGACTCAAATTGGGAAAGCTAGCAGTCAGTGTGTGAAGCGGGGGGCAGAGAATGGTAGCACTCTGACCCAAAATGTAGGGGAGAGAGAAGAAAAAGAAAATAATCAGAGAATAAGAGAGGGTGGGTTTCTTAAATGTGTATATTTTAATGCTAGGAGCATTGTAAGAAAAGTGGATGAACTTAGAGCCTGGATTGACACCTGGAAGTATGATGTTGTGGCGATCAGTGAAACATGGTTGCAGGAGGGCTGTGATTGGAAACTAAATATTCCAGGATTTCATTGCTTCAGGTGTGATAGAATTGGAGGGGCAAGAGGTGGAGGTGTTGCATTGCTTATCAGGGAAGATATTACAGCAGTGCTTTGGCAGGATAGATTAGAGGGCTCGTCTAGGGAGGCTATTTGGGTGGAACTGAGAAATGGGAAAGGGGTAGCAACACTTATAGGGGTGTATTATAGACCACCAAATGGGGAGTGAAAATTGGAAGAGCAAATATGTAAGGAGATTGCAGATATTAGTAGTAAGCACAAGGTAGTGATTGTGGGAGATTTCAATTTTCCACACATAGACTGGGAAACACATTCTGTAAATGGGCTGGATGGGTTGGAGTTTGTAAAATGTGTGCAGGATAGTTTTTTGCAACAATACATAGAAGTACCTACTAGAGAAGGGGCGGTACTTGACCTCCTGTTAGGAAATGAGATGGGTCAGGTGGCAGAGGTAAGCGTTGGGGAACAGTTCGGGTCCAGTGATCACAATACCATTAGTTTCAATATAATTATGGAGAGGGACAAAACTGGACCTAGGGTTGAGATTTTTGATTGGAGAAAGGCTAACTTTGAGGAGATGCGAAAGGATTTAAAAGGAGTAAATTGGGACAGTTTGTTTTATGGGAAAGATGTGGAAGAGAAATGGAGTACATTTAAAGGTGAAATTTTAAGAGTACAGAATCTTTATGTCCCTGTTCGGTTGAAAGGAAATCGTAAAAATTGTAAAGAGCCATGGTTTTCAAGGGAAATTGGGCACTTGGTTCGGAAAAAGAGGGAGATGTACAATAGTTATAGGCAGCATGGAGTAAATGAGGTGCTTGAGGAGTATAAAGAATGTAAAAGGAATCTTAAGAAAGAAATTAGAAAAGCTAAAAGAAGATATGAGGTTGCTTTGGCAAGTAAGGTAAAAGTAAATCCGAGGGTTTCTACCGCTATATTAATAGCAAAAGGATAACGAGGGATAAAATTGGTCCATTAGAGAGTCAGAGTGGCCAACTATCTGCAGAGCCAAAAGAGATAGGGGAGATATTGAACAGTTTCTTTTCTTCGGTATTCACCAAGGAGAAGGATATTGAATTATGTGAGGTAAGGGAAACAAGTAGAGTAGCTATGGAAACTATGAGGATCAAAGAAGAGGAAGTACTGACACTTTTGAGAAATATAAAAGTGGATAAGTCTCCAGGTCCGGACAGGATATTCCCTAGGACATTGAGGGAAGTTAGTGTAGAAATAGCAGGGGCTATGGCAGAAATATTTCAAATGTCATTAGAAACGGGAATAGTGCCGGAGGATTGGCGTACTGCGCATGTTGTTCCATTGTTTAAAAAGGGGTCTAAGAGTAAACCTAGCAATTATAGACCTGTTAGTTTGACGTCAGTGGTGGGCAAATTAATGGAAAGAATACTTAGAGATAATATATATAAGCATCTGGATAAACAGGGTCTGATTAGGAACAGTCAACATGGATTTGTGCCTGGAAGGTCATGTTTAACTAATCTTCTTGAATTTTTTGAAGAAGTTACTCGGGAAATTGATGAGGGTAAAGCAGTGGATGTTGTGTATATGGACTTCAGTAAGGCCTTTGACAAGGTTCCTCATGGAAGGTTGGTTAAGAAGGTTCAATGGTTGGGTATTAATGGTGGAGTAGCAAGATGGATTCAACAGTGGCTGAATGGGAGATGCCAGAGAGTAATGGTGGATGGTTGTTTGTCAGGTTGGAGGCCAGTGACGAGTGGGGTGCCACAGGGATCTGTGTTGGGTCCACTGTTGTTTGTCATGTACATCAATGATCTGGACGATGGTGTGGTAAATTGGATTAGTAAGTATGCAGATGATACTAAGATAGGTGGGGTTGCGGGTAATGAAGTAGAGTTTCAAAGTCTACAGAGAGATTTATGCCAGTTGGAAGAGTGGGCTGAAAGATGGCAGATGGAGTTTAATGCTGATAAGTGTGAGGTGCTACATCTTGGCAGGACAAATCAAAATAGGACGTACATGGTAAATGGTAGGGAATTGAAGAATGTAGGTGAACAGAGGGATCTGGGAATAACTGTGCACAGTTCCATGAAAGTGGAATCTCATGTAGATAGGGTGGTAAAGAAAGCTTTTGGTGTGCTGGCCTTTATAAATCAGAGCATTGAGTATAGAAGTTGGGATGTAATGTTAAAATTGTACAAGGCATTGGTGAGGCCAATTCTGGAGTATGGTGTACAATTTTGGTCGCCTAATTATAGGAAGGATGTCAACAAAATAGAGAGAGTACAGAGGAGATTTACTAGAATGTTGCCTGGGTTTCAGCAACTAAGTTACAGAGAAAGGTTGAACAAGTTAGGGCTTTATTCTTTGGAGCGCAGAAGGTTAAGGGGGGACTTGATAGAGGTTTTTAAAATGATGAGAGGGATAGACAGAGTTGACGTGGAAAAGCTTTTCCCACTGAGAGTAGGGAAGATTCAAACAAGGGGACATGACTTGAGAATTAAGGGACTGAAGTTTAGGGGTAACATGAGGGGGAACTTCTTTACTCAGAGAGTTGTAGCTGTGTGGAATGAGCTTCCAGTGAAGGTGGTGGAGGCAGGTTCGTTTTTATCATTTAAAAATAAATTGGATAGTTATATGGATGGGAAAGGAATGGAGGGTTATGGTCTGAGCGCAGGTATATGGGACTAGGGGAGATTATGTGTTCGGCACGGACTAGAGGGGTCGAGATGGCCTGTTTCCGTGCTGTAATTGTTATATGGTTATATGGTTATTCCAAAACTGAGGTTGAACATTGGAGAGCTGGCGTCAATCTGAACAAAATGGCAGCAGCAATTGTTGTTTCCCGTTTGATGATATAATAACATTTAAATACTATTACAACGGGGTGGGAGATTGCAACCTTCACATGGTCTGCCCTGTTTCGACGAATGCAATTAAGCCGACGCTCACAATCAAATAGATCAAATAGAACAAGTTGATCTACAACTTTAGGCTGCGCACGCCATACGCGAGAAAAAGACTATAACAACACTTGAAGGCATTTGGACAGATGTGTGGAAAGGAAGGTTTTAAGGGATGTGGGCCAAATGCGAGCAGGTCGGCACAGTGATGCAGTGGGAGTTGCTGCCTTACAGCATCAGAGACCCGGGTTCGATCCTGACTACAGGTACTGTCTGTTTGGAGTTTGAATGTTCTCCCTGTGACCACGTGGGTTTTCTCTGGGTGCTCTGGTTACCTCCCACACTCCAAAGGCGTGCAGGCTTGTAGGTTAATTGGGTTCTGTAAATTGTCCCTAGTGTGTAGAACTAGTGTAAGGGTGATCGCTGGTTGGTTCCGTCTTGGTGGCCCGAAAGGCCAGTTTCCATGCTGTATCTCTAAACTAAAAGGTGGGACTGGTGTAGATGGGGCAGCCTGGTCGGCATTGGCAAGTTGGGCCAAATGGCCTGTTTCTGTACTGTACGACCCTGTCTGTAACTCTATGATGAGGATTGCTATAAAATACACGAGTGGAACAGTGAGCAGAAGCAGGCAAAGCTTGTCTTCTATCATTACATTGTGAAGATTTGGGTGGTAGCCATCGTTTCCATGACAACCGGAGATTGCTGCCTGACCGAACACTACTTCCCATCCCTTGGCCCATTGCTCCGTAGTTGTCAGTCGTCTTGATTGATTAAAATATACGGCATGAAAACAGGCCCTTCGGCCCATGCCGACCGTTGATCACCCATTCATGCTAGTTCTATGCTATATATCCACTCCCTATACACATTTTTGCAGAGCCCAGCTAACCTACAAACCCGCACATCTTTGGAATATGGGAGGAAACAGGAGCAACCGGAAGAAACTCAAGCATTTACAGGGAGAGCGTCTAAGCTCCTCACAGAGAGCACCCGAGGTCAGGATCGAACCTGGGTCTCTGGCGCCGTGAGGCAGCAACTTTACCGTGAGGCAGCAACGCCGCTGTGCCGCCATAATTAAAAAAATTCTCATTAAATTATTTTCCTGTCATGCATTTAAAAGTGCTAAAAATAAACATCTGTGTTCTTTCTCAGGCAATTGGTTGAGTTGATTGAGATATCAATACACAATTTCAATTATTCTTCAGGCTTGAAAGTTTGCAGGAAACTATTCAAAGTTTGAAAACAAATATTACGCGGGTAGGAATAAGCACAGCTTGAATGTGCTCAAGTCTGTCATACCGTTCATGGCTTGCTAGAAGTCAGTATAGAAATGTATTGTGACTCATAGACACACACTGAGAAGAGCAATTGAAATAGGTAGATAAGCTGCAGGAAGAGATCATAAAGTTGTCTTGATCAGCATCCATAGTGTTTTAATTGCTCATTTCCAATGTACCTTCTTAACGGTTGATTTTACACTTCCCGAAGAAATTGGTTTCCCATGTTGTAAAAAAGCCCAGAAAATTGGCATCATCATTTACTTAAGCTGACTGGAGTCAATGCAGCATGACATATACTCCAGTATTAGAAGGTGATCTACCCATTAAAATACATTGCACAACATGGGTTTACATCACATTAATGCTGTATCCACACTCCCGATTTGCTTCAAGAATAGATATAACAATCAGAATAATTTTTATTTCTTGGGCTGGAATTGGATGAAAGAAAAATATTTCCTTCGGCTCACCAGGTTCGAGGCTCCAACAGGATTGTAATGTTTTATTCATGCACACAACTCCATCAATTATGAATGGTCCAAAGTCAGTGGGAATCCAGCAGCTACTTTATTCCTCTAAACATTTCCTATCCACGGGACCTGTCCAAATGTCTTTTAAATGTTGTTATTAAACTGGTGAGACCAAGTATAGAACCAGGGACCGTTAGATCTTCAGTCTAATGTTCTCTCAACTCAGCTATTGGGGTTCTGACAGTTTCCCCACGTGGAACCTTGACAAAATTGATGTAGACTGCATCAACAACACTGTTCTCATCTTTAGACTTTAGAAACACAGCACGGAAACATGCTCTTAGACCCACCGAATCCACGCCGACCAGCGATCACCCCGTGCACTAGCACTATCCTGCACACTAGGGATAATGCACAATTATTTTGCAACCCAGGAAACTGGAGCACCCAGAGTAAACCAACGCCGTCACAGGGAGAACGTACAAACTCCATACAGACAACACCTGTAGTCAATATCAAACCCAGGGCTCTGGCACTCGAAGGCAGCAACTCTACCGCTGTGCCACTGTACTGCCCCCGAATCAATTTAATTTGTTACCGCTACAAAACATTAATTCAAATTGGTCAGATATCATCTCTGTTTAACAAAGCCATTTTGACTCTGGTTAATCTATCGAAATGCATATTAATTTTCTTTGAGAATGTTTCCAATATCTTCCCAACGACTGGCATGAGACTAAGGGGCTTATAATTACCAGGCTTAATCCTGCTGTCCATTTCCAATCTTTTATTTTTTAATTTTCTATTTTATTAGAAGCAATTGTACAAAGATAAAATATTCGGCATCTAGAATTATACAATTATTGTACAGCTTCATTTTCAGCCTTATAACCTAAATTATGAAAATGAAAAAAAGGAAAGAAAGAGAAAGCAAGAAAGGAAAAAAAAAAAAGTAAAAGGATAAAGGAGAACAAGAAAAAGACCCCTAAACTACCAAAGCAGTGTAGCAGAAAGATAGAGGAATAAAAAATAAATAAAAATGGAGATATACCTTGCCCCTCGCCCCCCGCCTCACTCAACCCAGTTTCGGATTTAAATTTAAATTTGTGTTTCACCATACTATTGTTGTAAGAATTTAGTAAAGGGTGTCCATGTCCGTGTCCAAGAAATTGATCTGTTTTTCCCGCCAAGACAAGCTTAATGTTTTCCAAATGTAGTGTCTCGGACATATCTGTAATCCACATCTTCACTGCAGGGACTGTTTCCAAAATGTAAGTATTAATTTTTTCGCCATTATTAGGCCATAGTTGAGGAAATGTCTTTGAAGTCCTTTTCCAATCTTGACTGGCATCTCAATAAGGAAGACAAAACTCTTTGTCAGGGCTCCAGCAATCTCCTTCCTTATTTGATGATCACATGTTTTGCAATTTCACTAATGCCTCTTTGAATTCTCCAGCCACTGTTTTTCTTCTTAATGAACATAAATGAGAAATGTTTATTCAAAACCTTACCTCTATTCTCCGGTGCCACGTATACATTGTATCTTTGGTATTTAATCTTTCCATGGTTACCTTATTGCCTTTAAAATGCTTATAAAATATTTTGGGGATTTCCTTAATAACGTGGTTGCGCAGCGGTAGAGTTGCCGCCTTGCAGCGCCAGAGACCCGTGGTCGATCCTGACTACGGGTGCTGTCTGTATGGATTTTATACGTTCTCCCCGTGACCTTGTGGGGATCCTCTGGTTTCCTCCCACATTCCCAGGAGGTTTTCCCCAAAGCCAATCCCCAAAGCCAATTTGAAGGTTAATTGGCTTCTGTAAGTTGCCCCCAGTGTTCTGCCCTTCCCCTTCACTCTGAGGGGAACACGTTGCCATAATCTCTCGTCATAGTATTTCTAAATGCCATCCCCTTTTGCATGTAGATTTGACTGTTGCAACTGCACCTAATCTACTTTTGGTCCCATCATAATATGTTGAAATTAACCTTAAGCCAATTTAGCACTTTCATTTCCAGATCATCTTATCCCTTTCAGTGGCTACCTTGAAACATACAGATTTCTGGACACTTCAACCTGCATACCCACTAGCATTCTGACATCCCCTAAAACTAGATCCAATCTTTGGTAGGAGTATCGACATGGTCGTAGTAAAAGCTTTTTTAGAAACACGTTAAAAATTCGACCATCTTTAAGACTCCAAGGGTGGCCATCTTTTCATGGCGGAGAAGCTTGTCTGTGCCTCAGATCCTGGAAGCTGAACTGTTTGGAGTTGTGCTCCTGGCTCCTGTCCAAACAAGCCACCCCCTCCCCAGGTACTTTCCCCTGCAACTGCAGGAGGTCTCCCCTTTCCCTGCTTCCTCCCACCCCTTGCCCCCCCCCCCCCCCCTCCTCCATCTAAAGGTCCATTGACCAGTTCCACATTTCTCAAGAATGTATCACTTGTGTGATTACACCATCCCTAGCCAACCATAGCTCTACCAGAGAACCACTCTGCCTGAGGTCATCTGTTGCTGGCCCTAATTGTTCTGTTCCTTTCTTGCTTCCAGTTCCCCGACCATCACTCTGAAGAAAGGCTGTGGCGCAGTGTTATAGTCGCTGCCTCTGCGCCTGAGACCCAGGTTCGATCCTGCCCACAGATGCTGTCTCTACAGAGTTTGTACATTCTCCCCGTGACTACCTAGGTTTTCCCCGGGGGTTCTGGTTTTCAACCACACTCCAAAGACATACAGGTTTGTTGGTTAGATGTACAGTTTTGTAGGTTAATTGGCAAAGGTGGTAAACCAACACTGATGTGTAGGATAGTGTTAGTGTACGGGGTGATCGTTGGTCGGCGTGGACTCGGTGGGCCGAAGGCCTGATTCTGCGCTGCATCTCTAAACTAAAATAAATGGTACTGACCCGAAACATCGTCCATCCATGTTCTCCAGAGAAGCTGCCTGACCCGCTGAGTTACTTCAGCACTTTGTGTCTATCTTCAGCTGAATTCGAAGGGTCACTTCACCATGTTTCACAACACAATTTGAATCTTCAGTCTGATTCACTGGCGGTGAGAATGCTTGGATCTCTCTAGTGCCTGCTGTCCTTTCTGTTTAGCATGCATGTATGAAGTCCTGAGGTGGACATCTATAAGGCTGACAGCTCATCATTTATGGATATGCACTGTGAAAGGCGAACCTCGCGTCCATATTGTACACATCACAGTGCTGTTCACAGTAAATGCTATGCCTACAGTCAGAATATATCCGGAAGTGGCGGCGCTGTTGAACGGCTGCGGCTCGCCTGCAGTCCGTCTGTCTTTACTTTTTTTTTTTTTTTTTTGTCTTGTTTTAGTTAAATTTTTGGTTATTAGGTTGTGTTATGTGTGGGGGGGGGGCTGAAACATGGTTTTCTGTCTCTCCCTTCGGGGGAATGCGACTCTTTCTACCGTATCCCCCCTTCTCTGCCTCCGTCTGCGCTGATGCCTGATGGCGGAGCCGGCGGCCTCCAACCTGCGACCGACCTCGAGGCTCCGGAGGCAGAGCCAGCCAGGACTCACCAACGCGAGGCTGGCCGAATTCAGAGCTGTGGCGGCATTCGGGCGCTCCAGTTGCAGCGGCCCGGCTCGGGGCTGAGACGGCGCTCCGATGAGGGTGGCCCGACTCGGGGCTGAGACGGTGCTCCGGTGGCAGCGGTACGACTCGGGGCTGAGACGGTGCTCCGGTGAGGGTGGCACGACTCGGGGCTGAGACGGTGCTCCGGTGAGGGCGGCACGACTCGGGGCTGAGACGGTGCTCCGGTGAGGGCGGCACGACTCGGGGCTGAGACGGCGCTCCGGTGAGGGTGGCCCGGCTCGGGGCTGAGACGGTACTCCGGTGAGGGTGGCCCGGCTCGGGGCTGAGACGGTACTCCGGTGAGGGCAGCACGACTCGGGGCTGAGACGGTGCTCCGGTGAGGGCGGCACGACTCGGGGCTGAGACGGCGCTCCGGTGAGGGTGGCCCGGCTCGGGGCTGAGACGGTACTCCGGTGAGGGCAGCACGACTCGGGGCTGAGACGGTACTCCGGTGAGGGCGGCCCGGCTCAGGGCTGAGACGGCGCTCCGGTGAGGGCGGCCTGGCTCGGGTCTGAGACGGTGCTCCGATGGCTGAGGCGGCGTTCCGGCGGTGGCGACCTGAATCCGGGGTTCGGCCGCGGGCCAGTGGACGACATTGTCGGGAGCTTGCAGGTCACAGGCTGGTGCCTGTTTTCCGGAGCTCCCGCGGCAACAGCTGCATCCGCTGGACTGGAGGGTGGCAGCTTCGACCACCCCGGGCCGCAGAGCTTGAACCGGCCAGTTCGCGGAGCTCGGTTGAGCCGCGGGGCTGACTACCATCGCCCGGTGGGGTAACAACATATCGCCTCAGCGCAGAGGGAGAACGAGGAGGGAAGAGACAGTAACCTTAAGACTTTTGCCTCCATCACAGTGAGGAGGTGCCTGGTGAACTCACTGTGGTGGATGTTAATTTGTGTTTATTGTGTGTTTTGTTGTTTATTATTATATGTATGGCTGCAGGCAACGGCATTTCGTTCAGACCGAAAGGTCTGAATGACAATTAAAGGATCTAATCTAATCTAATCTAATAAATGTGATCACTACAATTCAAAACATCCCCGCAGCAAATATCCGCCTGGAGTGAAGTTACAACAAAATTGGAAGCAGCCAAGATAGTCAAGAAGTCATGAATGAAGATTGGAACAGCCATGCTAATATTGATTGCAGTTTACAATTCCAGCAACACTTTTGAGGTAATGATGCAGTTCATTTTGTAAGCAATAAGGTCTGGAAAAAGTCCAGGCTGCAGCTGATAAGTAGCAAGTAATATCGGTGATCTACAAGTGCCAAAGCAATGACCACAACACACGAGGATTAGGAGATGGAGTAGGCCATTCAGATCTTAATTCCACTCAGCCAAGATCATGGCTGATTTCCATCAGCATCATTTTCCTGCACAAGGTCATGTTATAGGAGCAGAATTAGGCCATTCGGTTCATCAAGGCTGATCTATCTTTCCCTCTCAACCCCATTCTCCAACCTTCTCCAACCTTCCCACCATAACCCCTGATACAAGTACTAATCAAGAAAGAAGGGCTGTAAAGAGATACAGCGGAAAAACAGACCCTTCAGTTCACCGAGTCCATGCCGACTAGCGATCACCCCGTACACTAATACTATCTTCCACACTAGGAATATTTTACAATTTTACCAAAGCCAATTAATCTACAAGCCTGTTCTCCTTTGGAATGTGGGAGGAAACCAAAGCACGTGGAGAAAACCCATGCAGTCACAGGGAGAATATAAAAACTCCATTCAGACAGCACCTGTAATCAGGATCGAACCCAGTTCGCTGGCGCTGAAAGGCAGCAGCTCTGTCACTGTGCCACCATGCCACTGTACCTCCCCTTATCTTTTATTTTTTACTATTGCACTCATGTATGGCAAGACCTATCAAGATAGCCACTTTATCTTGGTACACATGACAATAATAAACTAGCACGGTGGCGCAGTGGTTGAGTTGCTGCCTTACAGCGAATGGACCGCCGGAGACCCGGGTTCGATCCTGACTATGGTGCTGTCTGTACGGAGTTTGTACGTTCTCCCCGTGACTTGCGTGGGTTTTCTCCGAGATCTTCGGTTTCCTCCCACATTCCAAAGATATACAGATTTGTAGGTTAATTTGCTTGGTAAATGTAAAAACAATGACCCTAGTGGGTATAAGATAGTGTTAATATGTGGGGATCGCTGGTCGACGCGGACCCGGTGGTCCGAAAGGGCCTGTTTCTGCGCTGTATCTCTAAACTAAACTCAAAAAAAGTAGAAACAAATAACTGCAGATGCTGGTTAATGCATAAAAGAACACAGATTGTGGGAGTAACTCAGCAGGTCAGGCAGCATCTCCAGGGAATATGGATATGGCATTTTTGGTTGAGACCATTCTTCTACGGAGAAAGAAGATTGTCTACTCAAAATGTCACCTCTCCATGTTCTCCGGAGATGCTGCCTGACCTGTTGAATTGCTCAAGCATTTGATGTCCTTTTGAATAATAAATGAACACCAGTACCAAAACCTTCTGAAATATACCACGTTCATTAGTTATCTATTCTACGAGTGCATATTACAGAACAAGTGTACGGGTAATCGCTGGTTAGCACGGACTTGGTGGACAACTATCCCTAGTTTCATTTTAGTATGGGGAGACTAAGCGTAGGTTGGGCGATCGTTTCGCCGAACACCTCCGCTCAGTCCGCAATAACCTACCTGAACTCCCGGTGGCTCAGCACTTCAACTCCCCCTCCCATTCCCAATCCGACCTCTCTGTCCTGGGTCTCCTCCATTGCCAGAGTGAGCAACAGCGGAAATTGGAGGAACAGCACCTCATATTCCGTCTGGGGACCTTGCGTCCGGATGGCATTAACATTGAATTCTCCCAATTTTGCTAGCCCTTGCTGTCTTATCCCCTTCCTTAACCCTCTAGCTGTCTCCTCCCACCCTCCCATCCGCCCGCCCTCGGGCTCCTCCTCCTCCTCCCCTTTTCCTTCCTTCTCCCCCCCCCCACCCCCCATCAGTCTGAAGAAGGGTTTCGGCCCGAAACGTCGCCTATTTCCTTCGCTCCATAGATGCTGCTGCACCCGCTGAGTTTCCCCAGCAATTTTGTGTACCTTTCATTTTAGTATAAGTTAGTTTAGAGATACAGTGCAGAAACAGGCCTTTTAGTCCACCAAGTTCATGCTGACCAGCAATCCCCATACAATGGTACTATCCCACACACTAGGGACAATTTTACCGAAACCAATTAACCTACAAACCTGCACAATTACGGACTGTGGGAGGAAACCCACTGGGTTACAGGGAGAATGTACATACTCTGTACCGACAGCACCCGTAGTCAGGATCGAACCTGGATCTCTGTCGCTGCAAGGCGGCAACCGTGCTGCTGTGCCACCGTGCTGCCCTAAACTCTAAACGGAACTAGAATGCTGGAGGAACTCAGAGGGTGCGGCACCCGCTGAGTTTCTCCAGCATTTTTCTCTACCTTCGATTTTCCAGCAACTGTAGTTCCTTCTTGAACATCTAAAATACACTAAATTTGGGAAAGTCAGCTCACTTGATTTGTAGTGCATTGATTTGCTCCAGTGTTGAATTACTCCAGCACTCTGTGTCTTTAAGGTCAGTTTTAGTACCTCTCTCAATTACCTCCTCTGGACGTTTTGGGTTAAAACCCTTCTTCAGGACCCATCGGGACCTGTCTTTTTGTAAACCAGCATCTACAGTTCCTTCGGTCAGTCTTAAGAAGGGTCTTGACCCGATATGTCACCTATCCATGTTCTCCAGCGGTGCTGTCTGACCTGCCGACTAACTCCAGCACTTTGTGCCTTTTTTTTGTGAATCAGCATCTGCAGTTCCATCTTTCCATCTGAAGAAGGGTCCCGAGCTGAAATGTCACATATCTATGTTCTACAGAGTTGCCATCTGACCCGCTGAGTTACTCCAGCACTTTGTGACCTTTTAGGAGTAGGTGTTCACCATTCTGCCCCTTAAACCTGCCCCGCCAGTCGCTAAGATCACTGAGGAGCTGGTTTTGCCTCAGATCTGCAACCCTGTTCACTCCTGATAACATGTATTCAAGAAGGGAACTCTGAGGAATGTTCGCAATGCAAATACTTAACATCCCAATAGATTCCAGATTAAACTATGAGCAATTAAAAACCCGATCCAGACCAAGCTTTGCTGCATTGAAATCACTCCCCTCCATCTGTTCCAAAGGATAATCAGTACTAAGGCATTAAATTAGTTTGTCTTTAGAAGCCAGGCAAAGAACTCATGCTGGCAGCATTCTTGTGTTTTTTTCTTTATTCCTGTTAATATTCCCATGCTAATTGATAGTAAAAAGCTCAATCATAATTCATGAATGAACATGTTTTTTTTACCATCTTTCTCAAGCTCTGGACATACCAAGGCACTTTATGTTACTTTAGTTTAGAAACAGCACAGAAACAGGCCCTTCGGCCCACCGAGTCCGCACCGACCAAAGATCCCCGCACATTAACACTACCCTACACACACTAGGGACAATTTACACAAACCAAGCCAATTAACCTACAAGCCTGTACGCCTTTGGAGTGTGGGAGGAAACCGAAGATCGCGGAGAAAACTCACGCGGTCAGGCGGACAACGTGCAAACTCCATACAGTCAGCACCCGATCAGGATCGAACCCGAGTCTCTGGCGCTGCAAGCGATGTAAGGCACTACCGCTGCGCCACCATGCTGCCCAAGCGTATAACCAACAGGTTTACTGTGCAGCACAACAACAGAGTGCTGGGGGAACTCAGTGGGTCAGGCTGCATCTGGGGAGGGAACGGACAGGTAATGTGTTGGGTTGAATCCCCCTCTGAAGTGTAGTCATTTTGAAGCAAATATAGCAGCCAATTTCTCCAAAGCAAGGACTCAAAAAGGGTAACGATAAAAATAAAAGAGGGAATAATTTTTCAGCGATATTGCTTGACGTGAAAACCATGTCCTGCCCCTCACAAAACATAGAACAGAGGCTATAGGATAGCACAGTATTGGAACAGGCCCTTCAGCCAACGATGTCCATGCTGAACATGCTTAACTAATCTCCTCTGCCTTCACATGAATCACATCCCTTTGTTCCCTGCATATCCAAAAGTGTCTTAATTGTGTCCTCTTCCACCACCCCTCCTGGCAATATGTTCCAAACACTCGCCACTCACTGCGTAAAAGGCTTGCCCTGAACATCTCCATTTAACTTCACTCCTCTCACCTTATAACTCTGTTGCCTAGTCTTTGACATTTCCACCCTGGGAAAAATGTTCTGACTGTCTATCAATGCCACTCATGATATGGAATCATAGAGTGATATACAGTGTGAAAACAGGCCCTTCAGCTCATCCTGCCCACAGCAATCAACATGCCCCATCTACACTAGTCCAACCTGCCTGCGTTTGGCCCATATCCCTCGAAAACCTATCCTATCCATTTATTTTATATACTTCTATCAGGCCTTCCCTCAGCCTCTGATGTTCCGGAGAAAACAATCCATTTGACCAACATCTCCTGATAGCTAATACTCACTAATCCAGGCAGCATTTTGTTAAACTTCTTCTGCACCCTCTCCAAAGCTTCTATGTCCTTCCTGTAATGAGGCCACTGGAACTGCATGCAATACTCTAAATGCAGCCTAATGGGCCTGTCCCACTTAGGCGACTGCAGGAGACTACGCAGTCGCCACATGGTCGCCATATGTTCGCAGGTAGTTGCGGGGAGTCGCCTTCATGGTCGCAAGGACTCCCCGCATTCTGGGAACTAATCGCGGCCTCATTATGGTCGCCGCAGTATGTTGAAAAAATAGCGGCGACTAGAATGAAGCCACCATGGAGAGTAGCGAGAATTCTCGTGTCGTAGGTGGGTCGCCAGGAGGTCCTAGTGGGTTGCCAGGAGGTCCTAGTGGGTCGCCAGGAGGTTGAAGGTTCTCGTAGGTTGTAGCCGGTGCTGACCGGTGAATTTCATTGGCTCATTGGGAAAAAAAAGGTAAGCAGCAGTTTTCAGAACCAAGGATAACCGACCGGTAACGTTACTGTCCGCCGAGCTTCACAGACGTGAATCTCTGGCTTATTAAATGTTGTCTCCACTTCTTCTCCCCCCCACCCCCCCCCCTCTTTTAAAGGACTTATCGTACACTGTGCTAGCCGTCTTAATTACAACGCCAATCTTCCTGTTCATCGTGGTGTATGTCTGTATCACCTTGGCTTTGGACTGTGCGAATATTTAAGACAGCGCTCCCCCCATTTGCCCTGTCCCCCGCTTGCATAACGGGCTGGTGAAGGAAGCGATGTGTGTGTGTGTGTGTGTGTGTGTGTGTGTGTGTGTGTGTGTGTGTGTGTGTGTGTGTGTGTGTGTGTGTGTGTGTGTGTGTGTGTGTGTGTGCGTGTGTGTGTGTGTTCCACTGTGACAGTCGCCATTCCAGTTGCTGGTTTTTCAGGCGACTGCCAGCAATTTGACAGTCGCCGGCAGCCTGCTGAAAAATCGCCTAATTGGGACAGGCCCATAACTAAAGTCCTGTAAAGCTGCAACATGGCTTCCTGACTCTTAAACTTAATGCCCGGACCAATGAAAGCAAGCATAGCATAAGCCTTCTTTACGACTATATTTACTTGTGTTGCCAATTTCAGGGAACTGTGGATTTGGACCCAAAGATCCTTCTGTATATCAATGCTGTTAAAGACCATTAACCGCAGAAACAAAGAACTGAAGATGCTGCTTAATACAAAAAAGGACACAAAGTGCCGGTGTAACTCAGCGGGTCAGGCATCATCTCTGGAGAAGGTAGATAAGCAAGGTTTCGTGTCGAGACCCTCCATCAGTCTGAAGAAGAGACTCAAACCAAAACGTCACCTATGCACGTTCTCCAGAAATGCTGCCTAACCCGCTGAGTTACTCTGGCACTTTTGTGTCCTATTGTGTGTTAACTGTATACTTTCCCTTTATATTCAACCTCCCAAAGTGCAACACCTGACACTCACTCGTATTAAACCCAGTCGGATACTTCTCCACTCGGTAGCTGATCTATATATCCCGCTAAAATTGATAGAAAGTCATGCCTATTAAAATGAAGGTTTGCAGTATTGATATTGGAGAGGGTGGTAAACTTGCCTCCTGCACCTTTGGAGATGCTCGGGGGGGGATGCGAGGTTGGCTATGGGAGCCCCCTGGAGCACTTAGATGGAATGGTGGCTGAGGTGCAGCAACATGAAGGTAGCAAGGCAGTGGGTCGATGTGTCTGGGTGATCACCTGGATCAGACACCACTGGAGGCCCCGCAGAGATCTGACATGCGTGTCGATCGGATGCGGCCTGCAGCGGCATGGAGTAGCAATGGAGGACATCAGCAGCATCGCCAGATCCCTGCAACTCCGGCTTAGCCACTTCCAGGATACAAGACGCCACTGAAAACACAGCGACTCTGCACTGCCTCAGTGTAATCTACTCTGCTTCCACCACAGTCATAAGACATAGAAGCAGATTTAGGCCATTCGGCATAAAACTAATCTGCCAAGGTAATGTTTGCGACTGTACCTTAGGTTATTTTAGAGATACAGCCTGGAAGCAGGTTCTATGGTCCACTCCGACCATCGATCACCCATTCACACTAGTTCTATTATCACAGTTTCACATCCATTCCCTGCACAATAGGGTCAATTTTCAGAGGACAAATAACCAGCCAGCAATCGCCCGTAAACTAGTTCTATCTTACACACCAGGGAACGTACAAACTCCATACAGAAAGCATCCGTGGTCAGGATTGAAACCGGGTTTCTGGCACTGTAAGTCAGCAACTCTACCGCTGCGCCACTGTGCCATGCGAAGTGCAGAATACAGATTAGACTCACATCAAACAAAAAGGACACAATTGTTGGAATAACTCAGCAGGTTAGGCGTCACCTCTGGAGAACATGGACAGGCAAAGTTTTGGGTCCAAACCTTTTCTTCAGACTGATGGGGGGAAGGTGAGGGAGAAGAAAGCTGAAAGAGGGGAGGGGTCGGGCACAGTGTGGCAGGAAGTAGGCGAGCGGGGTTTTGACTGTCAGATGATTAGAACAAAGTTCAGAGAAAAGGACAGAGGGTGTAAGTTAGGTTTGAGGAGTTGCAAATTGTGAAGCCAGAGAGAAGCTGGGGGGGGGGGGGGATTGGAGGAATAAATAGGTTGGAGTCCAAGTGGAGCACAAGGGAGGGAAGGGAGGAAGTGGGGAGGGGGGAGACGGGAGGGAGGGAGGGGGGGGGGGGGGGAGATGTTAGAATCTGTAGCAAGGGAAGGTTAATATTGCAGGTCAATTCCATCTGAAGAAGAGTCTCGACCAAAAGCGTCGCCTATCCATGTCCTCCAGAGATGCTGCCTGCCCCGCTGAGTAACTCCAGTTCTTTGTTTCTTCCAATAAAAAGGAGTTGGACAGTTGAATGAAGCCCTTTTGGGATCTGCACTGACAATCACTCGTCACCTTTTACAATGTTTGCAGAGTATCTGTCCTCACACCTGATGTAGACAGCTTGCTCCATCGTTCAACAACTGGGTTACAATAGCCAGCAGCTGAGCTAGATCTATGTGTTCGTAACCTAGATTCATATCCCCTGGGTCCTCCATGACCTGTTGAACTCGCATGCATTACACAAGGACAAAATAGGTTCCTTTAATTTAAAAAAAAACCTTAATTATATCTCTTTGAAATTTATGTCATGGATGTTAAGACTGAAGGCTACTTTGATTGTGTTAAGTCCTCATAATTCAGGTTTATTAAGCCAGGCTTTAATTTAGTATGCTTCTCTGAACCTTTTCCAAGACTCATACAGTATATCATTTAGACTGTGAGGGAATCTATGATGGGAATAATTTTCTGGCTAAGGTCTAACCAAGGAGCTTGTTGCATTGTTTTGTTTATCATCACCCGAGCAATATATCCCACAGCTGCTTTTTGTAATGATAGCTTTGTCGTATTGGTGTTGGTCTTTCACATACCGTATAGCACCAGGCTGTCTCCTATTCAGCTGACTTTAACATGTTGGAACCAGCACCGTTTTTGTCAAATCTCCAAAGAATCTATTTTTGCCCTGTCAGGACTCTTTGACTGCTAGTACATAACATTCACAATCTTGAAGGATTGCGATTTGCACAGTCAGGTTTAGTATGCGGTAAAGAAACTCAAACATGTGTAAATTGTAACTTAACGTAATTTTAATTCCAGGTAATAGACCATTGAATGTTGAGCTCTTGCTTAAACTGATCATGTCTCACAACAAACTTAGGGTGATGCCGTGGTGCAGCGGTAGAGTTGTTGCCTTACAGGACCAGAGACCTGGGTTTGATCTTGACTACGGATGCTGTCTGTACAGAGTTTGTACACTCTCCCTGTGACCGTGTGGGTTTTCTCCTGGTGCTCTGGTTTCCTCCCATATTCCAAACACATGTGGGTTTGTAGGTTAATTTTTGTGGTAGAGTATAGGACCAAAGGGCACAGCTTCAGAACAAAAGGACATTCCTTTAGAAAGGGGATGAGGAGGAATTTCTGTAGTCAGAGGATGGTGAATCTGTGAAATTCATTGCCACAGACGGCTATGGGGGCCAAGTCATTGGGTATTTTCGATGGGCCGAATGTCCTAATTCTGCTCCTATGACATGAATTTACTCCAGCACATTTGTGTCCTTTAGTGTAAACCAGCAATTCATTGTTTCTACAGAAGCATTGATATACCTTCACATGATCACACTCACAAATTCATAGACATGGATGTGCCTACTTTCATGCTGTATAGCTCTATGACTATATAATACTCTGTGAACAAAACTTCTCAAATCTCCCATCTGGAAGGAGAAGGTTGCACGGAAAATCTGTCATCTTAAATCACATTACATTGAAACCTGAATAGATATCATGGATCCGTCTTTATTTCATGTTATATGAACATTTCGGAGAATCCTTATCCATCAATACTGCGCAACTTCCTTCAGTATCTGGACTTCAAAAGTTTTTAAAAAACATGGTTCCCCGCCATCTTCTTCGGGGTGATTCGTAATGGGAAATAAATACTGCCCTCGTGACAGAAACTCCATGACAGATGAGTAAAGTGTGCCCCCCAATACTGCACCATTCATGTTGCTGCCTTTCTTGAACATGCTGCCAATATCAAATCTGCCACTTTACTGGAGTTACAAGAAGATAGTTGTGAACCAGATTAAATTAATGAAAGCAGACTAAATTAATGCTTACACCTTCTACTTTTGAACCGACCAAAGTAAATGGGTAGGAAGGAACTGCAGATGCTGGTTTATACAAAAGATGTGCTGGAGTTGTATGAAGATGTATAAACACTGAGTCGTTCAGCTTCGTATATGAGTTCTTTATTAGCAGAACACATAGAGTGAATACACATAACTGTTGTCGGTTCAAGCTCCTAGATGAATCTGAAGAATAGCCGAACCGGCACACTAGATGACGTAGTAGAAACCCGAACTGGATTACGGATCACAGTAAAACCAGACATGGATCAAATCAGCTCATTGTGATTGATCCACAGGAGTAACTCAGCGGGTCAGGCAGGATCTCTGGAGAAAATAAATTCAGTTTAGTTTATTGTCACGTGTACTGAGGTGCATGGTACCGAGGTGTTTTGTTGTATCCTATCCAGTCAGCGGAAATGCAATACATGATTACAATCGAGCCATTTACAGTGTATTTACATGATAAGGGAATAACGTTTAGTGCAAGGTAGAGCCAGCAAAGTCCGATCAAGGATAGTCCGAGGGTCACCAATGAGCTAGATAGTAGTTCAGGACTGCTCTCTGGTTGTGGTAGAATGGTTCAGTTGCCTGAATTGGTGATGTTTCGGGTCGAGACTCTTCAGACTGAGAATCAAGGGAGAGAGAAAACTAGAGGTATGAAAAAGTTCAGAACAAATCAGAGCTGGCACTAATGACCAAGGGAAGGTGGAGCCCACAATGGTCCATTGTTGGCTGTGGAAGAGCGAGTCCAGGTTAAAATGTGGTCGTAAATGGCCTTATTTTAATCTTCTCATTAATATTAACTGCAGGTGATCCCCGTGCACAGATCCCTTTGGTTTGATTTGTTCATGCTTTACTTCACTGATATCTAGTCAAATGTATTCCACAACATGACGCATCTATGCAAATTAAGTAAACAAACAATTCATTATTTATTCTAAAATTATGAAAAATATTCAGCTGGAAGGAATATTGGGGAAATAAGAGATGAGTAATAAAAATTTATGTCAACACGTTGACTGTTGTTTACAATTTCATCCTAATAAACCATGTGCATATTTTGATTATATCCGCTTCAAATATGCCAGCCTTATGCCAACGTGTTATTGATTTTCATGAAGATCAATGTTCTTAACAATCGCAGAGGATTCATTCAGAATTAAAGATTATTTGATAATGTTTTAATGTTTTGCCATATATTTCCAGTATATGCAATAGCAGAGAGTAGATCAATAGTAAATTAATAACTTATAATGTATCATTTACCACTGAAGCCGATCAGGCTTCAGGCCATGTACACATACCTACAGAATTTGCCTGCAGATGCCTAAGCTAACTCATCAAACATTGATGATATCATTCGAGCACATTACCTCCTTTCAGCAATACACATTCAGATTGTCAGATTTTTAAATCCATATGTTAAAAGGGGCTTCGATGTTAATAACCCTGCAAAAAGCCACACATTCTCTGACACAAGGGGAACAGGTGAAACTCGGTTTAAATTGAAACCGGGTAATTACCACCAAAGACAAACGAACCGTCTGAAGAAGGGCTTCGGCCCGAAACGTTGCCTATTTCCTTCGCTCCATAGATGCTGCTGCACCCGCTGAGTTTCTCCAGCATTTTTGTGTACTCTCTGATCAACTCCCTGGTTACAACACAGACTTCTGACTGCAACGCAAATCGTTTATTTGCACCCAAATCCTCTGATCAGTCCTTTATAGCTACACATGCCCTCTGATCGCACCACATACTGCCTTGCAATATGTATGTACAACCAGCAGATGATTCAGGCGTCTTTCAGCACCTGCTACATTGGACAGCTCCCAGTGTACAGGTTTTCTTCATGTGTTGGAAGGAACTGCAAATGCAGCACCTGCGACATTGGACAGCTCCCAGTGTACAGATTCTTCATGTGTTGGAAGGAACTGCAGATGCTAGTTTAAACCGAAGATAGACACACAAAAAAAGCTGGAGTAACTTCAGACACCTATTCCATTTCTCTAGACTCGCTGAGTTACTCCAGCTTTTTGTGTCTATCGCAGATTTTCTTCATGTTGGAACGTCCCCTTCACTAGACCAACAGCTTGCTATATGAGCGTCTGAATCAAGCGTTGCCAATCCACATCCGCCAGAAATGCTGCCTGACCCGCTCCAGCATTTTGTGTCATTTTGCTCACTGTATCACGAGTGCCCATTCGATTAGGCATATTTAGCCTACTTATACCCTTATACATTAACTCTAAATTAATTGTCAAACCGCACACAAAAAGCTATTTACTTTTCAGACCAAGCGTAGTAATGAAATCTACTTGTGAAACGATAATGTCTAACGTGGGCTTCAGTGACACTTCCCGATAGCAGTACAGGAGACACGAGGCTTTCGAGTGGAAATGAATCACTTTCATTTCCACTCCGAGATCTTTGTTGATGATCATAAAATTGGTTTGACAGTATAAAAAACTTTGTGTAAATAAAATATCACCTGTTTCTTTTTAATCGGATTCGAGTCATGTGAGTTATTTGCACATAAATTTCAATCAAGAATAATGAACCTTGATCACCATTTCATAGTTTTGGCCTCCGTATCAAAGAATAACTTCTCAGCTTTAGTAATTGTACCAATGCCTTTTCTGAAGAAGGGTTTCGACCCGAAACGTCTATTTCCTTCGCTCCATAGATGCTGCCTCACCCCGAGTTTCTCCAGCATTTTTATCTACCTTGTTCTTAAATTCATGTTACAGGAGCAGAATTAGACCACTCGGCCCATCTAGTCTACTCCACCATTCAATCATGGCTGATTTATCTTTCCCTCTCAACCCCATTCTCCTGCCTTCTCCCCATAACCCGATCACCATTACTAGTTAATTAAATACAGTTTTCCCCCCTCCAAGGTACCATTGTAGAACATCAGAGTGGAGTATAGTGTAGAGATATAGCAAGGAAACCGGCCTTTCAGACCACCAAGTCTGCACAGACCATCGGCCACCTCTTCATGCTATTTCTATGCTATCCTGCTTTCACATCTAATCCCTACACACTAGGGGCAATTTTACACAGGCCAATCAACCTACAAGCCAGCACTTCGTCTGGATATGAAGCACCCAGAGGAAACCCATGCAGTCACAGAGAGAGCGTGCAAACTCCGCACAGTCAGAGGTCTAGATCGAACCCGGGTCTCTGGCGCTGTGAGGCAGCAACTCTACCAGCTAAGTATCTCCAAGGTTATACATTTGTACCACAGATAACCATGGGACATATTATTCCGGAAATTCCTCATTCTTCATCTTCCAGGCTACAAATGCAGACATTTATGGATATTTGGAACCAACACAAAATAGAAATCCTATATATATATTGTGTCACAGATACAGTGCCTCACCTACTGTCAATGCCAACCATCAAGCACCTATTTTTACATTAATCCAACATTGGCCAACTTTATCTTCCCCACATTCCCATCACGCCCCCCCCCCCCCTCCCCCCCCCTCCCCCCAATCACCACCACCCTGCCCCTCTCGAAATTCTACCAATCTTAAGCATATTCCCATCAACTGACTCCTCCTCATCTACTCACTCATCTACACACAAACGTACAGCGGCTACTCATTTTTGTTGTGTGAGATTAAACTGGAGCACCACAGTTACAGCCTGAATGTGCAAACCCCACGGACACAACACCTGTGGTCGGGATCGAACACAGATCACTGGAGTTCAATGACGGTGCTCCCACTGGTGCCCTGCAGCTTGCACATTCTTTACCAGAAGCCCAACCTGCAGCTTGCACATTCTTTACCAGAAGCCCAACCATCAGTATTCTGCTTTAGTGATGTTGGTTCAGGAATAAATATTAGAAGGCCTAATATCTCCCTGGTTCATCTTTGAACTGGTGTCAGGAGATATTTCACTTCCATCTGAATGATCGGACTCGATCGTGATTTAATATCGCATCCAAAATATAAATGAAAGAATTGATCAAAAATGATTTATAGTCTCAAACATTTTGCTGCATCTAATTAAATAGATTGATCAGGTGAATTGCTCCGAGTGAGTAGGGAGTGTTGTGCTGGAACTCCTCATCACAGAGACCATTGGTTTGATGCATGATGGCAATCACAAAGGACATTAGCACTTTACAGTCTGTGCAGAAAGAGCCTGCAGGCAGATGGGTACGTTTGCATTCATATAGCATCCTTAATATGATTAATCAAATCAAGAAGCTTCACGGGAACATTTGCAAACATGGTCTGATGCTGAGCCACAAGGTGGGTCATTAGTACTGGTGACCAACAGTTTTGTTCAAGAAATTCACTGCAAGGAATGTCATATCAAAAGAGATGAATGAGAGAGTGTGCAAAAATGATTGTGTGTGTGTGTGTGTGTGTGTGTGTGTGTGTGTGTGTGTGTGTGTGTGTGTGTGTGTGTGTGTGTGTGTGTATGTTTGTGTGTGTGTGTGTGTGTGTGTGTGTGTGTGTGTGTGTGTGTGTGTGTGTGTGTGTGTGTGTGTGTTTGTGTGTGTGTGTGTGTGTGTGTGTGTGTGTGTGTGTGTGTGTGTGTGTGTGTGTGTGTGTGTGTGTGTGTGTGTGTGTGTGTATGTTTGTGTGCAAGAGAAAGAGAAAAAAGAGAGGAGCCAGAACGACGGAGAGAATGGTGCCTCAGTGCCATTTAGTTTAGTTTTAGTTTGGTTCAGAGATATAGCATGGATACAGGCCCTTTGGCCCACTGAGTCCGTGCCGACCAACAATCACCCATACGCTAGTTCTATCCTACACACTAGGGATAATTTACAGAAGCCAATTAACCTACAAACATGTGGGTTTGAAACGTGGGAGGAAACTGGAGCACCTGGAGGAAACCTATGCAGTCACAGGGAGAACATACAAACTCCCTACAGAGATAACCCTAGGTCAGGATTGAAGCAGGGCCTCTGGCATTGTAAGGCAGCAACTCTACCGCTGCACTACTCTGCCGCCCTGGAAATGGTTGAGAGTTTCAAGTTCCTTGATGATAATATTACCTCTCATGGACCCACTACATTTATGCAACAACCAACAAAGTACACCAACGCATCTATTGCTGGAGAAGACTGAGGACATTCAGCGTGTCTCCAATGCCTCTTACAAACCTCTACAGATGCATCAAAGAAAGCATACTTTTGGGTTGCATCAAATCTTTGTTTTGGGAACAGCTCTGCCCAAGACCACAAGAAACGGCAGAGAGTCGATGATGTAGCCCAGTCCATCACACAGACCGCACTTCCCCCATTGACTATCTACACTTCACGTTGCCTCATAAAACATAATCAAAGACTTGTCCCACCCCCGCTCATTCCTTCTTCTCTTGCTCCCATCCAGCAAAAGATACAGAAGCTTGAAGGCAAGTACCAGTGGACTCATGAACAGATTTTCCCCCTCTGTTATCAGGTCCGTCCATAAGCCAGAGTACTATCTAATTCATCTCTACCGCAGTGTGGACATTTGTCTATGGAACTGATGCGCTACAATCCTGAGAAATATATTCAGTACTCTGTATCTTCCCTTCTGCTCTACCTATTGTACTTGCGTTTGACTTAATTGTACTTATCTATGGTAGTATCTGATCAGTTTGGATCGCATGCAAAACAAAGCTTTTCACCGAACCTTGGTACACATGATAATAATAAACCTAAATGGTGAATTCCAACAGGTCACAATACTGAGTGACAAAATGTCTCCTTAACCCAGTCCCATGTACCCTCTTATTCTAAGAGTGTGTTACCAGCAGCTCACCACAGTAAAAACATCCTCTCTGCATTCTACCAAGCCTTATAAGAATTGTATATGTTTCAATGAGATCATCTCCCATTCTTCTATCTCCGTGGGATATTGGTCCAGGTGACAATGCTTTTAAGTAAATAGTCATCAATTAGATGCACTCTGCTGTCCTTCTCCCTCATTGAACTCAATAACTCCCTTCAATGTACAGTCAATTTTTAAAGCTACCAGTTAACCTGCACCACTTCATAATCTTGGATATTTCTGATATAATTATCTCTATTTGTCTTTGCTCCAAGATAGAAACCCAGGTTGAGATAACTTGAGATAATCTCGCTTAAATGGTCTCAACATCCTTCGTATAACGTGGATCTAGAAGTGGATGTCATGCACTAATCATTTATTCTCTTCACACCTGCTGGATTTCAGATCTTTACCACAATACAAGGCTTCCTGAAGTGATAGTGCATCTAATTTGCTTGATTTCCAAAAAGCTACTTGAGATAAAATGATAATTTGCAATTACAAAGCTGCCCCGGCATATCTATTGTTCACTATAAGTATCACTACAGTATCACTATACTGTGATAGTTTGGGAGAAAATCATTGAGGACCATAATCCAAGTACCATACTCCTTGCCCACGATGATAGTGAAAGCTATGAATAACTCTGACATTAATAATGTGGGCTTGATGAAAATTAATACATAGAAACATAGAAACATAGAAAATAGGTGCAGGAGGAGGTCATGGCTGATCGTCCCCTATCAATAACCCCTGCCTGCCTTCTCCCCATATCTCTTGACTTCACTAGCCCCTAGAGCTCTATCTAACTCGCTCTTAAATCCACCCAGTGACTTGGCCTCCACTGCCCTCTGTGGTAGGGAATTCCATAAATTCACAACTCTCTGGATGAAAAGGTTTTTTCTCACCTTAGTTGATTATTGGGAATTAATACAATCATCATTATATATATAAAACATGTCACTTTAATGTTATTTTGTCATCCCACCCAAGTTTGTGAGGCATATCACAAACCAAGTAAATGAGTGATCTTGTTGGCTTGCTCTGTGTCAACAGCCAAAACAACAGTTAATAAATATCTTGAACCAGATTGTGTATTTTAATGAACAGCCACAGAGACTGAGTTCAAGGTAAAATTCAATCTTGGTATCCAAAAAAATTGGTGCTAAACACAAAACTGTAAGTGATTTATAACGTTGCGTGGATGTTTCACATTGAGGGTAGTTACCAATTTCTATATTCATGACTGCTCTCCGTGTTCCAAAATGATGCCTGATCGGACTTCACCTGTTCAGTTGCTGAAAATACAACTAATTTGAAGAGAGTGAATGGATTGTGATGAAAAGCATTTATTTTAAATGCATACCTCAAAAATAGTACCTACACTTAATGGATTTACTGTACAAAAGAGGGTCAAGATAATATTTAAAATAGTTACCATGGCAACGGCAGACAAAAGAGGAGAGATTTTAAACAAAAAAACACAGGGGTCAACTCCGAAATGACAGTACGCTACAAAAATATGAAGCTCCAACCTTTGTTCATTTTATTGCAGAGCAGTTGGCATGGAGGACAGACTACACCAATCAGTGACATGTTAGATTCTGTAGTGACGAGACTGAATCACGGTTATTGGCATGGTTTCACTGTTAATGAGGTATCATTAATCATGAACTGTGGCCACAGCAGTTTCCATGTAAAATCTGGGCTCGAAGCTGTTCATTGCAAAAAAGGCCCTGGTACCGTGAGAAAATATTAGATACTTGGCTTAAATGTCTTTTATAGTTTACACAATGCATAATTATTTGCATAGCAGTAATTACCAGTGGTGGTTTTCTTGGAAGCCAGTCACCACTATGAATATATATATATATATGTTTCATCGATGACCTTGCAATGAGCACAAGGTCAAAATTAGGATTGCAATGCTCGTTCCCTTGAAGTGTCTTGCAATAATATCTCCCGTAATGAAACAGTGAGTACCAACTTGCAGAGAGACCCAGGTAATATCTAGGATGCTGTGGCGATGACAGTCATGGGAGCTGTTGCTTGTGTGGATGGGAAGAGACCTTTCCAAATGGCAGAGAGCAGAGAGCATCGCTTCTGATAAGAGGGGGAGAGGGGATCTGGAGAAGAACTTTCTTATCCAAGGAGCAGATAGAATCTGGAACTCACACTCTGAGTGGGTGGTGGAGGAAAGTCTCTCACTACGTTTAGTAAGTATCTAGATGAACGCTTAAATCACCAAGGCACTGCAGGCTAAGAGCCAGGTCCTGGACTAGAGAGTATTAGCTATACAGAGAGGTTGGACAAACCTGGATAATGATGGATTTTCTCTGGAGCATCAGCAAATGTGGGGAGACCTGGTAGAACTATATAACAATAGGAGAGGGTGTATTATGGATAGGGTGTACAGTCTGAGGTTTAATCCCAGAGTGAAAATGTCAAACACTTGAGGGCATGGCTCAAGGCCAGAGGGTAAACGTTTAAAGGAGATGTGTGAGCTAGTTATTTTTACACCGAGAGTTCTGAGTGCCTGGTTGCGGGGCGGTTGTGGTAACAGATATGCTGGTGATGTTTCAGAGGCTTATAGATAGGCACATGGATATGCAGAGAAAGGAGGGATATGTATCACATATAGGCCGAGGTGATTAACTTGGGATCATCTTCAACATGGACATTGTGAGCTGAGGGGCCTGTTCGTGTGTTGCACGGTTCTATGTTATGTGTGATTATGGAAAATCGGATCAGTATAGGTGGCCACTCGATAGTGCGAAGGGCCTATCTCTGCACTGCATGACTCTATGGCATGGTACTGAGCGTTTCAAAGGTGTGTCATAGACGCAACACTCAATGGCAGAAGCACAGATGGATCCCCCACTTTCCAAATCTGGTAAGGGGCCATTGATGTGAAATGTAACTGGAACAGGCACAGTGCTATCACCCCCTCCCCAAAAAGAGCAGTTCAGAGATTGAGACTAAGATGAGTGAATTACTTCCTGACATGCCAAATCGCTTCCACCATTGGCAAAGAGTATGAAGAATGGTGTCCACTTGAGATACACTTACAGATACAGTGTGGAAATAGGCCCTTCGGCCCATCGCGTCCATGCCGACCAATAATCACCCTACACTCGCATTACCCTACACATCAGAGACAATTTACAAATTTACAGAAGCCATTTAACCTGCAAATCTGCACGTCTTTGGAGTGCGGGAGGAAACCGGAGCAGCAGGAGAAAAACCCACGCGATCACAGGGAGAACGTACAGACAGCACCCGTAGTCAGGATCGAACCTGGGTCTCTGGCGCTGTAAGACAGTGACTCTACCGCTGCGCCACCTTGCTACTCCTGATGAGCCCAACTCTAACAATATGCCAGGAACTGAATGCTATTCAGGACAAATGGTCTTTTCGACTAGTCTTTGGTTAAAAAAACTCACAGCCTCCACTCTACAGTTTATAAGATGCCTACAGTCAGAACTTTGTGTAAGATACATGGTGATAACTCTCTTGAACTTCTTTCAACTCTATCTCACAAACCCTTTATCTCTACCAACAAGAAGGCAAGTGGCAACAGGTGGCTGGAACAGCTCTCCTTGCAGGTTGTCCTTCATCCTAGAGAGTGGCCGGACTTGTTGAGTATGGACAAAATGTAGAGAAGTCTTAAGAGGACGTTGCCAGGACTTTAGGGCCTGAGCTAGTCGACAGGCTTGGACTTTATTCCTTGGAGTGCAGGAGGAATTTTTCACACAGAGAGTTGTGAGTCTGTGGAATTCTCTGCCAGAGGGTAGTTCTCTGGATACTTTCAAGAGAGAGCTAGATAGGGCTCTTCAAGATAGCAGAGTCAGGGGATTTGGGGAGAAGGCAGGAACGGGGTACTGATTGGGGATGATCAGCCATGATCACATTGAATGGCGGTGCTGGCTCGAAGGGCCGAATGGCCTATTCTTGCACCTATTGTCTATTGAGATTGAGTGGTGATCTTATAAAGGTTGTATAAGATCATGTGGGGAATAGCACAGTATTTTACCCAGAGGAGGGCAAACAAGAACCAGAGGACATAGATTTGAGGGGGGGAGTTACTGTTTTGCTCTGTTTCGGTCTTCTAACTTTCTACTCAACTAGCGTATCCACCCGAAGCTTGCAAATGATTCAGATTCAAACTTTATTGTCATTGTGCAGTTGCAGTGTACAAGTACAGAGACAACGAAATGCAGTTAGCATCATTTTGCCAGCGACACTGGCCATTAGAGGTCTAACGCTGGGCGAATGCAAAGCCAAATGACAATCCAGCCCACACTAATGTAGCACCGAAAATGAGCCAGGATTAGTATTCCGGGTGGAAGCACAACGCTGGCGACATAGAAAGCGACACCTGCTGCTAATAGGTATATTGACGCTATATTTCCACTATTCTTTACCGTATGTTTGACAATCTGACCTTGGATTAATTTCAAGCCTTGTGTCCATCGAAAGGGTTATAGTGCAATTGAAAGAAGAGCAAAGCTAATTCGGCCTCTCGTGTTCTCTTTTATACATGACAGCCGCTAACTTGGCAATGTTGTACTATAAAACATTAATCTCAGCGCGATTTAGAAGCCACTTAGCGTGCGGTTGGAAACTCAAGCGTACAGCTAATGCTTTCTGTGGCTGAAGGACTGTTTCTATAACAGCTTGTCGAAATTAAAGCTGAAAGTCCGCTTCTTAAAGGACAGGATGAGGTAGTTAGTTGTGGCAAGTACAACAACGACAACAAATATATATACACACATGCACCACACTAACCTTCATTGCGGTGCATGTTTCACAGATTGGGCCAGGGCAAGGTTGCTAGATCTGTCCCACAGTGAGAGAGTGTATTGGTCGTGAGCGCGGGACAAGCGTGTCAGGCATTTTAAACAAAGATAGATCCTGTAATTAAACTATCCGGCTATAAGCAGCCAGCCTGAAGGGAACGATAAATCTTAATGACTTCTTATTCTCGCCAGTCTAGTCATAAAACTGGACGGGGGACTGTACTCGCGGGTCACATCCTCTTAGACCCGGTGCATAACCGGCGACCACAAGGAGAAATGTATGCAAGAAATGTAACCCCTGTGTTGACCAGAGGGACATCTGCAGACAGGAATGATGGAAAGGTTGCCCAGGTGATATGCAAACACAACTTCTTAAACACATAACCGAGGCTTACACGGTAGCGAGCAGCACGGCGTTGCATGAGATGTACAACACAACCCCCAGGTCACTATCGTCTCAATGTCTATTAAAGTCCCCCACTTCAGACAAACGTATCAGATGAAGCAGAGCCCGACCTTTGCCACAGTCAGGAGGGGTGGTGCGTTAACCCCCTCAAATATCAAGCCCAGGGGAACAGACCCAGACGCGGGAGTTGGCGACTCAGAGGAGAAAACTTGACGCCAGGCAACTTGAAACAGCGCGGTGGGGGACTTCGTGTGAGGTTAAAGGAAATAGGCGGAAGGGAGGAGAGGGGAGTGGAGGGGAGGAGATGGGAGGAGAGGGGGGAAGAGGGGAGGACGAGGGGGGAAGATTAGTGTGCAGCCCGTTGCTGTCGATGGCGTCTCCGTGTACTCGGGGAGGTGTCTTTCTCCGCTTTTCTTCCTTTCGCTTGGCTCCTCAATTTCGTTCTTTCTGTTTTCGCTATTACTTGAGTGTCTGGGGCATTTGGGTTGAAAGCAAAAGAGCCCCGTGGGGCAATACAAACATCCCTGTCCCTCTCGCTCACACACACACACACACACACACATTATGCATATCGGCACCCGGCGACACACGTATGTACAACACCAAACAAATGAAGATTGCTCTCACATCGTCTTCGCTCTGCTGGTACTGGATGCGGGGCCGGTTCTCTTCCAGGGGTCGTGGGTTTTTGCCCGCGGTGTCGTCTTCGGGGTATTGGCCAGCCAGGAGGTGACTGCCTTCAGCCGGGGCTGGGTAAGACCTGGAAGTGTTGATCTGCCCAGTGATCCTCTGATACAGCGAAGCCATGAAGTCGGCACTGGGAGTCAAGTGCAAGGGCGAGGGCAACTTCGATCTAGCCTCGCCGGCCGAGAGAAGAGAAGATAGAGGGCAGAGAGAGGAGAGGGAGCGGACAGAGAGAAGAGAGAAGGCAGTGACGGGCAGAGCAGAAGAGAGAGAGAACAGATATATATATATACTAAATATATATATATATATAAATATATATATAGCGAGAGAGGAGCGCGCGCGCGAGAGCGCTCTCGCGCGCGCGCTCGCGCTAGCGCAGCCTGAGCTCTCGCGTCCCGCGCGGTGTTTTTCTCCTCGTTTGTCTCTTCTCGTCTCGCGGCCGTGCTCTCTTCTGCGCCGCTATCCCGTTGTGCCTTGTGTATTTGCTGTTGGTAGGCCGAGGTGGAGGGTTTCTAATGGAGCCAGGCCTTAAACCGCTGAGTTATGCCGGCATCTGATGATGATCGGCCGTCCCGGGGAGAAGCAACCGTTGGAGGCGTTCAGCTCTCCTTCAACATGCGGCAGGAGAGGGGGGTTCACCAGTGCCGGCGGTGGGAGGGGTTCGCTCTCGCCGTTGTTACAATGAGGACACGCCGCGCTCCCCTCTCTCTTTCTATCTCTCTCTCTGCCCCTCTCTGTGCCTTGTCTGATCTCACGGCAGTCACAGCGCTGCCCGGCTTTCAAAACAAGCACATCGTGACAGCTCGCAGGAACAACAGCCGGGGGAGAAGAGGGGACAGCTTACTCGTCGTCTCTTCCCCTCTCCTCTCCTCTAATGCCCGGGAATGGTATCCGTCTGCCCCCCACCTCGCCCCATCCCAGTTGCAAGGGAGAGGGGAGGAGAAGAGAGAGGGGAGGAGAGAGGAGAGAGAGGGGATGGGATGGGAGAGACAAGGGGAGAGAGAGAAAGAGACGGGACATAATTTCAGTGCAGCAAAGGGTTTGCACATTGGATGGAGTGAGCAAGGCTTTTGTCTCCCCCCCCCCCCCCCCCCCATATGTTGGCAACTGATGTTTTGCTTTTTGCTGATAGACACAAAATGCTGGAGTAACTCAGCGGGGCAGGCAGTATCTCTCTCTGGAGAAAAAGAATGGATGACATTTCGGGTCGAGACCCTTCTTCAGACTGATAATCGTGGGAGAGTTAAACTCTCGCCGTTGTTACAATGAGGACACGCCGCGCTCCCCTCTCTCTTTCTATCTCTCTCTCTGCCCCTCTCTGTGCCTTGTCTGATCTCACGTATGAAAAGGTGCAGAACAAATCCGAGCCGGCACCGATGGTCCATTGTTGGCTGTGGAAGAGGTGAGGACGAAGCAGTGAAACTAGCAGGCCGACCGGAGAGAGGGAGAGACTGAGTGAAGGAGGGGGAGACCTTTTTGCTTTCTGACTTTCCCCCAGCCCTCGGCAAGGCGGAGTGTTTGGGTTGCAGCGTTGAAGCGGGCTGCAGCACCACTCCGTGGAGGAGTCTGTTCAAAGCACCGAGAGTGGTGCCGTCTCCCACTTCTCCCCCACCCCCCTACTCTCCCCCCTGCCGCCCCAGCTCAGCCAGACGAAGGGCGAACAGTTGTCCGTCCGACCGCTAACGTTCGCCAGCCTTGAGGTCGACCTGTCTTCATGAAATGAGAGGCTTCCATTAAAAGATAGACAGCGACGCTAGCGGCCTTCCAAGGCACCTTGCAGTCAATTAAGTCCTTACTTTTCGAAGTACACCCACTCTCCAACGTTTGAACATGTGCCACCATTATTTTTCCCTTTACTCTGAATGATGCCGATTCTTAAAAGTTCCCTATCCTGAACACACAGTGGAATTCCTTAACCGAAAGGCTGCATGCAGACATTTTAGGCACAGGCCTAAGGAAAGAATTTGACTATCTAAACACATGTAACAATAAAATACCTATCGTTCAACCGGTTCGCACACAGCATTGACAATAGTGGGTGATATGGCAGGGACCGACTTGCACCCCATTGAAACTTACTGAATAGTGAAAGACCTGGATGGTGTGGATGTGGAGAGGATGTTGCTAATAGTGGGGGTGTCTGGGACCGGATAGGACAGCCTCAGAATAAAAGGGCGTACCTTTAGAAAGGAGGAAGGGTGGAATGTCTTTAGTCAGCCGGTGGCGAATCTGTGGAATTCATTGCCACAGACGGCTATACAGGCCAAGTCTTTGAGTATTTCTAAAGCCGAGATTGATATGTTCTTGATTAGTTAGGGTGTCCGGGGTTATGGTGAGAAGGCAGGAGAATGGGGTTGAGAAGGAAAGATAGATCAGCCATGATTGAATGGCGGAGCAGACTAGTTGGACCGAATGGCCCAATTCTGCTCCTATGATTTATGAATTGATATGGCACCTGAATCCGAACATCCACTGTTCTGCAGAAGGCTCTCTGACCGTGAAACCCTGACTGGTTTCTCTCTCCACAGATACTGCCTGACTGTGTTCTTCCAGCATTTATGTTTTGTTTCATAAGGGGGATCGGATAGACGTTTATAAAACGAAGAGAGCAACGGATATAGCGCTGACATGTCAGACCTTTTCCCCCAAGGTCGGAATGTCAAGGACTAGAGGGCATAGCTTTAAAGTGTTTAATGTATTTGTGGAGGGGCAAGTATTTTACACGGAGGGTGGTGGGTACCTGGAACCCATCGCCAGGGGTGGTGGTGGAGGCAGATACCACCCATAGTGGCGTCAAGAAGCTTTTGGGTAGGCACATGGATTATGCGGCGAAAGGATCACGTACAGGCAGAGGGGATTGATTTAAATTGGTTTTATGATCAACACGGACATTGGGCATGTTAGAAACATAGAAACATAGAAAATAGGTGCAGGAGTAGGCCATTCGGCCCTTCGAGCCTGCACCGCCATTCAATATGACCATGGCTGATCATCCAGCACAGTATCCTGTACCTGCCTTCTCTCCATACCCCCTGATCCCTGTTCCCGTGCTGTTGCTGTTCAATGCTCCGGCAACAGTTTTGTTTGGTTCGCTTCTCCTTCAGTTCTGATGAAGGCCCCCTGGCCCGAAATGTTAACCGGTTTCATGACCACGGGAAGACGCACAATGATGGAGCAACTTAGCGGGTGAGGCAGCATGCCTGGAGAACATGGATAGGTGACGGGTCTGAAGAAGGGTCCCGACCTGAAAACTCGCCTATCCATGTTCTCCGTGGATGCTGCCTGATCCGCTGAGTTATTCCAGCATTTCGTGCCGTTTCTTGGTAAACCACCATCCGCAGTTCTTAGTTTTTGCCCTCTTACCACAGATGCTGCTTGACGGGTTGAGTTCTTCCAGCGTTTACAATATACAACCAGTATATTCTGGTTTGTCGGTATATTCCTTTTGTCCAGGGATGCTGCCTAAACCCTCCATCTGTTTGTGTCAATCTAGTCACTTGAGTCTGAAAAAGGGGTCTCTACCCGAAACGTCACCCATTCCTTCTCTGCAAAGAGTTTAAGAAGGAACTGCAGATGCTGGAAAATCGAAGGTACTGAAAAATGCTGGAGAAACTCAGCGGGTGCAGCAGCATCTATGGAGCGAAGGTATAGATCGCTCCATAGATGCTGCTGCACCCGCTGAGTTTCTCCAGCATTTTTGTGTACCTTCTCTGCAAAGATATTGCCTGTCCCGCTGAGTTACTCCAACTTTTTGTGTCTATCTTCGGCGTAAACCAGCATCTGCAGTCTACGTGAAGAATAACTAGTTACAGTTCATTATCATTATGGCCGGAATTAAGGATGCACACCCAGATCAGACAGGAACGTTCAAAGTATTGAATCCACCGGAATTAAATCTACCCCGTGTAACCAACCAGTTGAAGTGCCCAACAGTTGTACGTCCATTCGCACTTGGGAGGGGAAAATACTAAAGTTCCCAATGCCAGAATTAAAATAAAATAAAAGTTTAAAATAAAAGGAACGCTATGGCTGCAGGCTAAAGACTAGGGAACAGAATCAATTTACTGGAAGCAAATTGGCTACCACGCGGAATTGTGTTTTTCCTGAGCCACCATTTCCAATTACAAGCAGATGATTAAACGCTGGTTCCCCAAGAGCCCAATCCTCACCACCGACTAGGCTAATAAAGGTTTCATGATCGTAATACAATGGCGGTCTCCTTCCAAAATATCCCCGATTTCAACCTAACTGCAGGCGATTCAATTAATCCAAGTGTCTCCAACCCACTTGCAAGAAATGCTGTACTCCAGAACAAGTCTAAAACTGAAGAAGGGTCCCGACCCTAAACGTCATAATCATACAGCGTGGAAACAGGTCCTACCGCCCAACTTGCCCACACCTACCAACATGTCCCATTTGCCTGCGTTTGGCCCATAGCCCTCTAAACCTTTCCTATCCAGTTAATCTGTCCAGACAAGGTAGCCTTCTGACTCACTATAATTCAATTTGTGCTTCGAATCATGGAAAATGTGGACAGAAAAAGACGATAAAACCACAATGACTTAGTTGCCATAGTTATCAGACTCTTGAATCAACTCCTCATGTGGAGTTAGAGTTTGGAAACAAGTCCTTCCGCCCAATTTGCCCACTTGACCAACATGTCCCCATCCACACTAATCCCACCTGCTTGCCTTTGGTCCATATCCCTGTAAGCCTATCCTATATATCTACCTGTCAAAATGTTTCTTAAACACTGCAATAGTACCTGCCTCAACTACCTCATCCGGCAGCTCGTTCCATACACGCACCACCCTTTGTGTAAAAAAGTTGCCCCTCAGGTTCCTATTAAATCTTTCCCTCCTTACTTTTAACCTATGTCCTCTGCTTCTTAATTCCCCAACTCTGGGTAACAAAAATGTGCATTTACCCTATCTATTCCTCTGATGAACTTGTACACCTCCATAAGATCACCCTCACCCTCATATACTCCAAGGAATACAGTCCTAGCCTGCCCTATTTTTCCCTACAGCTCAGGTCCTTGAGACCTGGCACCATCATCGTAAATCTTCCCTGCACCTTTTCCAGCGGGACAAGATATTGCTAAGAATGAATTCCCAAACATCCTATCTACCTTTTGCAGGACATGCACTTATTTAAAATCTGCACTTTCTCTGTAGATATGACACTATATTCTGCACTCTGATTATTTCCTCTGTTTGCGCTGCCCTCTGTACACACGTATGGTATAATTTTCTAGGATCACATGCAAAACAAAGCACTTCGCTATATCCCAGTAGACGTGACAATCATAAATCAACACCATCATAAAGCAAGGAGTGGATACATGGAACAGCAGGTGCTCATACACCAAAAAGACACGGCGATGGAGTAACACAGTGGGTCAGGCAGCATGAGTAGGGAACATGGATAGGTGGCAGGTCTGAAGACGGGTCGCGAGCTGAAACGTCTCCTATCCATGTTCTCCAGTAACCCACTGAGTTATTCCAGTAAACAGTTCTCATATGCCTGGAGAATTAGAATTGGACATAATATTCAAGATGCTATCTGACCAGATAAATAATAGCTTTATGCATCAGCAGTTCTCCAATTCTACAAACTCCTCACACTCTCCCCATTTCCCCACCCCACCCTCCCACACCTTCCCCATCTCATGGACTCTCACCTATTTCTCCCCTTCACCACCACCCACATTCCTTCCTCTAGCTCGATAATTCGCAACACTTTAATCCCCTGTCTCATACCTTCTGTCTTTTCATCTCTTGCTTTTGTCCAACCGAGAGATCTATCTATAACCCCCCCCCCCCCCCCCCCCCCCCCCACAACTGTATCAACTTGCCTGGCTTTGCCTGGCCTCTCTTCCAGCTCTCTCCACCCCCATCCCAATAATCAGACTGAAAAAGGGTCTCCACCTGAAACCCCACCTGCCATGTGCTCCAAGGATGCTGACTGATGAGCTGAATTATTCCAGCACTTCGTGCCTTTTTTTTGTAAACCAGCACCTGCAGTTCTTATATCTATAGTACTTTCGTGTAGTCTTACATCTACAGTCACCTCTTTTAAACTTACTGAATAGCTAAAGGCCAGGATGGAGTAGATGTGGAGAGGATGTTTCCAATAGTGGGAGAGTCGAGGAGCAGAGGCCATAGACTCAGAATAAAAGGACGTATCTTTAGAAAGGAAAAATTAGGAGACATTTCTTTAGTCAAGAGGGTGGTGAATCTGTGGAATTCATTGCCACGGGCTATGGAGGCTGTAATTTGATATTTTTAAAGCAGAGATTGAGATTCTTGATTAGTAAGGTGTCATGGGTTATGGGGAGAAGAGAGGAGAATGGGGTTGAGAGGGAAAGATAGATCAGCCATGATTGAATGGTGGAGTAGACTTAATGGGCTGAATAGCCTAATTCTGCACCTAGAACTTCTGAACATCTGAACTTTTTACTATTGTGGCTACTCAACATCTTGTGAGCCTCTGTAAATGGTGCATGGGATCTGTTATATGTGCTGAACATGGGGTCCTCACCCATCTTAATCTATTTGTATCTCGTACTTGTCCTGAATTTTGAATAAACCACATTAAATTTGATCTGTTATTGCTCTCATACTGTCCAATACTGAGCTGCTTCCAAGCCTCATTTGCAACTCTCAAAACTTTGCACTGAATTTCAGAGCACAAGTCACAATGGAAGTTATAATTTGGACTACACGTCTTCCCACCCTGCCCCCTGTAAAGACTCCATCCCCTACTCCCAATTCCTCCGCCTACGCCGCATCTGTTCCCAGGATGAGACATTGCATACCAGGGCATCGGAAATGTCCTCATTCTTCAGGGAACGGGGATTCCCCTCCGCCACCATAGATGAGGCTCACACCAGGGTCTCATCCATACCCTGTAACACTGCTCTCTCTCCCCATCCCCACACTCGCAACAAGGGCAGAGTCCCTCTGGTCCTCACCTTTCACCCCACCAGCCGGCAAATACAACACATAATCCTCCGCCATTTCCGCCACCTCCAACGTGACCCCACCACTCGCCACATCTTCCCATCTCCCCCCATGTCTGCCTTCCGCAAAGACCGCTCCCTCCGCAACTCCCTCGTCAATTCTTCCCTTCCCTCCCGCACCACCCCCTCCCCGGGCACTTTCCGTTGCAACCGCAAGAAATGCAACCTGTCCCTTCACCTCCCCCCTCGACTCCATTCAAGGACCCAAGCAGTCGTTCCAGGTGCGACGAAGGTTCACCTGTATCTCCTCCAACCTCATCTACTGCATCCGCTGCTCTAGATGTCAGCTGATTTACATCGGGGAGACTAAGCGTAGGTTGGGCGATCGTTTCGCCGAACACCTCTGCTCAGTCCGCAATAACCTACCTGAACTCCCGGTGGCTCAGCACTTCAACTCCCCCTCCCATTCCCAATCCGACCTCTCTGTCCTTGGTCTCCTCCATTGCCAGAGTGAGCAACAGCGGAAATTGGAGGAACAGCACCTCATATTCCGTCTGGGGACCTTGCGTCCGGATGGCATTAACATTGAATTCTCCCAATTTTGCTAGCCCTTGCTGTCTCCTCCCCTTCCTTAACCCTCTAGCTGTCTCCTCCCACCCTCCCATCCGCCCGCCCTCGGGCTCCTCCTCCTCCTCCCCTTTTCCTTCCTTCTTCCCCCCCCCACCCCCCATCAGTCTGAAGAAGGGTTTCGGCCCGAAACGTCGCCTATTTCCTTCGCTCCATAGATGCTGCTGCACCCGCTGAGTTTCCCCAGCAATTTTGTGTACCTATGGAAGTTATAATGTTACTTGCCAACTCAACCATTCCCTTCTATCCTGTCACAAATCATGAACAAATATTTTTTTTCTAACTCAGATGAAAGTACAATTGTTCTTTGGAGGAATGTTGTCCATTATTTGAGAAACATTTTCATTAAAAATTAAAATGTAATATAGAATCATAAAATCAAAATCTCAGAAAAACATCAGCAAAAACCTCCAATGTCTTGAAACATAACTTGCTTCTCAAATGATTCATAGTCAAGTGATTGAAAAGTTCATTTTTCCTCATATCATTGAAGAAGACCATGTGGCCCATCGAGTCTATACCAGCTCATAGGGCAATCCCAGGAGTTTTCCCTGTAATCTACGCTAGATTTTTATTAGTCCCCCCCCCCTACTTTGAGTTTACTGCTTTGATAGTTTAGTTTGTTGGCACATGTACTGAGGTATAGTGAAAAGATTTTTAGCAGCATGTTATCCACTCAGCTAAAAAAACTATGTATGATTACAATCAAGCCGTCCACAGTGTACAGTTATAGGATAAAGGGAATAACGTTTAGTGCAAGATAAAGTCCAGTGAGGACCAATAAAAGATAGACCAAGGGCCTCTGAAGAGATAGATGGTAGGTTAGGATCACTCTTTAGTTGGTGATAGGATGGTTTGGTTGCCTGATAACAGCAGGGAGGAATCTGTCCCTGAATCTGGAGGCATGTGTTTTAACACTTCTGTAGGTCTTGGCTGATGGGAGAGGGGAGAAGAGGGAGTGACCAAGGTCAGACTGGTTCTTGATTATGCTGCTGGCCTTGCTGAGGCAGCATGAAGTGTCAATGGAGTCAATGGAAGGGAGGTTGGTTTGTGTGATGGTCTGGGCTGCGTCCACAACATTCTGCAATTTCTTGCAGTCTTGGGTGGAGCTGCTCCCAACAATGCTATGACGCATCCTAATAAGATACTTTCTATGGGGCATCTGTAGAAGTTGGTGAGAGTTGTTGGGGAAATGCCAAACTTCATAAGCCTTACATGGAAGTAAAGGCGTTGGTGTGCTTTCTTGGCCATTGCTTCGATGACATACACCTATACACTCATGGAAACAGTCCCATCCACACTGACCAAGTTGGCATTCTGGGCTAGTCCCACTTGCCTGCATTGGTTCTTATCTCTCTAAACACTTTCTATTCATATATCTTTCCAAATATCTTTTGAAAATCATAATGGTGTCTGGTTCTATTGTTTCCACTGGCAGCTCGTTCCAGATATGGGTGAAAATATTGAGTGAAAATATTGCCCCTGAGGTTTCTTTTAAATCTCTCTCTTATCACCTTAAGCCTATGCCCTCTAGTTCTAAAATCCTCTACTCTGGAGAAAAAGCCTGTGAGCATTCACTGTATCTCTGCTCCTCATGACCTTGTACACTTCAGTAAGGTCAACCCACAACCTCTTATGCTCCAAAAAAAATCCAAGCCTATATAACCTTTCCTTATAACTTATAAGCCTACAAGTCCAGGTAACATCCTAATGATTCTTTTCTGCACCTTTTCTAACTTATTGACATATACCCTACAGGTGGGTCACTAGAAAGGCACACGGTACTCCAAGTGTGGACGCACCAACAACTTGTACATCTGCATTATGATGTCCAAACTTCTGTACTCAATACTCTTCCCAGTCTGAAGAAGGGTCTTGACCTAAAATGTCAACCATTCCTTCTCTTCAGAGATGCCGCCTGTCCCACTGTTTTACTCCAGAGTTTTGTATCTCCCTTCCCAATGAAGGCAAGTATGCCAAATTCCTTCTTCAGCATTCTTTATCAACTTGATGTTGTTAAGCTGGAAAGAGTGCCGAGAAGATTTACATGATTGCTGCCAGGACTCGAGGGCCTGAACTATGGGGAGAGGTTGATCAGGCTAGGGACTCTATACCTTGGAGCGCAGGAGATTGAGGGGTGATCTTACAGAGGAGTACAAAATCATGAGAGCAATAGATCGGGTAGAAGCATAGAGTCTCTTGCACAGAATAGAGGAATCAAGAAACAGAGGACTTAGGTTTAAGGTGAGGGGGGAAAGATTTAATAGGAACCTGAGGGAAAAACCTTTCAGCGACACTGGGCTTGACTTTGCCTGACGTTGCCTGTCTCCTCCTGTCGTAAGTTGTCGTAGGTTGTTGCCAGGATGACGCCAGGTGACGTTAGTTGTCGCCGGGTCATGACCTCGGTGAATTCCATTGGCGACAACCTATGTCATCCTACGTCAACCGTCGACAGTTCCGGCGTCAAGAGAAGACTTCAGTTGTCTTCATTTGTCGCCAACAGGGTCGTAACTTGTCGTAGCTTGTCGCTGGTGGAGGTAGGTTGACCGGGTGTCGTAGGCTGTCGCCTGTGTGGTCGTAGGTTGTCGTAGGTGTGGTCATAGGTGGACGTCCCGAGTCATAAGGAATTGTGTGGCCGTTTGTCGTAGCTTGACGTCGACTAGTTGGTCGCTTGTCGTGGACATTGTCGTGGGGTGGGTGCAAAAAGCCGTTTTTTCCGGCATCACGCCCCGACAGTGATTGTCGCCACAGTTGACGAAAAAATGGCCAAAGTGGGACAGGCCCTTAACTATCTTATGCATAACAAAACATAATTTGTCGGAAGAAGGGTCTCGACCCGAAAAGTCGCCCATTCCTTCTCTCCAGAGATGCTGCCTGTCCCGCTGAGTTACTCCAGCATTTTGTGTCTATCTTCATAACTATTCTTTGACTCCATCCTCCAAGGCACGAGCGGGACATGGCATCCAAGGAAGGAGACAGCTGGAGGCCCACAACAGCCTTGGTCTTACCTGGAAACAGGCACCGCTCATAAGAACTAGGGCGTTGACTTTGAAAATGGCAACCATACTGCATGTGCAATATTGAAATTCTCTATTTTTAAGCTACACTCCCAGCCAGCCACTCGCCTCTTTCCACACTCCCCTCTCCCTGGTGTGCACCATTTCCCCACTGTCTACCATCACCCCAGTCAACTTGCTCCTCATCCATCCTCTTCACGCTCATCTCCCCTTCCCTCTCACACCCATCCTTCCCACCTGCTGGTCCCCATTTCTCTTTTATCCTCCCTCTCTTCCTCTTTCTCGCCTGCGCCCCTTCCACCCATATTCCACCCTCTAGCTTTACATTGCACACCTCCTTTTCTTCCCTTACCCCACACCCTTTTGTCTCCCTTTAATCCCTTTGTCTAGCCTTTGACACTCTCTACCCATCTGACAATCACCCAGTCCCTGTACCCACACCTGTATGGATACATATGGTGTATGTATATATACACCGTATACATATGGTGTATATGACGTGTATCTATACTATCTATACCTCACCTGTATTCACCAATGACTTGCCAGAGATAGTCTGAAGAGCGGTCCCAACCAGAAACGTCACCCATTCTTTTTCACCAGAGATGCTGCCTGACCCGCTAAGTTACTTCAGCAATTTGTGTCTATCTTTGTTCTCAACCAGCAACTGCATTTCCTAGTTACTAATCAAGAATCTGTCAATCTCTGCCTTAAAAATATCCAGTGATTTGGCCTCCACTGCCGTCTGTGGCAACGAATTCCACAGATTCACCACCCTCTGACTAAATTAATTCCTCCTCGTCTTCTTTCTATGAGATGCTTCTTCCTTCCGCTCCATTCTCCTCAATGAGAACGGTCTCTGCAGGGAGTGAGCGGACTTGGAAATGGTGGAGCAAGCGGTGTGTGAGTGCCAGACTCTCGATCACTTGCCTAGCTTTACCCCAACCCCACTTTTCTTTTCCAGCTTTCATCCACCTGCACCATCACCCTGGAGAATGGTTCCAACCAGAAACATAGCCTGTCCATTTCCCTCCACAGATGCTGCCTGACCCACCGAGTTTCTCCAGTGCTTTGATTTTTGCTTAAGCTGCACGGAAGTGGATTTGGTTGAGAAATAAACAGATCTTCATTTTGCTCATGTGTTACCCACAGGAACAATATATGCGATGTGTTGCAGGAAGGCTCAATAATTTTGAACCAAACATTATTCAAAGGCTTCAATATCAACCCAAGAACAAAAGCCAACATTGATAAAATAACTTTTATCACCCCACAAGGTACTCGTGTGATAAGAATAATATACAGATCAGCTTTTAAAAATAGACAATAGACAATAGACAACAGGTGCAGGAGTAGGCCATTTGGCCCTTCGAGCCAGCACCGCCATTCAATGTGATCATGGCTGATCATCCCCAATCAGTACCCCGTTCCTGCCTTCTCCCCATATCCCCTGACTCCGCTATTTTTAAGAGCCCTATCTAGCCCTCTCTTGAAAGTATCCAGAGAACCCGCCTCCGCCGCCCGCTGAGGCAGAGAATTCCACAAAAAAGTACGTTATATTTATTTAAAGCCTGACCAGATTGCATCATCCTGCAGTTAGATCATAAGATTGAGAAATAGGAAGATAATTAGGCCATTCAGCCCATCAAGTCTGCTCCACCATTCGATTATGGCTGATCTATATTTCCCTCTTAACCCCATTTTCCTGCCTTCTGCCCGTAAACTTTCAACCAAATCACCGCAACTTACTAAATTACTAATTTACTGCAAGAAAAATATTCCCGATGTTGTGGAATTCTCTGCCACAGAAGGCAGTGGAGGCTAATTCACTGGATGTCTTCAAGGCAGCATTACATTTAGCTCTTACGGCTAAAGGAATCAAGGGATTTGGGGAAAAAACAGGACCGGGTTGCTGATTTTAGATGATCAGCCATGATTATATTGAATGGCCAACTCCTGCACCTATTTTACTATGTTTCTAAATCCATATTTACTTCCAATCAGAAACTTTGCTGAAGCCATTCCATGTCATCCCGTCTCGAGTAGATTATTAATACTTCCTCTATGAAGACTTCCAATTCCTTTATTTTAACCTCCCAAATCATTTTTATTTCATCTCTCAAAACTGTGTTCTTTACAACAATATAATTTTGAACTGCAAATGTGTTCCCGCAAGACTCAAAATCAACTTCTTGAAACCCAGCAGTAAAACAGGGCTCTACGGTGTTGCAGCTGGTAGAACCGCTGCCTCACAGAGCCAGAGATCCTGGATCGAACCTGACCTTGGGTACCGTCCGTGTGGAGTGTGCATGTTCCTTGTGACCGCATGGGGCTCCGACCACATCTTGGTAGGTTAATAGGTCTCCATAAATTGCCCCCCCCCCTGGTTTGTAGGGAGTGGATGTGTAAGTGGGATAACATAGAACTGGTGTGAACGAGTGATCGATGCTGGACTTGTGGTTCCAAGCTGTATCTCTTAATCAAAAACCATAATACTCAACAAACGATCAATTTCTATACTGTGATAAATAAAGCAATTTAGGTCTTTGATTTAAAGGAATTTAAAGAGATCTAAAATCACAAATGGATCATGAATCAGAACGGTCTCGACCCAAAGCATCGCCTATTCATGTTCTCCAGAGATGCTGCCTGACCTGATGAGTTACTCCAACACTTTGTGCCTTTTTTTCACTGTCTCTCAATGATATTTGCATGGAGATCATATTAAAGCAGGCCAGTAGGGGGCAGCATCTTAGAAATACTGAGTGTCAGTCAATGAGGCAGGAGGGCATAAGATCATTCAGTTAGTTAGTTCGTCAAGACTTTAGAGATACAGCATGGAAACAGGCCCTTCGGCTCATTGAGTCCACACCGACCGGCGATCACACTAGGCACTATCCTACATACTAGGCACAATTTACAGAAGGCAATTAACCTACAAAGCTAGATGTCTTCGGAATGAAAAAAAAAACGGTAAAGCATCAAGATGCTTTCCCGTTCCTGCTCGCCGGACCTGGAGCACCTGACGATCTCATGCCGCCCATTCTACCTTCCCCAGGAGTTCGGCTCAGTGATCGTCACAGCCGTCTACATTCCACCTCATGCTGACACCGACATGGCACTATCGGCCCTACACGATGTGCTATGTCGACATCAAAACAAGTACTCGGATGCGGCTATGGTGGTGGCTGGAGATTTTAATAAATCAAATCTCAAGAAGGTCATGCCGAACTTCTACCAACACATCACGTGTGCCACCAGTGGGGAGAGAACTTTGGACCACTGCTATACGCCGTTCAGGAAAGGCTACAAGGCCGTTTCACTCCCTCCCCAAGGAAAATCTGACCACGCTGCCATTTTCCTGTTGCCGGAGTGTAAACAGAGGGTAGTTCGGGAAGCGGTAGAGTCGAGGGACGTAAAGCGGTGGTCCGACCAGTCAGAGGCCATGCTGCAAGATGCACTGAGTGATGTCGACTGGAATATGTTCGAAGCAAGTTCCAGTGACGTCAGTGAGTTCGCGGAAGCAGTCACGGACTTCATCGCAACAGTAACCGACAACATCGTCCCCACGGTAAGGGTAAGCACCTTTCCGAAACAAAAACCCTGGGTAGACAGGTCCGTTCATGCTGCCTTGAATGCTCGCACCGCTGCCTACAACTCGGGCCTGGCATCAGGAAACATGGACGTCTACAAGGCAGAGTCCTACCAACTGCGAAGGGCGGTGAAGGACGCAAAGAGAAGGTACAGAGACAAGATGGAGTTACAGATGGAGCAGCAGGACACCAGAAGCCTGTGGCAGGGGCTACGGATTGTAACCAACTACCGGAGCACCCCTCCCTCATCCGCAAGTGCCGGCACCTCCCTAGCTGATGACCTGAACTCCTTTTACGCTCGTTTCGAGAGGGGCAACACCACTCCAGGTCTGCCGACTATCGACAATACCGCCAGCGGGCTGGCTACCGAAGCTGAAGGGAGGAATGTGCACACATTCTCGCTGTCCGAGCACGACGTGAGGAGGGCTCTGACACGGGTGAACACGAGAAAAGCTGCAGGCCCCGATGGCATCTCGGGGCGAGTACTCAAGTCCTGTGCTACGCAGCTAGCTCCAGTGCTCACTACATTATTCAACCTCTCCCTGGACAAGTCCATGGTCCCTGCCTGCTTCAAAAAATCCATCATTGTACCGGTACCAAAAAATGCCTCCCCAGCCTGTCTGAATGACTACCGTCCGGTGGCCCTTACCTCGGTAGTCATGAAATGCTTTGAGAGGCTGGTGAAGAAACACATCTGCGCCTTCCTCCCTCGGAACATGGACCCGTTGCAGTTCGCATACCGTCCGAACAGATCCACGGACGATGCGGTCTCCCAGGTCTTGCACACCGCTCTCTCCCATCTGGACAGCCAGAAGGGGGGCTACGTGAGGATGCTGTTCATAGACTTCAGTTCAGCCTTCAACACGATAGTCCCCACCAGACTGGCCGGGAAGTTAATGGAATTGGGGCTCAACACCTCCCTGTGTGCCTGGGTCCTGGACCTTCTCACCGCCAGGCCCCAGGTAGTCAAGATGGGAGGGAATACATCGAAGTCCCTCACCCTGAGCACAGGATCGCCCCAGGGTTGTGTCCTCAGCCCCCTATTGTACTCCCTGTACACACATGACTGTGTGGCTAGGTTCAGCTCCAACTCAATAATTAAGTTTGCTGATGACACTGTGGTGGTGGGCCTGATCTCAGACAACGATGAGAAGGCCTACCGGGAGGAGGTGGCTGATCTAGCACTCTGGTGCCAGGATAACAGCCTCCTCTTGAACATCAAAAAAATGAAGGAGCTGATCATGGACTTTAGGAGGGCACATCATCCGAGGACGTACACTCCATTGAGGGTAAATGGGGATCCTGTGGATAGGGTGAACTGTTTTAAATATCTGGGAGTCCACATCTCCGAGGATATGACATGGGCATCACACGCCTCAGCACTCGTGAGTAAGGCAAGGCAGCGCCTTTACCACCTCAGGCAATTGAGGAAATTCAGAGTGTCTCCGAGGATCTTCCAGTGCTTCTACGCAGCGGCAGTGGAAAGCATCTTGTCCGGGAACATTACCATCTGGTTTGGGAATTGCTCTGCCAAGGACAAGAAGGCTCTGCAGAGAGTAGTGCGTTCGGCCAAACGCACTATGGGAACTTCACTTGCCCCCCTGCAGGAACTATACATCAGGAGGTGCAACTCCAGAGCCAACAATATCATGAGAGACCCCTTCCACCCCTGCAACGGACTGTTCCAGCTGCTACGGTCAGGCAAACGCCTCCGTTGCCATGCGGTGAGAACGGAGAGGTTGAGAAGGAGTTTCTTCCCAGAGGCCATTCGGACTGTAAACGCCTATCTCACCAGGGACTAACTCTACTGAACGTTTTTCCTTCCATTATTTATCATGTAAAAGAATATGTGTGTTATGATTGTGTTTATAGTTTGTTTGGTTGTTTGGTTGTTTGTCTTTTGCACAAATGTCCGCGAGCATTGCCACTTTCATTTCACTGCACATCTCGTATGTGTATGTGACAAATAAACTTGACTTGACTTGACTTGGAGGCTTTGAAAGATGTGCAGAGGATGTTCACCAGAATGATGCCTGTATTAGGAAGTATTAGCTACAGGGGCAGATTGGACAGACTTGGAGCGGAGATTGGTAGGTTCATGATCAGTAAAGGCATTAAAAGTTACAGGAGAAGGCAGGAGAATGGGGTTGAGAGGGATAAATAGATCAGCCATGATCAAATGGTGGTGCAGACTCAATGGGCCGGATGTCCGAACTCTGCTCCTATGTCTTCTGAATTAGTGACCCAAGGCGTCGCCTATCCATGTTCTCCAGAAAAGCTGCCTTGTAAACCAGTAGCTGCAGTTGCTTGTGTCGCAATGATTGACACTTGCAGGCATGTTTTTTAACCATCAATGACAATCAGTTTTCTTTCATAAATCAACCAGAAATCGAACGTCAAAGGCAACGTAGAGAAAGAATAGAAAAATATAAATTTTCTGAAAAATGGGAAATTCCTTGAGAGGTGACAAGTCACGACGAATCTCTTTAGGAATCAGCAATCAGTATTTCATTCACACAGGCAATGCCAATTCAAAATGTAAACCTAAATGTCAAATGTAGAGTAATTTCAGAGATACTGAGAAGATTTTGAGGTTAATTAGGTTTCACAACATCACAGGCTCAAACACAGATGTTAAGAGTATTGATTTGTTGCAAATCTGACAGGAAGGATAAAGACCCATTCATTGCCTTTTATTATCCTGCAAAGAGCTCGTGGTTTCCTGATTTTAACAGAAGTGGCTCTTGAGCGAGAGTTAGATTTAGCTCTTAGGGAATAAAGGGATATGGGGAAAAAGCCGGAATGGGGTACTGACTTTGGATTATCAGCCATGGTCATATTGTATTGTATTGTATTGTATTTTTTAATGACCACACAGCCAGGCTGGTGGAATTTGTTCTCAGTACAGCTCGATACAGGTTCCAACATTTCATCAAACATTCAACTCGTAACGTAGATATACATACAAACAGACACATTTCATAATACATAAGGGCCATGCTTATTCGTATTTCCTCACCGTACGGAGTTTAAAAAGTTAATTGCGGTAGGAATGAATGGCAGTGCTGGCTCGAAGGGCTGAATGGCCTCCTCCTGCACCTAATTTCTATGTTTCTATGTGATTGCAACCCAACTCTCCGGAGGCCCTCAGGACTAAAACATCTCGAAACTAAACCAACAAGGGATTCCTTTAATAAGGGATTAGGTGAGACCGAGCGCAGACTGGGCGATTGTTTAGCTGAACACCTATGCTCAGTCTGCCTTGGCCTACACGATCTCCAAGTTGCCAAACATTTCAACTCCCCTTCCCATTCCCACACTGACCTTTCTGTCCTGGGCCACCTCCACTGTCAGAGTGAGGCCACGTGCAAATTGGTGGAACACCACCTCATATTTCGCTTGGGCAGCTTACAACCCTGCGGTATGAATATTGATTTCTCAAACTTCAAGAAGCATCTGCATTCATTCCCTCTCTCTCCATCCCTCCATCACCATAGACATCTTGCTTTTTATCCCTTCATTGTCACCTCTTCCACAGCAAACAATGGACCATTATGGGCTCCACCTTTCTTGAGTCATCGGTGCTGGCTGTGATTTGATCTGTACCTTTTCATATCCCTAGTTTCCCTCTCCCCTGACTCTCAGTCTGAAGAAGAGCCTCCACCCGAAACATCACCTATTCCTTTTATCCAGAGATGCTGCCTGACCCGCTGAGTTACTCCAGCATTTTATATCTATCTTTGGTAAACCAGCATCTGCAGTTCTGTCCTACATAAGGGATTAGTTTAGTTTAGAGATACAGCGTGGAAAAAGGCCTTTGGTCCACTGAATCCAAGCCAACCATTGATCGCCCATTCACACCAGTTCTATGTTATCCCAATTTCAAATGCACTCCCGACACACTCAGAGGTATTTTACAGAGGCCAATTAACTTGCACACCCGTACGTCTTTGGGATGTGGGAGGAAACCAGAGCACCTGGAGGAAAGCCATGAGGTCAAGGGGAGAACATGCAAACTTTATACAGATAGCACCCGAGGTCAGGATCGAGCCCAGGTGTCCGGCACTGTGAGGCAGCAGCTCTCTTAAATGTAACAATAACAACAAAGGAATGAGTCCCCAAAGGTTTGCTAGATATTCATGATTCAGAGAAATCCAAAGTACGTTTTCATTAGCTTCAATCTATTTTTAATAAATAATTCAATATCCATTAGTATGACCATGCGTTCAAATGATTAGCTCAAACCATTTTTGTTTTGAATGATTCTGACATCAATATTTCAGATCCATCTGTATCTCAACAGTCAGACGAACTTAATTAATCAGAAGGCAGACAAAAATGCTGACGGTAGACAAAAACTCAGCAGGTGAGGCAGCATCTATGGAGCGAAGGAATAGGTGACGTTTCGGGTCGAGACCCTTCTTCAGACGGGTTTGAATAAATTAACTAATTAAACGGAAGATCTGCATGGATGCAGTTCAGCCCTAATTGTGTTTATTAGTTTAGTTTAGTTTATTGTCACGTGTACCGAGGTACAGTAAAAAACATTTTGTGCTATCAAGTCAGCGGAAAGACTATGCATGATTACAATTGAACCATCCACAGTGAACAGATGCAAGATAAAGGGAATAATGTATAGCACAAAACTATGAGAGGAATGGATCGGGTAGACATGCAGAATCTCTTGCCCAGAGTAGGGAAAGCAAGAACCAGAGGACATAGTTTTAAGATGGCATCTCTCAACACAGAAGGAGACACACATGTTCTATCAGGCAACTGTCCAAATAACTCTCGCACTCCATCTCCTTTTCTTCAACCCTAAACATGGATTGTTTTCTCTGGACCACCGGAGGTTGAGGGGAGACCTGATCGAAGTGCACAAAACTATGAAAGGCATAGATAGGGTGGACAGTCAAAATCTTTTACCCAGGGTGGAAATGTTAAAGACAGCAAGATGTGGTCAAGCTGGAAAGGGTCCTGAGCTATAGGGAAGGTTGCACACGCTAGGACTTTATTTCTTGAAGCGGAGGAGGATGAGGGGTGATCTTATAGAGGTGTACAAAATCATGACGGGAATAGATCGGGTAGACGAACTGAGTAGGGGAATCGAGACCCAGAGGACAAAGGTTTAATGGAATGGAATATTTTATTGTCTCATGTGGCAAGGCACAGTGAAACTCTTTGTTTGCATACCCAATGTGTACAAATAGCAGCCATCTACGGCGCTGAAGGTGAGGGGGAAAAGAATTAATAGGAACCTGAGGGGTAACTTTTTCGCACAAAGGGTGGTGGGTGTATGGAACGAGCTGTCGAAAGAGATAGTTGAGGCAGGTACTATCGCAACATTGATGAAACATTTAGACAGGTACATGGATAGGACAGATTATCTGATTATTACCTGGATGGTGTCAGATTAGGACAAGGGGAGGTGCAACGAGACCTGGATGTGCTTGTACATCAGTCACTGAAAGTAAGCATGCAGGTACTGCAGGCAGTGAAGAAAGCTAATGGCCTTCATTGCGAGAGGATTTGAATTTAGGAGCAAGGAGGTCCTACTGCCATTGTACAATGCCCTGGTAAGACCGCACCTGGAGTATTGTGTGCAATTTTGGTCTCCTAATTTGAGGAAGGACATTATTGCTATTGAGGGAGTGCAGCGTAGGTTCACCAGGTTAATTCCCGGGATGGCGGGACTGACATTTGATGAAAGAATGGGTCGACTGGGCTTGTATTTGCTGAAGAATGAGAGGGGATCTTATAGAAACATATAAAATTCTTAGAGGATTGGACAGGGTCAATACACGAAAAATGTTCCCGATGTTGGGGAGTCCAGAACCAGGGGTCACAGTTTAAGAATAAGGGTAGGCCATTTAGGACTGAGATGAGGAAAAACTTTTTCATCCAGAGAGTTGTGAATCTGTTGAATTGTCTGACAATAGGTGTAGGAGTAGGCCATTCGGCCCTTTGAGCTGAATGCTACACAAGGTAGTGGAGGCCAATTCATTGGATGTTTTCAAGAGAGCGTTAGATTTAGCTCTTAGGGCTAAGGGAATCAAGGGATATGGGGAAAAAGCCAGAACGGGGTACTGATTTTGGATGATCAGCCATGATCGAAGGGCCGAATGACATACTCCTGCACCTATTTTCTATGTTTCTATGTTTAGAGGGATTTGGGCCAAATGCAGGCAGGTGGGACCAGTGAAGCTGGGATGGTAGTGGAAGTAGATGCCATAGTATAGAATAGAATAGAATGCCTTTTATTGTCATTCAAACAACTAGGTTTGAACGAAATTTCATTTTCTACAGTTTTTACTTTACAAAAAACCCCAAGACCCACACTTAACACAGTTTACATAAACAGCCATCGCAGTGAATCTCCAACACCTCCTCACTGTGATGGAAGGCAAAAGTCTTATCTCTTCCCTTTGTTCTTCTCCTGCGGTCCAGCAGTCCAACTGCAGTGTCGAGGCGAACTGGGGCTCCGATGTTAAGCCCCCGGCGGGCGGTGGTAAGTCCTGTGGCCTTTTAAGCCGCTCCGGGCGATGTTAGGCCCCGGCTCCGTGTCCTTTAAACCCCGCGGTTCCGGCGGGAGAAGTTGCCGTTGCGGAGCTCGGAAAAGCGGTCTCCCACCCGGGACCTGGGAGCTCCCGATGTTACTGTCCACCGGGCTTGCGGCCGGAGCCTCCGAAGCTCCAAAGCGCCACCACAGCTCTTCCCGCTCTGAAGACGGCCAGCTCCGCGATGTCAGTTCCGCAGACTCCGCGACTGGAGCCCTCAGGTTTGAACGAAATTTCAAAGTTTCCAGGTTGGTCCCGGCTGGAGGCTGCCGCCGGCTCCACGATGTTAGGCCCAACGACATCGGAGACCCGACAGGGAAAAAGTCGGGTCCCCGCACAGGGAAGAGATTAAACGGTTTCCCCCACAGCCGCACCCCCCACATATACACAGCTAAAAAACTAATAAAAACTAGCTCAAGACATACATTTAACAAGACAAAAAATTTAAAAAGACAGACGACTGTAGTCGAGCTGCTGCCGTTAGGTGCCGCCACACCACAAAGTGGCAATTAAGTGGCTTTTTGGCGCCGCATGGATATGCCAGGAATAGAGGGATATAGATCACATTCAGGTAGATGAGATGAATTGAATTTGGCATCACGATTGACACAGACATTGTGGACCAAAGGATCTGTTCCTGTGCTGTACTGATGTACGTTCTATGTAGATAGACGTGTTGAGTGAAGGACCTGTTTCTGTGCAGTGTGGTGTTGTGAATCTCATAAACAGCACTCTCTCACTGAAGTTACTTTCCCTGGGAAAATGCATGTAATCATTACGTTGAACTTGTAACACAGATATCTCCTGTTGACAGTTAACTAAATCAATGTGGGCCAGTTCAGAATAAGATATGAGCAAACAGGTGTGAGAAAAAATAAACTTAGCAAAGCTTGAAATACATCAAACCTAACTTGGCCAAACATGAACGTTTCCCATCTTGTACAATTTACATCTTGTACTATTCATAGTTGGCCATGATAAAGTGTGCTGTTTATATATTGCTTAATGGTTGATGGCTTCATCACTTAGTCAGAAGCTGCTGCCTTTCATACAACAGGAAGAGGACATTCCACAGTTTAAGGGCAAGACATTCAGGATCATTGTATTCCAAATTATAATTAAAACACAAAGTACTCCAGGATAAGCACTCAACGTAGAAAACTAAGCCCAAAGCCAATGTATTAACTAACTATCTAACGGAGTATACCAACTTATGCTAAGGACAATAACTAACTCCGTATGCAATGAACAGCTGCCTAGCTCATTAAAGAAAAACTGATCATGACAAGATATCGAGGCATATTTAGGGACAGCTCTTTGAACATAGAACACAGAACAGTAAAGGAACAGGCCCTCTGGCACACAATGCCCGTGCTGAAGCCAAGCTAAACTAATCTCATCTGCTTGCACATGATCCATATCCCTCCATTCCCTGCATATAGGACATAGGTTTAAGATGAGGGGAGGAAAGATTTAATAGGAGCCTGAGGGATAACTTTTTCACACGAAGTGTGGTAGGTGTATGGAATGAGCTGCCGGAGGAGGTGGTTGAGGTAGTACTTTTGCATTTAGCAATTAGACAAGTACCTGGATCAGACAGCTCTTGAGGAATATGAGCCAAATACAGGCAGGTAGGACCAGTGTAGATGGGACATGTTGGTCAGTGTGGGCAGGTTGGGTTGAAGATCCCTTTTCCATGCTATGTCTCAATGTGACTCTACCCATGTGCCTATCTAAAAACCCCTCAAATGGCACCAACTTATCTGCCTCCACCACCACTCCTGGCAGCGTGTTCCAGGCACCTGCCACCCTCTGTGTAAAAAAACCTGCCCCGCACTTTGCCCCTTTCATCTAAAGCTACGCCTTCTAGTCTTTGACATTTCCACCCTTGGAAGAAGACTCTGACTGTCTACCCTCTCTAAGCCTCTCATAATTTATAGAAACTTCTGTCAGATCTCCCCTCAACCTTTAGTATTCCGGTAAAAACAATCCAAGTCTGTCCAACCTCTCCTTATATCTAAAACATTTTAATTCATGATCTAATTGAAATATTCAAGAGCAAATATTTCAAATATTAGGTCATAAAGATTTGCTCTAAAAGCGCACTTACAAGTAATGGATTCATATCTGACGTTAAATAGCATGGGAGTGAATGAAATAATATTGTGGCAGGCTAATTCCTGCAGAGTGCAGTGCTTGTGAGGAGTTTGTACCTTCTCCCCCTGATCGCATCAGTTTCAGTTTCCTCCCACTTACCAAAAATGTGCAGGATTGCTGGTTAATTGGCTTCTGTAAGCTGTCCATGTGTGTAGGATAGGACTCGTGTACGGGTGATCGTTGGTCGGTAATACATGATGGCTTTGGTAACAAACGATGCACATTGTATTAATTAAAATGTGCAAGGGAATTCTACTCCCCATATCTTCTCCATAGCCAAGGAAATATTTCTTTTTGTTGTCATTTTGATATTTTTCCCCAGGGTGGAAATATCTAACACTAGGGGGCATAGCTATAAGGTGAGAAGGGGAAAGTTTCATGGAGATGTGTAGGGCAAGTTTTTTTTTACACAGAGAGGAGTGGGGGCCTGGGACATGTTGCCAGGAGTGGTGGTGGAGGCAGATACACCAGGGGCTTTTAGGAGGCATTTAGATAGGCACATGGAAGTGCAGGGAATAGTGGGATGTGGACCATGTACAGGCAGACGAGATCAGTTTAACTTGGCATCACGTTCAGTGCAAACATTGTGGGCCGAAGGGCCTGTTCCTGTGCTATACTGATCTATGGCAATTATTCCACTATGGGAGGCACGGTGGCACAGCAGTATATGTGCTGTATTACAGCACCACGGACCTGGGTCCGATCCTGACTACGGGTGCTGTCTGTACGGAGTTTCCACGTTCTCCCTGAGTGCCAGATTCAAGGTTTCAAGTTTTCAAGGTCAGTTTATTGTCACATGCACCAATTAAGGTACAGTGAAATTTGAGTTACTATACGGCCACACTAAGTGAAAAGCAACCAGACACATAACCACATAAAAGTTAACATAAACATCCACCACAGTGGATTCCACACATTCCCCACAGTGATGGAAGGTAATAAAGTTCAATCTTCCTCTTTATTCTCCCACGGTCGGGGCAGTCAAACCATCCGCAGTCGGGGCAATCAAAGCCCCCGCAGCTGGTGGTCGAAGCCCCCGTCGGGGTGATCGAAACACCCGCGTCAGGGCGGTTGAAAATCTCTGCGCGGCATGGAGCTCCCGAATCGGCCTCTTCTTATCAGAGACCGCGGGCTTCACAATGTTAAAGTCCACAGGCTCCAGGTTCGTAGGTTAATTGACTTTGGTAAAGATTGTGGATTGTCCCTATTATCATAAGGAATACGAGTAGAATTAAGCCACTCGGCCCATCAAGTCTACTCCGCCATTCAATCATGGCTGATCTATCTCTCCCTCTTAACCTCATTCTCCTGCCTTCTCCCCATAACCTCTGAAACCTGTACTAATCAAGAATCTATCCATGTCTGCCTTAAAAATATCCACTGGCCACCTCTGTCTTCTGTCGCACTATTGTGTAGAATAGTGCGTGAATATGGGTGATCGCTGGTCGGCGCGGACTCTTGGGTTGAAGGACCTGTTTCCACACTGTATCTCTAAACCAAACTAAATTAAACTAAACTAAACTGAACTATATTTGTGATAGCACATTTTCAATTGCAAGATCTTTCCGTACACAGTCTTGTTCTCTGGAGAATCATTCTTAATCTTCAATTTATCACTATACTGATTAATAACCATATAAATATAACCATATAACCATATAACAATTACAGCACGGAAACAGGCCATCTCGACCCTTCTAGTCCGTGCCGAACACATAATCTCCCCTAGTCCCATATACCTGCGCTCAGACCATAACCCTCCATTCCTTACCCATCCATATAACTATCCAATTTATTTTTAAATGATAAAAACGAACCTGCCTCCACCACCTTCACTGGAAGCTCATTCCACACAGCTACCACTCTCTGAGTAAAGAAGTTCCCCCTCATGTTACCCCTAAACTTCAGTCCCTTAATTCTCAAGTCATGTCCCCTTGTTTGAATCTTCCCTACTCTCAGTGGGAAAAGCTTTTCCACGTCAACTCTGTCTATCCCTCTCATCATTTTAAAAACCTCTATCAAGTCCCCCCTTAACCTTCTGCGCTCCAAAGAATAAAGCCCTAACTTGTTCAACCTTTCTCTGTAACTTAGTTGCTGAAATATGTATAATAATGATAAAGGAATAGAGAATTGTATACTCATATCTTCAGATGACAAGCGTTGGGAGGAACAGGAAGCAGTGTGCATGGATGCAGAACATTGTAAAGGCATACATGTAAAGTTTGCCAAATCTATGTCAAATGGAATTCATTGTGGGCAAACACAAGGTTATTCACTCTGGGCCTGTGAAAGATTAATTATCTTGTTTGAAAAGCCTAAAATGCATTCGAACAAAGAGACTTGGGAGTCAAAGTACATAAATCACTAAAAGTTAGCGGACAAAAATTAATTAGGAAGGCTGTTCTTTCTCTCCAGGGGGGTTGAAATACAAAAGGGAGCAGATTTTGTCTGAATTGTGCAGAGGTTTGATCAGATACAATCTCAACTAACACTGGTATTGTGGGAAGTGGTTCTGGGATGCCAGAACTAACTGTTGAGGCTTCCTGAGGTGTCATGGGCCTAACTCAATGAAACACCAGCGAAGGGAGGTTGCCCACTTGACAAACCCCAATGACACACTGGCATCTAGACGATTTGTTTTTATGTTTAAGAAGGGACTGCAGATGTTGTAAAATCGAAGGTACACAAAAATGCTGGAGAAACTCAGCGGGTGCAGCAGCATCTATGGAGCGAAGGAAATAGGCAACTTTTCGGGCCGAAACCCTTCTTCAGACTCATTTTTATGGACTTGTTAACGTGTAGATGGATAGCTTATTATTGAATATGGAGTTAGACATATTAGTTTCTATAGCAGGTGTGTATAAGATGTTTAGATACTACTTTGGTGTTGTGCTTGGTTTTCTTGGTTGAGCACTTATCCCAGTGTGATAACACACACTTGGCGTTTTAATAGTAATTCACAGTTTGAGGGTCGCAATGACTTAAATTATGATCACAGGTGGTATAAAGTTAGCTTGTACTTCCTTCATTTAAGAAGCCGGAGGGGAAATTTGTTCCACCCTGTTACAAGAATTATGGGATAAATACATGGAGAACCTGTGGCAGATTTGGGGAAAAAAGGTCTTAAATACTTACAATTAGTGCAAGGCCAATTATAGACCAAATTCAAGAAATGTCTTACTGTGGAACGTAAAACATCGGACAGTACAGCACAGGTACAGGTCATTCAGCCCAACATGTCTGCACCAGCCATGATGCCAATCTAAGGTAATCCCATCTGCCTGCACATGGTCCACTTCCCTCCAGTTCGTGGGTAAGAAGGACCTGCAGATACTGGTTTACACTGAAGATTGATACAAAATGCTAGAGTAACTCAGCAGATCAGGCAGCATCTCTTGAAAATAGGAATAGGTGACGTTTCGAGTCGAGACCCTTCTTCAGTCTGAAGGCACTTGATCCTGTTCTGTGTGTATGGTCCTATGATTTCTAAACAATATTCACTTGGTACTTAATTTAATTCATGGTTTTCATCAGATGTCCACTCGTCACTGGATAACAATATTTTTGATGTAAATCTTCCAACATTGGAATTGAATTACGAACTTTTATCAACCATTTCATACTTTTTAGATCATAATACTCCAGCTTTTTTACTACCCACAAAATCATCGGTTGGATATGAAGTATCACGCTGTGATGAAATATGGCTCCATACAATAATTAATCAGTACATAAAGAATGGCTTGTTTCCATGCTTTAGACTTTAGAGATACGGTGCAGAAACAGGCCCTTCAGCCCACTGAGTCAGCGCCAACCAGCAATCACCCCATACATTAGCACTATCCTACATACTAGGGAGAATTTACATTTTACAGAAGCCAATAAATGTATAACCCAGTACATTTTTCAAATGTGAGAGGAAACCGGAGTACTTGAGAAAACCCACGCAGTAACAGGGAGAACTCCACACAGACAGCACACATAGTCAGGATTGAACCCGGGTCTCTGGCGCTGTAAGGCAGCAACTCTACCATTGCGTTACTGTGCCATGCTATATGACTCTATGGCTAAAGACTGGAATCTCTGCTGGAATGGGATCTCTGGAGCTGTATGGGACTTTACTGGACTTTATCTTGCACTAAACGTTATTCCCTTTATCCTGTATCTGTACACTGTGGACAGCTTGATTGTAATCATATATAGTCTTTTTGCTGATTTGACAGCTTTTCACTGTACCTGGGTACACGTGACAATAATAGACTAAACTAAACTAAACTACGATGCTGGGTGGGTAGTCGATTTGGTACTGTGGCCGATCACATTTATGAATGTTGCTATAATTTCTTTAGCATTAGGCACTCTCTCCCACAGGAGTTTTGCAACACCCTCTCTCACTGCTCTCCCCCTGTGAGTTTGGGGAAGGGTCACCTATTCTTTATCTCCAGAGATGCTGCCTGACCCGTGTTACTCCAGCATTTTGTGTCTACCTCCGGCACGAACAATCATCTGCAGTTCCATCCCACACATTTCTTTAGCATTCACAGCTGGGTCGTGTCATTCTCAAGGACAGGGGTGTTCTTGGAGCCTCCTCAGGACCACTCATCCCTCTCGCCACCATTAGCTGTTTAATTGCCCATCGACATTCATGAGGGGGACTGCAGAGTCTCGGTCTGATCCATTGGTTGAGTAATTGTTTGTCTATTGCGGGTTGCACTGCTGCGAATGCATGCAGTGCTGGATGGCAGCTTCGCCAGACTGCCATCTCATCATTTATCAGCTGGAGCTCCCAGCCTTCTCTCCTGCCCCCATCATTTAAACGGGGTTAGTTGCCTGCTCCATATCTTTGCTCTTTCGCTTTTGGTGTCTGACCGAGCAGATATGGAGCTGACAGGCAGACGGTGAGGGATCTGGAGCATTGTTGATGCATCCCTGGTGTTTGTGCATTAGCAATGTTGATTTAATAAATGTGCTTCAGTACATCAAAGAGGCCGGCAGAGGTTGCAGACCTGAATCTAATTTTACATTTTAAACACTGGGGAGGTTTAATGTTGGTCTCAACTTAATGCTAAATCAAATCAAATTGCCAGTGATTAGCAAAGACTAAATACAGGTGATTTTCTAATGTGAAATGTGTGCAAAGTTACTTAAACATATTTTCACTGAACTCGTAAATGAAGGCAACAATATAGAGTGGAAATTGTTTTTAGTTAGTTTAGTTCAGTTAGTTTAGTTTATTAAGGCTTTTCACTGCACCTCGGTACACGTGACAATAAACTAAACAATACATTTAGGTAACAACAGCAATATGTACAGTGAAAAGATTTTGTTGTTGTGTGCTATCAAGTCAGCGGAAAGACTATACTTCATTACAATCAAGGCATCAACAGTGAAATGCTACAGGATACAGGGAATAACATATAGTGCAAGATAAAAGCCAGAAAGTCCTGATTAAAGATCGTCCGAGGGTCTCCAATGAGGTAGATGGGAGGTCTGGATCTACATATCTCTAGTTGGTTCAATTGCCTGGTAACAGTTGGGTAGAAACGGTCCCTGAATCTGGAGGTGTGTGTTTCACAGTTCTGTACCTCTTGCCTGATGGGAGAGAAATGGCAATAACTTAGAAATAGCTATGTGAGTTTCAATCACGGAGCGATGGTACAGAGTTGTTTTTAACTTGCGGCAGAGTAGCCTGCTGATGAACAGATGATTATTGTAGGTTGGATTATTCAAATGCAACATGATGCCACCCTCTCATCTCCAAAACTCAACAGATGACAAATCTCAGTGAGATACAAAAAACTGCAAATGCTGGAACCTTATGCAAAACACAAAATGCTGGACAAACTCTATGGGTCAGTCAGCATCTGTGGAGGGAATGGGCAGGTGACATTTCGGGCTGGGACATGTCAGACTGAAGAGGGGTCCAGACTCGAAATATCGCCTGTCCATTTCCCACTACAGATGCTACCTGACCCGCTGAGTTCCTCCAGCACTTTGTGTTCTACTTGAGTATTCCTAATCATTCTGTGATCAATCATTCACATAGGCGTTTTCTCAGCTTCATGCACCATTTTGAATTAGGTGACATCCAGACATCTTGACATGTTGTATTTCAACATTGAGAAGTTTTGAAAACCTGAGCTTATGCTGTCTACTGAAATCACTGATACGTTTTGATAAACATTAAGAATGATAAATATGCTGCACAGATTTATACAGAAAATCATTGGTAATCCTGTTTAAATTCAATGATTGTACCAAACAAAATAAATGGTGCCAAACAGAAAGACATCCATCAAATGCACAATCCCCCCCAAAATGGCAACCCTGCTTTTGGGAAGCTTAAATGTATATTTTCAAAAACAAGTGAAAAATTAGTAAAATAGATTAATTAGATACATTTTGCAAAGGAAAATAGTTTATTACTGTAAACATCTTCACCCATGATCATTATCCTATAAACACTTTCTTCCATCGAACGTGTCCAAAGACAGGCAGCTCGATTTGTTACTAACACCTATGAGAGAGAAGCAAGTGTCACCAAACTTCTGAATTCTCTGGGGTGGAACCCTCTCCAAGACAGATGTGAAGCTCACCGTTTGACCTGTTTTTACAAAATGTTAAATGGTCAGCTCAACATAGATTACAAGACCTACACCAAACCCAAACCAATTAGGAGCAGACGAGGGCATTCGATCCAATTTGTGATCCCAGCTACAAAGACAGATGTGTACAGCAATTTGTTCTTCCCCCGCACAATTAAAGCATGGAATAATCTCCACCCAACTATAGTTACCCAACCAGATGCAACTAAATTTAAAGTAGCTCTTTCTTCCCAATAACCCTTTCTGGCTTAAGCCCTCCCTTCACCACCTCCAGTTTAAATTCCATTTGGAATATTTTGGAGGACCAAGAAACCAAGAACCAAGAACTTCTGTAAGATGCAAAGATACGTTATTGTCACATGTACCTAGGTACAGTGAAATCATTTGTTTTGCATACAATCCGGTAAAATCACACTATAGTTAAGCACATATATCATAGACAAGTAGAAACGTGCAGCAATTGTAGATAAAAGTAACTGGATAACTTCCAAATACTAATTGAAAAGAAAGGTTCTCCATATTCATCAAGTCAGGTGTGGTGTGAATGCTTTGAAACTTGCTTTGAAACTTTATTAAAATAACTATTTAAGGGTGTGTCTACAGGGCCTGTCCCACTTGGCCGTCATTTGCGCGCCATTTATACGACATGCTCGCGTGTGGGTAGCGCGGGACAGGCGCATGGAGTGGCGTGGAGGAGTGTGGACTTCGTCCTGCATGAAATCTTCACGCGTCACCGGTCTGTCGAGTAACCGATGGCCAAAGTGCGACAGGCCCAAGACCCTGGCGCGACGCAACGTCTCACCTCCAACAGCAGCAGAAGCTAAACGATCGCCGAGCTCAGCCTGGGGCTCACGGCCGTTGCGGATCCAGATCCGCCCCCACTCCTACTCCCAGAGTGGGGCCAAGACGATTGGAGATAGACACAAACTGCAGGAGTAACTCAGCGGGACCGGCAGCATCTCTAGAGGGAAGCAATCGGTGACGTTTCGGGTCAAGACCCTTCTTCAGACTGAAGAAGAGTCTCGACCCGAAACATCATCCATTCCTTCTCCCCAGATATGCTGCCAGTCCCGCTGAGTTACTCCTGCATTTTGTGTCTATCTTCAAATGACTTCACTCGCTCCAGACTCAAGACACTTCAAAGCCCTTTATAGTCAATACAATGCCTGTGAAATGAAATGACTCCTGTATTATGGTCATTTAATTTCCACACCTAATTTAGTCATTTAGAATCTAAAGGGCCTGTCCCACTTGGCCGTCATTTATGTGACAGGCCGGTAGTGGAGCATAAATTATGGCCAAGTGGGACAGGCCCTTTAGATTCTAAATGACTAAATTAGGTGTGGAAATTAAATGACCACAATACAGGAGTCATTTTATTTCACAGGCATTGTAATGAGTACAAAGGACTTTGAAGCGTCTTGAGTCAGATGTGAAAAGCTCAAGATAAAGGCCAGATAATCTTTCTATTGTTTTGTTATTTTTTTGATAACAAAGAGCAATTGGTACATCGGTGCATTCACAGCTGTGCTGTTGCTTAATGGTGCCACCACTTTGGACGATTGACAGATAATATCAATTTGAGTTTAGTAATTGCCACGTGTATCGAGGTACAGTGAAAATCTTTTGTTGCGCACCAACCAGTCAGTGGAAAGATAATACATGATTGCAATCGAGTCATCCACAGTGTATGGATACATGATAAGGGAATAACATGAATAATGTTTAGTTCAAGATTAAGTCCAGTAAAGTCCGATCCAAGAAAGTCTCAGGGTCACCTATGAGGTAGACAGTAGTTCAGGACTGTTCACTAGTTTTTGGTCAAATGGTTCAGTTACCTATACCAGCTGGGACGAAAGTGTCCCTGAATCTGGAGGTGTGCGTTTTCACACTTCTATACCTTTTGTCCGATGGGAGAGGGGAGAAGAGGGAGTGGCCAGGGCGCGACTCATCTTGAATTTATGAACTTTTCTTCCCAATTGCCCTTTTATTTGATTACCTTTGCACAGGTAATCATGTTTGTGAACATATGAAGCTATCTCATGTCCTCTTTTAGTGTTCCTGAATGCATTCTTAATTGCATTTTAATTCCTCTTATGGGAGAACTTAAGGAATTAAATTTAGCTTAGCTTAGAGATATTGGATAGTTATATGGATGGGAAAGGAATGGAGGGTTATGGTCTGAGCGCAGGTATATGGGACTAGGGGAGATTATGTGTTCGGCACGGACTAGAGGGGTCGAGATGGCCTGTTTCCGTGCTGTAATTGTTATATGGTTATATTATATGGTTATATCCATGGGGTGGCACAGTGGTGCAGCGGTAGAGTTGCTGCCTTACAACACCAGACACCCCGGTTCGATTCGGACTACGGGTGCTGTCTGTACAGAGTTTGTACGTTCTCACTGTGACCGCATGGTTTTTTTCTAGGTGCTCCAGTTTCCTCCCACATCCCAAAGACGTACAGGTTTGAACGTTAATTGGTTTTGGTAAAATTTGTAAATTGTCCCTAGTGAGTAGGATAGTGCTAGTGTACATGTGATCATTGGTCGCCGCGGACTCGGTGGGGCGCGAAACTAAACTAATAGAGCATTGAAACAGGCCCCTTGGGCCACTGAGTCCAGCAATCACCCGTTTACACTAGTTCTATGTAATTCCACTTTCCTACGCACCAGGGACAATTTAGAAAGGCCAATTAACCTACAAAACCCACATGGGATGTGGGAGGAAACCGGAGCTCCAGGAGGAAACCCACACGGTCACAGGGAGAATGTGCAACCTCTACACAAACAGCCTGATTTGCTGGATCCTAGATGCCTGCATTTGAATACTGCTCCTAATATTTCTTGACCAGAGCATCACTATCCATCCTCATTCAGGATCACCTAACATTGCCAGCTTTGCCATCTACTCGAAAATGCTGGCCCTTTCACACGTCTAAAAGATTCCCATTTGCCATACATCCCTTTCCATCTTCCAATAACCTTGTTCCATTTTAGCTTTAGGATAATGTACCTCAGTCACACAAAAGCCAAAGTTTGCCAAGATCAGCTTCTTTGCTAGCCCTTAACTTTCCATAAGATCAGAAGCTATAGGAGCAGAATTAGACCCTTCACCCCATCATGTCTTCTCTGCCATTCAATCACGGTTGTATTATTTTCCCCTCGCAACCCCATTCTCCTGCCTTCTCTCCCTAACTTCTGGAGCCCTTACTAATCAAGAACCTGTCAATCTCCGCTTTAATACCCAATGACTTGGCCTCCACAGTCGTCTCTGGGAATGAATTCCACAGTTTCACCACCCACTGTCAGAGTCGTAGGGAATCATAGTGTCATACAGCATGGAAACAGGGACTTTGGCCCAACCTGCCTGCGCCAACCAACATGACCCATCTACACTAGTCCCACCTGCCCGTGTTTGGCTCATATCCCTCTAAACCTATCCTATCCATGCACCTATCCAAATGTGTTTTAAATGTTCTGATGGTATCTGCCTCAACTACATCTTCTGGCAGCTCATACCTACTGCCATCTGTGTAAAAAAAGATGCCTCTCAGGTTCATATTAAACCTTTCTCAGCTCACCCCTGGCTAAAGAAATTCCTCCTATCTCCATTCTTCAGTTTTCTGCCGATAACTGTATTGGAAGTGCGGCGCCTGGGTGTCAAAACCACTCCTTCACCGCTAAAAATATACAAGTGGAGTTGAAAACGCTTCCATACATGCAGCCACGTGCAGTGGTGTCCTCTCTGCCTTATCTCTCGATTTAAATCTTTTTATTTGAATTTCACAGCAATTTGCATACATACAATGATAACAGGCAGTGACAGTCAAGGCATAATTGTGCAACAGTATGTAAGCGACCCTCAAAGCCCTTACCCGTACCCACCTTCAACCCACCCGAATCAGGTCGGAACCAAACGGGGAGAAACAACACTCACATACATACACATCCACACAAATATGGTAAGATAAACAAAACAAAATGTACTAAAAAAAAAGAAGAAAAAAAAAAAGGGGGTCACTAATAACAGTGAATAAGTAAGTAATTAAATAAATAAGTGTGGGGAGGGGGGGGGGGGGTTAAGGGGAGAGCAGCTGCAGTAGAGCAGAACAATGGTGGAGAGCACTCAGTCCTCTTCCGAGTCCGGGGACAAGTTGAGAGAGTTAACAAGTTCCAAGAAAGGGTTCCATGTATCTAGGAATGTCTTGGTAGAGCCTTTGAGAGAGAACCTAAGTTTTTCAAGCTTTAAATTGTAAAGCACCTCCTTAATCCAGCGGGTGTGTGTCGGGGGACAGGTGAGCCTCCAGTTAAGCAAGATCAGTCTCCGGGCTAACAAGGTTGTAAAAGCTAGGACCCGTTTCACCGCAACAGAGAGGTTGGTGTTGGGAGGGGTACTGAAAATGGCTGACAGTGGATTTGGAGGAATAGTCTGGCCGTAGGCTCTGCTTATCAAGTCGAAAGCACTCCTCCAAAAGGCTGCTAGCTTAGGGCAAGACCAAAACATATGGCTATGGTTGGCAGGAGATTGATTACATCTGTTGCAGGTGTCCCTAACAGCGGGGTATATTCTAGATAATCTTGCATTTGTGTAGTGGACTTTGTGAAGGACTTTGCATTGGATTAGGCCATGACGGGCACATATGGAGGAAGAATGGATCAAATCCAAGGCAGAGTCCCATTGCTGGTCTGTTAGTTTCGTATTCAGCTCACCCTCCCATGCAGCTTTTAATGAGGTATGAGGTTTCAATATAACCGACCCTAACAAGTTATACAAAACAGAGATGCATTTCTTCTGGTTGGGATCTAGAGCTAAGATGGTATCGGTCAAGGTTTCAGGGGGGCGATTTGGGAAATGGGGGAATGTCTTCTTCACAAAATCCCAAATTTGGAAAAAATGAAAAAGGTGGGAGTTTGGGAGGCTATAGTTGGACGAGGGCTCCGCAAAAGACGAAAAGATGCCATCCTTGTATAGGTTTTTGATACTACTGATACCGTTGCTATGCCAGGTTTTGAATGCGTGGTCTGTACTTGAAGGTTTAAAGATGTGGTTTTTAAGCAGTGGGGTCAAGATGGAAGGGCCTTGTAAACCGAAGTTTTTCCTGAGCTGACTCCATATCTTGAGCGAGAGGGACGCAATTGGGCCTGCACCCACAGATGTTATAGGAAGGGGGAGTTGGGAGCATAGGACAGACCGCAACGGAAGATGTGAACTCGCCTTTTCCATGTGTACCCAGGTCGGTAGGTGGTCGCAATCATCATTCATCCAATACAGGAGTTTTTGCAAGTTAGCTGCCCAATAGTATCGCCTAAAGTCAGGAAGTGCCAAACCGCCGTCACTCTTAGGAGACTGCAGTATCGCCTTTCGGATTCTAGCCGGTTTGCTACCCCATAAAAATTTAGATATTGTCCTTTCTAATTTATCAAAAAAAGATTTAGTGATAAGTATAGGGACGTGCTGGAAAAGATACAGGAATTTGGGTAGGACGACCATCTTGACCAGATTTATCCGGCCCACGAGGGATAGCGGTAAAACTGACCAGCGGTCAAAATCTCTTTCAGCTTTCTCAACCAGAGGCAGGAAGTTTGTGCGGAACATATCAGATAAGGGTGTTGTGATAAAGACGCCGAGGTAACGAAACCCGTCCTCTGCCCATTTGAATGAGGTTAAAGAGCGAGGGAGCTGCTTAGCCAATGAGTTAATCGGTAATAGCTCACTCTTTTGGTAGTTAAGTTTATAACCAGAATACACGCCAAACCGTTCTAAAATATTCGTAATCACAGGGAGAGAGCTGACTGGGTTCGAGATGTACAGGAGCAGGTCATCCGCATACAATGAGACTTTATGAGTTGTGTCGAACCGTGTAATACCTTTAAAGCCCTTCTCTGAGCGTAACCAGACCGCCAAGGGTTCTATCGCAACAGCAAACAGGAGTGGTGATAACGGGCAACCCTGTCTGGTACCTCTCTGAAGGGGGAAGTGGGGCGACAGTGTGCCGTTTGTTTGTACTGAGGCCACCGGGGACGAGTATAATAGACTGACCCAATAAATGAAACTGTTACCGAGGCCAAACCTGTCCATCGCCTCATATAGGTACCTCCACTCGACCCTGTCGAAAGCTTTTTCGGCGTCGAGGGAGACCACTATCTCCGGGGTCTCACTACTCGGTGAATGGATGATGTTAAGGAGACGCCTAGTATTGTGGGAAGACTGTCGGCCTGGTATGAACCCTGTTTGGTCTAACGAGATAATAGAGGGCATCACTCGTAGAAGACGGAGCGCAAGGGCTTTAGAGAGGATTTTGAGGTCCACATTCAGGAGTGAAATTGGTCTATAGCTACTACAAAGCAGGGGATCTTTCTCCTTTTTAAGAATTAGGGAGATAGTAGCCCACGACAAGATGGGCGGTAGGCGACTATGTAAAAACGCCTCATTGTACATATCTCTCAGGACTGGTGCGAGGAGAGCAGAGAAAGCTTTGTAATATTCTACAGTGAAGCCGTCAGGGCCAGGTGACTTTCCGCTTTGCAGCGATGTGATGGCTGCTTGGACCTCAGCAACAGTTATGGGACCACCCAAGTCTCTCGTGGCTTCATCGTCAATTCGGAGAAACGTCATACTACTGAGCATGTCACCTGCAGTGGGAGGACAATCGGAAACGCATAGTTCAGCGTAGAATTTAGCAAATGCTTCATTAATTCTAAGAGGATCAGTATGAATCTCCCCTAAGCAGGATCTAATGGCTGGAATTAGCCGTGAAGTCGCCTCGGTTCTGGCCTGATGGGCCAAAAGCTTCCCAGCTTTATCCCCAGATTCAAAAAAGTGTTGCCTAGATTTAAGCAGTCGTAGCTTGGCTTTATTAGTAGACGTGAGGTCAAAGTCTGTTTGTAACCTAAGGCGTTCTCTATAAAGGTTAGGGTCTGGGTCAGATGCATATTTGTCATCAATGTCCTTTATTTTTTGTAACAGGTCTGCCGTTTGGGACGTCTCGGTTCTTTTCAGGTTGGAGACAAAAGAGATAAGTTGGCCCCTAATATAGGCTTTTGAAGCTTCCCAGAGTATACCTCTTTCTATGTCCGGCGAGTCATTCAGCTCAAAATATAAGGTGATTTGGGAGTGCAAGAATTGCATGTAGTAAGCCTCTGCTAATAATGAGGAGTTGAACCTCCACTGTTTAAAGGGGTTAGTTCGTTTACGAAAGTGGAGATCGAGGGAAGTCGCAGCGTGATCTGATATTACGATGCTATGATACTCGCTGGATTTGATTTTGGAGAGCAGTCTGTTATCTAAGAGAAAGAAGTCTATACGGGTATAGGTACGGTGCATGTGGGAAAAAAATGAAAATAATTTAGTCGTGGGGAATGTAAATCTCCATGGGTCTGTGAGCCCAAGTTGTTTGGCGAAAGCATGCAGAGTCCTACCTGATTTAGTTAAAGTAGAGGCTTTGTTCGAAGATCTGTCCAGTATACGGTCTTGGACCAGATTAAAATCTCCACCCACAATGACGTGGTGATTTTCAATATTTGGGAGAGATGTAAAAAATTTGGTTACAAATGAGCTGTCATCCCAGTTGGGACCGTAAATGCTGGCCAATATGACAGGTGTGTCTTGCAGTTTGCCAGACACCATGACAAAGCGGCCAGCAGGATCCTCCACAGTTTTGTGTGGTTCGAACATAACGTTCTTACGAATCAGGATAGCAGTACCCCTAGCCCTATCATTAAATTTCGAGTGAAATAAGTGGCTAATCCAGCCTCTCTTAAGCTGTTACCTCTCTGTTACGAAGGTGGGTCTCTTGAATAAAAAATATATCGCCTTTGAGCTGTTGCAAGTGTCTGCCTTGGTAGGACCTGATCCTGTCTGTCTTGGTAGGACTTCCCACCCCCCTCACGTTCCACGAGACAAATCTAAGAGTGTTGTTTGTGTTGGCCATACGAGTGGGCAGAGCCCTGTAGTACTGCAAGTCGAAACGGAAGAGCGCATCAAAACCAGCTGCCGAGAGTGGGGAGATGTGTGGGGGTGTGGGGGGAGAAGTAGTGATAAAAAAAACAAACAAAAAAAACAACAACAAAAAAAGATACATACACACGTATACACACAACAAACAAGTGGGACACATATCACTTAACCATCTTTCAAACCTGAGTCCCCGGACCTGAGATCCCCCATGTCCCAACTGAACCTTGAGTGCCCATTGCACCAAGGTACGTTGTCCTCGCATCCGCATGGAGATATCCGATCTTAACTCCCAATATTTCCACCTCCCAAAGCAACAAAATCGCTCAATGTCAGTAAAGTGATATAAAATGAAATGAGTGTAGTAATAATAATAATAACAATGATAATAATAATTTGAAAAATAGAAAGTAGTAATAAAATAAAATAAACATAAATAAATAAATACAAAGTTGAAATAATTGCCATAATAGTTGCACTGCCAATGTCATTGCTAACACTAATGGTAATGGTAGTAATGATGATAATAATAATAAGACAAAGCAAATTAACAAAATGGTGATACTGAATAAGCAAGCCAACGTATAAGTGGAGCAAGAATAGCTTCCTTTGGTATTACATAGTATATCTTAAAATCGACAAGGTATAAAGAAAGAGTTAGCGTTAGAGAAGTTAGCGAGTTGCAAACTGGGCTCTTGGATTAAAGCGCAGGGCAAAAGAACATCAATTAAGTATTGTTAAACAAAAACGCTGTACGAGCAGATTGGTATAACACAGCTTTGGCTGTAATGAGCTCTTATCAGCCCCAGACAGTCCGCTAGGAAGACTAGTGTAAACAAACTAGCCGAATGCTGGCAGCGTTAGCAGCCAACTGCTAAAAACAAGAAGGCAGAGACCAGATCACTAACCACAAAGTGGGTCCCTTAAGCCCAATTTTATAGCATGTGCAGGTGAAGAACCTTTCAAGTATGATTACACATAAACATTATAAGGAAAAGTTGGTATAAGATAGTCATGAATCGTGGTGAATACTTACCAGCCTCATACATTTCAAGACAGGGGGTCTAGTATAATCAGCAAGGCCGAGCACTAGCAATGGCTAGTTGCTAAGAGCAGTCAAGCTAAAGTTAGTCCATAGTGTAACCGTAGATTAACCGGACCCCTGTGCCACTCGGATATAGACGTACCGAGCGAAGTCAGTCGTCTGTGGGTCCCGGTCTGCGTCGACGGTAAGATGAGATGAAATCCTGAGCATCCTCAGGAGATGTTAGTCGGCGCCTCTTTCCTTCCCCGGCCATGATGAACAGCTTGGCTGGATAATGAAGGGAGGGTTTGAGACCCAGGTTGTACAGCTCCTTCATAACGTCTCGGTACGCGGAGCGTTGTTCAACTGTCTCGGGACAGTAGTCTTCGAAAATGTGGATCGGGATATCCTTGTACTTCAGCTTACCCCTCTGCCTCCGAGCCTCACGCACCACCAACTCGCGGTTCTGGTATCTATGGAAGCAGATCACAACTGCTCTGGGTTTCTCACCAGGGCTTGGCCTGGCTGTTAGCATACGGTGGGCTCGGTCTAGCTCCGGGGCTGATTCCAGTGTGTGTTCGCCAAGAGTCTCGAGCAGGAGTTGAGAGAAAAAAGCTGTTGTTAGGGGGCCTTCGATGTTCTCGGGGAGACCGACTATCCTTATGTTATTTCGGCGACTCCTGCCTTCCAGGCGATAAGCTTAGACTTTAGCTTGGCGTTCTCTTCGGTCACCATAGTTAGCATTGTCGCTATAGCTCGTATGTCTTGGCTGGTGGTATCGGCAAAAGACTCTAATGACGAAAGATGGTGTTGGTGATCTAAAATTGTGGGCTGGATATTGTCCAGCTTCGTTTCCAGTTTGGTGAACGCTGCGTTGAATTCTGCCAGTAGCGATACCTTGTGCTCTGTTAACATGGCTGCTAGCGTGGCCATGCGGTGCTGGTCGTCGGGTCTTCCGTCTTTTGCTCCTCTTTCTTTCCTCTGCCTGGCATCTTTACGGCGTGGAGAGGTGCTGTCAATGGTGTTTAAATATTTATGGGTAATTATAAAACTTAGGCTGAGCTATAATAAAAGTTGGAGGTGAACAGGTCGGGAGCGTGGAAAAGTGCGACTACTCCAACATGTCGCCCCCAGCGGAACCCTCTCTGCCTTATCTCTCAATACAATTTACGTTGAAATTTCCCAGATGAAGTGCACAAAGAAAAAACAGCAGATTCAATTATAATTTCAATATGGAAAGAAAAATTAAATGGGAAAAAAAAGAAGCGTGCAAAAGCAAGAGCAACTCCTGGCGTCCTAGACATAATATAATCTTTACTGGCTTTGCAATGGAATTGTAACATGCTTAGGTCCAGAAGATCCACGATTGTTAAAAGATCTTCCAGGATAATACCTTACATGCCAGTCTAATAGATACGGAAGGATGAAAACGAAAAGCCAGCAAACTCCGCTTGGGCCGACCAACAGAAGTCACGTAAAACATCTGCAATTTGTTAAAGGCTGGGTAATGGACGTGCAAAATCACTGGAAAAATATCAATGGAATGCAGCAAATTGCATGGTTATAGAGCAATCCAATCTTGTAGCTCCATGTAGAATGGGATAGCTTGGTTTTCTGACAATTGCCCTGAACCAACTTACCTAGAGATCTGCGATAACATATAATCTTCTAGCAAGCTGTTGGATTGCTAATTGAGGCCACAGCTTAAAGCACAGTGTGGTCATTCTGGAGATACTCAACGTTTTAAATGGATGTAATTTCAATGATGGTTTAGCCCACTTAAATCAGAGATGGAAGTATTTAAAAAGAGATTCCATAGTGAAAGAACCATGTCTGGGGCAAAGAGGGTAGTGGTGAGGGTTTAGTTTAGTTTAGAGGTACAGCGTGGAACAGGCCCATCGACCCGCCAAGTCCATGCCGACCAATCTGCACACTAATTCTATCCTGCACACTAGGGATAATTTTACCGAAGCCAATTAACCTACAAATCTGGACATCTTAGGAGTGTGGGAGGAAACCGGAGCCCCCGGAGAAAACCCACGCGGTCATGGGGAGAAGGTACTAACTACATACAGTCAGGATCGAACCCGGGTCTCTAGCGCTGTAAGGCAGCAGCTCTATCACCGTGCTACCTTGCTGCCCCAATGATAGACCACAGGAATGATAGGCACAGATAACACAATAGATAACACACAGAACCACAATAATATAATTTAATTAAATAGAACTGTGGACATTTTGAAAAACACATTGGATATGGTATTATAATTTGTCCAACAAAATGGAAAGACTGGTTTATTTTAAAGGCTGGTGCAAGCAATACAGAGTCTATACACACTATTGAATTTATAAACAGTGAGAATGTATGAAGAGTTTTTGCACAGTTTTTGTCTTGTATATATTTTTTTATTCTGAAAAAAGTTTATTTTGGAAAAAAAGATCTCCAATAAGCTCTAGATATATTTGGGACCCATGGGATTATTAAAGAAACAAGAGCCTCGACCCAAAATGTCACCTATTCCTTTTCTCCAGAGATGCTGCCTGACCCGCTGAGTTACTCCAGCTTTTTGTGTCTAACGGGTGTAATTTAAACAGCATCTGCAGTTTCTTCCTCCACAGGAACAGTTTTTGGGCCAGATATCATGAATTCAAGCCAACAGAGACAGGGCTTTTCATGAACGAGGTGGGTTAATGGTTGCTGTAAATTACTCGTTGTCTAGCTGGGTGAGAATCAGTTGAAGTCATGAAAGAGAGAATAGATTGCAAGGAAATACATGGGGGATATGGTTTATGGGATTGTTAAAACAGGCTACATTAATTCAATGGCTTGAGTCCTTGTATATTTGTAAGGATATAAGAGAGAAAAAAAAGCAGAAAAAAATTTGATTAAATTATCAATTTTAGGTGAAACAGGCGAATGACTATCAGATAGTATATCTTCAGTTTTAATAAGGTACAAGGCACTCACATAGACCTTCAGCAGCTCTCTTATATCTAAATATAACACTGACATTTTCTTTCCAGTGAAAGGTTAGTGGTGTTTCATTGCATGTCAGTACAAAGTTTAAATATTTACTAGTTCATAAAAATAAATCACAAACCGTGAATAAATGTGACAAATTTTACCATGGATCTGTTGGTTCAGAATGATTCTCAAGTTCAGCAATAGAGGGGTATCAGAACTTCAGAAGCAGCGCCCCTCAAATGAAACATAAAACCAATGCCCCACCTAGTTTTTCCGAGATGTTTATGGATGAAAATTGGGAATCTGACCTGTTTTAATACAGCCATCTAAAGAAAGACATAGATTTCACTCAGAGGGTTGTGGGTATATGGATCAAGCTGCCAGGGGAAGTAGTTGAGGCAGGTACCATAACAACATTTAAAAGTCACTTGGACAGGTACACAGAGAGGTAAAGTTTAGAGGGACCAAGTGTGGGCGTGGGATAGGGCATTAGATGGGGCACATTGGTCGGCATGGACGAGGTGAGCCTGTTCCTTGATGTATGATTGTATGATTTCTTAACAATATACACTTGGTTCACACTTTAGAGATACAGTGTGGACGCAGGCCATTCAGCCCGCCGAGTCTCTGCCAACCAGTGCTCACCCTCCACATCAGCATTATCCTACACAGGAGGGACAATTTATAATTTTATGGAAGCCAATTAACCTACAAACCTGTACGTCTTTGGAGTGTGGGAGGAAACCGGAGCACCTGGAGAAAATCCATGCTGTCATGGGAAGAACGTGCAAACTCAGTACAGACAGCACCTGTAGTTAGGTTCAAACCTAGGTCTCTGGCGCTGTAAGGCAGCAACTCCTCCACTGTGCCACGGGTTCTTAATTTAATTAATGGTTTTCATCACTCTGTATATTGATCACTGCATAACAATTTCTTTTAAGACAATCTTGCAACATTGGAATTGAATTCAATAATTTGATCAACCTTTTCAAGCTATTAAGATCATAATCCTGTAGTTATAGTACTACCCACAAAATCATTGGTTAGATATGAAGTATAATTCAATGTTGAAATATCGTTCCATTTAGCCATTAATCGGGACAAATACTGGGGGAAAAAATGCAATTTGTCCAATGTACAAAGTAGACAGAATCACAACTCACAATGTCGCAATTCATCAATGGTGCCTGTATTTTTGAGTATTCCACAAACAAATGTATGTACTGCAATAATAATTATCTAATGGAAAGGAAATCAAGTTGTTTTGAAAGGATTGTTCAGTCAGTCCTTTAGCTTCACCTTGCCTGATCTAAATTCTGACTATATATCATCTCAATCACAGATTTTTACATCTTGGCAACATTTTTCTTTTTGGCAGAGCATCTCTGCTGAAAAAAATAAATGATAATTCCCTTCGACACTTGGATGACCTTTAAAAATCCGAGGCAACAAACTTGCTTCCCACATCCTCAGTGAAGTAAAAATGGACCAATCAAACCAAAGGGATACTCTGCACGGGGATCACCTGTAGATAATATTAATGAGCAGATTAAAATAATGCCATTTACGACCACGTTTAACCCGGACTCGCTCTTCCACAGCCAACAATGGATCATTGTGGGCTCCACCTTTCCTTGATCATTGGGGCCAGGTCTGATTTGTTCTGAACCTTTTCATACCTCTAGTTTCCCTCTCCCCTGACTCTCAGTCTGAAGAAGGGTCTCGACCCGAAACGTCACCTCCTCTGGAGTAACTCAGCAGGACAGGCAGCATCTCTGGGTGGAAGGAATGGATGATGTTTCTGGTCGAGACCCTTCAGAAGAACGTTACTCATTTCTTCTGGAATGTCTGTCCTGCTGAGTTACTCCAGCATTTTGTGTCTATCGCACTTGATAACCTTGTTCAAATTGTTGATGAGTGTGAAGCCCCAATCTTGATAACGGCCTCATGAAGTACAGCCCCCATCTGCAAAATGACTAATTAATTCTATAGTCTACTATGTCTTTTCATTAGTCCTCATTCCACATCAATATATTGACTCCAATACTGTGCATTCCAATTTTGTTTCATAATTTCTCATCCGCACTGAATTTAGTTTAGTTTATAGACATAAAATGCTGGAGTAACTCAGCGGGTCAGGCAGCATCTTTAGTTTGGTTCAACTTGGAAACAGGCCCTTCGGCTCACCGCGTCCGTGCCAGCCAGTGTTCACCTGTACACTAGTTCGATCCTACACACTAGGACCAATTAACCTACAATCCTGCACATCTTTGAAATGTGGGAGGAAACCGGAGCACCTGGAGAAAACCCACTCGGTCACGGGGAGAATATACAAACTCTGCACAGAATGCACCCGTAGTCAGAATTGAACCTGGGTCTCTGGCGCTGTAAGGCTGCAACTGTACTGCTGCGCCACTGCGCTGCCCCATATTTTATTAGGATTAACACAGAGAAGGTCTGGAGTTATTTGGCATGAAAATAATCACTATATATTTTATGACCATAAATGAAGGCACCTTTGGGCCAAATCAAACTATTTTCTTTGTACGCACAATGTCAGCCATCTTTTGTGCAGAGAGAGCATCAGCTGAATTCATGCGGTGCATTACATCTGAACCGATAATCATATGTTTAGCTTACTCTGCTGAAACATAGCTACAGAAACAAGAAAGGACAATGAGTATTGAACTTCTTTAAAGAAGATTGATTTGAAGCGGACCGAGAAAGAAAAATCCGTTAAAATGCTCCCTTAATTATTTGAAAATGTCGAAGACAAGAGCACAAAAATTAATCAAATCTATAGAATGCAGGGCTTCACTAAATTTTGCCAAAAGCGATATTCTGTGTTTATGTGTCAATATTTAAATAACTATTGCAACGCACCCTCCTTAAAACAATATCGCTGCAAAACCATTCATCATTAAGCAAACAAAAAAATGAGGAATATTCCAGGGAACCATAGAAGTTGCAAGTAAATAAGATTATATCCAGATAATTACATTGCTAGCTGTTTATGAGGAATCGGGGGAGCTTCTTAATAACAGGGTTAACAAGAGTCCTGCAGTAAAATGAGCAGCAAGGTTAAATTGTTGGTTAATCAATAACCATGCCCCATAAAATTATTTTTAACTGTGTATTAACTGTCACCATTAACTTAAAAATGAATTGCAACTCATCAAATCGCAAAGTGATTAGCATCACATAAAAGAAAATGGATTTTAAAAAAGGCAACAAATTCCACTATTTAACGATGTGATGTCACACGTCCTCTCGCAGGACCGCTCCGATCCCCATCATCACAAACAATGCCTGGCTGCTGCAAAACACCAGCACGCTGGGCTAAGCTGAGGCCGCAGAGCCAAACAAGCCACAGCGGCACGGTGGCGCAGCGGTAGAGTTGCTGCCTTGCAACGCTAGAGACCCCTCTTCAATCCTGACTATGGGTGCTTGTCTGTACGGAGTTTGTGCGTTCTCCCTGTGACCGTGTGGGTTTCCCCCGGTTGCTCCAGCTTCCTCCCACACTACAAAGATTGTACGGAGTTTGTACATTTTCCCCGTGATCTGTGATAGTTTTCTCCAGGTGCTCTGGATTCCTCCTACGCTCCAAAGATGTACATGTTTGTAAGCTAATTGGCTTGGTATAAACGTATAAATTCTCACTGGTGTGTGTAGGATAGTCCTCGTGTACGGGGTGATCACTGGTCGGCGCAGACTCGGTGGGCCGAAGGGCCTGTTTCTGTGCTGTATCTCGAAACAAAACGAAGCTGAGCCCAGTTAGTGGCTATTGGCTGAAATCGCCTGCATCATGTCAGAGGAGAGGGAGGAAGCTGTGGGGATGGTTGTGGCCCCTCGTGTTTATAGATGGAAATTAAGCCCAATAGGTGAGTTCACCTGACAGTGTGTGTGCCCCTGTGTAATCATTACCGATCTGGTGTCATGACCAATGCCACAACTATTTTAAAGAAGGGACTCGACCCGAAACCTCACCCATTCCTTCTCTCCAGGGATGCTGTCAGTCCTGCTGAGTTATTGCAGCATTTTGTGTCCACCTACAACCCTTTGGCATTTGTTTATTGTCGCGTGTACCGAGGAACTGCAAATAGTTTTTTTGTTGTGTGCTATGCAGTCAGCGAAAAGACCATAGGTGATTAACCCAACGCAGAAAAGCAACAATGAAACCTCGATGATAAAAAGCCCATTAGTGGCTAATTTGAACAACATAGAAACACGAAACCGGGAGCTGGTTTCCCAAGGGAAGACACAAAGTGCTGGAGTAACTCGGTGGGTCAGGTAGCATCCCTGGAGAACATGCAAAGGTGACGTTTCGGGTCGGGACCCTTCTTCAGACTGTCAAGGGATGTGTTGAGCTTAGTTTAGTTGAGTTCCGGTGGCGTGATGCTCTGCTAGCAGTCGCAAATCTTTTAGCTCCGCTGAAAACAAATCGCGATTTTTCACGTAAAAATCGGGTCTGGAGGTCGGGACCGTTTTTAAAAACTTACCGGAGCACCGGGTCGTTGTGCTGATGACGTCATCAGTAAGCGCCGTGAATTTAACGGAGGGAAACTCATTTAAAATGAAAAACACGTCTCCAGGTCAGAGCCCACAGAGGAAAGCTACAAAACACCTGCTGAAGACTCAGAAACCTCAAGAAACTACACAGCTGACCTCTGGAGTGGACTCTGGAATGGCTACACGATCTAAGACTGAGACGGCCACAAAAGAGAAACCCGAATGGAGGAGATAAAGAACTCGGTAAGAGACTTGAGAAAGGACATTGAAACTGGAAATTTAAAAATGATGGAAAATATGGAAGCCGGTAATCAAAAAATCCTTGAGGGCATTGGGGCTCTGCAAAAAAGAGTTGAGGATGTGCAAGAAGAATTAACGGGGAAAATTAATAAGGTGGCAGAAGAGACCACAAAGATGTTTGAGGCTGTGCATGAAACTGTTTCTGCAAATGTAACTGCGGTGAAAGATATGGAAGCTGTTGTGGAAGAGATGACCGGAGATATGCAGGCGATGAAGTTAGAATTAGACAGCCTCAAGAGTCAACTAACAAAAGTCTCTGATAAATGTGTCGACCTCGAAGCTCGCTCAAGACGCCAAAATATACGAATACGTGGAGTAACAGAGGGAGCTGAGGGGGACAATGCCTGTGAGTTCACTGCCAATCTAATCAAACATGTACTCAAGCTACCTGAGGCACCTGTAATTGAAGTAGCACATCGACTACCCAGATTTAAACCAAGATCACAAGGAGACCAAGCCTATCCACGACAGATCATAATCAAACTTCGGGATATCTCAACAGTGGAAGAGCTGATGAAAAAATTAAACACGGAGAGAAGATGATGTACAGAAATGATTCTATCAAACTCCTACGGGACTACCCTTACGAGATTGTGCAAAAGAGAAGAATGTTCTCACAGACAAGAGAACCTCTTTACGGTGTCAAGGAAGTCATATGCGGAGTGTATTATCCGGCCAGGATGCGTATTACTTACAAGGGAGTTTCAAAAACATTTACTAATTCGGTAGCATCTCTTAAATATGCTCAAGAAATCGTGGCAGAACTCACAGCGTAGGAAAATAAGTTTAATCACGGTACCAGGACGTTATGAACAAACTAACTTGCTTATTCCCTCAAAGAGAATATTAGAAGAAAAGAGAAATAACACCAATCTTTAAAAATTATTAAATGCAACAGCTTTTCCACGAGAAGTGTCTAGACATTATTATCTCCCCTTGGACATTGTGGAATTCAACTCAAGGACACTTCGTGTTCAAACGGGGAAAGACTGATAAACATGGGAGTGACGATCTGCTGAGCTGAATGGGGAAAACATTACAAGGACAAGTGTCGCTTTACGATCTTATATAGTTTCACAAAATATAGAGAATTAATAATAATTAATAACTAACAATACTAATATAGAAATAGTAATGGAAACTAACTTGAAGTAAATTTAAAATTGTAAAAATGCGTTGCCTGCTATATAACGCAAACAACACTGCAATCTTATGTGTTTCGCAACTGGAGTGGGGAGGGGAGGAGACTCAGACACCTGGCATAATTCCAGGAGCCTGACTCTGGTTAACCCTTTCAGCGAACAGCTCACTATTAACAAAGCTAAAACCGATTATAAATAGTTAATAGATAAAGAGTGAGGAATATAGGTAATTGAATATATGATTAGATTTGATAAGTCGGAATGAAACATATATATATAGTGTAACTGGGTGAAATAGAACTAATTTGGAAATGGTATCGACCCCCTAGGTTTAGGGTAATAAAGGCAGCGGGGCTAAATTCATAACATCTACACTGGAAGCGGTATGTCGAATCCCACAGACGAGTGGGACACTCACTACAGTGTCGAATACTCAGACACTGTAAATTTACTAATTTATTTTTTTTTTAATCACAATAGGTCACATCTATGTGTCTTTTTTTCAAGGAAAATCGCGGAAGGGAGCTACCAAAGAAGTCTATAATATAAACGCCCCCCAAATAACCAGTCCTGAGGTATGGACGCACCGCAATAAATAAGGTCATTAAAATTGGTAAAAATGCATGACGACAATCAAAAGAAAATGGGAGGAATCACACTATGTAGTTGGAATATAAGGGGTATTAATGAACCTATTAAAAGGGGCAAGATACTAGCTCAGTTGAAATCATACAACACGGACATTTCGTTTCTACAAGAAACGCATCTTAAACACCAAGATCAGACGAGACTGAGGGCGAACTGGATAGGCTTGAGTATTAGAAAGGCACTATATAAATCCCATCCATTATTATTATTATTATTACTTCCAAATCTAGAGGCACTGCAATCATTATTCGTAAAGGAATACCATTTAAATCAAAGAATATTATATCAGATAAGGAAGGGAGATACCTTATAGTAACAGGAGAAATCAATACTACGCCAATTACGCTGGTAAACATTTATGCGCCCAATTTTGATAATCCTCAATTTTTTAATAAAATTTTGAATATAATTGCAGAATTTAATTATCAAAATGTTATAATTGGAGGAGACTTCAACTGTGTTTTAGACCCTTATCTAGATAAATCGATGCAAAAACAAAGAGGTAACTTGAAATCTAAAACCAGTGAACTCTTACATACATATATAAAAAACACAAATATAGCAGACGTTTGGAGGATTGCAAACCCGACGGGAAGGGATTATTCGTTTTATTCAACGATACACAAAACATACTCACGTATAGACTATTTTCTAGTGGATACAAAATTAATTCCGCATACTATGAACCCTAAATACCACATCAATGCGATCTCAGACCATTCTCCGTTAACTTTTGTTTTAAAATTAGAAGGAATGTTTATGAATAAATCGTTCTGGAGGTTTAACTCGCAAATTTTAAAAGACCCACAAGGGAGTATATATCTAAAAAAACAGATGGACCTATTTTTTTAGATATATACACCAGATATATCCCCCACGCTATTATGGGAATCCTTCAAAGCATTTATTAGAGGAGTCATTATTTCATTTCAAGCTTTTCAAAATAAAAAGAATAAGAACGAACAAAGACATTTAGAAGAACAAATAAAACAATTAGATACAGATAATGCTAAAGATCCAACTATGGATAAACATAATAAAATTCTACTATTGAAATTCAAGCTAAACAAATTGTTGTCAGAGAAAGTTATAACACTATTTCAAATTACTAAACAAGAACATTTTGAATTCGGGGACAAACCCCACAAACTTCTAGCACACCAATTGAAAAAACGGGAAAAAGAGAATGCAATACTAAAGATTAAATCAGATAGAGGGGAATTATTAACACTACCCAAGGATATCAATAAAAGATTTGCTCAATTTTACCAGAATCTATATACATCTAAAACGTCAATAGACAATAATAAAGTCTCAGAATTTCTGGATAATTGTAATCTCCCTCAATTAGAACTGAGGGAACAAGAGGAACTGGGAGCACAAATTACTTCTAAGGAGATAGAAGACACAATAAACACACTTAAGAACGGAAAAACACCAGGACCAGACGGATTCAGTAACGAATTCTATAAATCCTTTTACGACATAGTTACTCCACGCCTACAGAAAATGTATACATATGCTTTTAAAGAGCAAAGATTACCTGAAACATTAGCAGAATCAACGATCACATTAATACTTAAAAAAGATAAAAATATAGAAGAACCAGGAACATATAGAGCTATTGCTCTGTTAAATACGGATCAAAAAATAATAGCGAAAACACTAGCCAGAAGACTAAGCAGGTATGTTAGTAGATTAATAAATGAGGATCAAACAGGATTTATACCTAAGAGACACTCATTCAATAATTTGAGACACTTCCTTAACATAATGCACTCACATAAATCTCATGACCAAGAGTTATCTATCATTTCACTGGACACAGAAAACGCGTTTGATCAAGTAGAATGGGATTATATGATTAAAGTATTGCAAAAATTCCAAATGGGAGAGAACTTCATCGCATGGATAAAATTATTATATAACAAACCCACAGCTAGAATACTAACTAATAATATACTATCCACGAAATTTGAATTATCAAGGGGTAATAGACAAGGATGTTCATTATCACCGCTGTTATTTGCTTTGGTAATTGAACTCCTTGCTGAAAAAATAAGAACACACCCGGATATTTACGGTTATAATACAAAACACTCAAATAACATAATATCTTTATACGCCGATGATGTACTATTGTACATCACAAAACCACAAATTAATATACCAAACATATTAAATTTAATTGAGGACTTTGGATCCTTCTCAGGATATAGAATAAACTGGAACAAAAGTGAAATTATGTCGATAAAACCAAAAGACTCAACACACCTCCGGAAATTCCCCTTTAAAATAGCCACAGAAAAATTCAAATATTTGGGAATTGAAATTACTAGAAACTACCATGATATGTTTAAAGCCAATTATAATCCCTTACTTAAGAAACTAAATAATTTGATTAAATTCTGGAAAACACTTCCGATGTCCCTAATAGGCAGAATAAACGCTAAAAAATGATCTTTCTACCACAAATCATATACCTATTTCAATCAATACCTATATATCTCCCAAAAAAGTTTTTCAAAAAATTGGATTCAGACATTACAAATTTTATATGGGATTATAAATCCCATAGAATACAAAGAGCACACCTTAATAAACGAAAATAGTTTATTAGGGTGGTCTAGCGCTCCCTAACTTTATGTATTATAATTGGGCAGTAAATATTAAAAATATGATTCACCTGCTGGACAATTCTGCCCAGCAGGTGGACTGGATTGTAATGGAAAGAGAGGACTGCTCTCCGTGTAATATAGGAGCGACTCTCCTCTCACCAATACATCTGAGTAACAAAAATTATAATAAAAATCCAATTATACATAGCACAATTAGAACATGGAAACAAATAAAACAGAACCTAAAATTAAGAAACCTATCTCTTTTAATACCAATAGTTAATAATCCATCGTTTAAACCATCAATTATAGACAAATCATTTATACAATGGGAAAGAATGGGAATCAAAACGCTTGGAGATCTGTATGAATTGGGAAAATTACTATCATTTCAACAAATACAACTGAAATATAATTTGAAAAATAATCAATATTTTAAATATCTTCAAATTCGTGATTATCTGAAAAAATACACAAAAGACTATCATAATATGCCTACAGACTTACTGGATGAAGCAATGAAGACAAAGGCGGAATCAGCGAATCTAATATCGTACTTATATAACATCATCTTAAACATAGAAATACCCACAACTGATGGAATTAGAAGAGACTGGGAACAAGAATTAGCTATAAACATTTCAAAAGAGAGCTGGGATAATCACTTACTACAGGTGCATAAATGTTCGATCAACGTACGACTTTCATCCAATTCAAAACATTACATAGACTATATTATTCAAAAACTAAAATAAATAAATTCTTCCCTAATGTCTCACCCATCTGTGATAAATGTCTGTGTCAAGAAGCTACCATAGCGCATTCTTTCGTTTTTTGTACAAAAATACAAAAATTCTGGAATGAAATATTTGACATCATTACAAAATTAATTAAAATAAAACTGGTACCAAAACCAGAATGGATTATTTTTGGAATATCGGAAGGTAACCCTGAACTAAACGTGTTTCAGAAGAATTTACTCAATTACGGGCTAATAATGGGAAAAAAGCTCATACTTAAATTCTGGAAAAATGCGCCCACACCAACAATAAAAATGTGGATATCAAATATGTTTGAAACACTACATCTGGAAGAGATGAGATTCCTCTTAGCAGGCAAAGCAGACCAATTCCAAAAGACGTGATCTACGTTTTTGGAACTATTATAAGCATAAGGTGCAATAGTAATGAAAAAACAAATAAATAAATAAATAAATAAAAGGTGCCAGGATCTGGCAACGGGGGGGGTAAAAAAACAACAACAAAACAACAAAATAACAAAAACAGACTTGGTTGGTAGTCCCCTTTCTGCGGAGTTTAATGTTATAATAGAGCGATTGTTTCTCCTTTCTTTTTCCTTCTTTTCTAGGGTCTTTTTTCTTTCTTTACTTCCTTCTCTAACTTCTTTTCTAAGGGGCTTTCTTTTCTCAACACTCTCTTGCACCTTCACGACTTGCGCACTTTCTTTACTCTCTTTACTTCTATCTTTTTCTTAAAGCTCAAAAAATGAAGCGGTACAAAAAATGTATTAAGACATATGTGTTGTGTAGTATTGTAATTTACCGTACTTCTAATTTTTAAAAAAATTAAAAAAATAAATAAAAAAGAAAAGCAACAATGAAACCTCGATGATAAAAAGCCCATTAGTGGCTAATTTGAACAACATAGAAACACGAAACCGGGAGCTGGTTTCCCAAGAGAAGACACAAAGTGCTGGAGTAACTCGGTGGGTCAGGTAGCATCCCTGGAGAACATGCAAAGGTGACGTTTCAGGTCGGGACCCTTCTTCAGACTGTCAAGGGATGTGTTGAGCTTAGTTTAGTTGAGTTTAAGTTATTGGCACATGCACCGAGGCACAGTGAAAAGCTTTAATTGCAAAAAATTGTCCTAATGCAATACTTGTCCCATTGTTTTCTTTCAGACTGACAATATTTATCTTTGTGTCTTTTAATAGATTAAGTGGTCAAGATGCAGCTGATTTTGCACACAATGTGAAAAAGGGGCTTTAGTTGTGCTTGAATGAAGAGGAATCTCTGGATTGCTAATTTTAACAACGGTTGAGAAAGGGAAGCACAGATAATAATGCACTTCAGCTGGCTGTATTTTCTCCTCACTACTAAAACATGAGCTGGCACATCAGTGGCTGATAGATGTGTTAGAGGCATCATCAGAGCACTGTCAAATGATGAAATATGAGCTAACCCAATTTAACAAGTATTAGGTTGTAGTATTGCTCGCCGCAGCAGTTTGCAAGGTAATGGGAATGAAATACCTACCACTGAAAATAAATTAGAAAAGAGTTGTGATGAGAGGTCATTGACCTGAATCACTGCACCTCACTTCATAGATGTCACCTGACCTGCCAAAATCGTCCATCCTTATTCCAGATATCTGCCATTAGCGTGTTTTGAAATTTTTGTGGCTGCATAAAAGCTGCTTTTAAAAGAGTTTAGATCTGCCTAAACATTTTATCTCTTTCGAAAGGACCGGTAAAAAATGTTTTATCCTGTCATTCACGGCTGAGCTTTTTCAATCAATTTTGCTCAATTCCCTACCCATTTTAACTCCCCTTTCCATACCGACCTTTCTGTCCTGGGCCTCCTCCATTGCAGAGTGAGGCCACACACAAACTGGATGAACAGCATAGATACATAGATGCATAGATACGCAGACAATAGGTGCAGGACGAGGCCATTCAGCCCATTGAGCCAGCACCACCATTCAATGTGATCATGGCTAATCATCCCCAATCAGTACTCCCGTTCCTGCCTTCTCCCCATACCCCTTGATTCCGCTAGCCCTATCTAACTCTTTTTTGAATGCATCTAGTGAATTGGCCTCCACTGCCTTCTGAGGCAGAGAATTCCACAAATTCACAACACTCTGTGTGAATATTTTTTCCCTCATCTCAATTCTAAATGACTTACCCCTTATTCTTAAACTGTGGCCCCTGGTTCTGGACTCCCCCAACATCGGTAACATGTTTCCTGCATCTAATGTGTCCAATCCCTTCATAATTTTATATGTTTCTATAAGATCCCAGTCGCTCCATTCTTTCATCATATGACAGTCCCGCCATCCCGGGAATTAACCTCGTGAACCTACGCTGCACTCCCTCAATACGAAGAATGTCCTTCCTCAAATTAGGAGACCAAAACTGCATACAATACTCCAGGTATGGTCTCACCAGGACCCTGTACAACTGCAGAAGGACCTCTTTGCTCCTATACTCAATTCCTCTCATTATGAAGGCCAAATGTCATTAGCTTCCTTCACAGCCTGTTGTACCTGCATGCTTACTTTCAGTGATTGATATACAAGGATGCCCAGGTCTCGTTGTACTTCCCCTTTTCCTAACCTGACACCATTCAGATAATAATCTGCCTTCCCGTTCTTGCTACCAAAGTTATCCACATTAAACTGCATCTGCCATGCATTTGCCCACTCACCCAACCTGTCCAAGTCACCCTGCATCCTCATAGCATCCTCTTCCACCCAGATCACACTGCCACCCAGCTTTGTGTCATCTGCAAATTTGCTTATGTTACTTTTAATTCCATCATCTAAATCATTAATGTATATTGTAAATAGCTGCGGTCTCAGCACCGAGCCCTGCGGCACCTTTCTTGAAAAGTGTGATAACGTTAGCTACCCTCCAATCCACAGAAACTGATCCAGAATCGATAGAACTTTGGAAAATGATCACCAATGCGTCCACAATTTCCAAAGCCACCTCCTTGAGTACCCAGTGATGCAAACCATCAGGCCCTGGGGATTTATCAGCCTTCAGTCCCATCAGTCTACCCAACACCATTTCCTGACTAATGTGAATTTCCTTCAGTTCCTCCATCACCCTACGTCCTCTGTTCCCCAGTACATCTGGAAGATTGTTTGTGTCTTCCTTGGTGAAGACAGAACCAAAGTACCAGTTCAACTTGTCTGCCATTTCCTTGTTCCCCTTAATAAATTCACCTGTTTCAGTCTTCAAGGGACCCACATTTGTCTTAACTAACTTTTCCCCTTAACATACCTAAAGAAGCTTTTACTATCCTTCTTTATTACATCCTCAAAAAATTCCAAAAGGTTTGTCAAGCATGACAAATGCTTGGTCAGCTTACCATTGTACTTCATCTTTTCACCACGCATTACCCTTTTTGTTACCTTCTGTTGTCCTTTGAAAGTTTCCCAATCTTCTGGCTTCCCGCTACTCTTTGCTATGTTATACACCTTTTCTTTTAGTTTTATTCCATCCCTAACTTGCCTTGTCAGCCACAGTTGCCTCTTACTCCCCTTAGAATCTTTCTTCCTCTTTGGAATGAAATGATCCTGCATCTTCTGGATTATGCCCAGAAATTCCTGCCATTCATGTTCCACCGTCTAGGATCCTTTTCCAGTCGACCTTGGCCAGCTCCTCTCTCATGCCTTCATAGTCCCCTTTGTTCAACTGCAACACTGACACTTCTGATTTAACCTTTTCCCTCTCAAATTGCAGATTAAAACATCATATTATGGTCACTACCTCCTAGCAGTTCCTTTACCTTCAGTTCCCTTATTAAATCTGGTTCATTGGACAACACTAAATCCAGAATTGCCTTCTCTCTGGTAGGCTCCAGCTGCTCTAAGAATCCATCTCGGAGGCACTCTACAAACTCCCTTTCTTGGGGTCCAGAACCAACCTGATTTTCCCAGTCTATCTGCATTTTGAAATCTCCCATAACCACAGTGGCATTACCTTTGTTACATGCCAATTTAAACGCCTGCTGCAACTTGCACCCTATATCCAGGCTACTGTAAAGCTTCATGAGATGTTGTCCCCTGTTAATGATGCCACATTAACGTGAATATCCAATTGAAATACGTAACCAGTATGGATGAAAACTCATTGGATCAGCATGTGAATGAGGTAACAACATATTTAAGTGAAGCAGGTTTATTCACAACTTCAATATTGGCAAAAAATAATTTATTGTGAAGTCTTTGATGAAAATTATGAAATTGTACTTCAGGGATGATATGTTTCTCATAGTTTATTGTAGCAGGAATAGCATTTTAAGGTGGCACACTGGCACATCTGGTAGAGGTGCTGCTTCACAGTACCAGTGACCCAGGTTCAATCCTGACTACCGGTGCTTTCTGTGTGGAGTTTGCACATTCCCCTTGTGACCACGTGGGTTTCCTCTAGGTGCTCTGGTTTCTTCCTACATGCCAAATCTATACGGGTTTGTAGGTAGGGAGTGGACGTGAAAGTGTCTGTACGTTGGATGTGGATGAGAATGTGGAATAACATACAACTAGTGTGAACAGGTGATTGATGGTTAGCATGGCCTTGGTTGGCCAAAGGCCCTGTCTCCATGATGTATCTCTAAACTAAACCAAAAATTAAGCTTCCAACAAGAAAAGTTATTTGCAAGTTTCCTAATGTCGAGCATTAAATTAAAGTGAGCTATTGTTGACCAGTTTCACAGACGGAGGTTACCAATAATATAAGATACTGTGGAAAGAATTCACTTCTTGCTAAGTTGCATTGTCACATTGAAATCACTTATTCAGTTTGTGGTGGGAAGATTTTGAAGTTCTACCCAAGGTGTGACGGTGTGAAAAAAAACATAACCTTCTAACGGTGCAGCGAGAGAGTAGCTGTCTCACAGTGACAGAGACCCAGGTTCGATCCTGACTACGGGTGCTGTCTGTACGGAGTTTGTAGGTTCAACCTGTGACCGCATGTGTTTTCTCCAGGTGCTCAGGTTTCCTCCCACATTCCAAAAACGTGTGGGATTGCAGGTTTTATTGGCTTCTGTAAATTGTCCCTAGTGTGCAGCAGTGAACTAGTGTACGGGGTGATCGCTGGTCGGTTCGGACTCAGTGGGGAAGGGCGCACTTCCACGTTGTATCTCTAAAACAACACTGGGTTATTTCCTTTTTACCACAAAAATAAAGATGCAGTTCAAATACATCTTGTTTCTTCTGAATAATAAAAATAGTTCGATTGGCAACTTTGCTTGGACTAATCCTGCACTACCCTTATTCAGCTTTACTGCGCTGCAGTGTCGTTCAATCATGTTGTCACCGCTATTCTCAGTGGAATACTAATGACCATATCAGGAGAGCAGAGGCAGCTCACAGGGCAGTCGTCTTTTGGGAACAGAATTAGCTGCATATCACCATTGGAACTGTGCAGGTGCAAAGCTGTGGGATACAACTATAAATAAACTTTCACCCCATCAATGCAAACTGCCTCTCAAATGCAGAAATGTTTCCTGAACTGAACCCAAAAGATATCCCAAAATCGGCGAGCAAGGTCAAAACGATAGGTCGGATTATTGCTGAGTTTAGTTTAGAAACACAGTGTGGAATTAGACCCTGTGGCCTACCGAGTCTGCGCCGACCAGCGATCACCCGTACACTAGCTCTATCCTACTCATGAGGAACAATTTCATTGAAGCCAATTAACCTGCACGTCTTTGGAGTGTGAGAGGAGAGTGGAGCACCCGGGAAAACCCACGCGGTCACAGGGAGAATGTACAAACTCTGTGCAGACAGCACCCGTAGTCAAGATCGAACCCGGGTCTCTGGCGCTGTAAGGCAGCGACTCTACCACTGCGCCACTGTGGCACTTTGTGGGAAACAACTAAAGATAAACTTTAACCCCATCAATGTGAACCTTCTCTCAAATGCAGAAATGTTTCCTGAAGTGATCTCAATACATATCCCAAAAGGTGTGAGTGAGATGAAAACTCCAGGTTGGATTATTGGACTCTCATCATTTTATATACTTCTATCAGGTCTCCCCTTAACATCCGGAGTTCTAGCAAAGACAGTTCAAGTCTGTTCAATCTCTTTCTATAGCTACTTCCAATCCAAGCATCATTATGGTAAACTGCTAGTTGTTCTTCATTAACTGTTTCGTTTTGCACAAATGCTGCCTGAATTTCGTAGTGTTTCCAGTGTTTTCTACCTTTGAGTGATGGTCAGAAGTTATGACTTGCAGCCCTCCCTCCACCTAATGATACTTGCAACTAATGAAAGGAGGTGTATGCAAAAAATATGTAAGACCATAACCCCCATCACCAACCCTCCCATTCCTATACCCCCCTTCTCTTCCCTGTGGGCTTGCCCACATTTCTCCCCTTCCCCTCACACCTACATTCCTTCTTGTCTCTGACTTCACAATTCATAACGCTTCTCTCTTTAACTCACACCTTATGTATTTTCATCTCTGCCCATTATCCAACCATTTCACTCACCAGTATCCATTTATCACTGGCCAGGCTTTGTCCGGCGTCTCCTCTCATCCAGCTTTCTCCACCCCCCACCCCTCCCCCTCCCAAACCACAATCAGTCTGAAGAAGGGTCCAAAACTGTAACGTCACCTATTCTTGTTCTCCATTAAGGCTGCCTGGCTGGCTGAGTTACTCCAAAATGTTGTGTCTTTTGTGTGTAAACCAGCATCCGCAGTTCCTTGTTTCTACACTCAACCATAGCTGGTATGCAGCCTCGGTTTTTTAATCACTAGGCATTGCTTGATTGCACATTGCAATGTTGCACCTGTTTCTGCAAACAGTCCAATGTGGCCCCTTGAAATACAATCCCACTAATGTAAAAGCAAAAAACTCTCACAATAAACACAGGGAAAAGATGGAAATGTTCAGCAGGTGAACTAGAATCAGTAGGGAGGGATGAACTAAAGCAATCTTTCCAGTTACTGACCAAAGATCGCTTGGCGATCGACAGGGAAGTTCAGGTTCAGATTTAGTATTGTTATGCGAAGCAAGGTACAGTGAAAAGATCATTTCCAGATTTTCCAATCAAATCAGATAACACTATGCATGAATACAATCAAGTCAAACTCGTAAAAAAGGTAGTACAAGGAGAAAGGTACAGAGAGCAGAATATAATCAATATTGTTAACACAGCTTTAGACTTTAGAGATACGGCACAGAAACACATCCTATGGCCCACCAAGTCCACGCCACCAGTGATCACCCTGTACACTAGCACTATCCTGCACACTGGGGACAATTTACAAATTTTACCAAAGCCAATTAACCTACAAACCTGCACGTCCTTGGAGTGTGGGAAGAAACTGGAGCACCCGGAGAAAACCCACGCAATCACAGGGTGAACGTACAAACTCCATATAGACAGGACCTGTAGTCAGGATCGTACCCTGGTCTCAATAGTTGGAAATAGTAATAGATTTACAAGTGGGAAAGAGATTTAAAAGAGTAGGGTGACTGTATTGGATAACTGTAGATCTTCCTCTGGGATCAGCATGCAAAGAGTCGTCATGTTCCGGCGCCATTTTGCGCCTGGCCTCCCGAGAGTATGCAAGCGAACTGTTCACTGCTACACTATATTCCCTCTATCGTACAAGGAGAGGAGAGATGGCCATGTCCTTAAGAAACTATGGAAGCTCTTGTCATACTAAATAGCCTGTCATTCATTTTCAGATGATTTTTAAAAATAATTTATTCTGGTCACATTCAGTTCCCAGTTGCGCTCTCCAGCTATTTTCTGCCAAATAAAGGCAAAACTTGCCAATTCAGCACAAAATGACCACGAAAATTCAATGCTTTTTTAAAATGTAAAAATGAATTTGCTCCAACCACTGAACATTTTGTTAGCAAATCACAAATCAGAAGGTGATTATTTAATATAGCAAACTTCATAAAGAACAGCAGCCTCTGTGGAAGATAAGTGTAAACTGATCGGCAATAGTTGGTTTTGTTATTTATCACAAAATCACTGAATGGTTACTACACAGAATGAGGCCATGAGATCATACCGTTCTAAGCTTCATTGAACACCTACCCCTCAGTCCGCCTTGACCTATGCGGTCTCCCGGTTGCCAAATGTGTCGGTCCTGGGCCTCCTCCACTGTCAGTGTGAGGCCAAACGTAAATTGGAGGAACAGCACCTCATATTTCGATTGGGCATCTTACAACCCAGCGGTATGAAAAATGATTTCTTTAATTTCAAATAACCCCTGCATTCCCACTCTCTCTGTTCCTCCCCCCACCCTAATTGTCTTGCTAGTTTTTCCTGTTATCCTGCTAGTTTTTCCTGTTGTCCTGCTTAGTTTCACTATTCCTATGCCCTCTTCATCATCTTTTCCACAGCTGACAATGGACCATTGTCGTCTCCCCCTTTACTTGATCATCGCTTCTGGCTTTCATTTCTTCCTATCATTTCCTTTCATTCATTTGTTCTTGGTACCATTTCATACCTCTAGTTTCCCTCTCCCCTGACTCTCATTCTGAGGAAGGGTCTTGACCCGAAACGTCACCTATTTCATTTCTCCAGAGATACTGCCGGACCCGTTGAGTTACTCCAGCATTTTTGTGTCTATCTTCTATGTAACACACTCCGGTTTCACTATCCTGGTTCTACAAGTTCTTTCCATTCAGATTACTATCCAATTCGTTTTCGAACATAAGTGGATTTGCTTCCACCTCTATCGCCAGAACTCACTCCAGTCCCTCCCTTTTCCCTCAAGTCATTTCTGGTTCATTTCCCAGTCACTTACACCCATGAACACTAATTCATGATCACCAGTCTATTCATGGGAACATTTTGTCTCTATCTGCGTCGTTTCTGAACTGACTATTTAAAACTCCCCATTTAGACACCATGAGGATGCAGCAGGTGACGGCAACAGGCTAGGAGCAATCACCTTTAGACCTCTCCCGTTATTTAAATACAGTTTCATTTGCCAGGCTTTGAATCCATTTTAACCGGGCCAGATTTGATTAATTGATTGAAAGATACAGCAGTGAAACAGGCCCTTCGGCCCACCGAATCCGTACCGGCCTTCAATCACCTGTTCACACTGGTCGTGTTATCCCACTTTCACATCCACTCCCGACACACTGGCGGCTATTTACAGAGGCCAACTGACTTACAAACCTGCACGTCTTTGGGAAGTGGGAGTAAAGTGGAGCACCCGGGAGAAACACACACCTTCTCATGGAGAACTTGCCAACTCCACACAGACAGCACTGGAGGTCAGGATCAAACCCAGGTCTCTGGTGCAGGGAGGGAGACAGCAGCTGCACCACTGTGCCACCCTTTTGATCTCAGACAACTGAAACTGTGTGACTGGTTATCTTGGACTGATCTAGATAATCTAAACGGGGCAGTACAGTGGCGCAAGGGTAGTTGTGCTGCCTAACAGCACCAGAGACCCGGCTTCGGTCTTGACCACCAGTGCTGTCTGTACGGAGTATGTACCTGTGACCGTGTGGGTTTTCTCCCAGTGCTCTGGTTTCCTCCCACACTCCAAAGACGTAGAGTTTTGTAGGTTAATTGGCTTCTGTAAAAATTGTAAATTGTCCCTAGGGTGCAGGATAGTGCAAGTGTACGGGGTGATCGCTGGTCAGTACGGACTCGGTGGGCCGAAGGGCCTGTTTCCGCACTGTATCTCTAAAGTAAACTAATATTACTACCTATTACTATTACAAATAAAAGTCTCTTTGCTGAGACTTCATTTACTCCTTGTTCGAAATATATGAACATATTGTCAATTAGTTTAGAATAATGTGCAGAAATATTTGCTGGAGGTATTGATGGATAAATATATTTGGATTATTGGTATTTTCTAGAGCTAATATCGAGTTTATTGACCCATTCAAAGTAATTGCTTCAGGTCATATCTGCATATAAACAGCAGATAAATAATAGATTAGAAATGCATGAAATGTTCAACCAATAACAGAAAGTCATTTATATCTTCAGAAAACTCCCACAAAATGTTAATTATCCAACATTAGAATTACTTGCGAGGCAGAGTGAGATTTTTTTTTAACTGCAGAGAGAATAGTAAATCAGTTCCAGCAGGGGAGAGGACCATTGCCAGAGATAAATTTGGAGAGATGGTGCAACGTTATCACTTATACTGCTTGAAACATTGCCTCGGGGAAGTACAACAGGATCTGGGGGCAGTGAAGAAAGCGAATGGCGTGTTGGCCTTCATAACAAGAGGAGTTGAGTATAGGAGCAAAGAGGTCCCTCTGCAGTTGTACAGGGCCCTACCTGAGACCACACCTGGAGTATTGTGTGCAGTTTTGGTCTCCGAATTTGAGGAAGGGCATTCTTGCAAATGAGGGAGTGCAGCGTAGGTTCACAAGGTTAATTCCTGGGATGGCAGGAATGTCATATGCTGAGAGAATGGAGCAGCTGAGCTTGTATACTCTGGAATTTAGAAGGATGAGAGGGTATCTTATTGAAACATATAAGATTATTGAAGGTTTGGACACGCTAGAGGCAGGAAACATGTTCCCGATGTTGGGGGAGTCCAGAACCAGGGGCCACAGTTTAACAATTACAGGTAAGCCATTTAGAACGGAGACGAGGAAACACTTTTTCACACAGAGAGTTGGGAGTCTGTGGAATTCTCTGCCTCAGAGGGCGGTGGAGGCCAGTTCTCTGGATACTTTCAAGAGAGAGCTAGATAGGGCTCCTAACAATAGCGGAGTCAGAGGATATGGGGAGAAGGCAGGAATGGGGTACTGAATGTGGATGATCAGCCATGATCACATTGAATGGCGGTGCTGGCTCGAAGGGCCGAATGGCCTACTCCTGCACCTATTGTCTATTATACTCGTTATCCTGTATCTGTACACTGTAAATGGCTTGATTGTAATCATGTATTGTCTTTCCGCTGACTGGTTAGCACGCAACAAAAGCTCTTCACTGTACCTCGGTACACGTGACAATAAACTAAACTAAACTCCATAGAAATTTATTGTAAAGGAAAACTTGGTCAGTATGAATGGGTTTGAACAAAGGGACTGTTTCAATGGTGTATATCTCTATGACTCTATAAATGAGATCACAAACATTGTCAAACTGACTGTAATTTAGAAGGTTAAGGGTGGTTTGGCTGACGTTCAACTCCTTGGGTTGGGAACAAGTTGTTATGCCCTCAGCAGTATACAATAGGCCTGGAGGTGAGGTCTAACATATTTTGTGTTTTATTCACAAGTAACGAGCTTGGTCCATCGAACTCAGTGGGTCAGGCAGCATCTGCGGAGGCGATGGAAAGGTGGCATTTCAGATCGGGACCCGTCTTCAGGCTGAGTGGGGAAAAAAGGTCCTGAACTGAAACATCAGCTGTCTATTTCCGTCCACCGATGCTGCCAGGTCTGCTGAGTTCCTCCAGCACTTTGTGTTTTCCTCAAGATTCCAGTATTTTCAATTTCTCGAGTTTCCATCAGGAGTAACAATGGGAAACATGTAGACCATGCAGCATGTAGTAGAAATTTGAAACTCTGTACCTAAAGAGGGTAGGTGCCAAACACAGGCAAATGGGACTAGCTTAGATGAGGCATCTTGGTTGCCATGGACGAGTTGGGCCAAAGGACCTGTTCCCGTCCTGTATGACTCTCAAGACTTATAGGAAGGTGAATTGTTCATTTTGATTCCGGGTGATTTTTTTTCTCCAATCAAACGCACGTCAAGGGATGGAGGGGCCAGGTGGACATGTGGTGGGAGTCACCAAGTGGCATCAATTGCACTGACTCGTGGAATAGGCTTGAACTGCTAAATTAGACTTTTGTCATGGAAACAGGCCCTTCGGCCCACCAAGACCGCGTTCACCAGCACCATCCTACACACCAGGGGCAATTTATAATTTTTACAGAAGCCAATTAATTTACGAACCTGTACGTCTTTGTAGTGTGGGAGGAAATTGGAGCACCCAAGGAAAACCCACGCAATCACGAGGAGAAGGTACAAACTCTGTACAGACAGCATCCATAGTCAGGATTGAACCCGGGTCTCTGGCGCTGTAAGGCAGCAACTCTACCGCTGCGCCACTGTGCCATCCCGAGCTTTTAAATGGCAGCTCCAGAGGCGTCTTGGTGTTATTTATGTGGTTATTTTAGAATTCTTCTTGCAACAGATTTTCCTTGGCTTCGTGGGAGATCATTTTACAAGGACATAAAATAGACCTGAGAAATTGATTAGATTTTTTATTCTGCTGTGTCGGCAAATGTTCACAGTTAATAAAGGGAATGTTCAAAGCCAGAGTTATACATGCACTGTTTTAAAACATGGAGAGACTCAGTCAGCAACAGTGAAGACAAGAGGCAGGCTCCTCGGACACATATACAGCATCAGAACTAAATGTTGAAAGATACGCAGGGAGGTCCTGTCATCTGAAATAGACAAAGAGACACTGGGGAGCAGAAGAGGGAACATGCATAATGTCACAGAGGCAGCAAGCGTATATATAATATGCAACCGGTTTAAATGTGAACATAAATAAAATGAAAATAGAAAATTCTCAGACGGTCAGTCAGCATCATTGTTCATAAGGTCACTAGTGAAAGGAGTAGAATCAGACCATTCAGCCCATCAAGTCTGCTTCACCATTCAATCATGACCGATCGATCTTTCCCTTTCAACCCCATTCTCCTCCCCCACGTGGGAGTTAATGTAAGGAACGACACAGAAGGTGGTGTTGATGTGAGCATCGTGTAACATTGAACATAGAACACAGTGCTGGCCTTGGGGAGTTTGCACGTTCTCCCTGTGACCGCGTAGGTTTCCTCCGGGCGCTCCGGTTCCCTCGCAAATCTCAAAGACATGCTGGTTTTTGGCTAAATGGCCTCTGTACATTGCCTCGTGTGTATGGGGTGTGGATGCAAAAGTGGGATAACATTGAACCGGTGTGAATGGGCGATCGATGATTGGCGTGGACTTGGTGAGTTGAAGGGCTAGTTTTCAAATCAATTTTAAAAAAGAGAATAATACAGCACAAGAACAGGTTCTTCAGCCCACGATGTCTGCGTTACAACTGGAAGTATCAAAGAAAGAAAGTAAATTAAAGTAGATAATGCAAATGAACCAAATGCAGAAGATCTGCAAATGAATCAAGTGCAGAAATGTAGAAGGGTGGCAGAGTGGCGCAGCTGTCCTGACTATGGGTGCTGTCTGTACGGAGTTTATACGTTCTCCCCGTAACCTCGTGGGTTTTCTCTGGGTGCTCCGGCTCCCTCCTACATACAAATATATAGGGATTTGTCGCATAATTGGTTTCTGTAAATGGTGAATTATCCCTTGTGTGTAGGATAGTGTTAGTGTGCGGGTGATCGCTGGTCGGCGCAGACACGGTGGGCCGAAGGGCCTGCTTCAACATCGTATCTCTAAAGCCCAAAGTCTAAAATTGAATGAGACAATGTGTAGCATGGTGGATAATCTAGAGAAGATAGAGGAGAAGAACTGAGTTTCATTACAAGTATCAACATGACTTAAAAAACTGGAGAAGGGGAATGCACAGACCAAAAGGCCAAGAGTGTCTAACAGGGGCGGCACAGTGGCGCAGCAGTAGAGTTGCTGCTTTACAGCACCACAGATCAGGGTTCAATCCTGACAAAGGGTGCCATCTATATGGAGTTTGTGCATTCTCCCTGTGACCGCATGGGTTTTCCCCGGGTGCTCCGGTTTCTTCCCACAGATGTACAGATTTAAAGGTAAAAATTGTAAATTGTCCCTAGTGTGTAGAATAGTGCTAGAGTACAGGGATGGTGGAAGAGCCTGTTTCCGCACTGTATCTACAAACTAAACTAAGAAGGAAGAGTTCTTTTTTCATTTAGTTCGCACAGTGTGAATGACCAAAGGCAAAGTACAGTATTAAGTGGGGATTTTTGTTAGTTTAGCTTTTTTGATTCTAGATTTAGAGATACAGCGTTGAAACAGGCCCTTCAGCCCACCGAGTCTGCGCGGACCAACGATCACCTGAACACTGGTCTATCCAACACGCTAGGGACAATTTACAGATGCCGTTTAACCTACAAACCTGCACAGTCACGGGAGAACGTACAAACTCCGTACAGACAGCACCCGTAGTCAGGATTGAATCTGTATCTCCGGCGTTGTGCGGCAGCAACTCTATCGCCGTGCCACTGTGTTGTAGAGGCAATGGGAAGGTTAAATTGTGGAGCCTCAAGGAGTTAGGGCTGCATATGTCAACAGAAACAGGAATGTTCAATGAAGCATTTAGCTCACTCTGGTTTGATTTCTTGCTTTGAGGAGGCTGCAGTGTGAGCAAAAATGCCGTCTACTAAATTAGAGAGAATTCCCTGCAGTGAATTCTGGTGTCGAGCAGAAAGAGTGTTTATTGTTGGGCAGCCAGTGCCTGCAACAATCAATCTGCCAAGTCAATCTCTGCGTGTCTCGGGGATGTAGAAACAAGTCATGTGGGGGATGGATAACGCTGGGATTGCAGCTGAAACAGATGATCTGGAGATACTCAGCTGATCAGGCAGCATCTGCGATTGTAGGAATCAAAAGTCAATCTTTCTGATGCCTGATTCCCTTTCATCAACGCAATCGTGGCGCAGCAGTAAAGTTGCTGCCTTACGGCATCAGATACTTGACCGATCCTGACCACAGGTGCAGTGCGCGCAGAGATTTTAACGTTCTCCCCTTGACCTGCTTTGGTTTTCTCTGGATGTTTCAGTTTCCTCCACAAAAATTGGAAATTGTCCCTAGCGTGTAGCATAGTGTTTGTTGGCGGGGCTCGCTGGTCGGTCAAGGGGTCACAGGGAGAACGTACAAACTCCGTACAGACAGCACCCATAGTAAGGATGGAACCCGGGTCACTGGCGCTGTAAAGCCGCAACACTACCGCTGCGCCACAGTGCCGCCCCGAAGTTTTGAAATCAGAAGAACCTCAGAGGGGAATATAATCTCAAAATGTGGGACTGCCATTAGCACAAATTGAGCATCGTCAAGCATGGTGGGGTTGAATTGGTATCCACAAAACCTTTTCCTTCACATGAAAAAGGATTGGTTGAATTGTGATGTTGGATAATGTGACATAATATGAATTACATTAATTTTAACCTTGTGGCACTGCCTGTATGTGGTACACATCTAAGCAATTCCATAGCTTCCTGAAAAAGCCAACACAAGTAGATAGGGTGTTAAACAAGGCATATGGCATGCTTCATACGTTCATATGTCATAGGAGCAGAATTAGGCCATTCAGCCCATCGAGTCTTCTCTGCTATTTAATAGTAAGATTAAACGAGAACTTACCAGTTTGAAGTTTGATCTTTATTTTATGAGGAGTAACGTTGAGGGAATACGTGAAGAACTCCGCTATGACGCATGCGTGTCATTCTTCAAAGCAGCGGTGTGGAATCACAGATAACTATAATGACTAAACATAGTAAGATTAGAGAAGAGATACCAGTTGAGTATATGATCAAGGGTGGGAGCGGAGGGCACGTATTCCCTCAACGTTACTCCTCATAAAATAAAGATCAAACTTCAAACTGGTAAGTTCTCGTTTAATCTTATTATTTTACTTCGGAGTCACGTGAGTGACTACGTGAAGATTTCAAAGCTCTGTGATTTCATGCCGTGGACGAGTCCATGACACACATCTGCCTTGGTATAAGGGAGAAATATTTTCGACATCCATACAGTATGTAGATGCAACAAACAAATTTATTAACAAAAGAAATCATAAAACCCCGTATATTCATGGGGACAAATTATATTACAGAACTTAAAATAGTTTTTGAAAAAGTTCCAGTTTCCTCCACTAGTTTATTATAAAATTTACGGAAAGTTCCTTCTGATGACCATCCTGCCGTCTTGAGGATCTGATCCAATGGAACATCCAACTTGTATGCTGCCGACGTAGCTGCAGCCCTGGTGGAGTGAGATTTAAAACAATTAGTATCTATACCTGCTTTAGTAAGTACTTGTTTTATCCATTTGGAAATGGTCTGTTTTGTTATTCGTTTATGAGGCTGTCTGTGGCTAATGAGCAGTGCCTTTTCTGTGCCTCTGATGGTTTTGGTTTGTTTAATGTATTCTTTTAGATGTGTTACCACACACAGTCGCTCATCTGCAGGGTAGTTATTGAAAATCACTTTTAGGCCTGCCGACCCCTGTCTGTTCTGTTTTACTAGTTCCTGGATGTAAAAATGTAAATTTCCCTGCGAACTGGTCATGTTATCCAACCTCAATTTGTGTAGGGAGTGCGCCCTTTGTGCTGTGACCAATGCCATCAGCATGACCGTTTTTAAGGTCAAAGTCTGTAATGACAGGCTAGTGGCTGGAGTCCAGTTCCTTAGTAGATTCAGAACGATGACAACGTCCCATATATGGGAATATCTGGCCTTAGGAGGGTTAGCATTGAATATGCCCCTCATGAGTTACCAAAGGGTGTGACCCCACAGGCTGTCGTTCCGTTTCTCTCCAGAGGTAGGTAGACAGGGCACTTCTGGCACAGTTGATGGCGCTGTACGCAAGTCGTTCGTCATGGTGTAAATTTACCAGAAATTGCAATACTGGTTGAATGTTCGTAGGTCTGTGGATAATGTTGTTCTTGTTGCAATACCTGTGCCATTTTCTGATATATACTAGGTATTGATTTTTTGTTGACTCTCGCTGGGCTCCAGCGATCATGTTCATAGCTCTCGTTGTTAAGCCCAGGTGTAATAAAGGAGCTTTCAGACTCTACAAACCAAAACGTTAATGTGACGGTGACAAGGATGACTTGTCCTAGTTGCTGAATTTACCAGTAGATCCGGTCTGTGTTGAATGGTGATGTGAGGTTCTAATATCATCTCCTGTACCACTGGGAACCATGGTTGGGTAGGCCAATCGGGTACTATTAAGATACCAGACGCAGAGTCTTGTCTTATCTTACTTAGTACCCGGCTGATGAGGCAGAAGGGAGGGAATGCATAAAAGAACAATTTCCCCCAATGCAGCGAAAAAGCATCTGTAGCTGTTGCCCCAGAGTCTGGTTCCCATGATACATATTTTGGCACTTGGTGGTTAAGCCTGGATGCGAATAGATCGACATCTGGTGTTCCGTATCGTGCTGTAATTTCAGCAAATACTTTTTTGTCCAACATCCATTCGATGTTGTCATTGAATTTGCGTGACCTGGTGTCTGCCACTAAGTTTTGTCTACCTGGTAAGTAGGTAGCTGATATCCAAATTCCTCTGCGGATACACCATTGCCAGATCTTGTTTGCCAGATTGTCACATGATGTCGATTTGTTTCCACCCATGTGGTTCATGTATGCTACCACAGTGGTGTTATCAATTTGTAATCTTACATGCTGGTGAGATAACCCTAAGCAATATGACTTAAGGCCGTGAAAAGCTCCCAACATTTCTAAGTAATTTATGCCCAAAGTGTGTAGTAATGATGACTCCTGTTCATTCCATCTCCCACCACAGCTGGTGATGGAATCCGTGGCACCCCATCCGAGAGCACTAGCATCCGTTTGTAGTGTGATAGACGGATTGCTGATAATGATTGGATTGGAACAATGCCTAATGTTTTCTTTCCACCATTGTAGTTCTAGTATGGCTTCTTTTGGTAGTTCCATAGGTCTATCAAAATGACCTGCATTGTATTTTAGAGCTCTTATTTGTGCCCTTTGTAAATTCTGATAATATAAAGGTCCGAATTGTGCAGCTGGAAAAGCTGCTATTATCTTGCCAATCATTCTCGCCACCTGTCTAATAGATGGTTTTCTTGTGTCAATGATTTTGCTGCAATCCTCCTCGAGAGCTATTGCTTTGTCTTGTGGCAAAGTCACTGACATAAGAACTGAGTTAATGGTAAATCCCAAGAAATCCATTGTTGTTGAAGGTTTCAATTTAGATTTAATTGGATGGATAATGAATCCTAGGCTTTCAAATAATTGTATGGTGGCTGTTATTGTTAATTCTGCTTGTTTTACCCTTTTGCCCAATATAAGTATATCATCCAAATAAGCCATCACAATGTGTTTATGTTCCCGTAGGAAAGCTAAGGCTGGTTTTAATATTTTGGTAAATAACCTAGGTGCAGAAGTAAGACCATTTGGTAGTGCTCTGTATTGCCAGGGTTGATCCATCCATTTTCAAATAACGTCTGTGGTCACCTGTTATGGGTACTGAATAGTAAGCATCTTTTAAATCAATGCTTGCCATATAGTAACCTTTGGAGATTAATAGTTTAGCAGTAGCAAAGGTTTCCATTTTGAAGTGAATATATTTTACAAAAACATTCAATTTACTCAAATCTATGATGATGCGGCAACCACCATCTTTCTTATGTTTAATAAAAATGTTGGACACGAATTCTAAAGGTTCGTGTTGGGTTTGTTCAATTATCCCCATTTTATGGAGTCTCTGCAGTTCAGCATGTGCTTTTGCTTTATCTTCGCCCTTAAGCCTGAACACTCTGTTCGGTACATGCTGGACTGGAGGATTACGTGGTTGTAAGAACTCTATCGTGTATCCCTGGATACTGCTTAGGATATAAGTATCTGATGTTAACTTATACCATGCATCCAGAAAAAAGTGTAATCTGCCACCAACACCCATGCTTTCGTTAATAAGTAAGGGACCAGACCCACCTACCTCTATGGTTACCAGTGGTCTTATTTCTTCCCTTGTCCCCGAGGACGTTGAGGCCCCGGTGTCTTGATTTGTGTTGTAGATGGGTGCATCTTCCACGAGGGCCAGCCTGGGCCATGTCCTAAAAAAAGACCGCTGTTGGATTGGTCTTGCCCTCGACTGTTCCCCGGAGTAGTCCTTGCGACCCATGAGTGCATAGGGGTGGTACTTCTGGGGGTGGCGTTTGGTTGCTTTTATGATTCCTAGGGCTTTGGATTCTTCGTCCAAATCTTTTACCTGTTTTGGTAGGTCCCCTCCAAACAGGTAAGTCTTTTCGGTGGTCGTTTCCGTTCTGCATAATCCTGCAAATTTTGGGTCTAGTACCGGCTGTATGCTCTTCTTTCTGATATCATATTGGGTATTGCAGAAGAGGGCCAGGGCATCTTTCTGGTGTTGATTCATATCTTCCTCATCCAGGGTTCGTGTGAATGCTGTTATCCCTGCGGTGAGGGTTTTAAGTACTTTTTGCAGTAAGACATCCCTTGTCCTGATGCTTGCTCCTACATGCTTCCAAATACATGCGTTCATGGTTGGGACATTAAGGGATTTACAGTTTCCAGGTTGCAAGTGACGCCCCATGGTGTCAATTAGGGCTTGTCCCTGTAGCTGGTTCAGGGACATGTAATTAACACTTGCCGCTAACCTGGCTGGTAAATTATCCCGTGTGAGTTCTGGTTTTGCGAACTGAGCCACCATTTCAAGTAAGTTCCCACTCACCCCTTGCACTGAGTTTTCCATCAGTTCCTGTTCAGGGTCAGTCCAAATCTGCCCCGCTATGCTGTCCTGGGAGGCAATAGACGCCGAATACAGCCCTGAATAAGGTACTGCAGAGGGGCTGAATGTCTGCCCAGTAGAGCCAGACCCCCTCTGGAGTATTGCCTCCATCAGCCGCTCCATTTTTGTCCAGTGCTCTCGGGCACCTGGCTCTGGCGGCTTGTCCTGGACCAGCTGCCGCTCCAACGCGGTACAGAGCTTTCGAGCGCTAACCGCTCGCGGTCGCTGGTCCCGCAGCTCAAATGCGTTCCAGTGATCTCGGTCACTGGTCGCTTGCTGCTCCTCCAATTCCTTCAGCCCCACAGGCCCCTGAGCGTAGGTGGCGTGGGGCTGTTCGAAATCCGAGTCGTCCGAAAGAACGGCTCGGTCGGTTTTGCGTTTAGCCTTTCCACTCGCCGGTGGTTAGGCTAGCTCCGGCACAGGTGCTCCCGACAATGGAGACAGCCCTGCCGTCTGCCGCCGCTGGCTGCCCGTTCCTGCATGGCTCTCCCCCGCCAGCTTTTTTGCAGCTTTGGGTCGTCTTCTGTCCATCCTAGAGGTAAGAAAAACGTAGATCTCTTACCTGTCTTCGCTGGTTTTATACACCAGCCGTTTAGGAGGAATGTCCTTCCTCCATCGAAATGACTTGTACAATGCGTGTAGCGTAATGACACGCATGCGTCCTAGCGGGGTTCTTCACGTAGTCACTCACGTGACTCCGAAGTAAAATCAGGGCTGATCTATCTTTACTTCTCAACCCCGTTCTCTTCAGTCTGAAGAAGGGTTTTGACCCGAAACATCACCCATTCCTTCTCTGCAGCCTGTCCTGCTGAGTTACTCCAGCATTTTGTGTCTATCTTGGGTGTATAAGCAGCATCTGCAGCTCCTTCCTACACATGTAATGCTTTGCATTTGTCCTTGCCTTGGCAGTGGAGAAGGCCAAGGAAGGACAGGTCAGGTCAGTGTGGGAATGGGGGAGAAGAGATGAAATGACTTACAACCGGGAGCACAAGATTGTTACTGCAGACAGAGTGCAAGTGTTTGTTAAAGCAGTGACCTAGTCTGTGCTTGGTCCTCAGGCACTAATATTCCTTTGCTAAATCTTATTAGCCTTCTCTCCTCCTTCAAGATGCAGCTGAAAACTTTCATCCTTCAGCCCATTTTTAGTTTAGTTTAGTTTAGTTTAGAGGTACGGCGAGGAAACAAGCCCTTTGGCCCACCGGGTCCGCGCTGAACAGCTGATTCACGCACATTTATCCAACACCCACTAGGGACAATTTTTACATTTACCAAGCCAATTAGCCTACAAACCTGTACTCCTTTGGAGTGTGGGAGGAAACCGAAGATCTTGGAGAAAACCCAGGAGGTCATGGGGAGAACGTACAAATTCTGTACAGGCAGCACCCGTAGTCAGGATCGAACCCGGGTCTCCGGCGTTACATTTGCTATAAGGCAGCAACTCTACCGCTGCACCACCATGACCGCCCTTTTAACCATCAGTTGCAGCATCCTCTTATGTGACTGAGGTGAATTAAGTGCCTTGGCATGTTTTACCATGGCTCAGCTCATTACAAATACGGTAGGAAAGGTTGCCCACCTGAAGCATTAACCTCTGATGCAGGATTTCGACCCAAAACATCGACCATTCTTATGCCTCTACTGCTTGACCCATGAGACCATAATACATTTGAGCAGTATTGGACCTATTGCACCTGGCACTGCCATTTGGTCTTTAGACGTTAGATGTTGGAGATACAGCGTATCTTCGGCCCACTGAGTTCATGCAAACCAGCCATCACCCCGTACACAGCACTATCCTACACACTGGGAAAATGTACAATTTACAGAAGCCAATTAACCTACAAGCTTATACATCTTTGGAATGTAGGAGAAAACTGTAGCACCCGGAGAAAATCCACTGGGTCACAGGGAGAACGAACAAACGCTGTACCGTCAGCAGCCACAGTTAGGATCGAACCCAGGTCTCTGGTGCTGTCTGGGAGTAATTCTACAGCTGCACTACTGTGCTACCCATGTCCAATCTATTTTTCCCTCTCAACCCCATTCTTCTGCTTTCTCCCCATACCATATATAACCATATAACAATTACAGCACGGAAACAGGCCATCTTGGCACTACAAGTCCGTGCCGAACACTTATTTGCCCCATGTCCCATCTACCTGCACTCAGACCATAACCCTCCATTCCTTTCCCATCCATATACCTATCCAATTTATTTTTAAATGATAAAATCGAACCTGCCTCCACCACTTCCACTGGAAGCTCATTCCACACAGCTACCACTCTCTGATTAAAGAAGTTCCCCCTCATGTTACCCCTAAGCTTCTGTCCCTTAATTCTGAAGTCATGTCCTCTTGTTTGAACCTTCCCTACTCTCAATGGGAAAAGCTTATCCACGTCAACTCTGTCTATCTCTCATCATTTTAAAGACCTCTATCAACTGAGCCGCTGAATTACTCCAGCACTTTGTGTCCAGCTTTGATATAAACCAGCATCTTCAGTTCCATTTCATCACAGCTTATTTTTTGCTCCTGATTCTGCGATCTCTTGTGTCTCCTGAAACATTAACTCTATTTCCTCCAGTTAAAATTCTGCCAGCCCAGCTGTATATTTTCAGCGCTGTCTTTTAAATCCAATTGAACGGCGCTCTCAGATAATGGAATGATGTTTAAAACTGTGCCGTCATGGAAAATGTGTATTACTTGCAGCAGCATCACAGTTTTGGGGGCAATTAGGGAAAACGATGTGACTTATGAACCCAACCTCTGGGGACAGCGGTAGCGCTGCTGCCTCGCAGTGCCAGAGACCCGGCTTCGATCCTGATTACGTGTATTGTCTGTATGGAGTTTGTGCGTTCTCCCTGTGACATGCATGGGTGCTCCGGTATCCCCCCTCTTTCCAAAGACGTACAGGTTTGTAGGCTACTAGGTTTTGTATAAATGTAAATTGTCCCTAGTGTGTGTAGGATAGTGTTAGTGTGTGGGGATCGCTGGTCGGCGCGGATTTGGTGGGTAGAAGGGCTGTTTCCGTGCTGTATCTCTAAACTAAACTAAAGTAAACTAAAGTAAAGAAAGCGTAAAACGCATCACAAGTCTCTTAACCAGCATTCAACTCCACAGCCAGACAAACTGACCTTGAGTCATACAGCACGAAAGCAGGCCCTTCGGCCCAACTTATCACACCGTCGAAGACACCGATCTGAGCTACAAAAGACAGGAAGTGCTGCAGTATCTCAGAGGGTCAGGCATCAGCTCTGGAGAACAATGCACCAATTTTGTAAACCATCTTCTGCAGTTCCTTGTATCACTGATCTGAGGTACTCCCATTTACCTGCATATGGCCTATATCCCTCTCAAAACTTCCCTGTTCATGTACCTGCCCAAATATTTGTTGACTGTTGAAACAAGGGTCTGCAGATACTGGTCTGTTATGGACAGATGTTGGAGTAACACGGCAGGTCAGGCAGCATCCCTGGAGAACATGGATAGGCGACATACGGTCTCAACCTAAAACATCATCAATCTATGTTCTCCCGGGTTTCTGCCTGTTCCGCTCTGTTACTCCACCATTTTGTGTCTTATCTTTAAACTGTAATTATTATACCCACTCCAACCAGCTCGTTCCATATACGCACCACCCTCCGTGTGAAAACGTTGCCCCTTCGCTTTCTAATAAATCTTTCTCTTCTCACCTTAAACCTCTGCCCTTTAGTTCTCGATTCCCTGCCCTATGGAAAGGACTGTGTGCATTCGCCCTATCTATGCCACAAAAGGATGGATAATTACCTTCCCTGAAGTACATATAGTGTGTATTATACAGCAATCCTCGTAGCTTCATGGGCATAAATATTATTATTTTTTTAATTTAATGGAGCTTAAATGTTCAGCCCCTGTGGCAATGTATGGGGAGGTTTGATGGCTCTGGGCCTGTACTCCCTGGAGTTTGGAAGGATGAGGGAGAATCTTATTGAAATCTACTGAGGAATGGAAGGGTTAGATCAGGGGTGGGGAACGTGCGGCATTCTAGGCCGCTAAATGCGGCCTTTTGAATGAACCCAAATTTTGTAATTGGCCAAATAACAGATGTCACAAAATGGAGAATCTCTGTATTTGCAAAGCCTGCTTGGCCTCTTTCTGTGAACGTTGCAAGCTGTGAGTCACAGCTCCAAGGAGTCTGGACCCTAGATGGAAGTAGAGGATAAGGTGAGGACCAGATGTCCTTCCTTTTGTTAATATGTATGAGGGTTTTGCAGAAGAGCTGAGCAGGTTTGCAAATGCATGATTAGGATTGGTTAGAGGATGGGGTGTTGAGTATTGTTAACATAGCCGTTAGATAAAATGAATATGGAGAGGATGTTCCCAGCCGTGTGAAGCTGAGGAGGAATTTAATTAACCAGAGGGTGGTGAATCGGTGGAATTCACTGCTACAGATGGCAGTGGAGGCCAAGTCATTGGATATTTTTTAAACGGAGATTGATGGGTTCTTAGGTACACAAAATTGCTGGAGGAACTCAGCGGGTGCAGCAGCATCTATGGAGCGAAGGAAATAGGCGACGTTTCGGGCCGAAACCCTTCTTGATTAGTAAGGGTGTCAAATGTTATGGTGAGAAGGCAGGAGAATGGGGTTGGGAGGGAAAGATAGATGAGCCATGATCAAATGGTGGAGCAGACTCGATAGGTCGAATTCTGCTCCTATGTCTTATGATTCTATACTCATCTTTAGTTTGATCCTCTGAAAACAACCATGATGGCCAATGGAAAATATTTAAAGCAGGTATTTAAAATTTACTTTAGCAACAAGGGGCAGCACAGTGGCGCAGCGGGAGAGATGTTGCCTCACAGCGCCAGGGACCCAGTTTCAATCCTGACTGTGGGTGCTGTCTGTACAGAGTTTGTATGTTCTCCCAATGACTGCTTGGGCTTTCCCCGGATGCTCCGGTTTCCGCCCACACTCCAAAGACGTGCAGGTTTGTAGGTTAATTGGCTTAGGTAAATATTGTAAATTGTCCCTATTGTGTAGGATAGAGCTAGTGACTGGGCGGCGCAGACTCGGTGGGCCTGTTTCCACACTGTATCTACAAACTAAACTAAACCTGATGAGACCATGCCACAAATGGTACAACAAATTCAATTCCACTTCCTACTGGCAGAGCGATTCGATTTGCCTCAACAATTACGTCACAAATTCATAAGCTATTGGAGCAGAATCAGGGCATTCGGCTCATCAAGTCTCCTCTGCCATTCAATCATGGCTGATCTATCTTTCCCTCTCAAACCCATTCTCCTACCTTCTCCCCATAACCCATGACACCCGTACCAATCAAGAATCTGCATTAACATATCCAATGACTTGGCCTCCACAGATTTACCACACTCTGACTAAATAAATTCCTCCTCATCTTCTTTCTAAAGGTAAGTCCTTTTATTCTGAGGCTGTGCTCTCTGGTTCTATACCCTCCCACATCCTCGGGAGAGGAAACATCCTCTCCACATCCACTCTATCCAGGCCTTTCACTATTCACTTAAGTCAATGTACTTATTCTTTGCACGATAACTGATGCAGCACCAGATAAATACTTGCAAATGATACACTATCACAGTCGCATTCATCTATTGGGTCTGAACGATCCAAACCCCACTGGTATGCATGTTCTACACATTTTGTTCTGCTGCCTCACACCAAAATTAGATTCACCCAAATGAAGGAAGTTCAATACTCAATTAAAAACGTGTAATATTAACCTCTGTAATAAATAAATATTGAACCTGGATTAATCCAAGTCTGCAGCGTGAGCAATAAACAAGGGAAGTGTCAGCAACATTAAGTTTTCTAATTCTTTCCCTTCCTCCAACTGTGTTAAACATTGTCAATAAATTCCAACCATCATTAAATGAATATTAATACTGCCAGCAGTACTTGGGCTCCTTCGCACATATATTATAACCTTCCAAGCTCTGGTAAACCTGGTGAATCAATAAGGTCTATGCTCAACAGCAGAAACAGCATTCCCTAGATAGAATGTGGTACCCTCTTGCATCCACTGAACTCAATATGGACAACTGAAGTGGTATTGCATGGGGAGAGGGAGAGGGGGAGAGGGAGAGGGAGAGGGAGAGGGGGAGGGAGAGGGAGAGGGAGAGGGAGAGGGAGAGGGAGAGGGAGAGGGAGAGGGAGAGGGAGAGGGAGAGAGAGAGAATATAACTACCATAAGTCAGCTCGTTGGCGCAGCGGTAGAGTTGCTGCCTTACAGTGCCAGAGACCCGGGTTAGATCCTGACTACAGGCGCTGCCTGTACGGAGTTTGTACGTTCTCCTTGCGACCTGTGTGGGTTTTCTCCGGGATCCCTGGTTTCCTCCCACACTCCAATGATGTACAGGTTTGTAGGTTTATTGGCTTGGTAAAATTGTAAATTGTCCCTAGTGTGTGTCGGACAATATTATCCCTCTCTCTCCATCCCTCCCCCACACCAGTCGTCCTACTAGTTTCACTGTTATCCTGCCGAGTTTCACTGTTTCACTTGTTGGTTTCACTTGCTATCACCTTCTCCACAGCCAACAATGGACCATTGTGGGCTCCACCTTTCTTTAATCATCGTTCCTGGCTTTGATTTGTCCTTTTGAATACCTTTCATTAATTTGTTCTTAGTAACTCTTCATATCTCTAGTTTCCTTCTCACCTGACTCTCAGAAGAAGGGACTCAACCCAAAACGTCACCTATTCCTTTTCTCCAGGGATGCTCCAGCCGTTTGTGTCTATATTCAATAGACAGAGCTCAGTGAACTCATTACTAATAGATGTGCAGCTAAAGGCTTTTCATTGCTGCCATGTTCAGCTGCGAACGGTGATGCAGAATTTAAATGTATGGAACATAAGAAAGTACGACGCAGGAACGGGCTTTTCGGCCCACCGAGTCTGCGCAGACCAGCGATCCCCATACACTAACATTATCCTACACACACTAGGGACAATTTACAATTTTACAAAGTCAATTAACCTACAAACTTTTATGTCGGAGTGTGGGAGGAAACCTGGGATCCCGGAGAAAACCCCCACAGGTCACGGAGAGAACATACAAACTCGTACAGACAGCACCCGTAGTCAGGATCGAACCCGGGTCTCTGGCGCTGTAAGGCAGCAACTCTACCGCAGCACCAACGTGTTGACTTATGGTAGTTATATTCTCTCTCTCTTTTTCTCGACATGTAAATAACACATCAATTGTCCATATTGAGTTCTGTGGATCCCCACTGTGATGAACTGATCTCATCTGCCTGGACATGATCCATAGACATGATCCATATCCCTCTATTCCCTGCACTTCCACGTGCCCATCTAAAACATGAGATGATGCAAAGGTATGACATGTGAACAGGAGTAGGAGTACTACCATTCAGCAGGATCATCGCCAATCTTCTGTCTCAACATCATTTTATCGGGATGCGTCACAGCACGGTTTGGGAACAGCTCCATCCAAGACCACAAGAAATTGCAGAGAATTGAGGACACAACCCAGACCATCACACAAACCAACCTCCCTTCCACTAATTCCATCTACACTTCATGCTGCCTTGGCATGTCCAGCAGCATAGTCAAGTATGAATTTCATCTCGATCACTCCCTCTTCTCCCATCAGGCTAGAGGTACAGAAGTGTGAAAACGCACCCCTCCAAATTCAGGGACAGTTTCTTCCCAACTGTTATCAGGCAATTGAACCATCCTATCACCAACTAGAGAATGGTCCTGAGCTACCATCTTTCTCATTGGAGACCCTCGGACTATCTTTAATCGGACTTTACTGGACTTTATTCAGTACTAAACATTATTCATGTATCTGTACACTGTGGACGGCTCGATTGTAATCATGTATAGTTTTTGCGCTGACTGGTTAACACGCAACAAAATGCTTTTCACTGTGCCACGGTACACGTGACAATAAACTAAATTAAACTAAAACGTTGTCGCCACTCATTGCCACTCACATTCCCACTTAGTCTGACATCACCAGCAAATCTGATCCCAAACATATATTCCCACAATGTCTGTGCCGAGCATGGTGCAAAGTTATACTGATCACCTCCGCCTTTACATGATCCATATCCCTCTCTTCCCTGCGAATCCATGTGCCTATCCAAAAGCCTCTTCAATGCCACTATCTTATCTGCCTCCACCACCACCTCTGGCAATGTGTCCTAGCTTGTCCCGCATATCTCCATTAAACTTTCCCCCTCTCACCATATAACTATGCCTTCTGCTGTTTACATTTACACCCTGGGGGTGGGGGGGGGGTGGGAGGGGATAAGATTCTTGCTGTCTACCCTGTCTATGCCTCTCATAATTGTCCATACAAACAGTAGACAGAGGCTGTGAATAGAATAGTCAGGGTCTCCATGGCTAGCACTTGTAAAACTGTACCGACCTGTGAAGATACTATTTGTACCTACTTTCTACTTTCCTACTCTTAACCAGTACCCAGGGCACACCAGCAAGTCACTGCAAATTCACACATTCTCAATTTCTTCATCAACCTCCTGTGCGGGACCTTCGGGAAAGTCTACTGTAAAAAAAACATGCACCGGTCCATGTCATGTGGAGTAAGGGAGGCACAGTGACCGGCAGCTCCAGTAACCCCGCTGCCTGTGTGGAGTATGCACGTTCACACTGGTGCTCTGCTCACCTCCCAATGACGTTTAGTTTAGTTTGTTATTGTTGCGCGTACTGAGGTACAGTGAGAAGCTTTATTGTTGCACGCTATCCAGCGAGAGAGCGCCTTCAACACATGGAGATCAAGAATTTAAAAAGATGTTTCTCCATTGCCCTCCCAAATGCTATTGTCTAGTTTAGATTCTTATTGTCACATCTGTTTTGTTTTCTTATTATTTCTTTTTTTTTCTGTTTCTTCTCGCTTTTTTTTCTCTTTCTTTATATCTTTACGGGTTCTTTCTATCTATTCTTTCACGAACTATCAATACCACTACTCTACTTTACTTTCTACAGGGGTACGGTGGAGTCTGTACTCACGTACTGCATAAATACGTGGCACTCCACCTGCAACTGCTCGGACAGGAAGGCTCTGCAGAAGGTAGTGAAGGGAGGAGAGAGGATCATTGGCGTCTCCCTACCCTCGGTACAAGAACTGTTCCAGAGCCGCTGTCTGAAAAAAGCTCAGAGAATTGCTAATGACAAACTGCACCCCCTCCACATACACCTGGATCTCCTGCCATCAGGCAAGAAATATCGAAGCATCAAAGCCCGGACTACAAGACTGCTAAACAGCTTCCTGCCACAGGCTGTGATGCTGCTAAACAGTCACTCTGTACTCACAGTCACTTGATTCTGCAGCTTGGCACGGACACTTTAATAACTGGCACTGGCCACTTTAATAACTGGCACTGGCCACTCAAATCAGCTGCCCAGACATTGTTATGATTGGTTTTACTGTATTTTAACGTTGTGTTTTACCTGCTTTTAACTATTTATTTATACTGTTCCATCAGGGACTGGATCGTTTTTAGTGTTATTATGTGTAAAATGTTTTAAATTTCATGTGCGATGCTCCGGTATTCCCTGGGAAACGTCTTTTCATTTTGCACTGTACAACTGTTGCTTGCTAGATGACAATAAAGGTTGATTGATTGATTGATTAATTGATTACTTAACTTTCTCTTTCTTTCTCTTTTTTTGCTTCTGTTACTATTCTATTATTAAATTTAAAACAAGAAGTTGTACACAAAATGTATTACGTTATACACGGTTTATACTACTTGCTTCTAATACATATATTGAAAAAAAAAAAAAAGATTCTTATTGTCACGTGTACCGAAGTACAGTGAAAAACATTTTTGCTGCATGCTAGCTAGTCAGCGAAAAGACTACACACGATTACAATCAAATGAGTCTCCAGTGAGAAAGATGGTAGCTCAGGACCACTCTCTAGTTGGTGTTAGGATGGTTCAGTTGCCCTATAACGGCTGAGAGGAAACTGTCCCTGAATCTGGACGTGTGCGTTTCTCAGGGTATGTGAAGGTGATGGGGAAGACGATGACCACGTGGGAGAGAACAGGTTAATAATCGAAGGAAGACTGACGAAATGGTCAAAAAACTGCCATAGGTGCAGAGGGCTCTTATAGTCATGGAGCATAGAAACGGACATTTAACCCAACTTGTCCATGTCGATGGACAAGTTGGCATTCTAGGCAAATCCCATTTGCCTGCATTTGGCCTGTACCCTCCAAACCCTTCTTATCCATGTCTCCATCCAAATGCCTTTTGAAAGTTGTGATTGCATCCGCTCCCATAACTTCCTCTGGTAGCTCCTAAGATGTTCCCTCTGAGGGAAAAAGTTGCTCCTGAGGTCTGTCTTAAATCTCTCCTTTCTCACCTCAAGCCAGTTTTAAAATCCTCTACCCTGAGAAAAAGACTATGGAGTATTCAGTCTATCCATGCCCATCATGATTTTGTATACATCAATAAGGTCATCCCTCAAGCGGCCTTTTCACGGGGCGAGTTGACGCAAGATGTCACCAGAGTGAAGAGGTCGTGGTCCAGCACGAGTCTCGCACGATATAACGGCAGTAGATAAAGAGTTCCCACGGTACTCGGCATTTCTGCTATTTGTGCGAGTGACTTGTCCGTTTCCCGAGCATTCCCGTTAAATCTTGAATGAACATCGTGAACTACACGTGACACAAATGATGTAACTTTTTTTTTCACACACTATATATATCCTCCCTTGGTTGAATTGGCTCATTTGGAGACATATTTTACTGTGTATGTGGGAGACACAGATGGACTGAGCACAGTACCTTGGTTTTACTGTGTGTGGGAGAGGGGGAGAAAGAGACGTACACTCACAGAGGCAGAGTCTCTCAGCCTGTGTAAGAGGGAGGGAGAGAGAGGGAGAGGCACACACAAGGTGGATGTGAAATCTCACCTGCCTGTTTCAGTGACAGACACCCGCCGTCAGTAAATGAAGACACCCCCATCTGTCTCCCCCTCCTCTCCCTCGACTCCCCCACCTTTCTCTCCCAACTCCAGTCCCGTCCCGACCCCCTGGGAAACTGAATAGAGCAACAGTCAACTGCTGCCTGTGCGCTGATATGACAATAAAGGCGACTTTACTTTACTGAGTTAAAGAGTTCCCACGGTAGACTGTAAAACTGGGACCCTGGTTCTGGACTCCCCCAACACCGGAACCCTTCTTCAGACAGCCTAATCGGAATTGAGTCTGAAGATGTGTCTCGTCCCGAAACATCAGCTTTTTTTCTCCAGAGATGCTGCTTGACTCGCTGAGTTACTCCAGCTTTTTGTGTCTGTCTTCGGTTTAAACCAGCATGTGCAGTTCACTCCTTACATGGGTCTCTGTACAACATTGATTGGTAGCGTTCCGGACCCCTGGACCCGAGGACTCCGACCTGTATCTCTCAAAGAAGTACATGTGAAAAATTTCTCACGGACCATAAAAATCGCGTAACCTTTCAGTAAAGTCCCTTTTAAAGTCCCTTTTAAAGATTATAGTTATTTTCTTGAATCTCATTAACATAACTCATGAATAAGTTGATGTCCATATGCGGATGCAAATCTTTATTTTTATTTATTTTTTAAATTCAATCCCACATAAGATAATTTTTACTCACCTTCTGTTCCCTCTGTCCAGCTTCCGGGTTCACCGTTCGCAGGAGTTCCCACGGTACCCGCAAGAGTTATTACGGATATCGCACTGGCCACTACGTTCATATAATGTTGCAATACTCAACCACAAGTGTACAAGTCACTCTTGGAGAAATTCAAACTTTCTTGAATTTTCTCCCGAGTGACCAAGTTACACGATGACCTGCCGTTAGCGCTACGGTGGTCCATGGTGGTCCACGAATGCCGCACTGTTATCGCACGAGGTTCCCACGATGTTAAACTCCGGTTAACTCTTGCGTCAAGTCGCCCCGTGAAAAGGCCGCTTCAGCCTCCTACACTACAAATAAATAATATCCCCGCCTCTCCTTATAACTCAAGCCCACAAGTCCCTGTAACATCCTGTTGAATCTCTTCTCCACCCTTTCCAACATAATGACATCCTACCTATTGGAAGGATATGGATCACGTGCAGGTAGAGGAGCTTAGTTTAGCCTGGTATCATGTTTGGCATGGACATTGTAGGTGTAGGCTCTGTTCCTGTGCTGTGCTGGTCTTTGTTCTATAGCTGGGCAACCAGACTGCATAGTATTCCATATTCTCATCAATGACTGATACAGATGTATCATGATGTCCCAACTTTTGTACTGAATACCTCTTCCTTCAGACTACAGACTTTAGGGATTCAGGGCAGAAACAGGCTCTTCGGCCCACCGAGTCCGTGCCGACCAGCGATCACCCTGTACACTAGCACTATCCTACACACTGGGGACAATTTACAATCTACAGAAGCCAATAAACCTGTCCATCTTTAGAGTGTGGGAGGAACCCGGAGAAAACCCACATGGTCACAGGGAGAACGTACAAACTCCGTACGGACAGCATCCCTAGTCAGGATCGAACCCAGTTCTGCAGCATTGTAAGGCAACAGCTCTTCCACTGCGCAACTGACCAGCCTTCATTCCCAATGAAGGCCATCATGCCAAACACCTCATTCAGTATCCTGTCCTCCCACATCACCACCTTCAGGGAACATATGTTATGATAAACATGGAATTGTTTTTACCATATACATTGCTAAAGAACTCAATCGATCAATCAAACATTGTTTCCATTTGATCCATTTTCATTGACTCCACACTCAGTCATGTTATTTTCTTCTAAATATCTTGATATCAAATCCTCGAGGATAGATTCCAGCATTTTACTAACTACTAACGGTCAGGTTAACAAGAAACTAGCTGCCTGTTCTTTTGCTCATTCCTTTCCTGAATAGAGGGGTCACATATGCGAACCTACAATCTCCAGGAACCAATGTAGAATCTGGAGATACTGGAAGATGATGAATAACATCCATTAACGCAACAACCATTTGTATCAAAACTCGGGGATGTGGCTCATCTGGTACTTGGGATTTATCACTTTGAATTTTCTTTAACCTCTCCATTAGTATTTATTTACTAAAACTTTTCTTTTGCATTTGGAAGATTTGTTCTCCATTACTTCTGAGATCAGATTCAGATTCAAACTTTATTGTCATTGTGCAGTATACAGTACAGAGACAACGAAACGCAGTTAGCATCTCCCTAGAAGAGCGACATAGAATATGAGCAATAAATAAATATATTTATCCGCTGTTATTTGCTTTGGTAATTGAACCCCTTGCTGAAAAAATAAGAACACACCTGGATATTTACGGTTATAATACAAAATATTCAAATAACAAAATATCCCTATATGCCGATGATGTACTACTGTACATCACAAAACCACAAATTAGTATACCGAATATATTAAATTTAATTGAGGACTTTGGATCCTTTTCAGGATATAGAATAAATTGGAACAAAAGTGAAATTATGTCGATAAAACCAAAAGACTCAACACATCTCAGGAAATTCCCCTTTAAAATAGCTACAGAAAAATTCAAATATTTGGGAATTGAAATTACTAGAAATTACCAGGATATGTTTAAAGCCAATTATAATCCCCTACTTAAGAAATTAAATAATTTGATTAAATTCTGGAAAACACTTCCGATGTCCTTAATAGGCAGAATAAACGCTATAAAAATGATTTTCTTACCACAAATTCTATACCTATTTCAATCAATACCTATATATCTCCCAAAAAAGTTTTTCAAAAAATTGGACTCAGACATTACAAATTTCATATGGGATTATAAACCCCATAGAATACAAAGAATACACCTTAATAAACAAAAAGAGTGGGGGGGTCTAGCGCTCCCTAACTTTATGTATTATAATTGGGCAGTAAATATTAAAAATATGATTCACCTGCTGGACAATTCTGCCCAGCAGGCGGACTGGATTGTAATGGAAAAAGGGGATTGCTCCCCGAGTAATATAGGAGCGATTATCCTCTCACCAATAAATCTGAATAATAAAAATTATAATAAAAACCCAATTATACATAGCACAATTAGAACATGGAAACAAATAAAACAGAATCTAAAATTAAGAAACCTATCTCTCTCAATACCAATAGCCAATAACCCATCGTTTAAACCATCAATCATAGACAAATCATTTATACATTGGGAAAGAATGGGAATCAAAACGCTCGAAGATCTGTATGAAGTGGGAAAATTACTATCATTTCAACAACTACAACTGAAATATAATTTGAAAAATAACCAATATTTTAAATATCTTCAAATTTGTGATTATTTGAAAAAATACACAAAAGACTATCATAATATGCCTTCCGACTTACTGGATGAAGCAATGAAGACAAAGGCGGAATCAGCTAACTTAATATCGTACTTATATAATATCATTTTAAACATAGAAATACCCACAACAGATGGAATTAGAAGAGACTGGGAACAAGAATTAGCTATAAAAATTTCAAAAGAGAGCTGGGATAAACATTTACTACAGGTGCATAAATGCTCGATCAATGTACGACATACGCTTATCCAATTCAAAACATTACATAGACTATATTATTCAAAAACTAAATTAAATAAAATCTTTCCCAATGTTTCACCAATCTGTGATAAATGTCTGTGTCAAGAAGCTACCATAGCACATTCTTTTATTTTTTGTACAAAAATCCAAAAATTCTGGCATGGAATATTTGATATTTTTTCAAAATTAATTAAAATAAAACTGGTACCAAAACCAGAATGGATCATTTTTGGGATATCGGAAGATATCCCTGAATTAAACGTGTATCAGAAGAATTTACTCAATTACGGGCTAATAATGGGAAAAAAGCTCATACTTAAATTCTGGAAAAATGCGCCCACACCAACAATAAAAATGTGGATATCAAATATGTTTGAAACATTACATCTGGAAGAGATGAGATTCCTCTTAGCAGATAAAGCAAACCAATTCCAAAAGACGTGGTCTACGTTTATGGACCTATTACAAGCATGAGGTGCAATAGTAATTTTAAATAAATAAATAAATAAATAAATGGTATCAGGACCTGGCATTGGGTGATAAAACAACAAAAACAGACTTGGTTGGTAGTCTTTCTGCGGAGTTTAATGTTATAATAGAGCGATTGTCCTTACTTTCTTTTTCTTTCTTTTCTAGGGTCTACTTTCTTACTTTACTTCCTTCTCTAACTTCTTTTCTAAGGGGCTTTCTTTTCCCAACACTCTTCTGCACTTCACAACTCTTGCGCACCTTCTTTACTTTCCTTACTTCTATCTTTTTCTTAAAGCTTTAAAAAAAAAAAAAAAATGATGCGGTACAAAAAATGAATTAAGATATATGTGTTGTGTATTATTGCAATTTACCGTACTTCTAATAAAAAAAAAAAAAAAAAAAAAAAAAAAAAAAAAAAAAAAAAAATAAATATATTTACGTGCATACAGTCATAGTAGTGCAATTTTTTTTTCTTTTCCTGGTGGAAGTAGTGTCCGGGGGGGGGGGTGGGTGATTGGCAATCACCGAGGTACAGTGTTGAGTAATGTAACAGCCGCAGGGAAGGAGCTGTTCCTGGACCTGCTGGTCCGGCAACGGAGAGACCTGTAGCGCCTCCCGGATGGTAGGAGGGTAAACAGTCTGTGGTTGGGGTGAGAGCAGTCCTTGACGATGCTGAGTGCCCTTCGCAGACATCGCTTGCTTTGGACAGACTCAATGGAGGGGAGTGAGGAACCGGTGTTTGTAGTTTAGTTCTCTGTTATTTCTGGGAGCGCTTTGTGTCTTCTAAAATGAAATCAGACACAATGCTGGAAACATGTGCTGGAGTAACTCAGTGGGTTGGGCAGCATCTCTATAAAACATGGACAGGTGACGTTGAGTTGTGACCCTTCTGCAGGTCCTTGTTTCTACAGACACAACGTTCCTCTGCCATATCCTTATTCCAATAGAAGGTAGACAAAAATGCTGGAGAAACTCAGTGGGTGAGGCAACATCTATGGAGCGAAGGAAATAGGCAACGTTTCGGGCCGAAACCCTTCTTCAGATTCCTTATTCCAATAGGTGTTTTCATTTTTTGTTACGACTGCACATTTCCCCTTACTCATCTTTTTTTTTACATAAGCATAGAATCTCCAACGGTATTTGGAATGGGCCTCCAGATGAAATGACAGAGGCAGGTACAGTTACAACGTTTAAAAGACATACGGACAGGTTCAATGATTGGAAAGTTTGGAGTGATGTGGGCCAAATGCAGGCAAATGTGACTAGGTCAGGTTGACATCTTCATCGCCATGTGTGAGTTGGGCTGAAGGGTCAGTTTCCCTTCTATCTGTCTATCTATCTATCTAACACTCAATGCAGCAAAGGCAATGTTGGTCCACCTCACCCGACACAGAACCAGAAACTCGCCCGGACAGTAAAAGGGCCAAGCTCGGCCCCTTCTCACACCTGAAGATTGGGTAATCGGAGAGAAGGTGGAAGGAGAGGGAGACGGGGATAGAGGCAGATGCTGGACAAAGGAGAACAGCGAAGGGGTCTTACCTTTTGCACCCTCAGGGATCGGCTGCAAGAGGCGCCCCACCTCTGGGAACAAGGGCTAAAGTGGGCCATGTGAGGAGGATCATGAGTCATACAGTGTAGAGGCTGCAACAGACCTTTGTAGCCTGCTGTAGCTGAATCTGTAATATGTTGTCAAAACGACACCTCCTGCACTCCACTCCGAGGGCTGTTCTGAATATCTTATCTTATCTATCTATCTATCTATCTATCTATCTATCTATCTATCTATCTATCTATCTATCTATCTATCTATCTATCTATCTATCTATCTATCTATCTATCTCTCTCTCTCTCTCTCTCTCTCTCTCTCTCTCTCTCTCTCTCTCTCTCTCTCTCTCTGTCTTTCTGTCTGTCTGTCTGTCTATCTATCTATCTAATCTATCTATCTATTAATCTATCTATCTCTATATCTATCTATCTATCTATCTATCTATCTATCTATCTATCTATCTATCTATCTATCTATCTATCTATCTATCTATCTATCTATCTATCTAACTATCTATCTATCTATCTATCTATCTATCTATCTATCTATCTATCTATCTATCTAACTAAAGCTCTGATCTTGTGCAGTTTTTCCATTTACGCAAAAACAGTAGGCAATAGCGCTATGATTTTTCGCCAGCTCACTCACCGTTCTCCTGTGCCATGAGTGCAACAAGTTTCGTTATGATCGGTGGTATATTGTAAAAGTTAGCGAGGTTTAAAAAATGCGCAGATCGATCTCCACTCGGATTGGTCTCTTCTCCTGTCACTGCCCGTGACGGTCCGCCCCTTCCTGCGCCATCGCGTCTTTACTGGAGCTGAGGGACGCTGTGGGTGGCCGGTGGAGGTCTCCAACCGGACACAATTTTCGGTGGAACAGGAAGCGGCGCAAATGTCGCCAAACGGAAAGCGGTAAATCTGATCCCGGCGGAGGAAAGCATCCAGCGCCCGCTGAGAGTCCCAAACGCACTGCCATCACAAAGCCCCGCAGCTCCAGCCCCTTCCCCTCTGGTCCCCCTCGCTGGCTCCTGACCCCTCTCTCCCCCTGGCTCTTCCCCCTTCTTTTCTCCAAGCTCTCCACACCCCTTCGAGATCCTAGGGAGGGAGGAGTGGGGGACAAGAGGGGATAGAGGGAGAGGAGGGGAGCAGGGAGGGGAGAGGAGTTATGGAGGGAGGGAGGGATTGGGGGAGGGGAGGAGGAGAGGAGGGAGAGTGGGGGACAAGGGGGGGATAGAGGGAGGGGAGGGGAGAGGAGTTATGGAGGGAGGGAGGGATTGGGGGAGGAGGGGAGGAGAGGAGGGAGAGTGGGGGACAAGAGGGGATAGAGGGAGAGGAGGGGAGCAGGGAGGGGAGAGGAGTTATGGAGGGAGGGAGGGATTGGGGGAGGGGAGGAGGTGAGGAAGGAGAGTGGGGGAGGCTGGGGAATAGAGGAGGGGGGAATGGGGGAGGTAGGGTGTAGGGAATAGAGGGAGAGGCGTGCAGTGGTGGAGGTGAGGAGTGGGGGAGCTGGGGGATAGAGGGATAGGAGAGGGGTAGGGAGGGGAGAGGAGTTATGCAGGGAGGGAGGGAGTGACTGAGGGTAGGGGAAAGGAGGGAGAGAGAAGTGAGGGAGGGATTGGGGAGGGGAGGAGGAGAGGGGAAAGAAGAGGGAGTTTGAAGAGGAGGGGGTTGAGACTGCTAGGGATGAGGGTACATGAGCTGCGCCTGTGCAGTTGGGGGCTATGGATGAGTGGTGGAATATTGCGTTGGGGGACCAAGCCTCCTGTGTGACAGTGACCCAACGGGTCCCACTTAGTCTAGTCCGGTACTAATTGGGGGATTGTGCTCACCTATGGGGTTAGTATTGCCAAGCTGCATGCAAAAAATAAAAATTGATTTCACTGTACCTTGGTACATGTGATAATGTAGAAACCATTGAACCATTGACCACACAACATTCTAACTGTTGTGCTGTGATCTGTGCTATTCAAGCCAAGCTCTTTCAATAGTTACTACACTGGTATCCATCCAGCTGCAACTGCAATGCAGAAGACTGAAGATGCTGGAATCTTGAGCAAAAAGCAAATTGCTGGAGGAACTCAACGGGTCAGGCATCAGAGAGAAATGGACAAATAACGTTTCAGGTCACGACCCTTCTTCAAACTGAATTATCTCAACCCGGAACACCGCCTGGGTATTTCTCTCCACAGATGCTGCCTGTCCCACTGTGTTCCTCCAGCACTCTGAAAAGAAAAGCTGCCAATAGTTCAAGAAGGTGGCTTCACAAGGACATCGTCTTCTCAAGGGCAATTAGGGATGGCCAATAAATGCTGGTCTTGCCAGCAAGATCCAGAAAACGTGAATAAATAAATACTTGTCAGAAAATATATTGGTTTAAATGCAGAAACAAGGATCTGCGGAAGCTGGTTTACAACAATAGGACACAAAATGCTGGAGTAACTCAGCAGGCCAGGCAGCATCTCTGGAGAACGTGGATAGGTAACATTTCGGGTTGGATCCCTACTCAATTCTTGGCTCCTATATATCATGGACAATAGCTTTTATCTTCATGCATTTTCCAGAAAACCTCATAAGAAATCAACGGTAGTCTTCCCACAGATGCGTCTGAATTGTTAAGTGTTTCCAACATTCTCAGATTTATCGCGTGTTTTAAGATGTTGGGGCAAAGATTAAATGAGTTGTTTTTTTACACAGTGGTGGTTTAGTTTAGCTTAGGCATGCAGTGGGGAAGCAGGCCATTTGGCCCACCAAATCAGCACCAAACAAAGCACGCTAGTTGTACCCTGCATGTTTTATCCTGCATGACACGGACAATTTACAGAGCCCAAGTAACCTACAAACCTGCAGGTCTTGGAATGTGGGAGGAAACTGGAGCACCTGGGGAAAACCCATGTGGTCACAGGGAGAACGTGTAAACTCCATGCACCGGCCATTGGGTGGGTGGGTGCCTTGTCAGGTGCTGTAGCCAGGATCGAACCCGGGTCTCTGGCACTGTCAGCTCTACTGCACCTGCCATTGGGTGGGTGTCTTGAATACACCAAAGACCATAGAGCGGTTTTAGCGATCTAATAATCCCACTAATAATTCCACTGTCCAATAATCCCATCGAAGATGAAAGATCTCGGTTGCAATAAATAGCGCGAATCCAAAAGGTGTTGAGTATTTCACGGCGTAAACCGGCCCCGTTGGGAAGGAGTCATTCAAAAAAAGGTATTACATCTCATCACAGTGTTGAAAGCACTTGCTCGTGGAAGCGGCCGTACACACGGCATGGTGCGGATGGTCAAGACACTCTCTGCAAATCTAAATACACTATCTCCTAATTATTGCTTAAAACCAAATCGTTGAGAACGAAATGCTGGTGTTTTGCGTTGAATAATTCCCCCACATCTCCTTCCATCTCCCTCGTAATTAACGATGGCAGGACAAACAGACACTGCGGGACTGTCTATAGTTTTTTTTCCGGTGTGCTGTTGATAAATTAGACGTTAATGGGTGGAATCTCTCCACTCACGCATTGTAGCTGTATTCCCGAATGTACAAAGACTGTCAAAACTATCTTGTTACCGGTGAGAGACTCATGAGGTCTATCCCCTCAGATGAGCTAATTCTGAATCGACGGCCAGAGGGGGGTTCTGAAGCAAGCAAACTCCCTGCCCCACAACCCCGTTCCATTTGAATACACGTTGTTTATAGGTAAATGTTGTTTTTGGATATAAAACAAAACAATGCTCACTGGAATGAATCTCCAAATGCAGAAACTGCCCACTGCCCATTTTAATGTTGGATGTGAAGTTTGAAGCATTTACCTCACACAAAAAAAAAACTCTTCCTCACCTTTAGCTTCCCAATGCAGTTGGCAATAACAATAGAGCGAACAGATAGCTCAATACGCCAGCATTTCAATGGAGACACGTTTCTGAATGCACAAAGTAAAAACCTTAAAAAATAATTCTAAGCTAAATTGGCAAACGAGTGGGGATTTGAGGAGTGGGGAGTTGGGGGAATGGGGATTTTGTTTTGGTTGGTTGGGGTTCAAAGCAAAAAACGTACCGATTTCCGAAGCAAAGTTGGGTGAAGACATCGAAATGAATACTTTCAGTTTGTTTAGTTCGGCCTGACCTGCTGAGTTACTCCAGCACTTTGCATCTTTGTACCACATATGATGTATCCTTAATTGTATTTAGCAAAGCAATGGAGAAATTATCAATGGAGAAACAATCTTAAATGATTGACCACCATGTGTTGTTTAGTTTAGAGATACAGAATGGAACAGGCTCTTCAGCACCCGCCAACCATTGATCACCCGTTCACGCTAGTTCCATGTTATCCCATTATCACGTCCACTCCCTTCACACGAGTTTTTTTTGTGTGTTTGTTTTACAGGGGCCAATTATGACCTGCAGGAAACTGGAACACCCGGAAGAAATCAACACGGTCACAGGGAAAACGTGCAGACTCCATACAGACCACCGGAGGTCAGGATCGAACCTGGATCTCAGGCGCTGTGAGTCTACCAACTGCACCATTGTGCCGCCTTGCAGAGCACGGATACAAGGAACAGAATGATTTCCTCCTGCATTGTGTGATGTTGTCATTGCCTTTCAAAGCATGCAACATACAACGTGCTGGAGGAAGTCAGCCGGCCATGTATGCAGCAAGTGTGGAGCGAATGGACAGACGGCGGTTCGAATGGGTCTGGATCCTTCCTTGGATTTGTAAACTTGGATTGAAGGGTTTCGGCCACAGTGGAAAGAAACACAATCCCTGCTATATGGATGCGGGACTGAACCTATTGGTGGAAATACCAATATTCCTACTACGATCAGTCCGAAGAAGGGTCCTATCTGTCACCTGAAAGCAAAACATTGTGTCGCGTATCCATTCCCTCTGCATATGCTGACTGACCCGCTGAGTTACTCCGACATTTTGGAGGCTGGCGGGACCAGTGTAGATGGGGCACGTTGGTTGGCGTGGGCAGGTTGGGCCTAATGGGCTATTTCCGCGCAGTATGACTCTATAACAATGTGTATTTGGTTCAAGATTCCAGCATCGGCAGTTCCTTGCGTGCCCAATATTCCAGACAATGCTATTCACACTATGCACCATTCCACCTCAGCGCTGTCTAGATGGATCACCTTCCAACGCCCAGTGGCCTTAATGGCGAAGAGCGGTGCTGTCTGACCCGCTGCGTTACTGCAGCTTTTTGTTCTATCTTAAGAAAAACATGTATAGTACGAGTCGGGCCCCGACCCGAAACGCCTTCTGTCTATTTCCCTCCACAGATGCTGCCCGAACCGCTGAGTTCCATCTGCGGTTTGTGTTTTGCTGCAAATAAATAAAGCTTTTTTTAAATGTTATAACAAGTAGATTTGTACTGACGATGTAATTTTCAATTACTGCCAAACAACCTTTGGCACTGAAATTAAGGTGTAAAATATAGACTCTAATTCTATCTGGTTTCAGTTTTTGCTGGATATTTCTAAAGTAAAATACATTATGTCCATTCGTTTAACAATAGACAATAGGCGAAGGAGTAAGCCTTTCGGCCCTTCGAGCCAGCACCGCCATTCAAATGTGATTATGGCTAAGCATCCACAATCAGTACCCCGTTCCTGCCTTCTCTCCATATCCCCCGACTCCGCTATATTTACCTCTCTCTTGAACACATCAAGAGAATTGGCCTCCACTGCCCTCTGAGGCAGATAATTCCACAGATTCACCACTCTCTGTGTGAAAAAGTATTTCCTCATCTCCGTTCTAAATGGCCTACCCCTTATTCTTAAACTGTGGCCCCTGGTTCTGGGTTCCCCTAACATTGGAACCACGTTTCCTGCCTCTAGCGTGTCCAATCCCTTAATAATCTTATATGTTTCAAAAAGATATCCTCTCATCCTTCGAAATTCCAGAGTATACAAGCCCAGCCGCTCCATTCTATCAACATATGACAGTCCCGCCATCCCGGGAATTAACCTTGTGAACCTACGCTGCACTCCTTCAATAGCAAGAATGTCCTTCCTCAAATTTGGAGACCAAAACTGCACACATTGCTGCAGGTGTGGTCTCACTAAGGCCCTGTACAACTGCAGAGTGCGGTGGTCAGGGGTTATAGGGACAAGGCAGGCGAACGGAGTTAAGGAGGGAGACATAGATCAGCCTTGATTGAATGGCGGAGTAGACATGATGGGCCGAATGGCCTAATTCTGCACCTGCCACGTGATCTTATTTGTTACTGCCAGAAGAATGTTATTTGTACCAATAAACCCGAGACGATGTCCATATGTATATCGCGGTGATCTAGTGTCCATCTTCAAAGTCTCTCTGCTTTTCCATACATGATTTGGCATTGAAATAACTATTGGAATTTCCACTTACAATTTCAGATTCTGACTGCCTCACAATCAACTCTTACAACTGGCCACGGAGATAGATGAACGCGTGTTTGCCCTGTTCACACGCAGGTCACAAACACCAGGTCGGCGAGTATTCAACCAGAACCAGACAGATCAAATGTTCTTTTTCTAATTGCCACAAAATTCCAAAGCAACATCGCACAAAACACGAGACATGGACACGTTCAAGGTGTGACCATGGTCTCTATTCACCCTTCTGCCCTACGGGAACTCCTTCGCCCATTTTCATCCAATTCTGTCATTCAAGGCGCTCAACTCTGGGCGCTCATGTGCCAATGGGTCCCATCTTCCGGCCGGTGCTGTAGGGTTCGGGTTTAGTGTTATTCTGTAGGGTTCGGGTTTAGTGCTATTCTGTAGGGTTCGGGTTTAGTGCTATACTCTACGTCCACCCGATTGTCCCATCGTTTACGCTTGCACACACATACACACAAAACCTCAAGATAGTCTTTCACCAGAAAACAAAACATTCTGTGAAAAGGTCAAGGCTTCTATACTACCCGGTGCACTAGCATTGGAGGTAGAACACGGCCGTTCGTTCCCTTGGACAAAATGCAAAAGATCGCTGAGAGTTTCACCCGCGTGTATTTCGAGATGGTTTCCAAGGAGAGGGAGTTTGCAACTTTCGCCCTCGATAACCAAAAAATAAAAAATAAGGTCCCAAGATCAAATTCGCTCAAAGTTGACTCTCGCCCAAGAAAGAGAAAGGGAGATAAAAGAAAATTACCTTCTGGGAACGATACGTACAATTTTGCTCACCGGGATGCTGGATTTAGTGATCACCTTCTGGTGTGTCGCTATCATCACTGATGCGGAGAGAGGAGGGAGCTCACATTCACGAGGAAAGCCTGCTCAGTCGGATCATCCCCCCCCTAAAAAAAACCCACTTTGTCCGGAACCCAGAGAGGGGCAAAAACTGCAAGCGGCAGTGGGTATCTCTCTTGTCACCCGTACCGTTTCAACCGATATTGCGTTTCGTGTGGAAGCACATCTGACAATTATGTAATGGTTCAAGTCCCTCCACCGACTGTTCCTTGTTCACAGGAGATGCGGCGAGCTCAGTTTCTCAACAGCAACGTGCACAGTCGAAACTAGAGGGGAGGTGCTCTTCTTGTGAAGGGGGCTGGGGGGGAGGAAAAGTTGCATTTTTTTGTTGCATCTCGCGATCCTGATAATAGCAGATTCTATGTGTGTGTGTGTGTGTGTGAGAGAGAGAGAGAGAGAGAGAGAGAGTGTGAGGTTATGTGTGTGAGTGTGCGTGTGAGTATGTGTGTGTGTTGTGATATGAAATATCCACTGGTGTCACTTATTTTACAGCCCTGCCGTGGACGATTCTTCAAATCAGCTTTGATACGGTGCGCTCGTACATCAATGGATATTATTTATACCAGCTCATACACGAATCGTAAATTAACCACTCTCCCAAGCTAGCTCCGGGAGGGAGAACGAGAGGGACAAAAAACCCCCCTGCTGTTTTAGCTCCCGAACCGCAAAGGACGGATTGCATGGTGTGAAATAATGTATTTAAAAAAATGAAAGAAAAAAACATACCGCAACGGAACTTGCATTGCTATTGCTCATTTAACGTGTGATTCACATATGGGAATTTACATCAGCCTAAAGACCGGCTAAACGCCTGGGCTATGGGGGAACCACTGAAAGACACTTGGGAAAGAGGTGGGTTTTTAAGGGAGAGGAGAGGCGGGAAAGAGGAGGGAATTTAAGAGAGAGTTAGATAGAGCTCTAGGGGCTAGTGGAGTCCAGGGATATAGGAAGAAGGCAGGCACGGGTTATTGATAGGGGACGATCAGCCATGATCACAATGAATGGCGGTGCAGGCTCGAAGGGCCGAATAGCCTCCTCCTGCACCTATTTTCTACGTTTCTATGTTTCTATGGAAGGATCCCCTACAGGGAAGATAGACACAAAGTGGTGGAATAACTCAGGGGGTCAGGCAGAAAAAGGAACAGGTGACGTTTCACATGGAGACCCTTCTATTAGATGCATGATGGGTGTCAATGTTGAAGACTTGGAATGGCGATAGATCCAAGGGGCTCAAGGTAGGTATGAGGTTAGGGAGGTAGGAGAGGTAGGAGTATGAAGAAGAGTCCCGATCAGAAATAGCGCCAGTTCATACCATAATACCATAACACATAGGAGCAGAATTAGCCAATTCGGCCTATCGAGTCCACTCCACCATCCAATTGTGGCTGATCTATATTTCCCTCTCAACCCCATTCTCCTGTCTTCTCCCCATTGCTTTTGACACATTTACAAATTAAGAACCTCTTTAAAAATACCCAATGACTTGGCCTACACTGCCGACTATGGTGATGAATGCCACAGATTTACCACCCTCTGGTTAATGAAATTCCTCCTCATATCCATCCTGAAAGTACGTCCTTTAATTCTGAGGCTGTGCCCTCTAGTTCTAGATTCTGCCATTACTATAATTCTACGTCCACTCTCTCCAGGCCTTTCATTATCCAGTAGGTTTCAATGAGATCCCCTCTCCACAGATGCTGCCTGACCCGTCGAGTTCCTCAGCACTTTGTGTTCTGCATTAGCTACGAGATTACTTGAGAGGAATGAGACCTTGGAATTGATGGCCAGTTGCAAGAAACGGAGCTGTTCTGGGCGGAGAACATGGGGTCACATTTTAGGTTGTGCTAATTTCTGTAAAGGTGTGTGTGAAGAACAATTCTGACCTGAAATGATGCCTGTCCTAAGATCAATGGTTCAACGGTTCGTTCAATGGTCCTATATTCTCACGTGTAGTCAAGTCAAGAGAGTTTATTTGTCATGTGTCCCAGATAGAACAGTGAAATTCTTGCATTGCTGCAGCACAACAGGATATTGTAGTCACAAATACAGAACAGATCAGTGTGTCCATATACCATAGAATAAATATATACGCACATCAATAAACAGATAAAGTGCAATAGGCTGTCATAGTTCCCAGTTGGTTTGAAGTTGTGTCTAATAGTCTGATGGCTGTGAGGAAGAAGCTGTTCCTGAACCTGGATGTTGCAGATTTCAGGCTCCTGTACCTTCTACCTGATGGCATGTACCATTTAAGATACAGTGAAATTTGATTTACCATACAGTCATATCAGAAAAAAAAGCAACAAGGCGCACAACCACATAAAAGTTAACATAAACATCCACCACAGAGGCTGTCCCACATTCCTCACTGAGATGGAAGGCAATAAAATCTTATCTTCTTTCCTCCTAAATAAGATGTGCTTATGTATAGTAATACTTGTGTTACTGTGTGCAAAAAAAATAATTTCATTGTACCCCAGTGCATTTGACTATAAAAGTATCATTGATCCATTTCCCCCTGACCTGCTGAGTTACTGCAGCATTCTGTGTTGGGCAGCACAGTGGGCAGCGGTAGAGCTGCTGCCTTACAGCACCAGTGACTCGGATTTGATCCTGACTGAGGGTGCTGTCTGTGCAGAGTCTGTACGTTCTCCCTGTGACCACATGGGTTTTCTCCAGGTGCTCCGGTTTCCCTTCACACTCCAAAGACGTGCAGGTTTGCAAGATAATTGGCTTTAGTAAAATTGTAAATTGTGTCTAGTGTATAGGATGGTGCTAGTGTACTGGCTGGCATCGATTCAGTGGGCCGAAAGGCCTGTTTCCGCGCTGTATCTAAAGACTAAAGTAAATCTGCCCATCCTTGTGTCCCTGTAACGGTGGGAGAAGTGAGGAAGGTGAGCAGAACAACCGAATAGTTAAGTCTGTAGGTAATAGATAAGCTGAACCAACTAAATGGTAGGTGGAAAAAAACACACAGAATGTGCTGGAGTAACTCAGCGGGACAGGCAGCATCTCTGGAAAACATGGATCGGTGATGTTTCAACTTGGGATCCTTCTTCAGACTTCTTAAACCCGCCTGAAGAAGGATCCCGACGCTAAACATCATCTATCGATGTTCTCCAGCGATGCTGCCTGACCCGCTGAGTTACTCCAGCACTTAGTGTCTTTTTTTTTGGTAAACTAGCATCCGCATTTCTTTGTTTCTAAAGGTAGGTGACGTTACCAAGGTGGAGGACACTGCCTTTCACGGATGGCGTACAAGATCGTATACACTTTATACACTCACATCTGTGCAGCCACATTCACCTCTAACCCATGTTTGCAGGTGGCACCACAATCAATGGCAAGATGGTGTACAGGAAGGAGGCAGAGAATTTAGTAACATGCTGCGGGACATCAATCACTTCCTCAGTGTCAGCAAGATGAAGGAGCTAGTTATTGAGTTCAGGAAGGATGGTGGAATATATGCTTCAATCAGCATTGCCAAAGTGGAAATAGTTGAGAACGTCAAGTTCCTTGGAGTCAATATTATCAACAATCTGTCTTGAACTAAGCACTGAAGCGACAGCCAAGAAGGCACATCAATGCCTCTACTTCCTCTGGACACTCAGGAAATCTTGCATGTCTCCAATGACTCTTACAAATATCTATAGATGCATCATACATAGCAAACTGTCGGGATACATTGCAGTTTGGTTTGGTAACAGATCTGCACAAGGCCGCAAGAAATTGCAGAGTTGCGGATATTGCCCAGCCCATCGCACAGACCAGACTCCCCATCAATGACTCCATCTATACTTCATGCTGCCTTGGAAAAACAGCCAACTTAATCAACGACTTGTTCCACCCCAGTCATTCCTCCTTCTTCCCGCTCCCATCGGTCAGAAGATGCAGAAGCTTAAAAGCACACATCACCAGACTCAGGAACAACTTCTTCCCCTCTGTTATCAGGCTTCTGAATGGTCCATCCATAGGTTAGGGTACCGTCCGATTCATTTCATTGTGGACATTGGATTTTGTTTCTAGACCTGGTGCGCTACAACGCTGGGAACTACATTGTGCATTCTGCACATTTTGCCTTTGACCGACCTACGGTACTAGGAGATAGACACATAATGCTGGAGTAACTCAGCTGGCCAGGCAGCATCTCTGGAGAAAAGAAATAGGTGATGTTTCGGGCCGGAAACCTTCTTCAGACTGAAAGATAGATGTGGGTGGAAGAGAACTCGTGGTGAGAAAAGGCCAGAAGAAATCAAGTCCGGCAACAGATGACCTCATGAAAGATGGAGTCCATAATGAGGTGCTAATGAGAGGGATACCATGATGCGCACACCGTAACTAGTAGGATGACTAAGGTGGGTGAGAGGGGAAGAGAAAGAGGGGCGGGAGGTGGGAGTGGTTGCAGGAGTTACTTGAAATTAGAGAAATCAATGTTCATACCGCTGGATTGTGAGCTGCTCTTGCGAACTATGAAGAGCTGTTCCACCAATTAGCGTGTGACATCACTTTGACAGTGGAGGAGGCCCAGGACAGAAAGCTCAGTATTGGATTGAGAGGGAGAGTTAAACTTTCCTAGAGTATGGCTTGATTGTATTTATGTACAGCATTATCTGATTTGATTGGATGGCATGCAAATCTCCCCTCCCCTTAAACCTATGTCCTCTGGTTCACGATTCTCCTACTCTGGGCAAAAGACTGTGCGTTCATCCAATCTTTTCCTCTCATATTTTTGTACACCCTTATAAGATCACCCCTCTTCCTCCTGCACTCCAAGGAATAAAGTCTTAGCCGGCTCTCTCACTCCCTGTAACTCAGCCCCTCAAGTCCTGGCAACATCCTTCCAAATCTTCCCTGCACTCTTTCCAGCTTGACAACATATTTTCTATAACATGGTGACCAAATTGAACACGATACTCAAAACATGGCCTCACCAACATCTTATACTGCAACATGACCTCCAAACTTCTATATTCAAATAGTAAGCAGATTATCTGTGGCAATGTCCATAAAAAGAGATGGGCAGCCCGCATGGTGTAGATCATTCATGTGTTATATAAAGATCCATTTGAATTTGCAAACTGGTGTGCAAAAATACCTCACATTTACTCCTCCGCATATAATATTTGTGAGTGTCTGCCTAATCAACAGATCAAGTGACGGGGTCTCTCATCTTCCAGTACATGTAAGTGTTCAAAATGGAAATTCAAGGCCCAGTGAATCTTGAGTGCTTTTGACAGGCTGTGGGAGTTTTGCATTATACACGCTAGTCTTTTAGCACAGTTCTGGGGGAGTGTGGTATTATACGTTAGTCTTTTAGATGAACTGTTCTGAAATCTTGTATTGCAGCTGAGGCAGATAATAAGTTGTCATTCTGTCCAAGGAAGAGTACTGGAAATTCTGTGGATGGATGGTGAGGAAAGAACTTAAGCACATTCTGAAACCAAGTTGGGTGCCATAATTACACTCATAGAACAAACAGAACATAATGCAGTATCGCAAAACACAGGAACAGGCTCTTCAGCCTATAATGTCCATGCCGAAGAAGATGCCAAGTTAAACTAATCTCCCCTTCCTGTACATGATCCATATCCCTCCATTCCCTGGGTATCCATGTGCCTATCTAAACACCTCTTAAATATCGCCATCGTAACTCCTGGCAGTGCAGTGCGTTCCAGGGTCCCACCATCGTCTGTGTAAAAAATGTTGCCCTGCACATCTCCTTTAAACTTTCCCCTCTCACCTTAAAGCCATACCCTCGAGACTTTGATATTTCCACCCAGGGAGAAAGGTTCTGACTGTCGACTCTATCTGTGCCTTTCATGACTTTTAAATACTTTTCTCAGGTCTCCACTCAACCTCCAGCAAAAGAACAATCAAAGCCAGTTCAGTCTCTCCTTATCCTGTAGAGTTGCTGCCTTATGCCCCTGTCCCACTTAGGAAACCTGAACAGAAACCTCTGTAGACTTGGCGCCCCACCCAAGGTTTCAGTGCGGTTCCCGGAGGTTTTTGTCAATCTCCCTAATGGTCGAAAGTGGATTCCGCTTCTTCTATGTTCCGGCGATTATTTAAAAAAATTCAAACCCGGCCGCGACTAAAAATAGGTTGCCGTTTTAAAAATTGGTAATTTTTTAGTCGAAGCCGGTTGCGATGCTAGTTGAAGGTGGTTGCCGGAGGTTGCAGCTACCTGCAACCTCCGGCAACCACCTGCAACCTCCGGTAACCACCTTCAACTAGCATCGCAACCGGCTTCGACTAAAAAATTACCAATTTTAACGACAGGGGCATAACAGCGCCAGAGACGCAGCTATGATCCTGACTACGGGTGCTGTCTGCATGGGGTGGACGGGAGGTCAGGACCGCCCTCACGCTGGTAAGAGAATGATTCAGTAGCCTGATAACAACAAAGTGCTGGAGTAACTCAGCGATCTGACCCGACCTGCCCCAGGACTCCTGACCCGAAATGTTACCTATCCATGTTCTCCTGAGATGCTGCCTGGCCTGCTGACTTACTCCGGCACTTTGTGTCTTTTTCATTTGTAAACCAGCATTTGCAGTTCCTTGTTTCCACACCGTATATGGTGCTAATCAGCCAAGAATGAGAGAAGTTAAGGGATCATTCTTCGGACGATGTGACAGTAAAGAATTGAAAAGAAATACATGAAATGTTTTTACCATAATATGTGTTTGCTTCTAATAAAAATATTAATTAAAAAAAAAAAAAGAATTGTCACTGGTGTGAATGCTAACCAAGTCACTGTTTCTGGTTGCCCACTCACCTGCCACGTCTTCAACCCTATGCTTCAGTAATTTAATTTTAAGGGAGAATGGGATGGGTATCTGAGCCAATGCCTGACTGAGAGCTAATCCACACTGCAATAATTCAGATGAACCTCAGTCTATCCTGCTCTTGTCCCCTCTAGCATGAACAACCTCCCTTCAAACCCACAGCCACAAACCTCAGCTTTCCACCCACACCTGTTTTAACAACATATGCAATTCCAACAGTACTTGCATTGGCTTCAGGGTGAGGGACATTAATGTAACTGCATTAACCCCTGCAATGCACAATCTCATTCTTGCAACTTATGTTTGCGCTTGGTTCAAGTGTGGGTGGTGATCATCAGCTCATGGTGTGTGGTGCTCCCCCTTTCATCATCTACAGAGCACTGCCTTCACATTGCTCTGTAAAAGGAAGCAGGAGCGTCATTAGCAGCACACATTTATCCATTAGGTCCCCGGGCGACGATCACTGCATGTACTTTCAATGCACATGGTCCTTCGAAGTAAACGTGGTGCACCTTCACATATGTTCTGAAGTTGCCACATGCCGGTTCACCTGCACTGCCCTCGAACATCTGTTGGCATCAAAGTCTTGCAGAACATTTTTCTGAACAGATGTGCAGATCGCTCGTCATATTGTGTAGGAGGTTTCAGCAGATGGGATCCACGCACCGCACTACTCTGAAGTCTAAGGTTTGTCTTCAAAGAGTACTGTGGGTTGACATGAGATAATTTGGCTCGTATGAATTGCTTTCAGCCCTTGCTGTTGTCAGACATGGCGTATGATTTCCATAATCCTGCTGCTTTTGCTTCTAATGCACTTTCTGTGTTATTGCGGTGTTTTTATATATATTCTTTTGACAACTCCTGGGGTTTTTGGCGTGCATCACTTACTGCTTTGTTATTGTAAAAGTCTTGCCTTGTTTATCAGCTCCATTTTTTTCTTTTAAACACCCAGCAACTTCTCCCACACCTCTCACCCAAAGCAAAGTTGTCCCACACTCTAGGGACAATTTACAATTTTTTTTACCGAAGCCTGCAAACCTGGACGTCTTTGGAATGTGGGAGGAAATTGGACCATCCAGAGAAAACGCATTCATACTGTATGTTAAATGATGGGCTGTAACAATAAGTCTTGAACAATTCCATGATACTAGACAATAAACAAAAGTAATAACTTGCTGATAATGTCACATTTTGGAATCGGGATGCATCACTCCATTTAGATCTCACGCGGCATCAGCAAGGCCACCAGCACAATCAAGGATGAGTCACACCCTGGCCACTCCCTCTTCTTATTGAAACATATAAGATTATTAAGGATTTGGGCACACTAGAGGCAGGACACATGTTCCCAATATTGGGGGACTCAAGAACCAGGGGCCATAGTTTAAGAATAAGTGGTAAGCCATTTAGAACGGGGATGAGGTAAAACATTTTCACACAGAGAGTTGTGAGTGTGTGGAATTCTCTGCCTCAGAGGGCGGTGGAAGCTGGTTCTCTGGATGCTTTCAAGAGAGAGTTAGATAGAGCTGTTAGGGATAGCGGAATTAAGGCATATGGAGAGAAGGCAGGAACGGGGTACTGATTGTGGATGATCAACCATGATCATATTGAATGGCGGTGCTGGCTCGAAGGGCCGAATGGCCTACCCCTGCACCTATTGTCTATTGTCTTCTCTCTTCTCCCGTCAGGCAAAAGGTGTGAAAGTGTGAAAATGCACACCTCCAGATTCAGGGACAGTTTTTCCCTGGAAGAGTCTGAAGAAGGGTTTTCGGCCCGAAAGGTTGCCTATTTCCTTCGCTCCATAGATGCTGCCGCACCCGCTGAGATTCTACAGCAATTATGTCAACCTTTTCCCAGCTGTTATCAGGCAACTGAACCACACTAGCAACTAGAGAGCAGTCCTGAACTACTATCTACCTATTTGGAGACCCTCGGACTATCTTTGATCGGACTTTACTAGCTTTATTTGCACTAAACATTATTCACGATATTCACTTTATCATGTGGATGGCTCGATTGTAAGCATGTAGTGTATTTTTGTTGACTGTTTAGCACGCAACAAAAAGTTTTCACAGCACTTCGGTACACCTGCCAACAAACTAAACTCAGATCAGGGAGTGGATGAGAAAGTGGGATGACACAGATCTAGTATGATTGGGTGACTGATGGTCGGTGTGGACTCGGTGGGCCACAGGACATGTTTCCATACTGCACCTCTAAATTAAACCAAACTAAACTGGCCAAGCACCCGATCACAAGAAAGAATTATCTCAGAGAGAACATCAGGAAGAAAAAAGCACAGTTTTTTCACAAACCTTTTAAACATTTACCAACTACAAGTGGAAGATTGGAACATACACTTAAGATTAAAGCAGAAGCTAAAACTCCATGTGGAACTCCAGCCTGGCCGGAGTCGGCAGATCCGTCGCCATGGCCGACTTCAGAGGCCGATCTGTTGGCCGGCAAAACGGGTGATACGGCAAGGTTCTAGAACCAAGGGTGTCGGAAAATCAGTAGTGGACCTGAATGATCACATAGTAAACTATTTGTGATATGGTTCCTAACACAAAATCTAGACAGTTGATGCATCTCATGAAATCAAAATCAGAATGCAGATAATAGAAGCATACCCACCTAACATGTTCTGAAGAAGAAACTTCACACCTTGTACGAGCTTCAAAACTGGCCACATTATTACATTTGGGTGCATTTCACAAAACTGACATGAAAATAAAGAACATAGAAGAGTACAGCACAGGAACGGGTCCTTCGGCCAAATATTTGCATCAAATCTGATCTCATCTGCCTGTACATGATCCAAATCCCACTATACATTGCATTTCCACCTGCCTACTGAAATCCTCTTAGATGCTGCTGAAAAGCTTTGTCACCCAGAGTGTTGTGAATCTGTGGAATTCTCTGCCACAGAAGGCAGTGGAGGCCAATTCACTGGATATTTTCAAGAGAGTTAGATTTAGCTCCGAGGGCTAAAGGAATCAAGGGATATGGGGGAACAAAAGCCAGAACGGGGTATTGATTTTGGATACTCAGCCATGATCGTATTGAATGGTGGTGCTGGCTTGAAGGGCTGAATGGCCTACTCCTGCACATATTTTCTATGTTTCTATATTTCTACTGTCATATTGTCCACCAGTAATTATCCACCAATAATTTGGATCACATCAGGACAAAGTTACAGATAAACACAAAATGCAGGAGTAACTCAGCGGGACAGGCAGCATCTCTGGAGAGAAGGAAAGGGTGGCACTTTGGGTCGAGACCCTTCTTCAGACTGATCACAAAGTCACCGTCAGGTCAGGTCAAACACAATTGTTTCCTGTTACTGCAATGAAAAATCACCTGAATTAAAACCTTTCCAGCAAGAAAAGAACAAAATGCTCTCGAAATAATGAAATCACTTTGCATCTTGCAATCCATCATTGTACAACAGGCCTTTACAAATAAGACTTGGTGGCCTCTAATAAACAAACAGTAGTATGCGACTCAGCCCTCAAATATCTTCTGTTATTTAATACAATCTCAGTTGATACTGCTCCCTTTTATCCATGTCGATCCCATGCCAATTGGGTAGCACAGTGGCGTAATGGTGGGGCTGCTGCCTTGCAGCGCCAGAGACCCGGGTTCAATCCTGACTACGGATGCTGTCTGTACAGAGTTTGTACCTTGTCGCTGTCCACATGAGTTTTCTCCGGGTGCTCCAGTTTCCTCCCACATTCCATAGACGTGCAACTTTATAGGTTAATTGGACTCTAAATTGTCTCCCATGTGGATGGAACTAGTGTATGGGTGATCGTTGGTCAGCGCAGACTCGATAAGCTGACGTACCCATTTCCTAGCTGTATCTCTAAGCTATAAAAATTAAGCCCTTACCCGACAGAAATCCATCAATTTTCGTCTTAAACATTTTGACTCGACATTGGAAAAAACATCGTTTTGAGTAAGTGGTTCCAATTTACATGATCCGTTATGAAGAGATACAGCATGGAAAAAAGCCCTTTGGCCCATCAAGACTGCACCAACCATCCATTACCCATTCACACTAGTTCTATGTTATCCTACTTTCCACTCCTTACCCATTAGGAGAAGTTTTGTTTCAGTTTAGTTTAGAGGTACAGCATGGAGACAGGCCCTTCGGCCCACCGAAACCATGCCTTCCCATTGATCACCCATCCACAATAGTTCTATGTTATCCCACTTTCGCATCCACTCCTTACCTATTAGTGTCAATAGACAATAGGTGCAGGAGTAGACCATTTGGCCCTTTGAGCTAGCACCGCCATTCAATGTGATCATGGCTGATTATCCACATGGTTTATTTAGTTTAGTTGAGAGATACAGCATGGAAGCATGCCTTGGAACCACTGAGTCTATGCTGACCATCAAACACCCATTCACAGTAGTTCTATGTTATTCCACTTTCGCATCCACTCCCTACACTCTAGGGGCAATTTTACAGAGGCCAAAAAAACATACAAGTCCAATACCAAATAACACCAAGGCAAATTCCTTGTACGTGAATACTTGGCCAATAAACTTATTAATTCATTCATGTCTATGGGATGTGCGAGAAAACCAGAGGATCTGGAGGAAACCCATTTGGTTACAGGGAGAATGTGCAAACACCACACAGGCAGCACCCAAGGTCAGGATCGACCTGGGTCCCTGATGCTGAGAGGCAGCAGCTCTATCAATGCTTTGCCATTATAGGTAGACAAAAATGCTGGAGAAACTCAGCGGGTGCGGCAGCATCTAGGGAGCGAGGGAAATAGGCAACATTTCGGGCCGAAACCCTTCTTCAGACTGATGATATGCCATTATACTCCTCTATGTTAAGATAAAGCCCAATATCCCATATCGTTTCAGAATAACGGAAGGATCTTTGCACTGATTTTTACTGTTTTGTGCTCATGGACATTTAAATCTTTATGCTTCATCAAAGATCATTGTCTTGTTCTGTTGGGAACATTTATATTTTCATTTTATTCAATCTGAAGTATATCACCTCGAAATACTCCATGTTCAGCTCGGCCTGCTGCAAATTACCTCATAATGTTTATCTCCTTAGCAACTTGCAGCTCCCATTTGCACTATTTGTTCTGCTTTGGTGTCACCAGGAAATGTAGATATACAGCGCTCTTGCAGTTATTTACAGGTTTTATGTTGAAAGGTTGAGACCTCTGTGTAATCCCTGCAGAACATGACTTTGGGGGCTGTCCCACTGCGGCGACCTACTTGGTGAGTTTAGAAGAGTTTGCCCACGACTCATACATGACACGAGGTCCTCGGAGGTCTTTGTAACTCTCCTTCATGCTTGAGAGTAGTCCCCGCGTACTTGAGGCCTCAGCTAGGTCGCGGCGAATTTTTCAACATGCTGAAAAATGCCCACGAGTAAAAATAGGTTGCCATGGAAAAAAAATCGATATTTCTTTTACTCCTAGGTTTAGTCGAAGTAGGTCATAGTAGTTCGGCATGTTATTCGTAGGTGATCAAGGGTAGTCGAAGGTAGTCGTAGATAGTCTTCAACATAGTCGAAGGAGGTCTTCAACATGACACTTTTTCAAACTCTCCTAAACTCGCCAATTATGTCGCCGCAGTGGGACAGCCCCTTTACCTTACAAACAGAAAATTGTTACCCCTGCTCTTTTATCTCATTCTGTGTCTCTAACAATAAAGAACCAACTCATGAAGCAAGATGAGTTCACGTTCGATCCTGACTGTGTGGAGCTTGCAAGTTTTCCCTAGGACCACGTCGATTTCCTCTGGGTGCTCCTGGTTCCTACAACATCCCAAAGACATGCAGGTTGGTAGGTTAACTGGCCTGTAAAATCACCCTCATGTGTAGGGAGTGGATGAGAAAGTGGGATAACCCAGTGTGAACAAGTGATTGATGGTTGACATGGGCTCACTGGACTGAAAGGCCTGTTTTTATGCAGTATCTCGGAACTAAACAAATCCCAATTGTTTTCATCTTTGATAAAAGGTTACCATGCAGAATCTTATCAATGAAACCTGAAACATGACAATGGTTTTCGTGTGTATCTCCTCAAAAGCTCAACAATAGAGTCATACAGCATGAAACAGGCTCTTTGGCCCAAGTCATCCGAAGATGCCCCATCCAAGTCAGTCTCATTAGCCTGCATTTGGCCCACATCCCTCTAAACCTTCCCTATCGATGTACCTGTATTTATTATAAATGTTGCTGTCGTACCTGCCTCAACCACTTACTCTGGCAGCTCGTTCTGTATACCATCACCCTCTGCGTTAAAAAGTTGCCCCTCAGGCTCCTATTCCATTTTTCCTCCTCTCACCTTAAACCTGTCCTCTGGTTCTTGATTGACCTGAAAAAGCTACTTTCTTAACTACTAAACCGGGTTCGCTTCTTAATAAACAGACACCACACAAACTGTTTGGTAGACCAGTTCAAAACTTTACTTAACATCGGCCGATGGAAGGGAGCGAGAACTCCAGTCAAGTGACCATTACAGACACTTGACCGTCCTCCGTTCACCTCACTGAACAACAGAATTACATTGCCTTAAATAGGGTTTTTTTGTCCCCTTAGCACATTTCAGACATTAGTCATGTTCAGAGGTACAGGAATAGGTTTCCACAGAATGCATCACATCAAAGGCCTTTTGTTTACATAGTACAAGATAACATTGGCCATTTGGTTTACAACATTTTATCTTCACTTCCCTGGTTCCTTTCTCGTCCTTCATAAACATTGGCTATTTGGATAATGCCATTTTATCTTCACAGAGATCACCCTAGCTCTTTCGCTGCTTCCTCTCTGTCATTTGGTCCCTCATAAACATTGGCCATTTGGTTTATGGCATCTTACTTCACAGATATGACTAGCTGTTTCTTTCTCTGTCACTTCCTCACTTGGGAGACAATGTTATAGGATTTATTATCCCACACACCCGAAACCTGAGGCAAGCCTAATTTGAGACTAAATATAAGCTGTAAGCTAGCCCAGAAGCCAATTTAATATCTTCTTATATTTTAACTAAAATTCAGCTTCATCATTCCATCCTTTTATCAAATTTTTGATAACAACTACAGTCCTTGCTGAGTACATACGAAAGACCATAAGCATCTCATCAGACAAATGAATAGTACACTAGTAACACAATCATTTCATAGTGGACAATCGTTCCACAAGTCCCTCCAAACATTTTAAATGGCCACCAACCTCCCCCGGACGTGACACTAAGATACTACCATAGGGCAGGAAAAGGATCATTAAAATTGCTCAGCCTTTATTCGGCTTCGCTTGGAATTCCCCGTGTGCTGGTGTAACTGGTTCATGCTTCTCTTGTGTGGCACTGCATTGTTTGGATACACTATCAGCAACCTATTGCCTTTTGCTATAGGGTCCCCAGCACCAGTGTGTGCAGTACATTTAACAATGACCAGCTGTTCTGGTAGCATCAATGCCTTAAACAAATTACGCATAGAAAGGCATTCCTGTGCTCCCAATCCTGGGGAGCTTTGTAAGGTCAGAACTTCAAGGTATAGGGATGTTACTGACGGAACTGTCCCAGGTAAAGATGCCATTGCTACTGGTAGGGCATAGGGAGGTGGACATCTCCCAAGATTACCTAACTCCTCATCTTCATTACCAAATAGGGTCGTCGTGCCAGACATGAAGTCTCCTCCAGAGGATTTACCAGTACTGGGTTTATTTTTTACTAACCATCACCTGTTTCTCACCTCCTGTCTGTCTTTTAATTATTTCCTCTTGTTCCTCTGCCCACTGGCATTCTAGTTGCAATACGTTCCATCCTTTCCGAGTGCTATCCTTGTTTCTTAACTCTATCCCCTTCTTACATGCAGTATCCATCCAACTTCAAACTCTATACTCTCCTCATGCTTCTTCACTGCTTCTGCTTCCCATGTTTTAATTCCTTTCTTCCATTTCTTTCCTGCCTTCCTTTCCCATATAAATGTCTCTACATTCCATGTTCCCCCTACTGGCCAGGCTTCATCCCCCAACCGTTTGGTCAACTTGTAACTTAACATTCTAAATTTCTTATTATACTTAGGATTCAAATAACACATATGTTGGACTGGTATCCAGAGCATTCCCCATAGATAGATAGAAAGAAAGAGAAAGAGAAAGCAGACTTCTTAATTCCGAATCGTTCCAAATATATCAACCAGGCCGACTCGCTACTCGAGACCCCAGTTTCTCAATTTGGCTGACTTTTTAACTCTTTAATATACGACCCAAGTGTCTCAACGAAGCCGACTCGCTAACCAAGACCCCCGTTTCTCAACCTGGCAGACGTTTTATCCCTTAAAATAAGCCCCAAGTGTCTCAACGAAGCAGACCCGCTATCCGTGACCCCCGTTTCTCAACCTGGCAGACTCCTTAACTCTTAAAATAAGCCCCAAGTGTCTCAACGAAGCAGACCCGCTATCCGGGACCCCCGTTTCTCAACCTGGCAGACTTCTTAACTCTTTAATATACAACGCCACTTATTTCTCAATCCGACAACTCTTCGGATGTCTCAATAAGCCAGACGCAAACCTCAACCCCCCCGTATCTCAACCCGACAAATCACGGATGTCTTAATGAGGCTGATGAGCCCTTAGTAGAGAGAGATAAAAAAGAGAAAACAAAGAGAGATAGAAAGAGAAACCGCTCAAGCCCTCCTTAAAAATATACACAAGCCCTTCTTAAAAATACATACACAATTCTGTCTTAAAAATACATAACACAATCCCTTCTTAAAAAAAAAACCATATAAAGCCCAACTGGTCTTACCTTTGTCTGTTTCTAAGAACCTCGGCAGGGAACGAATTCAATGTCTGATGAAGGATCACAGACGTTCCCGGGAGTTTCTAGGGAGTCGGTCTGACAAGGGGGCCGATAGAGCTCAGTTATCTCCCTTCCAATCCCGGCAACCTCTGCAACCTCTTGCACAGTCAGCCGTTGATGTGGTCCCAGCGAGGCCTGCATAACTACGCCAATGAAAAAGCTACTTTCTTAACTACTAAACCGGGTTCGCTTCTTAATAAACAGACACCACACAAACTGTTTGGTAGACCAGTTCAAAACTTTACTTAACATCGGCCGATGGAAGCGAGCGAGAACTCCAGTCAAGTGACCATTACGGACACTTGACCGTCCTCCGTTCACCTCACTGAACAACAGAATTACATTGCCTTAAATAGGGTTTTTTTGTCCCTTAGCACATTTCAGACATTAGTCATGGTCAGAGGTACAGGAAAAGGTTTCCACAGAATGCATCACATCAAAGGCCTTTTGTTTACATAGTACAAGATAACATTGGCCATTTGGTTTACGACATTTTATCTTCACTTCCCTGGTTCCTTTCTCGTCCTTCATAAACATTGGCTATTTGGATAATGCCATTTTATCTTCACAGAGATCACCCTAGCTCTTTTGCTGCTTCCTCTCTGTCATTTGGTCCCTCATAAACATTGGCCATTTGGTTTATGGCATCTTACTTCACAGATATGACTAGCTGTTTCTTTCTCTGTCACTTCCTCACTTGGGAGACAATGTTATAGGATTTATTATCCCACACACCCGAAACCTGAGGCAAGCCTAATTTGAGACTAAATATAAGCTGTAAGCTAGCCCAGAAGCCAATTTAATATCTTCTTATATTTTAACTAAAATTCAGCTTCATCAGACCTACCCTGGGAAAAAAAAGATTGTGTACTTTCAGCAGATCTATGCTTCTCATTATTTTATACATATCCATAAGATCACCCTTCAGTGTCCAACGCTCCAAGAATAAAGTCTTAGTCGCCCAAACTCTCACTATTACTCAGGCCCTTGAATCCTGGCAACATCCTGGTAAATCTTCTCTGCATTCTTTCCACCTTATGGGTGCCTTTCCTGCAGCGGGGTATCTCTACTATAACAGGTCATCTCTCTTATACCAGGGATCTCTGCTACAGCAGCGATCTCTACTACACCTGGGCATCTCTATAGCATGGAATCTTTCCCATGGCAGAGTAACTCTACTGCAGCAGGGTATCTCTCATATAGCAGGGCATTACTATAGCAGGGCACTACTATAGCTGGGCATCTTTCTTACCGCAGGGCATCTGTACTAAAACAGGGCATCTGTACTAAAACAGGGCATCTCTCGATATGACTTTGTTACATTACTCAACACTGTACCTTGGTGATTGCCAATCACCCCCCCCCCCCCCCCCCCCCCTACTGGACATTCCTGCCACCAGGGGAAAAAAATTATTGCACTACTATGACTGTATGCACGTAAATATATTTATCTATTGCTCATCTCTATTATCTCTATTATATCTATCGCTCATCTCTATTATCTCTATTATAGCAGGGTATCTCTACAGTAGCAAGGCATCTTTCCGATGGGCATCTTTTCCTATAGCAGGAACTGAACACAATACAAGTGCGGCCTCACCAACAACACTGGTTAGCCATGTGCAACATTTTGATATCCTGTGACCTACGTGAGCGCCACAGAGAGACACAAAATGCTGGAGTAACTCAGTGGGTCAGGCAGCATCTCTGGAGAAAAAGGATAGGTGACATTTCTGGTCGAGACCTTTCCTCACACTCTACTTGAGCACCGTTCAGTCTGTCTGATGATATATTCTGGTAATGTAGGTGACGTTGGAAAATTAAGACCAATATATCAACAATTGCCTCTCAGTTATTTTGCTATTCTCTGGTGGAAAGCATCAGAACCTGCAGCAAAATTTCATTTACACCACGCTATGTTTTCATTGTTTTTTTTCCTTATGTATTAAATTCACCAAGTTGTTCTTCCTGATTCATTTTTTATGTTCTCTCGAGCCACAGCTATTTTATCCTCCTCGCTCAGACGGCTTATTTAAGAAGTCTGCCATTTCCATGTTCTCCATTAACGGCTCAACTGCAACTACCTTCAACAAAACCACATTCCATTTTTACAATCCTAATATGCACTTAGCTATATAACCATATAACCATATAACAATTACAGCACGGAAACAGGCCATCTCGACCCTTCTAGTCCGTGCCGAACACATAATCTCCCCTAGTCCCATATACCTGCGCTCAGACCATAACCCTCCATTCCTTTCCCATCCATATAACTATCCAATTTATTTTTAAATGATAAAAACGAACCTGCCTCCACCACCTTCACTGGAAGCTCATTCCACACAGCTACCACTCTCTGAGTAAAGAAGTTCCCCCTCATGTTACCCCTAAACTTCAGTCCCTTAATTCTCAAGTCATGTCCCCTTGTTTGAATCTTCCCTACTCTCAGTGGGAAAAGCTTTTCCACGTCAACTCTGTCTATCCCTCTCATCATTTTAAAAACCTCTATCAAGTCCCCCCTTAACCTTCTGCGCTCCAAAGAATAAAGCCCTAACTTGTTCAACCTTTCTCTGTAACTTAGTTGCTGAAACCCAGGCAACATTCTAGTAAATCTCCTCTGTACTCTCTCTATTTTGTTGACATCCTTCCTATAATTAGGCGACCAAAATTGTACACCATACTCCAGAATTGGCCTCACCAATGCCTTGTACAATTTTAACATTACATCCCAACTTCTATACTCAATGCTCTGATTTATAAAGGCCAGCACACCAAAAGCTTTCTTTACCACCCTATCTACATGAGATTCCACTTTCAGGGAACTGTGCACAGTTATTCCCAGATCCCTCTGTTCACCTACATTCTTCAATTCCCTACCATTTACCATGTACGTCCTATTTTGATTTGTCCTGCCAAGATGTAGCACCTCACACTTATCAGCATTAAACTCCATCTGCCATCTTTCAGCCCACTCTTCCAACTGGCATAAATCTCTCTGTAGACTTTGAAACTCTACTTCATTACCCGCAACCCCACCTATCTTAGTATCATCTGCATACTTACTAATCCAATTTACCACACCATCGTCCAGATCATTGATGTACATGACAAACGACAGTGGACCCAACACAGATCCCTGTGGCACCCCACTCGTCACTGGCCTCCAACCTGACAAACAACCATCCACCATTACTCTCTGGCATCTCCCATTCAGCCACTGTTGAACCCATCTTGCGACTCCACCATTAATACCCAACCATTGAACCTTCTTAACCAACCTTCCATGAGGAACCTTGTCAAAGGCCTTACTGAAGTCCATATACACAACATCCACTGCTTTACCCTCATCAATTTCCCGAGTAACATCTTCAAAAAATTCAAGAAGATTAGTTAAACATGACCTTCCAGGCACAAATCCATGTTGACTGTTCCTAATCAGACCCTGTTTATCCAGATGCTTATATATATGATCTCTAAGTATTCTTTCCATTAATTTGCCCACCACTGACGTCAAACTAACAGGTCTATAATTGCTAGGTTTACTCTTAGACCCCTTTTTAAACAATGGAACAACATGCGCAGTACGCCAATCCTCCGGCACTATTCCCGCTTCTAATGACATTTGAAATATTTCTGCCATAGCACCTGCTATTTCTACACTAACTTCCCTCAATGTCCTAGGGAATATCCTGTCCGGACCTGGAGACTTATCCACTTTTATATTTCTCAAAAGTGTCAGTACTTCCTCTTCTTTGATCCTCATAGTTTCCATAGCTACTCTACTTGTTTCCCTTACCTCACATAATTCAATATCCTTCTCCTTGGTGAATACCGAAGAAAAGAAACTGTTCAATATCTCCCCCATCTCTTTTGGCTCTGCAGATAGTTGGCCACTCTGACTCTCTAATGGACCAATTTTATCCCTCGTTATCCTTTTGCTATTAATATAGCGGTAGAAACCCTTCGTATTTACTTTTACCTTACTTGCCAAAGCAACCTCATATCTTCTTTTAGCTTTTCTAATTTATTTCTTAAGAAATCATGCACATTTGAATTTTTTTAAAGTAATCCATTAACGGAATAAAAAGATATTGTTAAAACAGAATGCTTGACATGCACTCCAAGCAGAAGTGGAAATTAATGGAAATGCTCAAATGCGCATGGGTGGCACAGTGGTTTAGCAGTAGAGTTGCTGCCTTACAGCGCCCAAGACCTGGATTCGATCCTGACCATGGATGCTGTCTGTATGGAGTTTGTACATTCAGGTTTGTACGTTCCACCCTGTGACCGTGTGGGTTTTCTCTGGGTGCTCCGGTTTCCTCCCACATTCCAATGATGTGCAGGATAATTGGTCCTAGTGTGTCGGAAATAACAAGTGTACGGGGTGATCATTGGTCGGAGCAGACAGGGTCAGCCGGTAGGCCTGTTTCCACGCTGCATCTCTAAACTAAACTCAGAAGCTCAGACAATGTATGCATGTAAACAGACTGTATGCATGTAAACAGATTTATTTAATGAAATCATATTCTATGTCGCTCTTCCAGGGAGATGCTAACTGCATTTCGTTGTCTCTGTACTGTACACTGACAATGACAATTAAAGTTGAATCTGAATCTGAATCAGAGAAGGAAACTATTTTGTCTCTTGCACAAAACTTCATAAATTCTGGAATGAAATTTTTGAAATGTTTACAAAACTATTTAACATAAAACTTGACCCTAATACAGAAATGATTATCTTCGGATCAACGGAAGATGGGAATAAGCTAAATACATTTCAAAAATCTCTCCTTAATTATGGTTTAATAACGGCAAAAATACGTATACTTAAATTTTGGAAAAACGCAGCCACACTAACGCTTAAAATGTGGATTTCAAATATGTCGGAAACGTCACATTTCGAAGAAATGCGACTCCTCCTAGCAGGTAAAGCAGACCAATTCTTAGTGATTTGGTCTCCTTTTATCGACTTTTTACAAGCATATGGTGCAACATAACCGTAGAAATCAAATGTTTCAGAACCAGCTGATGGGTGGCCAAGAACATTAAATAGGTATATCTCCCTCAATCTCCTTTTTTACTTCTTTTCTTTCTCTCTCTTTTTCTATTTCTTCTTTTCTCTCTCTTTCTTCTCTCCATCCCTCTGTACCTTTTTGTTTACTTCTCTCTTCTTTTGGGCTACCTTACTATCTCACGCACCAATCTCTATGATAATTTCTCTTTTTCTACTCTTTTCTTCCTTACTCCTGCTATATTGTTAATTTTTTTTTAAATAATATTGGAAGGAAGCATTGATTGATAACTGTACACACCTTAAAGGATCAATCTTGAGGTCCAAGCCCATAGCTCTCTGATGGTGGCAACACAAACAGATAGAGTGCTAAACAAAACATATTGTAAGCTTGAAGTCATATGTCAGGATAATACTAGAGTCATGAAATCATGTTGCACCTTTGTTGGACTTTTGTTGGGCTGCATTTGGAATATTGTGTGCACTTCTGGTCGTCCCATTGCAAGAAAGATGTGGAGGCTTTGGAAAGGTTACAGAGGAGGTTCATCAGAATGCTGCCTGGATTAGAGGGTAGTAGTTACAAGGAGAGGCTGGGCAAACGTGGATTGTTTTCTCTGGAATGTTGGATGTTGAAGGGGTACATGATACAAGTTTATAAAATGATGAGAGGCATAGATTGGGTGAAAAGTCAGAACTTCCCAGGGTAGCTTTACGGGGCAAATTTTCTTTAAACAAGTGTGTGTGTGGGGGGGGGGGTACTTGGAATGTGCTACCAGTGGTGGTGGTGGAGGCAGATGTGATAAAGGCATTAAAGAGGCTTTTGGATAGGCAAATGGAAGTGCAGGGAATGGAGTGATTGGATCAAGTGCAGGCAGAGGAGATTGGTTTAAACCTGGCATCATGTTCAGCATGGACAATGTGGGCCAAATGGCCTGTTCCTGTGCTGAACTGGTCTGTGTTCTATGAATCATAGTTATTTGCCACTATCAAACAGCACAGTATTAATTTGGTAATGGGTAAAGAGCTGGTGACTATACCAAAAGGTATCAGTTCAGTTCATTATTGCCACATGTAGCAATCCAATGAATCCAAGGTTCAACAACTGATTTCAAAGATGACAAAGCTATCCCGTTAAGAAATATTTAGTTTATTGCCACCTGTACCGAGGGTGCAGTGAAAAGCTTTTGTTGCATGCTGACCAATCAGAGGAATGACAATACATGATTACAATCAAGCCATCTATAGTGTACAGATGGAGGAAAAAAAGGGAATAATGTTTAGTGCAAGATAAAATACAGTGAAGTTTGATTGAAGATAGCCCAAAGATCTCCAATGAAGTAGGTAGTAGCTCAGGACCGCTCTCTAGTTGTTGGTACTTGCCTGATAAGAGCTGGGAAGAAACTGTCCCTGAATCTAGAGGTGTGCATTTTCTCACTTCTGTACCTCTTGCCTGGTGGGAGAGGGGAGAAGAGGGAGCGTCCGGGGTGGGACTGGTTCTTGATTATGCTGGTGGCCTTGCCAAGGCAGCGTGAAGTGTAGATGGAGTCAATGGAAGGGAGGTTCATCTGCGTTGACGGTCTGGGCACTTAAGGATGTTCAATGAGGTAGATGGTAGCTCAGGACTGCTCTCTGGTTGTTGATTTGGTTTGGATGGTTAATTTTTCAGGTCGAGACCTTGCAGAGGGTCTCAAGCTTCAGAGAATAAGGGATCGGCTTGTGCGGACAAGGACGAGGAGAATCTCATTGCTCAGCAGTCAGCAAATCTTTGGAAGGCTGTGGATACTCAGCACTTTAATCCACTAAAGCCAAAATTAATAGATGCGTGAACACGGAGGGAATCAGACCATAGAGGAATCAGAGAGGAACGCTCGAGGCACAGGATGGACCAATATTTAGGCAGCAGGCTCCAGGGAACTCATGGCCTATTCCTGGTTATGTTCTTATTTAAGCAACAACCTAGTTAAAGGATCTGAAGCTCTATGGCACAGATCTGGGTTTTCTTAGCTCTGTTAAACATAAAGGCACCTCTTCCACTGCAACAAAGGTTAGGATTGTGGAGTCACAACACAATAAACAGAACCTTCAGTCCAACTCTTCCATATTAATTGGGGTTAACTGAGCAAGACCCCATTCGCCAGGATCTTTCTTGTTTGTTTATATCAAGTCATGCAGTCCAGCAAGGAGCCACAGATAACATATTTCTTAGGTTTAGTTTTATTTTTAGAGATACAGCGTGGATACAGGCCCTGCGATGACCTGCACACTAGTTCTATCTTACACACTAGGGGCAATTTACAGAAGTCAATTAACCTACAAACGTGGAAGGTGGGAGGAAACCGAAGCACCCAGAGAAAACCCATGCAGTCATAAGTTCATGTTATAGGAGTAGAATTAGGCCATTAGGCCATTCAATCATGGCTGATTTCTGCCTCCTAATTCCATTTTCCTGTCTTATCTCCATAACCCGAGACACCCGTTCTAATCAAGAATTTGTCTATCTCTGCCTTTAACATATCCCCTGACTTGGCCTTCACAGCCTTCTGTGGCAATAAGTTCCACAGATTAACTACCCTCTGCCTAAAGAAGTTCCTCCTCATCTCCTTTCTCAAAGAGCGCCCTTTAATTCTAAGGCTATGACCTCTGGTCCTAGACTCTCCCACTAGTGGAAACATCCTTTCCACATCCATTCTATCTATGCCTTTCATTATTCTGTAAGCTTCAATGAGGTCCCCCCTCAACCTTCTAACCACAAGCGAGTAGAGGCCCAGTGCTGTCAAACGCTCATCATATGCTAACCCACTCATTCCTGGAATCAATCTTGCAAACCTCGTCTGGACCATCGGCACAGCCAGCACATCCTTCCTCAGATATGGGGCGCAAATTTGGTTACATGGTGAACGTACAAACTCCGTACAGACAACACCTTTAGTCGGATTCAAACCCTGATCCCCGGCAGCAACTCTACTGCTGAGCCACTGTGCCGCCTAAAGTGGTGCCTGATTTTCTATATGCATTCCACATAACTCCAGTACCACAACTCATTCATCCCTTCGACCACACCAGGGCCCATGCCGACCTACGATCACCCGTACACTAGTTCTATGTTATCCCAGTTTCGCATCCTACACACTAGGAGCCCTGTGTGGTGCCTGGTCCAACCGAGCCCAAGGAATCGCCTGTTTATTGCACGGCTTATCAGAAACTGTTTAAGGGGCTGTCCCACTTCAGCGACCTAATCCGCGAGTTAAGAAGAGTGTCTTCGACCTTCAAGCTCGAGGGCACTCGAGCTGGATCGACCGTCCACGTTGAAACCGCAAGCTGGGTCGGCCAACCGCACACACACACAAACACATCGCAAAGGCGTTGGCCAGGGAGAGCGGGGAAGCGCTGTCTGAAATTCACACCCGCGATGAAGAGGAAGGTAAAACGGCTGCACAGTAACGGTAAGTCCTTTAGAGAGCGCGGGGGGGGGGGGTGGGGAGGGGGGGGAGGAGGGGAGAGAGGGTTAGATAAGGAGAGAGAAGGGGAGAGATGGGGAGTGAAGGGGGGAGAAGGGGGGAAAAGGAGTGGAGACACCTTTAAGAAGTATAATAAAGTTTAGCGGGTATTTTACCATCCGGTAGGATTTCCCTGGTCCTGAACACTCCAATGAGCCAATCAAAACACCCGGTCAGTGAAGGAGATTGCCTACGGCTGCCCTTGACTGCCTGTAACTAAATAGCGACCCCACTCCACTGCACTATGAGTTAAAAAGAACCATGTCGACCAAATTTTAATTGCGGATACATTTTCAACATGCTGAAAATTTTTCCGCGACCTAGCTGAGGCCACGAGTATTCGGGAGCTTCCCTCGAGCACGAAGGCGAGTTCCAGTGACCACATAAGACCTCCTAGGGCTTCGTGTCAACCATGCTGCGAGTTTGAAGGTCGAAGACACTCTTCTAAACTGGCAGATTAGGTCGCCCAAGTGGGACAGCCCCTTTATTTTGGTACTTGACAATTCTAGTTATGGGAGTTCAAAAGACATCTCATGCAACATTATTAAATTGGAATCAAATGGACCTTACTCAGCTTCAACCTCCAATCAACCTCTACTGACCTACAGCTGGACAACTAAGTAAGCTTTATAGGAATGCCAAACACTTATGATTCACAATTAATGATATTCACAGAAAGAGACACAGGTAACTGCAAACGCTGGAATCTTGCATAGAACACAAAGTGCTGGAGTAACTCAGCGGGTCAGACAGCATCACAGGAGAACATGGATATACAAAGTTTTGTATCGGGACCCTTCTTCAGAACTGCTGATTGCAGTAAGGAGGAGAAAGTTGTAAAAGAGGTGGGGCGTGATAAATATAGAAACAAAGAAAGGCAGATGCTGGTTAATGCACAAAAGGACACAAAGTGCTGGAGTAACTCAATAGGCCAGGCAGCATCTCTGGAGAATATGGCTCTGTAATGTTTCAGGTTGAGACCCTTCTGCAGACTGAATAAGGCTCTCGACCTAAAACGTCACCTAAGACGACAAAAAAAGACAAGAATATATTCACAGAACAAGAGACATATCTTCTCCAAATTACAATCTAAATTTGAGTGAGAGCCAGCACTCCTTGTTGAAACTCAATCTTATGACATAATTGTTAATAATCAAACCAGATCTGTTAATCCTGCCAAAAGCATGTCATGACAAGCAGATCAGAAAATTGCCATGTCGCTATCTGCAGTAAGCTGCAAAAAAATCATTTATTTTACAGCTCAGAATTCTGCACCCAAAGTAATTATTCTACAGATAACTGATGTCAAACAAGAGCAAGGAACTCTATGGAGACAATGCTGAGATCAACAAGATGTGCATCAACAGCTGGTAAAGCTTACCTCAGGCAAGGTGGTTCCCTAATAGGCTAATTGTTGACTCGGGGCGGTGTGACCCCAAGAGAGATACATCATTGCGAACAGTGGAATTAGTTAATTGACTTTCAGTGGAAGAAGGGAGGGGGGAAATGAGAAGAAGAGAGAAGGGTAGTGAATACAGAAGTTACCTAAAGTTAGAGAATTCAACGTTCATACCGCTGGAGATTGACACAAAATGCTGGGGTAACTCAGCGGGACAGGCAGCATCTCGAGAGAGAAGGAATGGGTGACGTTTTGGGTCAAGACGCTTCTTCAGACTGAGAGTCAGGGGGGAGGGGAAACTAGAGATATGAAAAGGTACAAAACAAATCAGAGCTGGCACCAGTGAATACTTTCATACCATTGGGTTGTAAGCAACCCAAGCAAAATATGAAGTGCTGTCTTACTCCAATTTGCATGTAGCCTCCCTCTGGCAATGGAGGAGGCCCTGGAGAGAAAGGTCAGTGTTGGAATGGGAAGGAGAGTTAAATTGGGAAGGGGAGCTTCAGAGAGAGGATACCTTAACATCGTCTCCTCGAGCTAATTGGTGAATTTAGGGCACCAGCGGCAGTTGTATTCACAAATATAAAATAAAACTTATTGTCAACTAAGCATACTTTGGTTCAGCATATTTGTAATTGAGAATAATAAATTTCATGTAATTTATCATTATCCTATCAGAGCCAAGCACAAAGTCATTATCTGCAAGGAGCTCCAAAAAATAAAAAATAAACATTTATTTTACAACTGATTCCAGATTGTTTACCAAACTAGTCAAATATAATCCTTCCTCAGGATTTAACCAAAGATTCCCAGCAGAGCAACACTCAGTATATACTGTAAGTTGGGATGTTAACTTACAGCTGTACAAGGCATTGGTAGGGCTACAGTTGGAGTATTGTGTTCAGTTTTGATCACCCTCCTATAGGAAAGATTGTGTTAAAGCTAGACAGAGTGTATAGATGATTTACAAGGATGTTGCCAGGACATGAGGGCCTGAGCTATAGGGTGAGACTGGCCAGGTTCAGACTTTATTCTTTTGAGCGTAGGAGGATGAGGGGTGATCTTGTGGTGGTGTATAAAATCATGAGGGGGATAGGTAGTGTAGGAAGGAACAGCAGATACTGGTTTAAAATGAAATGAAATGAATGAAATGAAATAATTTAATTGCCACACAACCAAGGTCGGTGGTATTTGGGTTGCCAGCAGCGGTACAATAATAAAGAACACAACCACAATAAAAATTTTACACAAACATCCACCACAGCATTCATCACTGTGGTGGAAGGCACAGAGCTTGGCCAGTCCTCCTCCATTTTCCCCCGTGGTCGGGGAGAAAGGTCAGTGTTGGAATGGGAAGATAGACATAAAATGCTGGAGTAACTATGAGGCAGCATCTCTGGACGAAAGGAATGGGCGACGTTTCGGGTCAAGACCAGATGCACATATTCTTTTACCCTGAATAGGGGAATCAAGAACCAGAGGACATGGATTTAACATGAGGAGGGAAAAATTAAATAGCAATCTTTAGGGGCAGCTTTTTCACACAGAGGATGGTGGGTCTATGGAACAAGCTGCCAGAGTAAGTAATTTAGGCAGATACGACAGCAACATATAAGATATATTTGGACAGGTGCATGGATAGGAAAGGTTTCGAGGGATACAGGTAAAACACGGGCAGGTGGGACTAATGTAGATGCGGCACCTTGGCGGGCATGGGCAAGATGGGCAGAAGGGCCTGTATCCATGATGTATGACTCTGAAGTGCATATGAAAAACTGCTTTCTCTTTTGGGTGACAATTGCTATGTATGCACAGTACCATTTCCATATTATATTTTCATGATTTGACAATGACAGAGAGGCTTATTATTGGATTTTTCTTTAGGACACCGAGTAATTGAATCTAACCCAATCTTCAGAGGATGGAGCTGGTATTTTTCATCAAGGCCGGACCTATAATATCATTGAGTCACAGAAACACAGACACAGTGACTAGCCTTAAGTCAATTCCATTCACTCCACGTCACATTAGGAAATTGCAGCTGATGTTCTCGTGCGCGGAGCTGGGAACGTGCCCGGGGAGGGAGGCCACTCAGCCCAACCCCTGCTGGCCCAGTGGGAGGGGAGAGAGTCGGTTGGGGGACGCATGGGCAGACCGGTTGAGGGAGACAGTGCAGTGCTTCTCGATGGGGGAGTGGGCAGCAGGAGGCCCTGCAACAACCTGGGGTTCAACTGGACCATGGTCTAGTATGTGGACCGGAGAGGCCTGCAGTGGCACAGAGTCAACCCTGCAATGATCCCAAGACAACGGGCCTTAATGGTCAGGTTAACAGTTCTACACCAATGACAACTGGGACTCGAAAATGGCGCCAAATCTGGTGACTCTGTATACTGTGTCAGTGTACTACTACTTTAGTTTAGGCATTACTTTAAAGATACAGTGCGGAAACAGGCCCTTCAGCCCACTGAGTCTGTGCCGACCAGTGATCATACCATACACTATCCTGCACACAAGGGAGGATTTTATCAAAGACAATTAACCTACCATCCTGCATGTCCTTGGAGTGTCGGAGGAAACCGGAGCACCAGGAGAAAACCCACGCAGTCACAGTGAGAACATACAAACTCCATACAGACAGCATCCGTAGTCAGGTTCGAACCCAGGTCTCTGGCGCTGTGAGACAGCAACTGTACCTCTGCTCCACTGTGCCGCCATGAATGCTACTGTAGTATACTACTACAATGCACTTTACTGCACCTGAGGTGCTTACCTAAGATGTATCTTAGTGCCTATGTATAGAAACTTGTACAGTACTGTACACAAAACCAAATTTCACTATACCTCAGTACATATGATAAATAAAATACCATTGCATAAAGCACTATTGATTGGTGATCCAAATAGCTTTCCACAATAAATAGCTATTTCAATGCAGCTCGAAATGTGGCATCTGCCCAGCACAATGGGAAATTATCCACCACATCCACATCCACCAGGGGAAATCTAGTCAGCAAGGTACATCGGCCAATCCCCAATCATTGGCAAGGTCATGAGAGTTGCTGCCAAATGCCTCTCACTCACCAATACCCGACTGACCAATGCTTACTATGGGATCGATAAGCAATTCATCACTGTCAACTACAATCTTGCTGAATACTAGAGATGAGAAGACGGATACTGCCCCAACACCAAGGACCCATTGGACCAAATGGGGCATTAAAGTAGATTAGTCAAATTATTTAACGGAAAGTGGAAGGGTTAGAGATGGTGAGATGAGAGCTGCAAGTGGAATGCCGAGGCAAGTGGTAACATTTTTCTTAGGTTGTATATCAACCATCCTACCACCAACTAGAGAGCGGTCCTGAGCTACCATCTACCTCATTGAAGAGCTTTGGCCTATCTTTAATTGGACTGTACTGGGCTTAATCTTGCACTAAATGTTATTCCCTTTATTCCGTATCTGTACACTGTGAAAGGCTCGATTGTAATCATGTATTCTCTTTTTGCTGACTGATTAGCACGCAACAAAAAGCTTTCCACTATACACCGGTGCACGTGACAATACACTAAACCAAACATCTTGCACTAAGGTTGCTATCATTGGAGGGTATTACCTCAACCTCTGAACACCATGCTAGGAGTACCTCGGGACATTCAACACTGACTTACTTCAATTGCTTTAACGATGACCAAAGGGTGATCATGTTACATTTATTGGTACAGTGAGATTCGAGTTCCCACTCAGCCATACAAATAAAAGAACACAACGTGTCCCACTGTGAGGTTCAGTCATCTTCCTCTTTGTTCAACCGTGGTCGGGGCTTTTGAAGCCTCCGCAGTCACCGCACAGGCAGCCCAATGCTTCAGGCCCTCTCGCCGGGATGATGAAACTCCGACATCGGAACGGAAGAACTCTCTCAGCAGCTTGGAGTTTCCGAATCGGCCACTTCTTACCGGAGACCGCGGCTCCCAAAGTCCACAGGCCGAGCTGGACGGAGCTCCAACACTGGCGACCCTCGGCAAAGGATCCCAGGACTCCGCGGTTACAGTTACAGTCCGCAAACCACAGCTCCACGATGTTAAAGCAGCTGGCCCAACACTCCGGAGCTCCACACGGCGATCCCCGGTAAGGCATCGCCCGCTCCACGATGGAATTCAGTGTTGCGCCGCTGCTGAAGCTCTGATGGCCGCGAGGGGGAGGGGGGTCGAGGATGCGACTGGGAGAAAAGACACAACTCCGACCAGGAAGTGACTGAGAATATGGTTTCCCCTCTCACCCCCCCCCCCCCAAGCCCCACGTAAAAAAGACTAAGATACCTTATAAAACATGCTTTTTTTTGCGCTTTTTAAAAAAAAATTATTAGAAGTTAATACAATACAAAACAATACAGTGGTACCTAATTTTAGGTGCCAACTATGTCATAACGTAATACATTCTATGTACAACTTCTAGTTTTATGTTTTTGAAAAGGAAGTAAGAAAGACAGGAAAAAAAAAAAAAATAGAGAGAAGAAAAAGAGGAAAAATAGATAGTAGAAAATAGAAAAACGTGAAGTGTGTATATAAGAAAAGAAAGAGTACGAAGTAGAAATAGGAGAGAAAGACCCTTAAAAAAGAAATTTTCAAATCTTTATTCGGAGATGTAAATCTATCCACGACCTGACCTGAAATCAGTAATCTTTACAGTACCGCTGCATCACATGATTCCAAAAAGTCGATGAAAGGGGACCAACTCCTTAAGAATTGGCCATATTTATTTATTAGTCGGAGTCTCATTTCTTCAAGGTGTGCTATGTCCATCATATTCCTAATCCACATTTTAATAGTTGGTATAGCTGTATTTTTCCAAAATTTAAGTATCAATTTCTTTCCTATTATTAACCCATAATTAAAAAAACCTTTTGGTCTTTATTTAAATTGATATCTTCTACTATTATTCCAAATATAATCCATTCCGTATTAGGTTCTATTCTTGACTTGAAAAGCTTTGTAAATATATCAAATATATCGCTCCAAAATTTATTCAACTTTGTACATCCTACAAATGAATGTGTTATATTAGCATTTTGAAACAAATATTTATCGCATCTGGGAGAGACGTTTGGGTAGAATTTATTCAACCTCGTTTTTGAATAATATAGTCTATGTAATAGTTTAAATTGTATTAAATTATGTCTTGTATTAATGGAACAATTATGTGTGTTCATCAGATACTTTTCCCATCTATCCTTCGGGATCTTTATCATTAGTTCATGTTCCCAATCTTCTCTTAGTGTCTCTGTTGAGGGTAATTCTCTATTTAATATATTATTATAAAAGTATGATATTAGTTTTTGTGAATCAGCCTTAATATTCATTGCTTCTTCTAAAGGGTCTAAAAATATAGTTTGAAATCTATGTGTATATTTCTTCATAAAGTCACATACCTGTATATATTTAAAATATTGATTATCATTCAGTTTAAATTTTGATTTTAATTGTTGAAATGATAACAGTTTGCCCAATTCATACATATCCCCTACTTTCCTATTCCCCAGTCTATCCCATTGTTTATATGTTTTGGCGATAAGAGATGGTTTGAATGCGGGATTGTTCAATAGTGGGGTTAGAACTGATAGATTATTTAATTTCAAGGATAATTTTATTTGTTTCCAAATTCTTATTGTATTGTGAATAATTGGGTTCTTCTTATATATTATACTATTCAATTTTATCGGTGAGAACAAGATCATTCCTATATCGTACGGGAAACACTCCTCTTTCTCCATTCTTATCCATTCCGACTGGTGAGTGGAACTATCCAACCAGTACATTATGTTCTTAATATGCACTGCCCAGTAGTAATACATAAAGTTATGTAATGATAAACCCCCAACTTCTTTAGGTTTACACAAATGCTTTCGTTGAGTTCTGTGTGCTCTGTAATCCCATATAAAATTAGTGATATTAGAATCTAGTTTTTTGAAAAAATGTTTTGGAATATATATTGGGATCGCTTGAAACAAATATATTAATTGTGGTAAGAAAGTCATTTTTATAGCGTTAATTCTACCTATCAATGAGAGCGGGAGCGTTTTCCAAAATTTAATCATATCATTCAGTTTATTTAATAGTGGCATAAAATTGGCACTAAATAATGATTTGTGTCTTCTCGTAATTTGAATACCCAAATACTTGAATTTTTCTGTTGCAATTTTGAAAGGGAATTTTAATAAGTGTCTCGCATCCTGTGGTTTTAAAGACATAATTTCGCTTTTATTCCAATTTATTCTGTATCCTGAAAAAGAGCCGAATTCCTCAATTAATGTTAATAAGGCGGGTATCCTCATTTGTGTATTAGTAATATATAAAAGAATATCATCAGCATATAATGAAATTTTATTCTTTGAGTCCTTAGTATTATATCCGTGAATATTCGGATGATTTCTAATCTTTTCAGCCAGCGGTTCTATCATAAGGGCAAATAGCAATGGTGATAAGGCACAACCCTGCCTATTACCCCTTGATAAATAAAATTTTGGAGATAACATATTATTAGTTAATATTCTTGCCGTAGGTTTATCATAAAGTAGTTTAACCCATCTAATAAAATTCTCTCCTGTGTTAAATTTTTGGAGTACCTTATATAAATACTGCCATTCTACCTGATCAAATGCCTTCTCTGCATCCAGCGTAACAACTGAAATATCTTCAATGTCCTCTTTGTGAGAGTACATTATATTGAAAAGCCTTCTCAAATTATTAAATGATTGTCTTTTGGGTATAAATCCCATTTGATCCGGGTTTACCAATTTGTTAATATAATTATTCAGTCTTCTAGCTAGAATCTTTGCTAACATTTTCTGATCGTATTTAGAAGTGATATAGCTCTGTAAGAACCCGGTTCCTCTAAATCTTTATCTTTTTTTGGTATAAGCGTTATTGTTGATTCTGCTAAAGTTTCTGGTAGTTTATTTTCGGTATAAGCCTGCGTGTATAAGTTGAGTAATCTTGGTACAATTGAGTCCTGAAATCGTTTATAAAATTCATTACTAAAACCATCTGGTCCTGGGGTCTTCCCATTTTTCAGTGAGTTTATTATTTGTTTTATTTCTTCACTAGTAATCCGTGCTAATTCCTCTTGTTCTAAACTATCCAATTTAGGGAGATTGCAATTATCTAAAAAATTTGTAATTTTACTATCATCTGTATTTATTTTAGTGTATAAATTATGATAAAATTGGGCAAACCTTTTATTAATATCCTTTGGTAGTGTTAGAAGCTCACCCTTATCAGATTTAATTTTAGTGATAGTATTTTCCTTTTCTTGTTGCTTCAGTTGCCTCGCTAGTAATTTATGTGGCTTATCCCCAAATTCGAAGTGTGCCTGTTTTGTAATTTGGAATAATCTTATTACTCTTGCCGATAATATTCTATTGAGTTTATATTTCAATAAGGTTATCTTATTATGTTTATCTATGGTTGGGTCAGTTGCATTGTCCAATTCTAGTAATTTTATTTCCTGTTCTATCCGCTGAAGTTCTCTTTTATTTTCTTTATTTTGAAAACTTTGATAAGAGATTATAGCACCGCGCATGTATGCCTTAAAGGTTTCCCATAATAGCGATATGGAAATACCCGGCGTCTCATTTATTTCGAGAGAAAAAAATTTGTTTGTTCTTTTATATACTCATAACCCTGTGGGTTATTTAATATTTGAGCATTGAATCTCCAAAAAGGTTTTATACCCGGCATTCCCTCAATTTTAAGTATAAAAGTCAGTGGTGAAAGATCAGAAATAATACTATTATGGTATGATAGTTTAGTCGTATGCCGGATTAATTTTGTATCCAATAAGAAATAGTCAATTCGTGAATAAGTTTTATGAACTGATGAGTAAAACGAATATTCCCTTCCACTTGGGTTTGCTATTCTCCAAACATCAGTTATGTTATTATATTTTTATATAAGTATTTAAAAATTCACAGGTCTTAGTTTTAATAAGGCGCTTCCCTACCTTTATTGATTTATCTAAATGTGGGTCTATAACACAATTAAAATCTCCCCCATTATTATATTTTGAAAATTATGCTCTGCAATTATATCTACTATGTTCTTAAAAAATTGGGGGTTATCAAAATTAGGCGCGTAGATATTTATCATAGTTAATGGTGTATTATAAATTTCTCCCGTGACTATAACGTATCTTCCCTCTTTATCAGATATGGACTTCTTTAATTTAAAAGGTATACCTTTCCGAATTATAATGGCCGTGCCTCTTGCTTTAGAAGTGAATGCGGAGTAATAGGTTTGACCTATCCAATTTGCCCTTAATCTGATCTGAGTTTGTTGTTTCAAATGCGTTTCTTGTAGGAAAGCAATATCTATATTTAATGATTTTAATTGTGCCAGAATTTTACCCCTCTTAATTGGCTCATTCGCACCTCTAATGTTCCAACTACAGAAAGTGAGACCTCCGGTGTTTATTCGACTATTATCTTGCATTGGCTATTATTACCAGAATATATGATTCATGTGATGCAGCCAAGTACCTCGAAATCCCGAGTCCAGGGTTGTCCTTCATAATTTCTGCACTAGTTTTACATCTCCTGGCATTATTAAACATAATTAAGGGAAAGAGAAAAACATAAAATGAAGTGTTCATAAAAATTGTTAAATCATACAACACATAATAGTGAATAAACAAAACAAGTGAGTGTAAGTTATCAAAAAAGCGATATCTTACAAAAAAAAGCCACCTATGGTAGCTAGGATTAATTTTAAATTGACCTCCGTCGATGGAATTATGCACTGGGCTTTAGCGTTAGTCGGTTCCCTCCAGTTATAACCAAAATTATCATGTCAGGTCGGTTAATAGCTAAAAAGTTTAAAATAAAATAGAAGAAAAGCTAGAAGATTTGAAATAAAATAAAAGTTATTATGGGTTAAAGTACCTCGTCATTAATCACACTTTCCATTAACCTGTATGTTAGTTAATTCATAATTAGTATTTAGAATATATGTCTAACCTCCCCCATCCTTCCCACTATATAGTTAGTCATGTTAGTATAGTACATTAAACCTTTAGTGTTAATTAAGTTTATTGCGTATATATAGTTAATTAGTTAGTTAGTTATATGCTGTATATGTAAATAATAGATCATATAGTACTGATCATACTAAACATACTTTTAACACACTAAAAAATAACAAAAGGGTGAAATGACGGACAGACTGCTGGCGAGGCTGCCGCAAGCAGCTCCACCCGAAGTTTGGAATGGACATGGGTGCTTACCTGACCGGTGTAACTTTATGACTCAATGATTCTAAAGTCCGTCACTGGAAATATTATACACATTTTTCCAAAGTGAATTAAATCAAGATTTCCTGACAATCCCATTAGGCTACGCCAGAGCATGGCTACAACAAGTGTCAACGAGTGTAAATGATAAAGGCCTGAAATATTATGTCACATACGTCACAACAAGGACATGGAGGACCAATTGAATAACTACTTTGGTTCCGTCTTCACCAAGGAAGACATAAATAATCTGCTGAAAATGGCAGGGGACTGCAGGTCAAATGAGATGGAGGAACTGAGTGAAATCCAGGTTAGCCAGGAAGTGGTGTTAGGTAAATTGAATGGATTAAAGGCCGATAAATCCCCAGGGCCAGATAGGCTGCAAGGTGGGGGGCAGTGTTAGCTGTGAGGAGGATGCTAGGAGGCTGCAAGGTGACTTGGATAGGCTGGGTGAGTGGGAAAATGCATGGCAGATGCAGTATAATGTGGATAAATGTGAGGTTATCCACTTTGGTGGCAAAAACAGGAAAGCTGACTATTATCTAAATGGTGACCGATTACGAAAAGGGGAGATGCAACGAGACCTGGGTATCATGGTACACCAGTCATTGAAAGTAGGCATGCAGGTGCAGCAGGCAGTAAAGAAAGTGAATGATATGTTGGCGTTCATAGCAAAAGTATAGGAGCAGGGAGGTTCTGCTGCAGTTGTACAGGGTCTTGGTGAGACCACACCTGGAGTATTGCGTACAGTTTTGGTCTCCAAATCTGAGGAAGGACATTATTGCCATAGAGGGAGGAGATTGAGGGGGGATCTTATAGAAACTTACAAAATTCTTAAGGGGTTGGACAGGCTAGGTGCAGGAAGATTGTTCCCGATGTTGGGGAAGTCCAGGACAAGGGGTCACAGCTTAAGGATAGAGGGGAAATCCTTTAGAACCGAGATGAGAAAAACATTTTTCACGCAGAGAGTGGTGAATCTCTGGAACTCTCTGCCACAGAAGGTAGTTGAGGCCAGTTCATTGGCTATATTTAAGGGGGAGTTAGATGTGGCCCTTGTGGCTAGAGGGATCAGGGGGTATGGAGAGAAGGCAGTTACGGGATACTGAGTTGGCTGATCAGCCATGATCATATTGAATGGCGGTGCAGGCTTGAAAGGCCGAATAGCCTACTCTTGCACCTATTTTCTATGTTTCTATGTTTCTATGTTTCTATCTGTGATAAAGCTTGAATCCATCAAAATATTGTATCACTAATAGAGTCTGAAGAAGGGTCTCGACCCGAAATGTCACCAATTCCTTCTATCCAGAGACGCTGTCTGTCCCGCTGAGTTACTCCAGCTTTTTGTGTCTATCCTCGGTGTAAACCAGCATCTGCAGTTCCTTCCTACATAAGCTATCACTAATGGCTCTTATGAAAGCACAATAATAGAATTATCCATTTGTTTTCCGTCTACATCATACTGTTGCCAAAACTAAAACAGAACGTACATGCTTTATGTCTCGGTGAGAAGAAATATAATTGAATTTGGTTTTGCATCAAATGTCCTTTGAAATCTTACAATCGGTGAAATAGTTCTGTCCGTCACGACTAAAAAAGATTAGATAATAAAGTGTGAGTCCGTTCCAGGCAAGTGCAAATTCCAGGAATTCACATGGAATGCATTCGGTCAAAAGGACCATTTCACCGATTCACAGGATTCAGGGGAAATTTCCAGAAGCAACATAAATCAGTTGGAGATTCACCAACAGTTTATGATGAAAAACATCTGCTCTTTCTTTGCCAATGTCTCCTGAAAATTCAAGGCTTTGACATATTTGGAATTTAATCTCGATCATCTAAGGTTAACCTGAAAACAATGAGAATAGGAGCACAAATAGGCCATTCACCCCTTTGGAGATGCTCCACCTTTTAACGCAATCATAGAACGCATAACACATGAACGTTCCCTTCATTCCACAATGTCCATGCCAAACATGATGTCAAGTTCATCACTGCTGCCTGCATGTGATCCATACCCCTCCATTTCCTGCATATCCATGTGCCTATCAAAAAAAATTTAAATGCCACTATCATATCTGCTTCCACCACCATCCCTGGCCAATGCGTTCCAGGCACCCACCATTATCTGTGTACAAAACTTGCCCTCAGATTCCAATCAAATTTCCCCATCTCTGACAAACCTATGCCGTCTAGCCTTTGATATTTCCATTCAAGTATAAAGGTTCCAACTCTCTACCCTATCTATGCCTCTGACATACTTCTATTAGATCTCCCCTCAATCTCTGATGCTCCAGAGAAAACAATCTAAATTTGTCCAACCTCTCATAGGCAAAACCATCTAATCCAGGCAGCATTCTGGTAAGCCTCTTCTGCAACCTCTCCAAGGCTTCCACATCCTTCCTCTAATGGGGAGGCCAGAACTGCACACTATACTCCAAATACGACCCGACCAAAGTCTTATAAAACTACAATGACTTCCTGACTCTTACTCTCAAGGCCCCGACTGATGTAGGCAAGCATAACATACATCATCTTTGTCACTCTATCAACTTGTGTTGCTAATCATCCAAATCAATATCTTATTCCAGCTCTCTCCCCATAAGCCTTGATGATTTTAGCCATTGGAACATAATATAATTTTTTTTACCCCACTGCTATAAAGGCACTAAATGTAGCCGCCAAGGAACGCAGGGGCGATACATACATACATGAAATCGACAGAAGGATGTAGGGCTGGGTGTTTATGCGTGCTATTTTTATGATATTTATTTTAGTTGTTTATCTTTTTTAATATTTTACTTTGTATGTATCGTTAGCTTTTAGAAATGTTTGAATGGTGCACTGACTGGCTGACATTTTACAATTTTGTTATACATGGTTCATGTTACAATGACAATAAAGAAACTATTCTATTCTATTCTATTCTATTCTATTCTATTCTATTCTATAATTCTTTCTTGAATATATTTAATGATATGGCCTCAATTATTTTCCCTGGTAGAGAATTCCACAGCCAAACCATGTTTTGGGTGGTGAAATTCCTCCTCATCTCTTTCCCAAATGGCTTACCCATATCCTAGCCAGGGGTAAGCAGGACAAGGAAACCTGGATTAGTTTAGTTTAGAGATACAGCGCAGAAACAGGCCCTTCGGCCCACTGACTGGATGCCAACCAGCAATCCCCGTACACTAGCACTATCCTACACACTAAGGACAATTTAGAATTTTTACCAAAGCCAATTAACCTACAAACCTGTTGTCTTAGGAATGTGGGAGAAAACCCACATGGTCACAGGGAGAACATACATAGTCGACATAGACAGGATCTTACAGACAGCACTTGGATTGAACCCGGTTCTCTGGCGCTGTGAGGCAGCAACTGTACCACTGCACCATCATTCAGCCCCTCATGTTGATGGATATTAAGGGATGTATAACGAGAAAAGAGGAAATATATAATATAGTTGTGATGGGGAGTATAAAAAGTTTATGGAGCAGCTTAAAAAGGAATTTAGGAAGGCTAAGAGGGATATGTACCTTGGTGCAGGAAATTGCAGGTTAACTTGCCCAGTTAGACAACTTGGTCAGCATGGACAGTTGTGCTAATGGCCTCTTTCCATGTTGTTTCACTCCATGAATCTATCTTACAGTTGTGGCCCCTGGTTCTGGACTTCCCCACCATTGGGAATACTCTTCCAAATTTAGTCATTCCAGTCCCACAAGTATTTTGAGTTTCAAACAGGTCTTCTCTCTCTTCTAGACTGTGGGGAGCACAAGCCCACTGATTCCATTCTCTCTTCCTATAGTCAATCTTGCCATGTCAGGAACCATGTTATTGCACTCTGCCTGTAGCAAGGACCTCATTCCTCAGATAAGACTAAAACAACATGCAGTTCACTCGGTACTGTGCAATTACATTGGCATACCCTTGTTCCTGATGGTCTACAAGATGGCACCCAAGTCAGGCGACTCTCAGCAAGCTGGTTCCAGAAATGGATCAGCAATCACACATTACAATCGCTCCACTCTTATAAATCTCTACGCCAATAACATTTCTTACTTTAACTGCGTTATTCTTAATAAACATTATTCCCTTTATTATGTGTCTGTACACTGTGGACGGCCCGATTGTAATCATGTATTGCATTCCGCTGACTGGTTAGCACACAATGAAAAGCTTTTCACTGTACCTCAGTACACGTGACAATAAACTAAACTAAAACTTAGTTTCTATAGGATGTGACTGAAGCATGCTATTCCCATGCTTTAAAAATAGTACTTGAATCACGCTCTTTTCAACAAATATTACATATCTAAAGTACATTTTAACAGCTTTGAACTTGAAGGGTACAAGATGACACTTGAAACGCAGTGACTCGTGTTCTCAGTGTAATCTACTATATTTTCAGTCTTGTACTTAAGTATGATTATGCCTATGCATAGTAAGATTTTTACTGAACTGTGTGAAAAAAATGAAATTTCACTGTAACTAGGTACACGTAACAATATAGTACCGTTGAATAAAGTACATTGAATTGAATATGTTGGAAGGAACTGCAGATGCTGGTTTATACCAAAAATAGACATGAATTGCTGGAATAACTTCACAGGTCAGGCAGCATCTTTGGAGAAAAGGAATTGGTGACGTTTCGGGTCGGAACCCTTCTTTAGACTGAAAGTAGAGGTGCGGGCGGTGGTGGTGGTGGGGGGGGATTACACTGAAAGGCCAGAACAAATCAGGGCCAGCAACAATGACCCCAGGAAGCATGAAGTCCATAATGGCGTGTTGTTGGCTGGTGAAGGTGAGCTAACGGCAGGAATACAAGGATGCGAACAGTGGAACTCGTAGGACAACAAGAGTGGGGGAGGGGGTGGATAGAGGGGAGGGTAGAAAATTTGCAGCTGTTGTGTTTGAATTGAATTGAATATACTTTAATGACATCCAGTCTAGTTGCATCTCACCTTTCTTAATCTGTTGCCCCTCAGTTAATAATTTGCCTTGTTGTTCTGGCCATGAAAGGGGATAAACACACAATTGTCCGCATTGTATTGCATCTCTCCACTCCCCCAGCTTGTCTAAATCACACTGCAGCCTCTCTACATCCTCTTCACAGCTCCCACTCCCACCCAGCTTCATGATATCTGCAACTTGAAGATATGATTAAACCATTAATAGCTATTACATTCAGATGGGGTCCACGTAATTAATGCTGTGATACCCTTATAGTTCATACTGCTGCTTGGAAAAACACAACTTTATTCCTATACTTCTTCCTCTGTCTAGTAAGTCAATATAATATCATGTGCTTTAACCTTGGACAACAACTTCCAATGTGGGACATTATCAAAAATCTTCGATAAATGTATATTCATTGGTTCTTCCTCATCCACTATGTTATATCCTCAACACATAGTGGGCACCACAGTGGCGCTGTGGTAGAGCTGCTGCCTTACAGTGTCAGAGACCCGGGTTTGATTCTGATCTCGGGTGCTGTCCATGTGGAGCTTGCATGTTCTCCATGTGACTGTGTGGGTTTCCTCAGGGTGCTCCGGTTTCCTTCCACAACCCAAAGATGTGTGGGTTTATAGACTAATTGACCTCTAAATTGCTACTAAAGTGTAAGGAGTGGATGTGAAATTGGGGCAACATAAAGCTAGTGTGCGGCTTTGGAAGTGGGGGGAAACCACAGAAAGGAACGTGCAAACTGTCTGCACACAGCACCCATGATCAGGCACAAAGTCAGGTCTCTGGTGCTGCAAGGCAACAACTCTATTGGTGTACCACTGTGCCGTCCTTCTTCTAGAATGGATCCTCTTCTGGGACCAAAATGCAAAGAGTACCATTTTGCTGAGTTCATCTTCATCAATTTCCTGAGATCACCATTGACCATAAATTCAATTGTCCCGTCTCAGAAGCATCCTTCATAGCAAAAGGATTTGAGTATAGGAGCAGGGAGGTTCTACTGCAGTTGTACAGGGTCTTGGTGAGACCACACCTGGAGTATTGCGTACAGTTTTGGTCTCCTAATCTGAGGAAAGACATTCTTGCCATAGAGGGAGTACAGAGAAGGTTCACCAGATTGATTCCTGGGATGTCAGGACTTTCATATGAAGAAAGACTGGGTAGACTCGGCTTGTACTCGCTAGAATTTAGAAGATTGAAGGGGGATCTTATAGAAACTTACAAAATTCTTAAGGGGTTGGACAGGCTAGATGCAGGAAGATTGTTCCTGATGTTGGGGAAGTCCAGAAAAAGGGGTCACAGTTTAAGGATAAAGGGGAAGTCTTTTAGGACCGAGATGAGAAAAACATTTTTCACACAGAGAGTGGTGAATCTGTGGAATTCTCTGCCACAGAAGGTAGTTGAGGCCAGTTCATTGGCTATATTTAAGAGGGAGTTAGATGTGGCCCTTGTGGCTAAAGGGATCAGGGGGTATGGAGAGAAGGCAGGTACAGGATACTGAGTTGGATGATCAGCCATGATCATATTGAATGGCGGTGCAGGCTCGAAGTGCCGAATGGCCTACTCCTGCACCTATTTTCTATGTTTCTATGTTTCTAGAAGAACCGTATTTAGAAAAGCAAGTCCGAGGCAGAGTGTTTTGTTGTGTGTGACTTTCCACCATCACTTAGTCACGTGTCAGATGCAAGATATAATACACTCCAACTGGTTGAGCTCCTGTCTCACAGCGCCAGAGACCCGGGTTCGATCCTGACCGCGGGTGCTGTCTGTGTGGAGATTTGTTGTGCTGGTTTCGTAAGAAAGATTGCCAACTCATTATGTGAACCAATTTTCCATCTGCCTTTGTTTCAGATGTAATGAGAAAAATCTATTACATCTAAACAAGAAGAAAAAAAATCACAGTTAAGGGCATAGTTACTGTGTATGAATTGCAAAAATCTGTAATTTGTTTGTTGCAAATTAGAACTAGAATTCAGTTTCCATAGTCAGCATGGACAAACTGGGCCACAGGGGCCTGTTTCCAGACTGTATGACTATAACTTTATTTGCTTTACTTCGAGGGTTGTAACTTTGCTGCCCCAGAAGACCAATGAAGTTCAAGTCTAAAAGAGTCATTCCTGATCTTACTCCTCAGTACCATTCCCTCATATCCCCTGATTCCCTTAATAACTAAGGGAATCAAAGAAAATGGGGATTGACACAAATGCTGGAATAACTCAGTGGGTCACACAGCATATCTGGAGAAAAGGAGTCCTCCACTCTCAGAGTGAAGCCACACACAAATTGAAGGAACAGCACCTCAAAGTCCTTGCATTCCCTCTCTCTCTGCCCCTCCTCCACCCTAGTCATCCTGGTAGTTCCACTGTTAGCATCAATATATCCCTTTGTTATCTCCTCTTCCACAGGCAACAATGGACCATTGTGGGCTCCACCTTTCATTGGTCATCATTGATTTGTTCCGAACCTTTTCATACTTCTAATTCAAATCCCCCTGACTCAGTCTGAAGAAGGGTCTCGATCTAAAACGTCTATTTATTTTTCTCGAGAAATGCTGCCTGACCCGCTGAGTTACTTCACCATTTTGTGTCAATCTTCGGTGTAAACCAGCATCCACAGTTCCTTCCTACACAAGGGAAATGAGGATTGGGTGGGAAGGAAGCCTTGAAGTACACCAGTGGCTGAACGTCCAAAAAGTTGAGAAGGGAAAGGCATACTCTTATGTTCTTCCAAGAGAGTCACGAGGCGCTTAATATGCACTGGCACTGGAACAGTGACATTCTTACTTGCTGCCGCTTTACACGCACATTGAATGCAACAACACAATAAATTAAATTGCAATAAATTATCAGTTATTCTCGGTAAACCAGACCATGATAGCGCAAGCCAAAGTACATGGTGCACCTTACTGCCATGTCTCTGGTAGTTCAATGCTGAGGTATGCTTGTGGTAAGGGTAGTGCATGGTGGTTCAAGAACCTTGAGGTCACAGATCTCAGGCTCCTGTACCTTCTTCCTGATGGTAGTAGCGAGATGAGAGGGTGGCCCACAGTGATGTGGGCCTTTGATGATATTAGCTGCTTGCTTGAGGCAACCGTCCTAGTAGATCCCTTCAATGGAGGGGAGTTTCAATACCCATGATAGATCTAGCAATATCCATCACTTTCTGCAGCCTCCTTCATTCTTGAACGTTCCAATTATCGAACCAGGCCGTGATGCAACAAGTCAGTGTGCTTCTCAGCATACCCACGTAGAAGATCGATAGACCATTTCGTGACATGTTGAATCTTCCCTAGCTTCTGAGGAAGTAGAGGCAATGGTGTGCTTTCTTTGTAATAGTATTAGGATCCAGGATGATCACCAGAGATATGCAAACCCAATGACTTTAACCCAGTCTCTCCACTCCCCACCAATGATAATAGATGCATGCATGATCCCTCGGTTTTACCCTCCTGAAGTTAACAATCAACTCCATGGTCTTGCTAACATTGAGAACAAGATTGTTGTTCTTGCACCACTCAACCACTGCCGTGTATTTATTTCATGAGAGGTGAAAAATATAATTGATTTTCCTTACTGCTATTACTGCTTACGACAGGGTAACTTGGCAACGATGTATTGGCTTATTCTAGCTGTCTGTTGTCCCTGCTGCAAAGGAGGCTGAGAGGTGATGTGATGGTGACATGATGGAACTGTATAAAACGATGAGAGGCATAGATAGGATAGATAGCCAGGGTCTACCATCCGAGGTAGGGATGTCTAAAACCAGACGACATAGGTTCAAGGTGAGAGGGAGGAAGTTTAAAGAGGATCTGCGGAAAACCTTCCTCACACAAAGAGTAGTTGGATGTAGGAGGAAACCGGAGCACCAGGAGGAAACCCACACGGTCACAGGGAGAACGTGCAAACACCACATAGACAGCACCTGAGGTCAGGGTCGAACTGGGGTCTCATAGAAACATAGAAACATAGAAATTAGGTGCATGAGTAGGCCATTCAGCCCTTCGAGCCTGCACCGCCATTCAATATGATCATGGCTGATCATCCAACTCAGTATCCCGTACCTGCCTTCTCTCCATACCCTCTGATCCCCTTAGCCACATCTAACTCCCTCTTAAATATAGCCAATGAACTGGCCTCGACTACCCTCTGTGGCAGAGAGTTCCAGAGATTCACCACTCTCTGTGTGAAAAAAGTTCTTCTCATCTCGGTTTTAAAGGATTTCCCCCTTATCCTTAAGCTGTGACCCCTTGTCCTGGACTTACCCAACATCGGGAGCAATCTTCCTGCATCTAGCCTGTCCAACCCCTTAAGAATTTTATAAGTTTCTATAAGATCCCCTCTCAATCTCCTAAATTCTAGAGAGTATAAACCAAGTCTATCCAGTTTTTCTTCATAAGACAGTCCTGACATCTCAGGAATCAGTCTGGTGAACCTTCTCTGCACTCCCTCTATGGCAATAATGTCCTTCCTCAGATTTGGAGACCAAAACTGTACGCAATACTCCAGGTGTGGTCTCACCAAGACCCTGTACAACTGCAGTATAACCTCCCTGCTCCTATACTCAAATCCATTTACTATGAAAGCTAACATACCATTCGCTTTCTTCTCTGCCTGCTGCACCTGCATGCCTACTTTCAATGACTGGTGTACCATGACACCCAGGTCTCGCTGCATCTCCCCTTTTCCTAGTCGGCCACCATTTAGATAATAGTCTGCTTTCCTGTTTTTGCCACCAAAATGGATAACCTCACATTTATCCACATTATACTGCATCTGCCAACATTTGCCCACTCACCCAGCCTATCCAAGTCACCTTGCAGTCTCCTAGCATCCTCCTCACAGCTAACACTGCCCCCCCAGCTTAGTGTCATCCGCAAACTTGGAGATATTGCCTTCAATTCCCTCATCCAGATCATTAATATATATTGTAAATAGCTGGGGTCCCAGCACTGAACCTTGCCAGTACCCCACTAGTCACTGCCTGCCATTGTGAAAAGGACCCGTTTACTCCTACTCTTGGCTTCCTGTTTGCCAACCAGTTCTCTATCCACATCAATACTGAACCCCCAATACCGTGTGCTTTAAGTTTGTATACTAATCTCTTATGTGGACCTTGTCGAAAGCCTTCTGGAAGTCCAGATACACCACATCCACTGGTTCTCCCCTATCCACGCTACTAGTTACATCCTCGAAAAATTCTATAAGATTCGTCAGACATGATTTACCTTTTGTAAATCCATGCTGACTTTGTCCAATGATTTCACCACTTTCCAAATGTGCTGCTATCCCATCTTTAATAACTGACTCTAGCAGTTTCCCCACTACCGATGTTAGACTAACTGGTCTGTAATTCCCCGTTTTCTCTCTCCCTCCCTTCTTAAAAAGTGGGGTTACGTTTGCTACCCACCAAATCCTCAGGAACTACTCCAGAATCTAAAGAATTTTGAAAGATTATTACTAATGTATCCACTATTTCTGGAGCTATTTTCTTAAGTACTCTGGGATGCAGCCTATCTGGCCCTGGGGATTTATCGGCCTTTAATCCATTCAATTTACCCAACATCACTTCCCGGCTAACCTGGATTTCACTCAATTCCTCCAACTCCTTTGACCCGCGGTCCCCTGCTATTTCCGGCAGATTATTTATGTCTTCCTTAGTGAAGACGGAACCAAAGTAGTTATTCAATTGGTCCGCCATATCCTTGTTCCCCATGATCAACTCACCTGTTTCTGACTGCAAGGGACCTACATTTGTTTTAACTAATCTCTTTCTTTTCACATATCTATAAAAACTTTTGCAGTCAGTTTTTATGATCCCTGCCAGTTTTCTTTCATAATCTATTTTTCCTTTCCTAATTAAGCCCTTTGTCCTCCTCTGCCGTCCTCTGAATTTCTCCCAGTCCTCTGGTATGCTGCTTTTTCTGGCTAATTTGTACGCATCATCCTTCGCTTTGATACTATCCCTGATTTCCCTTGTTATCCACGGATGTACTACCTTCCCTGATTTATTCTTTTGCCAAACTGGGATGAACAATTTTTGTAGTTCATCCATGCAGTTTTTAAATGCCTTCCATTGCATATCCACCGTCAACCCTTTTAGAATTAATTGCCAGTCAATCTTGGCCAATTCACGTCTCATACCCTCAAAGTTACCTTTCTTTAAGTTCAGAACCATTGTTTCTGAATTAACAATGTCACTCTCCATCCTAATGAAGAACTCAACCATATTATGGCCACTCTTGCCCAAGGGGGCACGTACAACAAGACTGCTAACTAACCCTTCCTCATTACTCAATACCCAGTCTAAAATAGCCTGCTCTCTCGTTGGTTCCTCTACATGTTGATTTAGATAACTATCCCACATACATTCCAAGAAATCCTCTTCCTCAGCACCCCTGCCAATTTGATTCACCCAATCTATATGTAGATTGAAGTCACCCATTATAACGGTTTTGCCTTTGTCGCACGCATTTCTAATTTCCTGTTTGATACCATCTCCAACTTCACTACTACTGTTAGGTGGCCTGTACACAACACCCACCAGCGTTTTCTGCCCCTTAGTGTTTCGCAGCTCTACCCAAACCGATTCCACATCCTCCAAACTAATGTCCTTCCTTTCCATTGCGTTAATCTCCTCTCTAATCAGCAACGCTACCCCACCTCCTTTTCCTTTCTCTCTATCCCTCCTGAATATTGAATATCCCTGGATGTTCAGCTCCCAGCCTTGGTCACCCTGGAGCCATGTCTCCGTGATCCCAACTATATCATAGTCATTAATAGCTATCTGCACATTCAACTCATCCACCTTATTACGAATGCTCCTTGCATTGAGACACAAAGCCTTCAGGCTTGTTTTTACAACACTCTTATCCCTTATACAATTATGTTGAAAAGTGGCCCTTTTTGATTTTTGCCCTGGTTTTGTCTGCCTGCCACTTTTACTTTTCACCTTGCTACCTATTGCTTCTACCCTCATTTTACACCCCTCTGTCTCTACGCTCACACATTTAAGAAACCCTTTCCCTTTAACTCCATCCTCCACTATCCCATTCGACACCCCACCCCCCTTATTCAGTTTAAATCCACCCGTGTAGCAGTGGCAAACCTGCCTGCCAGAATGCTGGTCCCACACCTGTTAAGATGCAATCCGTCCCTTTTTTGTACAGTTCCCCCTTACCCCAAAACAGATCCCAGTGATCTAAGAATCTAAATCCCTGCCCCGTGCACCAGTTCCTCAGCCACACGTTCAGGTCCCGTATCTCCCTGTTCCTGCTCTCGCCAGCACGAGGAACTGGAAGCAAACCGGAGATAACAACCCTGGAGGTCCTGCTTTTCAGCATTTTTCCGAGCTCTCTAAAGTCACGCTGCAGAATATTCATCCCCTTCTTTCCGACATCATTTGTGCCGACATGCACTACCACTTCCGGATGTTCACCTTCGCCCTTGAGGATTTTCTGCACTCTGTCCGTGACATCCTGGATCCTGGCACCAGGAAGGCAGCACACCATCCTCGCATCCCGTCTGTTGCCGCAGAAACCCCTGTCCGTACCTCTCACAATGGAGTCTCCCACTACAATGGCGTTGCCTGCCTTAGGCCTTTTTGGTTTTGGTTCAACAGCCCTATTCGCATCACAAGCCAGTCCGCCGCCCAGTGTAAACACCTCTTCTGTCCCGACAGCTTCTAAGTGGGTGAACCTGTTCACAAGAGGTACAACACCCGGGGACGTTGGCATTCCATGCTTCCCTCCCATTCTCACTGTCTCCCACCTTCTCTCTTCCAGTACCTTAGGTGTAACAATCGTACTGTAGGACTTGTCAAGGAATGACTCCGTTTCTCGGACGAACCGGAGGTCATCCACTTGCTTCTCAAGTTTCCCAACACGGCCCTTCAGGAGCTCTACCTGGATGCACTTCTCGCATTTGTAGCAGCCAGAGGCACCAGCGGTGTCCTTGACCTCCCACATACTGCAAGCATCGCACTGAATCAGCTTGCCTGACATCTCCTTCTTTCGTCTCTACCTCTCAAGCGTATTGCGTGGTCTCCTCTCCTCAGCCTCCTCACCGAAGACTCTCGAGCCAAAGACTCACACTTTACTCACAGGGCACCCTCGAGCCAAAGACACTTTTCTCACAGGGCACTTCCCTCACAAGGCCGCTCGCTGAGAGCCGTCTTGCTTAAATTGACTGATAAATTGCCTGATTTACCAATTTACAAATCAAATTCCTCAGTTTTCAACTGTTTTCCCAGCACTGACTCACTTCTCTCCTCCCACTTGGACTAGAGCCAATCAGTCGTATCTCTTGCTAAACTCCTGCTGCTGTTGCTCCCAAATCTACAGCAGTTCTGAGTAAAGTCTGCCTGTCCTTGGCCTCTACTTTAACTGTTTTCACCCCTCTGACTCACTTCTCTCCTCCCACTTGGACTAGAGCCAATCAGTCGTATCTCTTGCTAATCACGTGCTGCTGTTGCTCCCAAAGCTACAGCAGTTCTGAGGCTCTGGCGCTGTGAGGTAGCAGCTCTGCCGCCATGCCACTGTGCCATCAAAATTACATGTAACCTTTTACAGGTGTGGGTATGCCTTACCAGAGCGTACCATCACAAACGTTCTGACTATCTTTAATCGGACTTTATCTTGCACTAAACGTTATTACCTATATCTGTGCACTGTAGACAGCTTGAGTGTAATCATGTATACTCTTTCTGCTGACTGGATGGGACGCAACAAAAAAGCATTTCACTGTACTTGGGTACACGTGACAATAAACGACACTAAACCAAAAGCACAGGTTTTAATGCCTAAGCAACAAAACAACATTGAGGTGAAGCAACTCTCGTATTCGCTGCAGTTTGAATCCCAGTGTAGAATTGCAAGATCTGCAAAATTGCCGAAATGATATGCACCTTAAAATTGCTTGGCACACATTTAAATTAAATAGTTTAATTATCGTTTAAAAATCATTTGGTGGTGCAAACCAAAGAAAAAAAATCTCGCTGAGCTGTTTAGATTATTCTCTCTACCACTGCAGAACTACTGTGAGTCGTGCTGCGTTAAGCTTCTTTGGAGACATTAACAGCCCAGCAATCATTTGTCACTCCTGATGAAACAATTTCGAGACAAATTTGCAATCCTTCTGCTGCGGTAAAAAAGCAGCTCAGATGGAGTCAGGAGAAAAAAAAAAGTGAAGCAACCCTAAATAATACACACCTGAAAGCAAAAGAAGTGATATAATGCCCCTGTCCCACTTAGGAAACCTGAACGGAAACCTCTTGGAGACTTTGCGCCCCACTCAAGGTTTCCGTGTGGTTACCGGAGTTTCCCGGAGGTTTTTGTCAGTCTCCCTAATGGTCGAAAGTGGTTTCCGCTTCTTCTATGTTCCGGTGATTATTTCAAAAAATTAAAAACTAGTCGAAGCCAGTTGCGATGCTAGTTGAAGGTGGTTGCCGGAGGTTGCAGGTAGTGGAAGGTCTTACCTTCCACTACCTGCAACCTCCGGCAACCACCTTCAACTAGCATCGCACGGAAACCTTGGGTGGGGCGCAAAGTCTCCAGAGGTTTCCATTCAGGTTTCCTAAGTGGGACAGGGGCATAAGTCTCTCAGCACAGAAGGAGGTCACATGTTCCATCAGCCCAGCATTAGATCTTTCAATTAACCCCCACACGCCATCTCCCTTCCTGCGACCCTAAATATTGCTCTTATCACATGGAACATAGAACTCTACAGCACAGGAACGGGCCCTTCGGCCCACAATGTCCATGCAGAACATGATGCCACATTAAACTGATCTAATTCTGCTTGTATATGAACCATATCCCCTCTATTCCCTGCACTTCCTCCTGAATTCCACAATCGTATCTGCCTCCACCCCAGTGGCGGGGTCCGCCCACAGTTCCAGACCCCACCACTGCGTAAAAAACTTGCCCCACTCATCTCCATTAAACATTCCTCCTCTCAACTTATAACTATGCACTCAAGTGCTGGACATTTCCACCTTGGGAAAAAGGTTCTGACTGTCTACCCTATCCAAGCCTCTCGTAAATTTTATACACTTCTACCAAGTCTCCCCTCAACCTCCGACGTTCCAGAGAAAACGATCCGAGTCTCCCGGTAGCTGAAACCCTCTATTCCAGACAGCATTCTAGGAAATCTCCGCTGCACCCTCTCCAAAGCCACCACATCATTCCCGTTATGAGGGGAAACAGAAATCCGGCAGCGGGCGGCGCTCCGAGAGCAGGGATGGACATGGCAGCTGACTAGAACAAAGTCCCAGCCACGTGTGTCGGCAGGCCTGGTGTGTCGCAGTGAAGAAGAGCCCGGACGCCCCAAAGTCTGGAGAGTTGGGGAGGGAGCTGCTCCAACTGGCCAACCCCTCATGTTCGTCGCCTTCATCATGGGCCCCCTCCTCGACTCTTGGCTCTCTCTTGCTCTCATACTATTTTACACACATCTCCTTCCGAACAACTTGCTCGCCTTGCTTTCCTGGTGGGTTGGGCTTTTTTTGGCAGTGGAAATAATCTTGGGGCAAAATTTTTTTTCAGTGGCAAGGATGCAAAAAAACTCTTTACTGCTCACAACAATGCAAGATTTCAGTACACGCTCGGTTCAATGAAAAAAAAAAAAAATCCTTGCGCTGTTTTCAGCAATCCTCCCACATCCTCACGCTGTGCAGTTCCTCAGCATTCTCCACTGGGCTCAAGCAATAAGCTGAACTGATGAGAATTTTAAAGTATTCATGAAAAACCTTGCACATTGTGGCATGAAATTTAAATGAGCATTAATAGAATGCACAGCCATAATTACTGCCGAGCAAATCCTCGAGTGCTAAACAAAAACTAATTTTAATGTATGTGAATTATAATTGTCTCGGATAAATATAACAAATTTTAATTAATCTTCCTTATTTCTCAGAAAGTAGTCAATGATTTTTCAGTTTCTATTTCAATCAAATGGGCATGTGCTTGTCATTATTTCACACTCTATATTTTTCAAATATAAGTCCACCATCAATTTTCCAGCACGCTTGGTTCCATCGCGGTCACGGTTGTGCAGCGGTAGAGTTGCTGCCTTACAGCGAATGCAGCACCGGAGACCCGGGTTCGATCCCGACTACGGGTGCTGTCTATATGGAGTTTCTGCATTCTCTCCGTGAGCTGTGTGGGTTTTCTCTGAGATCTTCTAAATGTAAATGTAAACAATTGTCCCTAGTGGGTGTAGGATAGTGATGATGTGCGGGGATCGCTGGTTGGTGCCGAAGGGCCTGTTTCCGCGCCGTTTCTCTAAAAACAAAAAAAACCTTGCCGTATTATCCATTTTGCTGGACCAACAGCGGTCACGGTCTCAGGGGGGGCTAAATACTGACCCTCAGCGGTGGCCACGGAAATCGGCTAATGGGAATCGATCTGCCGGCTATGGCCAGGCCGGAGTTCCGTAGAACCGGCCGCTATAGGCAAATTCAACACACCGATCGGCCACGGAATTCGGCTATGGGAACGGATGTGTTGGCTCCAGCCGGCCCAGAGTACCAGAGCCTCGGTCACAGGCGGCAAATTCGACCAGCCAATCGGTCGTGGAAGTCCCGATAAGACCAGGATCAGCCGCCTCACCTGGCCTAGGTGCCACATTTCAAGGGTTATTTCAAGGATGTGTGCCCACATAATTTTGTCCGGATTGAAGGAGGTGCCGGACCACCAGTTGGCAGAAAATCGGTGATGGGCTTGTTATTCCCTGTTTTCCTTCCTGATTTTCTGCTTGTGAGAAATCTACGACATAATTTGCAGTTCAATTAAGGATGCCCGGTATCTGAGATCCTTTTTTATTGACATCGAGATTGCATACTTGTTCTGAGGCCTTCTACAAAATCACACGCACCACAAATGAGAGGGGGGTACAGCGTAACAGCGGTGCAGCCGGTAGAGCTGCTGCCTCAGTGCCAGAGACCCGGATTCAATCCTGACCTTGGGTGATGTCTCTGTTTATAAGCCTATATGGGGCAGCACCGTGGCATAGCTGATAGAGCTGCTAACTCACAATGCCAGAAACATAGGTACGATCCTGACCTCGAATGCTGTCTGTGCGGCATTTGTACGTCCTCTTCTCCCTGTGACTACGCAAATTTCCTCCGGGTGCTCCGGGTTTCCTCCCAGATCCCAAAGACGTACAGTTTGTAGGTTAATTGGCTTCAGTAAAGTGTACATTTTGCCCAGTGTGTAGGATAGGCTAGTGTTAGGATGATTGCTGGTTGGTGTGGACTCTGTGCGCCAAAGTGATGGTTTCCATTATGTTTCTCTAAAGTCTAAGATCTAAAGTGCTTCCACATCCCAAAGGCATCCATGATTGTAATGTAATTGGCCTCTGGCATGTAGGGAGTGGATGCAAAATTGGGATACAGTGAACGCCTGATCAATGATCGGTGTGGACTCATTAGGCCGAAGGGGCTATTTCCATGTTGTATCTTTCAATCCATCAATCATCTGATCAATCAAGTTGCTGAATCAATCAATCTCAGTCTACAAAGGAATATTGATGAATGAACTGACATAGATCCAACTGAATGGGCAACAGTTTCAATAAAGTGTGGCCAAATCATGTACGGATCTATATTGAGGCCAGAACCTTGCAATAATAAGCACCAGCTCAGAGTTGGAGGCCCAAGGATTGATGGAATTAAGCCGCATGGCTTTTAACTGGATGCATCATGATTAGCATTCGGAGATTTAGATTCTGATCCACGGGCATGAGTTGAAATACCACCACAGCAACTGGGAAATTAAAATGTTAGGAATTACATAAATCCAGAGTTAAAAGCAATTTACAGTTTCACAACCATGAAACTACCAGGTGGTTGTAAAAATCCATTTAATTCACAGATATCCTTCAGGGGAAGGAATGTTTTATCCTCTCTGGCTAATTTACTGACTGCGAACTCTTAATGTAGACACAGGGATCATGGCCGTCTGAAGGGGGGGTACGTTGGGTGCGACCGCACCCCCCCTTTTTCCTCCCTAAGACAAAATCACCCAGCTGGGCCCACGCCACCTCCGCTGGGCCCACGCCACCCCCGCTGGGCCCACGCCACCCCTGCTGGGCCCACGCCACCCCTGCTGGGCCCACGCCACCCCTGCTGGGCCCACGCCACCCCCGCTGGGCCCACGCCACCCCCGCTGGGCCCACGCCATCTCCGCTGACCCTCGCTTTGTCCACGCCACCCTCACTGACCCCCGCTGGGCCTACGCACCCCTTGCTGGGCCCACGCCACCCATACTGACCTCTGCTTTGCCCCCGCCACCCCCGCTGGGCTCACGCCACCTTCATCCCCCCTGCCCGCTGGGCCCCCACCTTCATCTTCGCCCCCCCCCCGCAAGAAAGAGGGGGGGATGTGAGGGGGGGATGTGAGGGGGGGAGGGGGAGAGAGAGAGAGGGGAAGGGAGGGGAGTATGAGAGGGGGGAGGGGAGAGGGAAAGGGGGATTATCTTTAGTGAGATTGCAAAATTAAGGTAGGTTTCAGAGCTATTATATTTTCTCCTCCATATAAATAATATTAAACAATATCAAATAATATCAAACAATCGTAACTGCTTTCTTTTCCTTGATAACTATACTGAAAAATATGAATTCCATAGTTTGTGACATAAATACACATTTTATTGGGATCATTATATACAGATGTAACATTTCAATTTCGAGATCGGGGGTGGGGGGGGGGGGGGGGGGGGGGGTGGGGGAAAATATGCGTCAAGCCGATAGCCTAATCATTAAAGAGTTAAAAGATAGCTTAATCGATAAAGAGCTGAGAAGAGGAATCAGAGTTGCCAAGCAAAGGTACTCTGAGAAGTTGAGGAGCAAGTTCTCAGCTAATGACTCTTCTTCAGTTTGGAAGGGCATGCAAGAAATCACCAGCTATAAGAGGAAAGCCCCCTGCTCTTTGGACAATCATCAGCTGACGAACTACCTGAATGAGTCTTACTGCAGGTTTGAAAATCAGAACGTAACCCTGAAATCCCCTCCCCAACAAACACAGCCAGACCGCAGTCTGCAAAGAATGGACCCTGCACCCTCTCCTTCCCATTCACCACTTCACACCTACTTAAGGCAAGACTCCAGTATGAAAAGAGTGGACACTTTCCCACCCCACCCAACACTTCACATCTACTCACAGCCTGACCTCAGTCTGCCAAGACTGGGGCCCTTCTACACCCATCCCACTCCAATCACCACTTCACACCCAATTACTCATTTTTAACCAGTCCCTGCCTGCTTTAAAGTCTCCACTATTGCCCCTGTACCCAAAAAGGTAAGGATTACTGGTCTTAATGACTACAGGCCTGTTGCACTGGCCTCTGTAGTCATGAAGACAGTTGCTGGCCAAGCTGAAAAATATCACAATCCCTCTGCTGGACCCTCTGCATTTTGTATATTGGGCCAATAGATCTGCGGATGATGCAGTCAATCTGGGCCTGCACTTCATCCTCCAGCACCTAGACCGCCAGGGGACCTATGCGAGGATTTTGTTTTATTGATTTTAGCTCTGCATTCAACACCATTGTGCCAGAGCTACTACGCTCCAAACTTTCTGAGTTGACTGTGCCTGAACCCCTCTGTCGGTGGATCACCAGCTTTCTGATAGACAGGGAGCAGCATGTGAGGCGGGAAAGCATATCTCAGACCCGCAAGCGCTCAGCATAGGAGCACCGCAAGATGCGTACTCTCTCCTTTCCTCTACTTCCACACTAATGACTGCACCTCCACAGACACCTCTGTCAAGCTTCTCAAATTTGTGGATGACACAACCCTGATTGAACTGATCCATGATGGGATCTCTGTACTCTTTTCAGTTTGACATCTTTCCTATAACATGGTGCCCAGAACTGAATACAATATTCTAAATGCGGTCTCACCAAAGTCTTATACAACTGCGACATGACCTCCCAACTTCTATACGCAATGCTCTGACTGATGAAGGCCAAAGTGCCAAAATACGTTTTGACCACATAATATACCTGCGACACGACCTTCAAGGAACCATGCAACCATCAACCATTCCTCTGCCCACCCGGCTAATTGATCCAGATCCTGCTGCAATCTTTCACAACCATCTTCACTATCTGCAAAACCACTCACTTCTGTATCATCAGCAAACTTGCTAATCTTGCCCTGTTCTGTGACGTTTCACAGAGTGCTGGAGTAACTCAGTGGGCCAGGCTGAGTATAGAAGTTGGGAGGTCATGTTGCAGTTGCATAAGAAGTTGGTGAGGCCGCATTCAGAGTATTGTATTCAGTTCTGGGCACCATGCTATAGGAAATATGTCATCAAACTGGAAAGGGTACAGTGAAGATTTATGAGGATGTTGCCAGGACTAGAGGGCCAGAGCTATAGGGAGGTGTTGAGTAGGCTGGGACTCTATTTCATGGAGCACAGGAGGATGAGGGATGATCTAATAGAGGTGTATAAAATCATGATTTGAATAGATATGGTTGAGTCTTTTGCCCAGAGTAAGTGAATCGAGGAGCAGAGGACATAAGTTTAAGGTGAAGGGCAAAAGATTTAATAGGAATCTGTGGGGCATGTTTTTCACACAAAGGGTGGTAGGTGTATGGAACAAGCTGCCAGAGGAGGTAGTTGAGGCAGGGGCTATCGCAACATTTAAGAAATAGTTAGACAGGTACATGGATAGGACAGGTTCGGAGGGATATGGATCAAACGTGGGCAGGTGGGACTAGTGCAGATGGGGCATGCTGGGCCGAAGGACCTATTTCCACACTGTATCACTCTATGACTCTATCTTTCCCTCTCAAACCCATTCTCCTACCTTCTCCCCATTACCTCTGACACCCGTATCAATCAAGAATCTATCAATCTCCTCCTGGAAAATGTCCATTGACTTGACCTCCACAGTTGTCTGTGGCAATGAATTCCACAGTTCACCACCCTCTGACTTAAGAAATTCCTGCTCATCTCCTTCGTAAAGGAATGTCTTTTAATTCTGAGGCTGTGGCCACTAATCCTAGACTCTCCCACTAGTGGAAACATCCTCTCCAAATCCACTCCATCCAGGTTTTTACCAGGCTGGGACAGACGGCAACAGCTTCACACCGTGTCCCAAAGCTTGTGTCCTGTCCTGCATCACCCAAGGCAGCAGAGATGTTATAGGAGACGGCAAGCACCGTAACAAAGTAGCTCACGATGGTTTGGGTAACATTCAGGAATGTCTATGCATGTCACATCATGAATATTACTGAAGAACGGTCTTGACCTGAAATATAATCTATACCATTTCTCCAGAGATGCTGCCTGACCCACTGAGTTACTCCAGCACTCTGTGACATGTCACCTATCCATGTTCTCCAGAGATGCTGCCTGACTCGCTGAGTTACTCCAGCACTCTGTGACATGTCACCTATCCATGTTCTCCAGAGATGCTGCCTGACCCACTGAGTTACTCCAGCACTTTGTGACTATTTTCCCTTCACCCATCTGCCCATGCCCGCTCTCCCCCCTCCTTTCCTATGTTCCTTTCCACCCACTCTCCCCACTCCTTTCCTATGTTCCTTTCCATAAACCTCTCTCTGCCTTTACATTTCACTCCTCTTTCAAACCTGTTCTACTTATCTACATGCATTTTCATCTTCACTTTTTAGTCATAGAATGATGCAGTGTGGAAACAGGCCCTTCAGCCCAACTTGCCCACACCGACCGACATGCCCCATCTAAACTAGTCCCACTCACACGCGTCTGGCCCGTATTGATCTAAATCTGTCCTATCCATGTACGTGTCCAAATGCCTCTTAAACAGAAGGATAGTCCCAGCCTTAACTACCTCCTCTGGCAGCTCGTTACATACACCCAGCACCCTTTGTGTGAAAAAGCTACCTCTCAGGTTCCTGTTCATTTCTGAAATATTGGTCATAAATTTGGTGCAAAAATGCTCCAGAATAAGGCTCAGAATGCATCAGAGAGCATCTAAAAACCCTGGCATCGAGGGACTTCACGCTTCGCGCATGTGATGTGCGCAGCGCGCACATTATTTCACCTTAAGTTTTTTGTAATCCTGTCATGCCACCCCCCTTTTTGAAAAGCTTCATACGGGCCTGGGGATCATGACAGAAGCCTCTCGTGGCTTCCCCCGGAAAGGACGACACTCAGTGACGCGTCAGACGACCAATTCTGTCAACATGTTGGACGATGATGGAGCTATGCATCGTCTGACACACAAGCGAACGAATGTAGACACAAGGAACTGCAGATGCTGGTTTTCAAAAAAAGCCGCAAAGTGCTGGAGTAACTCAGTGAGTCAAGCAGCATCTCTGGAGAGCATGGATAGGTGACATTTCAGGTCGGGACCTTTCATCAGACTGATTGTGGTGCAGGGGGTGGGATGTAGAAACTGGAAGAGAGGTAGGGGCAGGACAAAGCCTGGCAAGTGATAGGTGGATGCAATTGAAAGGCGTTTTTGATGGGCGGATGGGTGGACAAAGGCCAGAGATGAAAAGAATAGGCGTAAGATAAGGACACAGAAGAGGTGCAACTTATGAAGGCAGAGGAAAGAAGAGAGGTGGAAGGGAATGTGCGGGTGAGGGGAGGGAGGGGAAGGGAAGAAATGGGTGTGAATGCAGGAGGGGAGGACAGTAGGACGATTATTTGTAGGTTAGTTAAATAAAATTGGAAAATTCAATGTTCATACTGTTCGGTTTTAGTTTAGTTTAGAGGTACAGTGCGGAAACAGTCCCTTCAGCCCATCGGGTCCGCGCCGACCAGCGATACCCACATATTAACACTATCCTACACCCACTAGGGACAATGTTTACATTTACCAAGCCAATTAACCTACAAACCTGTACGTCTTTGTAAGCTACCCAAGTGGAATATGAGGTGCTGTTCCTCCAGTTTCCATCTGGCAATGGAGGAGGACAGAAAGGTCGGTGTGGGTTGGGATGGGGAGTTAGAATGGTTAGCAACCGGGAGATTTTAGTTTAGTTTAGTTTAGTTTACGTCATATGCACCGGTACAGCGAAAAGGTTTTTTTTGTTGTGTGCTATCCAGTCGCAAAAAGACTATACATGATTACACACACATTAATATCAATATATCAATGTGTTATATATTAATATATATTATATAATACACATATATATATTTTACACACACACACACATATATATACACACACATATGCATACACACACACATACACACACTTATGCACTCACATACACATATATACACACACACACATACACATAGACACACACACACAAACATACGCACACACACACACATATATACACGCATCTACATACACATATATACACACATATACACACACACACACACACACACATATATATACACACACAAATACACATATATATATATTTACACATACACACATATATACACACACACACATACACTTATACACACACATACACACACATCTATATACATACACACACATATACACAGTCACACACAGAAATATACACACATACACACACATATATATACACACAAACATATATACACATACACACACAAATACACAAACATATATATATATATATATTTAGCCTATTTCATACGTCTGTTTGACAATGTTATTTTGTATCATACTGTGCCACAAAACATGGTTTTCCTTGCCAGCTGATCTAAAGGGATATAATCCTAAAATTGAGACTTTCAACACGACTGCACTATTTTTGAAACTACTACAGCAGCACAAACAGTTTCCATATCAATGAGCAATGTCTTGAAAATAATAATCAATAACGGGCCTTTGCCAGTAGCATACTGTTCTTCGTCAACGTGATCATAAATAATTGGGCTATAACTGTGCTGTGCATTTTCTCACACAGCCTGTTACTGCCAATATAAAATGATTCAGTTGTTTGAGATGCTGATGCAGGTTGTTTATCTTTTGAACTAGCATAGGGAAAGGTGAAAATGTCACCTCATTACAATTTGCGGCAAAGGATTTGAATAAATCTGTTCTCACTTATCAAAACTATATATCTGATTTGTCCAAGTTCAATAACGTTTGGGTACCAAAACAGGACAAAAATGCTCTCCTCTCAACAAAGCATGATTGCCATACATGGCAACACAGGAGTACGCAGAAAGAACAAAAAATCAAGCTTGCATGGAATGTTTTTAATCTCTTGACCTCCCCACTCCTTCAAATCCTTTACTGTTGGGATCACTGCGTGGCTGCCAAGGCCAGCGTTTATTAGTCAGAGACGTGTATAGCACAGAAGCAGGCCCTTCGTCCCAAAGTGTCTTTGACAACCATCAAGCCTCTTTATACTAGTCTCATCTGCCGACATTAATTCCATGTCCCTCTGTGACTTCATCATTCAAGTACATGCCCAGATGCCCTTTGTTTCAGTTGTTTAGCTTAGTTTAGTGATACAGTGTGGAGACAGGCTCTTCAGCCCACCGAATTCACACTGACCATCGATAACCCGCACCTTAGTTCTATCTTACACACAAGGGGCAATTTTTACAGAAGCCAATTAATCTATAAACCTGCACTTCTTTGGAAAATGGAAGGAATCAGGAGCACCCGGGGAAAACCCACGTGGGCAAAGGGAGAACTCTATGCCAACACTGGGCCAAGCTGGCATACAGAGCTAGAATTACAACTCTTGCTCTGATCGGATTTTCACTGGATTTAAATAGACTGACAAGTGTTATTCAGCTGTTGCTCTCTCTCACTTCCAAAAATGGGAAGGCCTGCAATGAGATGCCATCGATTAATTGCACCCATTGAAAATTCACAAACTGCAAATCATTTGTCTTTCCCCCGAATGATGGTGCATTAATCAAAAGCTGCAGGGCTCCAACAGCTCCATGTTATTGGTTTATCTTACCCATGCTTGTAATGCAAAAGAAAACAATATCAATCAGAGGAATGTGCCTATAGTTACCAATAAATTAGACAGTGACGCCCCAAGATATGATTCCTCTGCTCTGACTCGATTTGCTGATCTAAGGCATTTTGGAGTCAATTACAAACAGTAAATTGTTATTTGCCTTAATCATTAAAATGGCATTGTTCAATTTGCAAATATCATGTTGTGAGCTTAGTTTAGTTTATTTAACAGCACCATGTCCCCGCCAATCATCAGGCATCCACTCACTCAATTTTAGTGTTTGCTTTCGAGATACAGCATGGAAACAGACCCTTCGGCCCACACCAACCAGCAATCACCCATACACTACTTTCATCCGACACACCAGGGACAATTTTCAGAAGCCAATTAACCTACAAACCTGCATGTCTTTGGAATGTGGGAGGGAACCGGAGCACCCGGAGAACACCCGTGCAGTCACAGGGAGAACTTACATACACAATACAGATAGCACCCGTAGTCAGGATCGAACCCGGGATAGCTATAGGGAGAGGTTAAGTAGGCTGGGTCTCTATTCCATGGAGCGTAGGAGGATGAGGTGAGATCTTATAGAGGTATACAAAATCATGAGAGGAATGGATTGGGTAGATGCAGTGTCTTTTACCCAGAGTAGGGGAATCGAGGACCAGAGGACATAGGTTCAAGGTGAAGGGGAAATGATTTAATAGGGATCCGAGAGGTGACTTTTTCACACAGAATGTGGTGGGTGTATGGAACAAGCTGCCAGAGGAGGGAGTTGAGGCTGGGACTATCCCATCGTTTAAGAAACAATTGGACAGGTACATGGATAGGACAGGTTTGGAGGGATATGGACCAAGCGCAGGCAAGTGGGACTAGGGTAGCTGGGACATTGTTGGCCGGTGTGGGCAAGTTGGGCCTGTTTCCACACTCTATCACCCTATGACTCTATGACTCTGGCGCTTTGAGACAGCAGCTCTACCTTGGCCCTCCTGCTGCACTACTGTGCTACAGTCAGATTAATTAGCATCTGACTCACCAAAGTAATCATCCATTTCCTGCATCACTGCCAATTAGTAGTGGCAGTGTGTAACGTGTTTAAAGCGCACTGCGGTAACTCGTCTAGTCCACTCCGTCAGTATATCCCATACTCATGACCTCTATCGTTGGAAAGGACCAGGGGATTCTAACACATGGGAACACCACTGCACGCTATTCCCATCCCCCCCCCACCCTCTTTCACCCCCACCCGACCCCCCCCTACCCCCCACCGCCCTCCCCAGTTTGGGTACCATCCAGACTAGAGGATATAAAAAAAGCATCTCATTCCTCTTAGATTCTGCAATAGTATGAGCCACAGTGGTGTACAGGAAGATCTGTTGCCTTACCGCGCCAGAGACCCAGGTTCGATCCTGACTACGGGTGCTGTCTGTACGGAGTTTGTACATTCTCCTTGTGACCGCATGAGTTTTCTCCGGGTGCTCCGGTTTCTTCCCGCACTCCAAAGGCGTACGGGTTTGTAGGTTAATTGCCTTCGGTAAAATTGTAAATTGTCCCTAGCGTTTGCAGGATAGTGCTAGTGTACCAGGCGATCGCTGGTTGGAGTGGACTCAGCGCTGTCTCTTTAAAGTCTGTTTAATCGCCAACTGAAGTGTTCTCAATCCAGATATTAACCTCCACTGCACGGTTTTCTGCCATTTTCTTCTACTATGTAAAAACTAAGAGATAAGCTAAACATTTGCCTGAAATGATAAAGGCGGCTGTCTCTGTACCAGTATAGAAATAACTGTTTTTTTGAAGAATAATCAGGAGACAGGTAGCCAAGTGGGTCATTTACGATCACAATCAGATATATCATTTATTTTCACAAATAAAGCAGCAAAATTCCAGAATGTTCTCCCTAATCCTCTGAGTCAGCTGGATATTGTAATTAAAAGCTGGGATTGAAACATAAAATACTTTGGGACGGTACAAATTCTTGGCCCACCTTGCAAGTAAATTAATTTTTGAATAGCCTATTTATCCATGCTACGCAATTTAGAAGATGATTTAATACAGTAAAATGGGGAGACAAGGAACCGCAGATACGGGAATCTTGAGCAAAACACAAAGTGCTGGAGGAAGTTGGCGGATCAGGCAGATTTGTGGAGGGAATGGACAGACAACGTTTTGGGTCTGGAAGAGTGCCAACCAGAACGCAGTAATTACTTTTAAATGCAAGTTCTTCAGCCATTTATAGATTGATTTATTTGCATTCTGCTTTCGCACCATATTTTAATGTCTTTGATTTCCCTTTTCATTCTGTTAGCTATTTAGTCGGTCTGAAGAAGGCTCCCGACCAAAATCATCTCCTATCCATGTTCTACAGAGATGCTGTCTGACCCCCTGAGTTACTCCAGCCCTTTGTGTACTAGTTTGTTTCTATGTAGGATCACCTGTCATTTTTGTGTCCTTGAGACTCTTGAAAGGCGCCCATAAATAAAATGTATTATTATTATTATTCTGCCTTTAAAAACTGATGGTTCCCCAATCTTTCCTCATACCTGCCAGCCTGGGATCAACTTTAACCTGCGTTCTGTCGGGAAATCCCATGGAATTGTTTCGGAAAAGATGGTTTGCAGCCATCCTAATTTTAACGTCTGCTGAAAACTTGCATTTGATCAGCCAAGTCCGGCTGGATCACCTTGTTGCTAACCTTTTTAACTCGCCTTCCCATTCCCACAGCAACCTTTCTGCCCTGGGCCTTCTCCATTGCCAGAGTGAGGCCACATGCAAACTGTAGGAACAGCATCTCATATTCCGCTGGGGCAGCTTACAACCCAGTGGTAGGAAGATTGAGTTCTCCACTGTTAGGTAATGAACCAACAAGAATCCTTTCCCCTCCCGCCGTCCTCTTCCACAAACACCTTTCCTCTGACTTCACACCTTACGCCTCTTCTGTCCCTGCGGTGGGTATCGGAGGTCGGATGGGACCACAGTGGGTGCCGGAGGTCTGTGAAGGAGGAGCCGCAGAGAAGAAAAAGGGTCCTGGCATGGGGGGAGGGGTGAGGGGGGGGGGGGGGGGGGTGAGGGGGGGGGGGGGTGAGAACAAAGGAGGACCATTGGGGACTAATTGGAATACTTTGTAAGTTTCTCAGCGCCCTGTAAAGAGTCATAGAGTGATAAGTCTGGGAACAGGTCCTTCAGCCCAACTTGCCCACACCGGCCAACATGTCCCAGCTACACTAGTCCCACCTGCCTGCATTTGCTCCATTTCCCTCCAAAACTGTCCTATCCATACACATGTCCAACTGTTTCTTAAATGATGGGATAGTCCCAGCCTCAACTACCTTCTCTGGCAGCTTGTTCCATACACCCACCACCCTTTGTGTGGAAACCTTAAACCTATGCCCTCTGGTCCTCGATTCCCCTACTCTGGGCAAGAGACTCTGCGCATCTACCCGATCTATTCCTTGCATGATCTTATACACCTCTATAAGATCTCCCCTCATCCTCCTGCGCTCCAAGGAATAGAGACCCAGCCTACTCAACCTCTCCCTGTAGCTCAGACCCTCTAGTCCTGCCAACATCCTTGCAAATCTTCTCTGAGCCCTTTCAAGCTTGACAATATATTTCCTATAACATGGTGCCCAGAACGGAACACAATACTCTAAATGCGGTCTCACCAATGCCTCATCTGCCGATCAAACCCCCCTCGCCTGTATCATCGAGGCTCTGTCCCACCCCCACCTCTTTCCCAGCTTTCTACCCCCTACTACAATCAGTCTGAAGAAGGGTCCCAACCTGAAAAGTCGCTTGTCCATGTTCTCCAGGAATGCTGCCTGACCTACTGAGTTATGCCAGCACATTGTGTCTTTTTATAAATTCTCTGTTAATGAATTGTACCAAGATAATATATTATATTATTTTATTACAGAGATACCATGTGAAAACAGGACACCGACTCCAGCCCACCGACATCGCGCTGTCCAATGATTACCTGTACACTAGTTCTATCCTACACACCAGGGACAATTTTTACCAAAGCCAATTAACCTACAAGCACGCACGTCTTTAGAATGGGGTTAGAAATCAGAGCACCCAGAGAAAATCCACGCGGTCACAAGGAGAATGTACAAACTCCGTGCAGACAGCACCCATAGTCAGGATCGAACCCGGGTCCCTGGCGCTATGAGGCAGCAGCTCTACTGCTGCGATCTTGCGATAAGAATAGCAAACCTCTGCTGCATCTTTCTTTATCAAAACTCAAATCCAAACATCCTGATCATTCATCAAAGTCTTTTTTTGGTATGCCAGCACCAGCAATTGCTTGTGTCTAATTTTAAAGTTTAATTATCGTACAATCAGGCATCCAGTGCAAACTACCTATACGTCAAATTGTGTCTAATTTTTAACAGGCAGACTGGATTGAAAATGCCCACCAGCTTTTCCCTAAACACTCAGCTACTTGGCGATCTGCACCCTGACATGGTCAACATAGCATGGTAATCGGTGCAGATTGATCAAGGAACTGCGCAATCTCATTGCAACTTTTAATTAATATTATACTAATTAAATAATGTGCTATAAAATTTTATTGGCAATATTGATTGTGGCGTTGCATCTCTTTGGCATCTTGAGTGGTGAGTCTACAAATATGTCACATTACCATATGTATTCATTGCAGTCCATAATTTGTTATAACATCTTGTATTTATTGTAAATGATGTCCCTGTGCACATCCCAAGACGAGATACATCACCATTACCAAGGTTCACATTGTGCAGCCTTTCATATGGTCATTTGGTTAGTTAAATTCAAGCTTTAGCATGGATTTTAAAACATTTCACATTGGTAGTTTTATTTTAATCCAGTTGATGCCAGTTTTTTGGTATGCATTACAACCCTTGTGATCTTGTAGATAGACACAAAGTGCTGGAGTCCTGTCAGTGGGTCAGGTAGCATCTCTGGAGAAAAAGGATGGGTGACATTTCGGGTCGGGGCCCCTCTTCAGACGAAAAGTAGAGGGGGCGGAACTGGAGGTAAGAAAAGGCCAGAACATAGCAGGACCGGCAACAGATGAGCAAGGAAGGATGGAGCCCATATCTTGTGTTTGAAGCTCAGGTGTTCTTTACACTTCAGTATGATTCCAGTTGTCCTGGTAAGTCATCATCATTATAGTTTGGAAACAGATTTATGATCAGAAGAAATCAAGTCTATTGTCATCCACCCCAGAAATAAAGTACTTTTATACATCACTCTCTTGATCTCAACTTCCTACATAAATTGTTTTATGGAAGATGAAACGTCTGAAGTGCCTACTCTGTATGTTTTTGTGAAGAACACGTCCAAGAATTCAATGTTCCCATTACATGTGCCTTTCCATCTAAAACCTTCTTGAGCTCAATAGATCACACCTCAGCAACTCGATTGGAGGCACAAGGAACTGCTGATGCTGGTTTACAAACAAAAAGGCACAAAATCCTGGAGTAACACAGCGTGCCAGGCAGCTTCTCTAGAGAACATGGATAAGTGACGTTTCGGGTCGGGACACTTCTTCAAACAGAAGGGTCACGACCCGAAATGTCACCTATCCATCTTCTCCAGAGATGCTGCTTGACCCACTGAGTTACTCCAGCATTTTGTGTCCTTCCATTTGGCTCAAATGGAAATCTTTAGAAACATAGAAACATAGAAAATAGGTGCAGGAGTAGGTCATTTGGCCCTTCGAGCCTGCACCGCCATTCAATATGATCATGGCTGATCATCCAACTCAGTATCCTGTACCTGCCTTCTCTCCATAGCCCCTGATCCCTTTAGCCACAAGGGCCACATCTAACTCCCTCTTAAATATAGCCAATGAACTGGCCTCAACTACCTTCTGTGGCAGAGAGTTCCAGAGATTCACCACTCTCTGTGTGAAAAAGGTTTTTCTCATCTCGGTCCTAAAAGATTTCCCCCTTATCCTTAAACTGTGACCCCTTGTTCTGGACTTCCCCAACATCGGGAACAATCTTCCTGCATCTAGCCTGTCCAACCCCTTAAGAATTTTGTAAGTTTCTATAAGATCCCCCCTCAATCTTCTAAATTTTAGCGAGTTCTTTCTCAGATTCAGACTCAGATCTGGTCTTCATCAAGAAGAAGGGTTGAGCCAACAGCTTCAAGTTCTCTGATGATCTGTCCTGGTCCCAGCACGTTGATGCAATCACAGAGAAAGCTCATCAACACCTCTACTTTCTTAGCAGATTGAGGAGATTGGTACATTGCCGAATACCTTACTGAACTTCTACAGATGCATAGTGGAGAGTGTACGGACTGATTGCATCCCAGGCTGCTTCAATAAGTCAAACAACCAGGAACAAAGAAGGCTGCAGAAAGTGATAGACATTGTCCAATCCATCACTGGTACTGAACTCGAGGCCATTGAAAGGACCCCCAAAATGGCACCTAATATCATCAACGACCCACACCACCCTGGCCACGTTCTCATTTCGCTGCTACAACCAGGAAGGTGTACAGGAGCCTGAAATCTGTGAACTCCAGGTTCAAGAACAGCTTCTTCCTAACAACCATCTGGATCTAGAACACTGCACAACACTAGCTATAACCCTATGTCAGCAACTATGAATTACTATGGACTTTGCTTTGGTTGAACTACGGACTTCGGTTTAGTGCTATTATAGTTCTATCATAGTCAGTAATTTCCTCATTACTGACTATTAATGTGTTTATTGATTCTTGTATATTTGTTTCTGCATTTTGCAGGAATGGTCATGTAAAGCTACAACAATTCAATTGGTCTACAGTTGGTACATTTTACAATTAAACACTTCCTGGACACCTGAGAGTAGTTTACTGTCAAAAAAAAGAAGTGCAATTAAATTCCTGGTGCACAAGGAGTTCAACGAGTAAACAACAAATACAATAATTGCACAATAAATACAACAGTCATGCAATAATGACACAATAAATACAACAGCCATGCAATAATTGCATAATAAATACAAAAACCATGCAATAATGACACAATAAATACAACAGCGATTCAATAAAATCAGCACAATGTTGCAAAGAGTTTAGTGCAAACTGAAGCAGTACAAACAAACAGTGCAGTAATGGAGTAGTTGAATAAGGTGGAGTTGTAAGTAAGAGTACATGGCAATGCCACCAGGAAGGGGATGTGAAAGAGCCAACAGCTTCACAAGTCTGATAGCAACGTGGAAGAAGTTGCTCTTAAGGACGTACAGGCTTTCACGCTCCTGCATCTTCTTTAATGGATCTGGCATATTTCCAATGACTTTGACCATCTTCTACCCATTCACCATAGAAAGCAACAAAACGTTATTCCCTTATCAAGTATCTATACACTGTAAATGGCTCGATTGTAATCATATCTTGTCTTTCCACTGACTGGTTAGCACGCAACAAAAGCTATTCACTGTACCTCGGTACGCGTGACAATAAACTAAACTGAATCCAAAAAAAGCATCATGTGCATAGAACGGAGAACAGTACAAGAACAGGCCCGTCAGCCCGCAATGTCCATGCAGAACATGATGCCACGTTAAACTAATCTCCTCTCCCTGCATATAATCCATATCCTTCCATTCCATGCATATCCATGTCCCTATCTAAAAGCCTCCTAAATGCTACTATTGCATCTGCTTCCAGCACCACCGCTGGCAACGTTTCCAGGCACCGACCACTCTCTGTGTGAAAATCTTGCCCCACACAACATCTTTAGACTTTGCCCCTCTGACCTTAAAGATATGCTCCCCTGTGTCTGATGTTTCTACCCAGGGAGAGGTGTTCTGACTGTCTACCCTATCTATGCCTCTCATAATTTTATATACTTCTATCGGATCTCCCCTCAGCCAATGTTCCAGAGAAATTTGCGGACGATACGAAAATGGGAGGGAAAGTAGGGGATGAGGAGGATAGGAAGAGTCTGCAAAAGGATATAGATAAGCTAGGTGAGTGGGCAACAACTTGGCAGATGAAATTTAATACTAATAAATGTGAAGTCATTCACTTTGGGGAAAAAAATGATAGGGCAAGTTATTTTCTAAATGAGGAGGAGCTGCGTTGTAATGCAACGCAAAGGGATCTAGGGGTATTAGTACATGAATCACTAAAAGTCAGTATGCAGGTGCAGCAAGCAATCAGGAAGGCCAATGGAGTTTTGGCCTTTATTGCTAGGGGGATTGAGTATAAAAACACGGAGGTCTTGCTGCAGCTGTACACGGTATTAGTGAGACCACATTTGGAATACTGTGTACAGTTCTGGGGTCCATACTTAAGAAAGGATGTACTAGCCCTGGAGGCAGTGCAGCGAAGGTTTACAAGATTAATTCCTGCAATGAGGGGGTTGACATATGAGGAAAGGTTAAGTAAGCTGGGACTCTACTCTTTGGAGTTTAGAAGAATGAGAGGCGATCTCATTGAAACGTATAAGATCGTGAGGGGCCTTGATCGGGTGGATGCACCGAGGATGTTCCCAATGATCGGGGAGGCTAGAACTAGGGGACATAGTTGCAGAGTGAGGGGGGGCTCTTTTAAAACTGAGATGAGGAAGAACTTCTTCACCCAGAGGGTGGTTAGTTTGTGGAATTCACTGCCCCAGGGAGCAGTGGAAGCAGAAACGTTAAATATATTTAAGTCAAAAATAGATGGTTTTTTAGCTGCCAAGGGGATAAGGGGCTACGGGGAGAGGGCAGGGATATGGACCTAGGTATGGTTAGTATAGTAGACCTGAGTGATCTCCTGGACAAGTGTCGATCGCCTGGATTGGGGTCGGAGAGGAATTTCCCGGATTTTTTTCCCGAATTGGACCTGGGTTTTTATCCGTTTTTTTGCCTCCCCCAGGAGATCACGCGGTTCTTGGGGTGGAGAGGGGTGATAGCGGTATAAAGGGGAGGGTAGTGTCTTGTGTTCTGTGTCTTGTGTCTACTGTTTGTGGGTAAGTGTGTCTGTTTAGTGTTCAGCCATGAGTGAATGGCGGTGCGGGCTCGACGGACCTGGTGGTCTACTCTCGCACCTACTTTCTATGATTCTATGATTCTAACCCCTTTACAGGGTATGACTTCTTTACACTTTTACTCATGAAAACCAAACCATTTCAGAATCATTGTTCTTGTTACTTGCGCTTGCATGCACAACCTTGCATTTCCCCAAATTAAATTCTACCTGCTTATTTTTGCCACGTTTAAACCGTTCACCTCAACAGATAACGGAATAGCAACAGAAAAAAAACTTTGAAAGGGGATACAGAATGCAGAATGCAGTTGTTAGCTTTGTAGTGCATGAAAAAGTCCAATGTCCTCAATGGGGTGGAGGTGAATTAGATAGTACCCTAGCTTATGGGACCATTCAGAAGCCTGACAATGGAGGGGAAAAAGCTGTCCCTGAAAATAGTGGTGCACACTTGCAAACTTGTGTACCTTCTGCTGGACCGGAGTGGGGAGGAGGAGGAATGACCGGAGTGGAACAATGCATTGATTGTCTTTGGCTGCTTTCCCAAGGCAGCATGAAGTGTTGATGGAGTCAATGGTGGGGATTCGGGTGACGTTACTATAAAGGAGCTACTCTTGTTATACAGGTTTCTCACATTTACTTCTCATATTTTACAGTGAGTAGAATTAAGCACTAATGGTCCTTGCGCATGTCTGATTCTTCTCCTTCACAAAATCAAGCACCATTATGACTTCTTTCCAATCTTTTGTTACCTTCCCAGCGTCCCAACATGATGTTTCTCAGCCCCTCACAAATTTCCTCATTAATCCCTTTTAGAGTTCTGAAAAACCTATCAACTATCCCTCGGGATTTATTTGCATCTGAACCTTTTAAGTTGGTTGAGAGCTTCCATCTCATTTATAACCAAGTCATTGATTTTGCTCTGCTTCTCTCAGCTCAGGGAGGGCTTGCTGCTTAGCGATTTCCTCGTGAAATAATCACTTAGAATATTAACCACATTGTACTAATCCTCAGTTTAGTGCACATTCACATCCGAGAGTTGAAATGAATGTACATTGCACAGAACTAAATCTCATTACTTGTAAAGGATTTAAAGAAAATTCAGTGTTGTTATTCATATTGCTATGCAGGGAAGCCATCGTCCATAGATTCCTTCGAGACTCACAAGAACAGAAATCAGTAGAGTTCATGGATCATTGATTTCTGGGCAAAATCACTGTTTTATGGTGACTGAATGAATGAAAGTTTTTGACTTTGGAAATTGTACTAGCGTTTTGCAGACGTTATCCCACAATTCCGTTGGGTTAATTTGCTTTAATTCCTGCCTTTATGTCATAGGACCTCAGGTACGGTGTTGCAGCGGTAGAGTTGCTGACTTACAGCACAAGCAACCCTGGTTCGATCCTGACTATGGGTGTTGTCTGAACGGAGTTTGTACGTTCTCCCTGTGACCGCGTGGGTTTTCTCCGGGTGCTCCGGTTTCCTCCTACTCTCCAAAGACGTGCAGGTTTGTAGATTAACGAGCTTCAGTAAAATTGTAAATTGTCCCTAGTGTGTAGGATAGTGCCCGTGTATGCGGTGATCGCTGAACGTCGTGGACTCGGTGGGCCGAAGGGCCTGTTTCCACGCTATATCTCTAAAGTGTAAAATAAAGCAGCATTTCCTATATCTGTACACTGTGGATAGCTCGATTGTAATCATGTGTAGTCTTTTTGCTGACTGGATGACATGAAACAAAAAAGCTTTTCACTGTACCTCAAAATACTTGACAATAACAAACCAATTTTTTGTTTTAGTCCATGATACGGGGTTTTAGGTATTTGCACCCCAACATAGAAAGAGCAATACAATGCAGATAGGGTCTGTGCCAATGTGTTCTTCCAGATTTAGTTTTCATTAGCTATCCAACATTTTTTAATGATCAAAGTGACAGAATATGCTTGGTAGATGGTACCTGGAAAAGCAATTGAACTTTCACAACCGATAAGGCTACGGAAAGAAGGTTTGCAAGTGTCATTGACATAGTCATCTTCCCCTTCTCATCTTAAAACTATGATCACTAGTTTTAGTCTTCTCTACACTGGAAGAAAGACTGCGACCATCCAACTTCTCTAGAACATAAAACAGTACAGAAGTTGGACACAAAAAGCGGGAGTAACTCAGCGGGTCAGACAGCATCTCTGGAGAAAAGGAATGTGACATTTCGACTTAAGACCCTTCTTCAGACCGAGAGTCAGGGGAAAGGGATAGACGGTGATATAGAGAGATAGAAAAAATGAATGAAAGATATGCAAAAAAATTACGATAATAAAGGAAACAGGTCACTGTTAGCTGTGGGCTCGGTGAAAATGGGTTACAGAAAATGAAACTCACCAGGATGACTTTGAAGGTAGTACAACAATTTGGGTGAGGGAGGGTAAGAGAGAAAGGGAGTGCAAGAGTTACCTGAAGTTGGAGAAACCAATATTCATACTGCTGGGTATAGGAGAAGGGGATAGAGTCGGTAAAAGTACAGCACAGGTACAGGCCCATGCCGACCAAGGTGCGATCCTGAGCGAGTACCATCTGCCTGCATTTGACATGTATTCCTCTAAATCTTTCTTGTTCACAAACCTAGTCCAAATGTCTTGTAATTATGCCCGCCTCTACCAATTCCTCTGGCAGCTCATTCCATATATTTACCATCCTCTATATCAACAATTCCCTGTTAGGTCCCTTTCAACTCTTTCCCCTCTCACCTTAAACCCCAGCTCTCTAGTTTTAGACTTTCGTTCCCTGGAAGAAAAACAATGATCATCTTTTCATGAACAGTACAGCACAGGCAGACAGACTGTCTGAAGAAGAGTCCGAACCCAAAACGTCACCTATCCATGGTCTCCAGAAATGCTGCCTGACTTGCGGAGTTGCTCCAGCACTTTGTGTTCTTTATTGTAAATCAATATCTGCATGTCATTGTTTCTACAGTATAGCACAGGACCAGACCCTTCATCCCACAATGCCAGCTGCCCATTATGCCAATTTAAACTCCGCATTGGCCTACACAGGGGCTATATCTCTCCGCTCCCTTGCCTGTGCATGTGTCCATCTAAATGTCTCTTAAACGTTGCTATTAGATCTGTTTCCCCCACTTTCCCTTCCAGCATACTGACATCCCAAAAAAGTTAAACGTCATTATTTTGTTTTCCATCCACATGACATGCTGTGTTTATTAATCGTGCATATTGGCACCTCCTCATCTCCAGATTAGTTTAGAGATGCAGCAGGGAAACAGGCCCTATGGCCCACCAGGTCCGCGCCAATCAGCGATCACCCCGGTGTACACTAGTTCAGATTCAATAGTTCTATCCTATGCAGCAGGAACAATTCGCAGAAGCCAATTAGCCTACAAACCTGTACATCTTTGGAACATCAAAGGAAACCGGAGCACCCGGAGAAAACCCACGTGGTCACAGGGAGAACGCACAAACTCCCTACAGACAGCACCGGTAGTGAGGATCGAACCCAGGTCTCTGGCGCTGCAAGGCAACAATTCTACTGGTGCGCCACAGTGCCGCCCCCTTACAAAAAAAGCATTGGACCTTACAGCTATCTATGCTCCTTATAATTGTATAAACCTGAAATGGTCCTGACCTCCCATCTACCTCAGGAGACCTTTGAACTACCTTCAATCGGTCATTATTAGACTTCAATGTTATATCTTTCCAACGTTATTGGCTTGATTGCATTCATGTACAGTCCTCTCCTATCTAGCCTCTTTTTAAAACCCAAGCCTGCCAAAAACGGTATCATCTTTGTCAACCTTTTGGGGCTAAATTAAACGATTCTCCCCTAACTGTACATGATCCATATCCAAAAGTCTCTTAAATGCCACTATCCTTTCTGCAGTAAGTAGAAGGGCTGCAAGAGGCAGTACACTGCCTCAACGGTGGAGTGGGCCGGTGGAGGCACTGCAGCCGCCTGGGGCTCGGCTGGTCTTGGCACATGGACCCAATTACGACCTGCAGCTGCACTCAGCGGTGGAGCAGCGGCGGGGGACACCAACTGCCACGCTTGGCCAGGCCGACCCTGCAACACGGCCAGAACAACGGACCTTCATGATCAGGTCAAGAACCCTGCACGTACAATAACTGGGACTTGACAATGGTGCCTAAGACTCGGCACACTGTCTCAGTGTACTACTGCTATACACTGGTACTGTATATGAGATGATTATCAAAGATGTATCTAAGTGCTTTTGTAGGAATACCCTACCTAGGGCTATGAAACTCGCCCACTATGTTGACAATTTTAAATGGCAGCTAAAAACTTATCTTTTTAATCAAGCTTTTAGCTGATTTTATTCTGTATTTGAGCTCAGTGTTTTTGGTTTTTGTCCTTTTACATTCTCAATTTTACATTTTAAATATTTATATAAATCTTTGATTTTTATGACATCAACTGTCTACGTCCTTACTGTTTTAAATTGTATTTTTGCTTAGACCTGTGTTTTTGTGGAAAGCACTTTGGGTTGCATTCAATTGTATGAAAAGTGCTATCCAAATAAAGTTATTATTATTAAAGTTATTGTTATTATTATTATTATTATTAACTGTTCATAAAAATGAATTTCACTGTACCTCAGTACATGTGATAAATAAAGTACCATTGAACCTTCATCACCACCCCTACGTTTCAGGGACCAATGGCTATTTGTGCAAAGAAAATTGCCTTGTTCTTCTCCATTAAACTTTGCCTCTCTCACCTATGCCTTTTGACACTTGTACACTGGGAGAAAGGTTCTAACTGTCTACCCTATCTTTGCCAATCATATTTTATAAATTTCGATCCTCAACCTCCGGCGTTCCAGAAAAACCAATCCAAGTTTGTCCAACCTCTCCTTGTAGCTAATATTCACTAATCCAAACAATATCTTGGTAGGCTTCTCCAAATCCTTTTTGTTCATGAACCTGGCCAAATGTCTTCTAATTGTACCAGCTTCTACCAATTCCTCTCCTCTCATATTATATATTTTTACCACCCTCCGTGTCAAAAATTTGCATCTCAGGCCCCTTCCAAACCCTCCACATCCTTCCTGTACTGGTGTGATCTGAACTGCACACAATACTGTAAATGCCACCTAACCAAAGTCCTGTAAAGCTGCCACGTGTGTTCCTGGCTCTTCTCCTCAATACTCCAACCGATGAAGGCAAGCATGTCATACGCTTTCTTTACCACGCAATCTACTTGTGTTGTCACTTCTGGGAACTATCGACTTGGAAACCCAAAATCAAGAAAGAGGGAAAAAAATGCAGATACTCTGACCATCATTTGTCAGTTACCAGGCTTTGGGAATTGAGCCAAGGTATTGGAGGATAGCTTATGTTTCACCATTGTTTCAAAAGGGAGGAATGGATAAATTGAGCAATTACAGGCCAGTTAATTTATCTGTAGTGGGTGGAAAATTATTGCAATCAATTCTGAGGGGGAGGACGAGTCTCCATTTGAAAGGTGCACATATTAATCATGGGCAGGCAGCGTGGATTTGTGAAGGGAAGGTTGTGCATAATTCAATTGATTTAATGTTTTGAGGAGATGTCTCGGAGGGTCAATGAAAGTTTTGGCCAGATGCCACGTGACAGACTGATCAAAACAGGTAAAGTCCTTGGAATTTAAGGAAGATTTGAAAATTGTTTCATTGGCGGGAAGCCAATTGTTTCATGACTGACAGCGGTTTGTTTTATTGATGGCTGACAGCTTCAACTCTCACTCAGACAGAAAAATGTATCACGTGGCTTCCGGTTCCGGTTACAGACCTCCCAGTTCGGACCTGGCCCGGATTTCAGGAACCGACATTCAATCCACCGCTTCTCGCAACAGTTCTCCTTCCGTACCCTGCGTTCCACACTGGCCGCCATACGCCAGCACCAACTGGTCCTCGCTCTGACTCTCCCGCAGCTCCGGGCCTCACTCACCCAGACAACTCGGACTCCCTAATGGTTTTACTGTGACTGTTACCAGCAAGGCTCAATATCAGTCCTTGTTTTTCTTTAAACATATTCATACTTCAGATGTAAATGTAGGCAGCAGAATGAGGAAGTTTGCCAGCGCTAGATGAATCGGCTACATGTTTGATGGCAAGAAGGAATGCTTTAGACTACAAGACAAGGCACCACGGTGGTGCAGCAGTAGAGTTGCTACCTTACAGCGCCAGAGACCCACGTATGATCCTGACTACAGGTGCTGTCTGTACAGGGATTGTACGTTCTCCCTATGACCACGTGGGTTTCCTCTGGGTGCTCTGGTTTCCTCCCACACTCCAAGGACTTGCAGGTTTGTTGGTTAACTGACTTCGGAAACAAAAAAAAATTGTCCCCAGTGTGATGGACAGTGCCAGTGTACCGGATGATCGCTAGTCACCAAAGACTCGGAGGGCCGAAGAGCCTGTTCCCATGCTGTATCTCTAAAATGGAACAAGTGGGTGCCTGATGGTCAGGGTGAACACGATGGGCCAAAGGGCCTGTATCCATGGTATAAGACTCTGTGACTGTGATATTGTGAGATGGAGAGGAAAAGGTACCTTGGGTGTATGTTGACAGATCCTTAATGGTTGTCGGCCATACACATTGTTTATGCATACGTGACACAGCGGCATAGCTGGTAGAGCCTCTACTTCACAGCGCCAGAGAAGCGGGTTCGATCCTGATCTCGGCCGCTGTCAGTGTGGAGTATGCATGTTCTCCCTGTCACCGCACAGGTTACTTCTGGCTTCCTCCCACATCCCATAGAAGTGCAAGTTTGTAGGTTAATTGGACCTCTATAAAATTGCCACTGGTGTTGAGCATGGATGAGAAAGAGGGACAACGTAGAACTAGTGTGAACTAGTGATTGATGGTTGGTGTGGACCCGGTGGGCCAAAGGGCCTATTCCCATGCAGTATCTCTAAAATATTTCTTTAAGACATTGAATATAACGCCACGGAGGCCATGCTAGAAGAATGTACAACATTTCTTAGACCACAACTTTTACTTTAGTTTATTAGAGAGACAGCATGGAAACATCCCCTTTGTCCCATTACATAGCTCACAATCTCATTTCCCACTGGTTTATTGCCTTGCTCTCCGTAACTCTGTGTGGCAGGTTATTCAAGGTATCTACCACTCTTTTCATTGCCCTTATGCCTCCAGAGTGTGTTTCAGTTAACACACTGAGTAATTTCAGTCTGCTAATGCTGGCCATGCTACCCTACAGTGAAGAAAAGAAAAGACACAGAGTGCTGGAGTAACTCAGCGGCTCAGACAGCATCTCTGGAGAACATGGTTTCGGGTTGGGGCCCTTCTTAATTTTAAAGAAAGCTTCCGACTCAAAATTCACATTCTCCAGGGGTGCTGCCTGGCCTGCTGAGTAACTCCTGCACCATGTTCACTTTTAGGAAACCAGCATCTGCAGTTCCTTGTAAATTCACTTTGAAGTTACATTCATTGCCCTTGTTGGCTGATTTTATTTTCTGATCATCCCTGTGAGCAACCTTATATCCTTTTTCCATAAAACAGCATAATATAAATATGGACGCAAGGAACTCCAGATGCAGTTTAAAAAAAGATATAAATGTAAGTATTTTGCCTAAGTCCTATAATATTTCCATTGAAATAACTGCGTATAGTCCATTAAATGTTTCTAATAAAAAATAACTGTACTTTATGTTTCCTCCTAAATCAACTTAGTTACTCTTGTTCATAGCCACTCTCGTGTACAAAAGTATTAATGCAACACTAACTACAAAATATCCATTACCTGCCAGACTTCATCCTGCCTCTTCTCTCTTCCAGCTTTCTCCTATTCCTTCCACCCCTACATCAGCCTTGAGATGGATTTTCACATGAAACATCATCTATCCATGTTCCAGAGATGCTGCCTGACCCGCTGCGTTGCTCCAGCACTTAGTATCCTTTAGTGCATTTACCAGCATCTGCAGTTCCTTATTTCTACAAAACACCACCACCTGGAAGTTGTCTCCAAGTTAACATCCTAGCTCGGTAAGCTCGGTAATGCATCACCATATCTTCACTGTTGCTGGGTCAAAAGCCTGGAACTTCCTCCTAATGTTATTATGGATATTCCCACTCCTCCAGCACTACATAGATTCAAGCAGGCAGCTCACCACCACCTTCTCAAGGGTGATTAAGACTGGGCGATTGAAAGCTAGCTCAGTCTGTCAAGCCAACATCACTTGAATGAACTAACCAACATCACTTTACCTTGCACTAAACGTTATTCCCTTCATCCTGTACCTGTACACTGTGGACGACTCGATTGTAATCACGTATAGTCCTTTCACTGACTAGATGACATGCAACAAAAAAAGCTTTACACTGTACCTTGGTACACATGACAATAATAAACTAAACAAAAAAATACCAAATGCGATCAGTGAAACTCAGGAAATAAAGAAATACACAAAGTGCTGGAGTAACTTTGCGGGTCAGGTAGCATCTCTGGAGAATATGGATGGGTGACAAAGGGTCCCGACCCGAAATGTCACCTATCCTTTTTTGCTCAGGAGATGCTGCCCTTCCCATTGAATTACTCCAGAACTTTGCATCTGTCAGTGAAGCTTTGGGCAGGCAAGAACTGCCAAAAGGGCCCTGAAGAGTCTGAAGAAGGTTCCCAACCTGAAACATAACCTACCCATGTTCTCCAGTGTTGCTGCCAGACCTGCTGAAGTACTCCAGCACTTTTTTTTTTTTCCCTAATAAGATATCCCTTCAGAAGATGGCTTGCAAAGCCATTCAAATATGCATCCTCAAAAAACCATGGAAGCTTTCAAGTATTTTTTAAGGCAAGGGGGCATATATTCTCGATAAGCTAACGGGTGAAAGACTACAGTGGGTAGAAGGGAATGCAGAGTTGAGATTGCAATATATCAGTGATGTTTTATTGAATAGCAACAAAGGCTCAAGAAAGTAAGTGGCCAACTCCTGCTCCTAATTCATATCCTCAAACGCAAACTGTTTTAATAAGAATTATATTTCAGTTCTAATACCTATTCTCCTTAGAGCACTGTAGGCACCCAAACATCTCAAGGACTGCAGTGTTTCATGTAGGCAACTCACAACTCGTCACCTTTCTATTTCCCTCCACAGATGCTGCCTGGCCCGCTGAGTTCCTCCAGCACTTTGAGCGTTGCTCAAGATTCCGGCATCTGCAATTCCTTATATCCCTATTCTTAATATGTTCTGTACACGAGGTTACACGTTTTGTTTCTTGCATTGTTGTCATGTATATTTGATTGAGACAAATTCCCTGGGCAACAAGCAGAGTGTAGTGGGACAAATGTAATATATTTTCTATAGCCTTCACTGGTCGAGTCAGCTGAATGGCCGTGTTGTGTCATTCTATTAATTACACTGAAATATTTTTTTGTATTTTTATTAGCTATTCTACTCTACTCTCTCCTATTTTGCTGCCCCTATATATTCTGGACAGTCTTTGACGTGACTGAGGAAAGACTAGAAATGCCAATGATTTTGACGGGTGCAATGCAGATGTTCAACGAAAAGATCTCTCTGCCTTGAATCTTTCATCTCAATATTGCTCATTTTATGTCAAAGTGATGCGATGGTAAATCTTTTTACACCGGTCACATAATTACATCCAGAAAGAAATAAGTCAATATTTGCAACATATCCGTGCTTATTAAAGGTTATTCATAAACAAATAAAAACCATTCTTATCATCAAGGCTCTGTTTTGTGACAATGCTGGATTGATCCTGTCAGGTAGATAACTGGATATATCTTAAAAGTCTTGGCCAGGTGGATTTGCAAATTATATTTGAGTTACTTATGTTTTGACCAAATTGTAAATAAAGCTTTCAATCTGACACTCCTTTACGATGTCTCTATCTTGGCAAAGATCAATTTAAATTCTTCAATGACCTTGGTTAATATTAGTGGGCTTAAAGAGTGTCATGGCAATACATGGAAAGAACTTGCATTTTATCTTGAACTAACATGTTCTCGTAACATCTACTCACCTACTGCATTTGACGCTCCCAATGTGATATCCTTTACATCGGTGAGACACAATGGAGACTAGATGACCATTTCACCACACACTTGCACTCGATCCATCAAGGCCTGCTGGATCTCCCGGTTGCTAACTCCACATCCCATTTCCATGCCGAACTTTCTGTCTAGGGTCTCCTTCACTGCCAGAGTGAGGCCACACACAAACTCGACAATCAGCAGCTATATTCCACGGTTATCTTACAACATAAACAGTGAGAACATTGATGTCTCCAATTTTAGTTAGCACCCTTCCCTTTCTCCCTTCACGCTCCCTCACACCCATTTTACCCATTATCCTGTCATCCCACACTCCAAAGACGTACAGGTTTGTAGGTTAATTTGGCTTTGGTTAAAAAATATATCTAATAGTCCCTAGTGTATGTGATAGTGCTAGTGTACGGGGATCACTGTTCGATGCGGACTTGTTGGGTCAAAGTGCCTGCTTCTATGTATCTCTAAACTAAAACTAAACTTGAGGGCTTGAGTTATCAGGAGAAGCTGGATAGGGTAGAGGGACGATTTTATAGGGTTATTTTTCCCTGGAGTGCAAAAGGCTGGGGATAAATTTATAGGCATAAAAGGGACCCGGGGGTGGCAATTGCATCACACAGGGAGTGGTCCATTTATAGAACGAGCTGCCAAAGGAAGCTGGAGAGATGGGTAACATAGCCATATTTACAAGATAGTTAGAAAGGTACACGGATAGGAAAGAATTTAAGGGATATTGGGCAAGCGCATAGGATTAGCTCAGCTATAAAATCTGGTTGGCATGGACAAGCTGGGCCAAAGGGCTTGTTTCTGTGCTGTACGACTCTGGGACATCACAATATTAGTCAATATTCTTAAACAGCACCCCCAAAATATGAGGTGCTGTTCCTCCAATTTGCATGTGGCCTCACACTGACAATGGAGGAGGCCCAGGACAGAAAGGTCAGTGTGAGAATGAGAAAGGGAGTTAAAGTATTAAACAACCTGGAGATCCAATATGCCTTGGATAGAATCTCCTAAACTCTCAGCCTCTACCATATCAAAGGTTGGCAGCAGATGGTTGGGATTGTTGCCATCTACAAGTCTCTCTAATGTTGTTGACTATCCTGGCATGGAAGCATCACCATTCCTTCATTGTCTCTGGAGTCTAAATCTTGGAATCTCAAGTTTTGGTAGGGCCATTCTTTCATACTCACAGCAGCAAAACTATAGCATTTCAACACCACCATCTTCCCAATAGCAACTCTAGAATGGGCAATGAACTCTAGCCTTGTAGAAACCAGGAACTGCTGGTTTATATCAAAGATAGATACAAAGTGCTGGAGTAACTCAGCGGGTCAGGCAGCATCTCTGGAGAACATGGATAGAGTGACATTTCAATTTGGGACCTTTCTCCAGAGATGCTGCCAGACCTGCTGAGATACTCCAGTATTTTGCATCTACTTAGACAAAAGTGTTGGAGAAACTCAGCAGGTGAGGCAGCATCTATGGAACGAAGGAAATAGGCAAAGTTTCGGGCCGAAACCCTTCTTCAGACGGATCTACTGTGCCCCGCACATTTGTTTTATTGTGATCTATTGTGTCTATTTGAGCCCCGCACGGGGTGGGAGATTGCAACCTTCACGTGGTCCGCCCTGTTTCGACGAATGCAATCAACCTGGCGTACACAATCAAATAAGATCAAATAGAACAAGTTGTCCTCCAACTTTAGGCTGTGCACGCCATACGTGAGAAGAAGAAGAGTCCCATCCCATGACCTAAATAACAGACAAACCTGAAGATATAGTCAACAAGAACAGTAATAAAGTAAAATCCTAGCTAATCTAAATGATACTGCTTCCGGGAAGGATAATGGCTAGGATATCTGGAAAATGCATCCTTTTCAAAAAGTAAAATGATTTTTTTTAAACCTCGACTGCAAACATCATATACACAGAAAGATGGACACTTCCGATAAAACACTGCTTCTCAGTGTTGCTTTTGTAATGTCTCCCTAAATTATTTGCTAAGCTACTAGAAGGAGGCTTAAACCCACAATTATGTGAATCGAAGAAAGGAGTGCTATCAAGCCATTCTTGACACTCAACAATAAAGGGTAGGTGGCATTGTGGTAGAGTTGCTGCCTTACAGAGCCAGAGACCCAGGGTCAATCCTGACTACGGCTGCTGTCTGTTTGCAGTCTGTACGTTCTCTCTGTGACCGCGTGGGTGTCCTCCAGGTGATCAGGTTTCCTCCCACATCCCAAAAACATGCAGGGTTGTGGGTTAATTGGCTTCTGTGAATTATCCCTAGTGTGTAAGACATAGAACAAGTGTACGGGTGATCACTGGTCAGCGCAGATTCAGTGGGCCGAAGAGCCTGTTTCAACGCTGTATCTATAAACTAGACTAAATGAAGCTTGAGGTTGTCTCCTGAAGTGCCATGCTCTTACCAAACAAGTATTATCTACATTTGGAATTCATGTTAGGAGTCCATCACCGGCTTAATGATACAGTGTGGGAAATCTGAGAGGTTTACATTGGAAAGTGCATTAATCAATCAACCATTCTAAATTGGTATAAGAATGACCCAAAATAGAAACTTTGGTTCACATGCAGTATCTTGGACCTATTTATCAAGTGATACCTTAGAAGAATAAGGCATGGAAAAGTGCACGAAAATCCAGACTAATCTTCAAGGGTCAGTACATGTTAGACATTAGACTTTAGACTTACAGCGCAGAAATAGGTCCTTTGGCCCACTAAATCTGCGCTGACCAGTGATCACCCCATACACCAACACTATCCTACACACTAGGGACAATTTTACAAATTACCGAAACCAATTAACTGGGAATGACTGGGCTAACATATGATGAGCGTTCGCTGGCACTGGACCTGTGCTTGCTGGAGTTTAGAAGGGTGAGGGAGATCTCATTGAATCTTACCGAATAGGGAAAGGACTGGATAGAGTGGATGTGGAGAGGATTTTTCCACTAATGGGAGAGTCTAGGACAAGAGGCCATAGCCTCAGAAGAATAGATGTATCTTTAGAAAGGAGATGAGGAGAAATTTATTTAGTCAGAGGGTGGCGAAACTGTGGAATTCATTGCCACAGGAGGGTGTGGGAACCACATCAATGGATATTTTTATGGCAGAGATTGTCAGATTTTTGATTAGTATGGGTGCCAGGGGTTATGGGGAGAAGGCAGGAGAATGGGGTTGAGAGGGAAAGATAGATCAGCCATGACTGAATGGCAGAGTAGACTTGATGGGCAAAATGGCCTAAATCTGCTCCTATAACTTATGAACTGACAAACCTGTACGTCTTTGGAGCGTGTGAGGAAACCAGAGGAAAAAACGGAGAAAACTCATGGGAGGACATACAAAATCTGTACAGACAGCACCCATAGTCAGGATGGCACCAGGTCTCTGGCGCTGTAAGGCAGCAACTCTACCTCTGCATCACTGTGCTGCCCCAGATTCTTTTGGGAAATGAAACACGAGATCTCACTGCGTTGAATGCTGAGACTTATCAGATTTTACAGTTTGTGATATTCACAAGAAATATCAAGGTTTTGGTCTTGAGGGAAAAGGAGGTTAAAGCCAAGACCAGATCAGCCATGACCTTATTGAGCGGTGACCAAACTAGAGAGACCTTACAGCCTACTTCTACTTCTTCCCACCTTATGTAATAAGTTTACGTTTCTGAAGCAAGGACTTTAGTTTCTGAGACACCTTCTCCATTCTCTGATCCGTTCTCTAGATTCTGATGAAAGGCTTGGATAGAGTGGATGTGGAGAGGATGTTTTGCAGCAGCGGGAGAGACTGGACCCAGAGGGCACAGCTTTCGGATGATGATGAGGAGGAATTTCTTTAGCCAGAGGGTGGTGAATCTGTGGAATTCATTGCCACAGGCGGCAGTGGAGGCCAAGTCATTGGGTATTTATAAAGCAGAGATCGATGGGTTCTTGATTAATAAGAGGGTCAAAGTTTACGGGGAGAAGGCAGGAGAATAGAGTTGAATGGGAAAAATAAATGAGGCGTGATCGAATGGCAGAGCTGAGCTGACTCGATGGGCTGAATGGCTTAATTCTGCTCCTATTACTTGTACTCACTGACAAAGCTGCCACTTAAGGCTCAACCCTAGGGTTGATTAAACCTTTGAAAGGAGTGGACCCACTTTGCTGCGGTGTGTCTTTTCTGAAGTAACCAGTGCTACCTCTGATGATACATCAACTACAGAAATGGGGAACTTGAACACGTTCTTCTCAAATCCTTCCATTATGCAGCTAGTTAATGTAATGCGGCAATGGTTTACTCCAAAGGATCGCAGTGGCGTAGTTGCTGCCTCACAGGTGTCAGAGACCCAGCACCCGTAGTTGATCCTGACTACGGGTGCTGTCTGTACGCAGTTTATACGTTCTCCCTGTGACTGCATGGGCTTTCTCCGGGCGCTCTGGCTTCATCCCACCCTCCAAAGATATCTAGGTTTGTAGGTTCCACTCTCAGTCTGAAGAAGGGTCTCGACCTGAAACGTCACCTATTCCTTTTCTCCAGAGATGCTGCCTGGCCCGCCGAGTTACTCCAGCGTTTTGTGTCTACCTTCAGATCTGTAGCCAAATTGTCCCTATTGTGTACAATAGAACTAGTGCACAGGAGATCATTGATCAGCCTGGACTTGGTGGGCCGAAAGGCCTGTTACCCTGCTATATCTCCAAACTAAACTAATATCAGCTCTTCCAATTTTTTCAGGAAACTAACAGACTTATACTGAAGTCCGAAGAAGGGTCCCGACCAAAAATGTCACCCATCTTTTTCTCCAGAGATGCTGCCTGACCCGCTGTCATTCCAGCACTTTGCATCTATCTTCAGACTTATACCTGACACCCTAAAAAGCCCTCATATCTTTAAAGCAATTCTTTCAAAAACACATCCTCTACCTTAGTTAGGAGGGTCACGAGAGATGTGAGAGAGGAGTGTTTAAAAAATAAATCAAATCTCATTATTTTCAATACATATCTTTCATTTTCTTCATGTCTAAGCAATTTAAATTGGAGGGGGAAAATCAAGAGCTCTAGGCATGTTCAATTCAGTACCTCGGTGGACACTACAGTGAAAGAACAATGAATTAAGAAATTGTGTTGCATATCTCATCATAAAATAATTTGAACTCCAAGTCTTTCTTATAATGATTTAAGATTCTCAAGCATCAAATCAGTGCAACTGGAAACTGAACTACTTGCAAAACTACTTGCAAAAAAACATGCATTACCAGATTACTGAAAATACTTTGAAATCTAATTTTGAGACAGGAAAGAGTAATACATTGATGGAGGTGAATGTGAAGCCGAGTGAAATGGAAATGCTTTTATCTAATCAACTACGGAGGAAGGCTTTAAACATGTACTTTCCAGGTCTCGTGATTGTATGCTCAATCTCTCTTCTCTTTTCCTCAAACTCAGCCTTCAGAGAGCTTTTACAATCTCATAATTCACAAAAAGAAACAAAGCGATGTAGATTTTAGAGATACAGCGTGGAAACAGGCCGTTCGGCCCACCGAGTCCGGGCCGACCTGTGATCACCCCATACACTAGCATGATCCTACACACACTAGGAGCAATTTACAATTATTACCAAAGCCGCACATCTTTGGAATGAGGGAGGTAAAAACCCGGTGAAAGTTGACGCGGTGACAGGGGGAATGTACAAACTCCGTCCAGACAGCACGTGTAGTCAGGATTGAACTTGGGTCTCTGGCGCTGTAAGGTGGCAACTCTATCACTGCGCAAGTGTGCCACCCTCAGATGTGCTAACCCCAATCTCAGCAAGAGAAAATAGATCCATGCAAATGCACAGACCATCAATTTGGGTACCTAGAAAGTTTCTGAAGTATTTAAAATTATAAGAGACATAGCTAGGGTAGACAATCAGAACTTTCTCCCCAGGATGGAAATGTCAAAGACTAGTGGGCATAACTCTAAGGTAAGGGGAGGCAAAGTTTAAAGGAGATCTGTTGGGCAAGTTATTTTTTTACACAGAGAGTAGTGAGTGCTTGAAACACGCTACCAGGGATGGTGGTGGTGGTGGTGGTGGTGGAGACTGATACTATTGGTTTTTAAGAGGCTTTTACATTTAGACTTTAGTTTAGACTTTACAGATACAGCCAAGAAACATGCCCTTTGGCCCACAGAGACTTTACTGACAAGTGATCACCCCGTACACTACCATTATCCTACACACTAGGAACAATTTACAATTTACAATTTTTACCAAAGCTAATTAACCTACAAACCTGTATGTTTTTGGAATGTGGGAGCACCCGGAGAAAACCGATACAGTCACAGGGAGAACGTACATACTCCATCCAGGCAGCACCCATAGTCGGGATCGAACCCAGGTCTCTGGCACTGTAAGGCAGAAACTCGACCCCTGCATTACTGTGCCACGTCTATATGCAGGGAATGGATGGATATGCATCATGTGTAGGCAGATGAGATTAGTTTATCTTGGCATTATGTTCAGCATTGACACTGTGGGCTAAAGGGCCTGATCATGTGCTGTGTTTTGATGTTCTTTCACTTGACACTCTGAGCACATCACGGGAAGAGATTACCAACTGGACTGAGGGAAATATTCATGGATGTTGTCAAAGTCTCCGGGAAAAACATCCACGCTCTTGGGAATCCTCCCCATGATTGACCAGATTGGAGAAGGAGTAATCTGATGGTGCAGAACCACATACCAGCAGCACAGAGAAGCCTCGTGTCAAAGGCTGAAGGAGCCACCCCACAAACTAACCACCCCACAAACTAGTCTGAATTGAGTCTGAAGAAGGGTTTCGGCCCGAAACGTCGCCTATTTCCTTCGCTCCATAGATGCTGCTGCACCCGCTGAGTTTCCCCAGCAATTGTGTGTACCCACCCCACAAACTAACCACCCCACAAACTAACCACCCCACAAACTAACCACCCCACAAACTAACCACCCCACAAACTAACCACCCCACAAACTAACCACCCCACAAACTAACCACCGCACAAACTAACCACCGCACAAACTAACTACCCCACAAACTAACCACCCCACAAACTAACCACCCCACAAACTAACCACCCCACAAACTAACTACCCCACAAACTAACCACCCCACAAACTAGCCACCCCACAAACTAACTACCCCACAAACTAACCACCCCACAAACTAACTACCCCACAAACTAACCACCCCACAAACTAGCCACCCCACAAACTAACTACCCCACAAACTAACTACCCCACAAACTAACTACCCCACAAACTAACTACTGCACAATCTAACCATCCCACAAACTAACTACTGCACAAACTAACCATCCCACAAACTAACTACCTCACAAACTAACTATCCCACAAACTAACCACCCATCCATCTGTATCAATCATCTCCTGCACTCTCAGTTGAAGAGCCAAATGTTTTAACATTGGATTCTCCAGCCAACTCAGAACCTCAAAACCAAAGTGGAAGTTATACACCCTCAATTCCAAGGAACTGCTTAAAGAGAAGTCTCTGACATGATTCACTTCTAAAGAAATCACAAGTTCCAGACATCCAAAACTATAGAAAAGTTATAAAGAGCTCTAAATTATGGAAATACACGTGCTTTAGATCCCTAAATCACAAATCCTAGCCAATAATTTGATCAATAGAAACAAAGATCTGCAGATGCTGGTTAATACACAAAAGGACACAAAGTGCTGGAGTAAATCAGCAGGCCATTCAGCATCTGTGGAGAATATGGATGGTGACATTTCGGATCAAGACTCTTCTTCAGACTGATGAAGGGTGTCGACCTGGAACGTCACCTTTCGATGTTCTCCAAAGATGTTGCCTGACCTGCTGAGTTACTCCAGCACTTTGTGACCTTCAGTGAGTTGATCATTTGCTCTGAATATATGAGAACTCAAAGCTGTGTGGGAAATATTAGTCGTCACTAGTCAGACTTACGTAGTACAAATCCTAAAACCGAAAGAATTAAGAAATGCCAAAGATGTAGTATTTGTTTTAAGTATCAGAGAGACAAAAAGCTTCCATGTTTAGTTATGAATTACAATGTTGAAGATACCAGCAATGTTTTCATAAATTATCTTCCAAGCATAAGTTCATGAGTTATAGGAGCAGAATTAGGCCATTTGGCACATCGAGCCTACTCCGCCATTCAATCAATCATGGCTGATCTACCTTTCCCTCACAACCCCATTCTCCTGCCTTCTCCCCATTATCTGTTAATCTCCGCCTTTAAAAATACCAGTGACTTGGCCTCCAAAACCGTCTGTGGGAATGAATTCCACAGATTCACCACCCTCTGACTAAAGAAATTCCTCCTCATCTACTTTTTTTATTCCGAGGCTATAGGCTCTGGTCCTAGACTCTCCCACTACTGTAGTGGAAACATCGTCTCCACATCCATCCTATCCAGGCCTTTCATTATTCGTTCAGTTTCAATGAGGTCATCTATCATCGTTTTTTCATTCTGGCATATCTCAGTGGCAAATTTTCTTTCCAATGCTTTACAAGAATTAACTGCTTGCAATAACATATATATATATTTTAAAGAAAATATCAAGTCTGCCCAATATGACACAATCAGTAGTTTCAGTTCTAAAACTGGGCGTTGGAAAGACTTTGTACCTAGCATTATTTGATATTGAAGATCTTAATCATAGCTCATGCACTAAGATATGCTACCATTGCATATATTTAGGTATCCAATTAGTACATATCCTCATGGAAATGGTATGACATTTAGTGTACTTTACGTAAAAGTAACATTAGCAAATTTGCAAATGACACGAAGCTGGCTGGCAGTGTGCACTGTGAGGAGGATGCTATGAAGTTGCAGAGTGACTTGGACAGTCACTTGGGTGAGTGGGCAAATGGGTGGGAATTCTCTGCCTCAGAAGGAAGGACATTTGGGTGAGTGGGCAAATGCATGGCAGATGCAGTTTTATGTGGATAAATGTGAGGTGATCCAATTTGGTGGCAAGAACAGGAAGGCAGATTATTATCTGAATGGTGTCAAGTTAGGAAAAGGGGAAGTACATCCAGATCTGGGTGACCTTGTTCATCAGTCACTGAAAGTAAAGGGCCTGTCCCACTGTACGAGCGAATTCAAGAGTTCTCCCGAGTTTCCCCTGATTCGAACTCAGAGAATTACGGTAATAGCCGCTCGTAGGTACTCGGGGCTCGAGTGGACATTTTTCAACATGTTGAAAAATCTTCACGAGTCTTCACGAGCTTACCGCGTTTCCCGATTACCTGCCGTTAGCATTACGAGCCGCTAAGAGACGTCCGAGCTCCGACGTACCTGCTACGTACATTCTACGTGCTTACCACGAGTTTTATTTTTTTTTTTAACGCGGGAGAGCTCTTGAATTACCTCGCAGAGTGGGACAGGCCCTTAACCCTTAAGCATGCAGGTACAGCAGGCAGTGAAGAAAGTTAATGGCATGTTGGCCTTCATAAGAGGAGTTGAGTATAGGAGCAAAAAGGTCCTTCTGCAGTTGTACAGGGCCCAAGTGAGACCACACCTGGAGTATTGTGTGCAGCTTTGGTCTCCAAATTTGAGGAAGGACATTCTTGCTATTGAGGGAGTGCAGCATAGGTTCACAAGGTTAATTCCTGAGATGGCGGGACTGTCATAAGTTGATAGAATGTAGTGACAGGGCTTGTATACACTGGAATTTAGAAAGATGAGAGGGGACCTTGTTGAAACATATAAGATTATTAAGGGATTGGACATGCTAGAGGCAGGAAATATGTTCCCGATGTTGGGGAGTCCAGAAACAGGGGCAACAGTTTAAGAATAAGGGGTAGGCCATTTAGAACGGAGATGAGGAAAAACCTTTTTCACCCAGAGAGTTGTGAATCTGTGGAATTCTCTGCCTCAGAAGGCAGCGGAGGCCAATTCTCGGGATGCTTTCAAGAGAGAGTTAGATAGAGCTCTTAAAAATAGTGTGGTCAAGGGATATGGGGAGAAGGCAGGAACGGGGTACTGATTGTGGATGATCGGCAATGATCACAGTGAATGGCGGTGCTGGCTCGAAGGGCCGAATGGCCTACTCCTGCACCTATTGTCTATTGTCTATCATATATTAAACTTCTTGGTTACTGTTTCCTGTTAACTTGCTATAAATTTCCAACTCTACACTTTCATTACAAAATATCGAAGTGCCACAAAGAGCAGTATGCAATATGAAGTTGCCTTGCATTTGCTGGTAGCTTTATAAATAGGTTTATTGGGAAATTATGTAAGACGGACTATGTGTTATTATGAGTTACATCTTCCGCTGTTGGTCCATTATATCCTGATTCCCTCTTCATCCTGTGAGGACCTCTGCCCAGTGATCACACTCAATTACTGTGCTTCCCCCAATACCATTGGCAAATTTGTGATAACATTTCCATTATTGATAATGTTAAGGGGCACGATTTTTTTCATGCACTTTAATACTCTGACTAGCTTCAACAGATGGAACACTTGAAGTGTGGGGAGGAGGGAGTGAGTGCAGACAAGTCCAGAAAGTTATTGTGGACCATTTACTTCACCTGGAGTCCATAGTTCCCTCAAGTGAGGTCAAAGCAGATTCACAAACATACATTAAACATTCCCATCGATGAAAAAAAAGTTATTAGTGTTTAAAATATGTTGAGATTCTCTCTCCTGAAGGCCACGCCCCTTCCCAAGGGACTATAAACCCAGAAGTGTTGAGTGCCTCAGTCAGTCTCTGCAAGATGGGGGAAGCGAGATGGTCATGTCTCTCAGTCTGAGCTGTGAATAACACTGAACACATGTCTACTAAATTGTGAGTGGTTTTACTGACCTGTTAGTGCCCTTAATGTGGTTTGAAAATATAGTATGGAAATGCTAAAGCTGTGTTGCCTTTGGTTTGGAAATGCTAAAGCTGTGTTGCCTTTGGTTTGGAAATGCTAAAGCTGTGTTGCCTTTGGTTTGGAAATGCTAAAGCTGTGTTGCCTTTGGTTTGGAAATGCTAAAGCTGTGTTGCCTAATTAAAGTTGCCTTGCCTAATTAAAGTTGCCTTGCCTAATTAAAGTTGCCTTGACTAATTAAAGTTGCCTTGCCCAATTCAAGTTGCCTTGCCTAATTAAAGTTGCCTTGCCTAATTACAGTTGCCTTGCCTAATTAAAGTTGCCTTGCCTTCTATTGAATTAAAAGTCTAATCTTGACCCCTTCCTGTTTGCGCTTTATATTGATTTTAGAAAAAACGCTACCACGTACGGCTGTGATTTTTGGGCATCTTACTCAGAGTCCCCCTCCGCTCATCAGGTGCCGAGGATTTTTCCCATCGATAAAAAATAAAAGAGCTATTAATGTTTTAAAAATGTTGATATTCTCTCTCCTGTCAATCACGCCATGAAGGCCACGCCCCTTCTTGTGGGAGGGGGCGAGGGACTATAAAACCCAGAAGTGTGGGCAGGGCTCCGTCTCTGCAAGATGGAGGCGGGAGAGGTCACGACTTGCTGTCTTTAGTGGCCTTGCACCTTGAAATGGTATGTAACTGCACTTGAATTTGGTGGCCTTGCACCCTGCTTGAAGTGGTAAGAAACGGCACTTGAATTTGGTGGCCTTGCACCCTGCTTGAAATGGAATTTCAAGGAATAGCCGTGTGTCAACCGCCAGCCCACCAGCCGTGAGTGAGTGTGCCGCCAGCACAACAGGCTTGAGTGACTGAGCCGCCAGTCTAAGAATCCATTCGGCCCACAACATCCATCTGGTACCAAAGATGGACACAATGTGCTGGAGTAACTCAGCGGGTCAGGCAGAATCTCTGGAAAAATTGATAGGTGACATTTGGAAACATCACCTCTCCATGTTCTCCAGAGATGCTGCCGGACCCATTGAATTACTCCAGCATCTTGTGTCTATCTCTGGTGTAGTTTTCACTTTGTTTGAACTAAACCATATTCCTTCTATTTGTGCTTTAATACATGTAACTATGAACTAACATTCATTATGCCTGAGAACATTACTTGGATTTAAATATGCTCAGTGCAATTTTACATCGCATAATCTTGCACATAATTCTTCAATTGTGGGAAAATCTGTAGGGCCAATTTTTCTAAGGTGTTGCCAAGACATCAATTAGCTATTGTGATGTAAAGGAAATAAGTGGTGGTTATAAATATCACGAATGCAGCAAGGTCAGTAATGATTAAAATACAAAACTTCCATATTATTAAACTAGTTACAGTCATATGGCATGGAAACAGGCCCTTCGGCCCAACTTGCTCATGCCGACCAACATGCCCCATCTACACTAGTCCCACAAGTAGTCTTTTTGGAAAATTTGCCTCAGTGATCCAGCGACAGCATCATACACATAGGTGCACCCTCACGGCGGCCTGTGTAAAATCAGCCAGAGAAATCAACAACCACACACAAAACAAAATCCAGTCTGCTGTTAAATGAGGTGGTCCACCCGTCAATCTACTGAGTGAATAGGATTCCCCTTCTCCTTGACAACTTTGTTTTTGCTGCTGTTGTTTGTTCCTTAAGCTTTGAGCCACAACACAGTGGGTGGAAAATGACTCTTTCCACTGCCCTGTTATACAATGGCAGGTATCAGGTATATTATTTGGTTTGGTCAGCGCCAAATGTGCCCTTAATACTTAAGACTGCGAATTTGTTTTTAATCCTTCTCTAGGATGCCTTCATTAGTCAAGCTAAAACGGATGGCTCTTTGGTCCTCAAATTAAACTTCTACAGCACATACACAAACATTTGTACGCTAGGATGGATGAGGAGTTTTACAACTTCCCAAAAGAAAATCTATGGCTGCCCACTGAAACGGTGAGCGTCGGATGGTAACGGGAGGCAGAAAGATACACAGGCAAGACAAGCTGATCGAATTGTCTCTGGCAACCACGATAACAGCTAATAACACGATCAATCAGAAATACCTGGGCTCTTGGAATCGGATTACAGGGAGCGAGAGGCAACCTCGTTCCGTCTCGAATGCAACTTGTAACACGGGAGTTGAGCCCACGTTAATGCTTACACTGGGACAAAGAGACAAGGGAGGGCACGCCGTTGTCCTTCCACTTACCATAACGTTGCCTTGCATTTTAGCTGTTTTAATCATTGATTGCTTCTTCATCATTCCTCTTTAACTCACTTCAGTTATAGTTGCTGTTCTTGATTTGGGATTTTTTTTTTCTTTTTCTTTGGTTATGGCTAGTGAGGTCGCTTTTTTTCCCCTTTATTTTCCCCCGGTTTTTTTTTTTGTTCAAATCAGGCAAAGCTTTAAGAAATATCCCATGGCAGCTTCGGAGAATTCACCGCCGCCGCTGCTGTTGTTGTTACAGCCTCAATACCATCGCTTGTCCGAATGCACTGCACTCTAAAGCTGTAGACGACACTCATCGCTGGGGGAAGCTGCAAGATCGATCTAACGTGGAGGGAGCATCCTTAGTGGAGAAGCCCAACAACCTCTGAATTAATTCTCTCTTTTTTTATAAAAACAAAAAAAAACACATCAACAGCGTGTCAGAAATAGTGAGACCTTCCAGTTTGAATTTGTGGGTTCCTTGTTGAATTCGGCACACCCTAGATGTTCTAAAGAGCCCGGCTTCCAGTCAATTACTGTAACTGACAAGTGTTTAGCAGGAGCCCCGTGGCTGGGGGAAATTGAGAGATGACTTGGACCAGCCGAAGTGGAAATAAATCACGCTGCTGCCAGTTACTATGAGACACACGTTACGTTTCTATGGTTGCACTAAGTTGGCCCGTGGCCCGATGTAGGAAACGCAGGAGTGTTTGCGGATTCTCTCTCTCTCTCTCTCCTTTGGAGGGATTTGGACCTCGCCCTTGCACCGCCGTCGATTCAGCCCCAAACTCCCTCCCAACCCACCCTGGACATCATTTGGGGGAAACAAAAAGCCGAGCAAAACACAAAGTGCTGGAGGAACTCAGCGGGCCCAGGCGACGTCTGTGGAGGACAAAGGACAGTCCACGTTCCGGGTCAGGACCCTCCAGGTACTTTGTGTTTTTACTCGAGATCTCCTTCTCGTATCTCCATTTCAAGGAGCACAGCTCGGCCCGATAAAGCTGATGCCGGTTCAGTGATGAAAGCGTGGGGAAGAGCTGAGGCTGTTTATTACATTGATCTGACTCGTGCATTGCAAACATAAAGGATCGTATACATGCCACCAATTCGGTGGGGCGATGGAGACGGGGGTCCCACGGTACCAAGATGCCCCTGTTTTGAACTTTCGCCGCCGTCCGGATGGGGGAGGGTGGGGTATTGGTACACAACCCACGTATCCGGTTCGCGTTTGGTGTGCCTTTGCATTTCATATTAACATTAGCTCGTGTTAGAGGAGAAAGAGCGAGCCAGAGAGGAGGGGAGAGATTAATAATTATCAATGATCTGGAAGAAAAATGCTTGAACCCCCTCCCCCCCCTATCATTTTATTGCGCGTTAATTCATGAAGGCGCAGTGGCGTGATGAGTTCCTGTAATTAAAGGGAAACCGATGAAAGAAACATTGGCGCTGGTAATAATTTTCGCCTTTCCGCCCGACTTAAGCCTGCAGCCGCCGCCGAAAAACAGGGATAATAAGCTTAATTGTCTTTTTATTCAATGTTTCTACCCTAAAGGCTATCCATATATTGCCCCAACCGCAACAATTAGAATCTGCTGATGACATTTGGCATATGGCTGATTTATCGCGACTATCATATACATGGGCAGTGTTACATGATAGAACATATAACAGTACGGCACAATGAATGACACATTGTCTGTGCCGAACATGATGCCAAGACTAACAAGTATCCGCCTGCACATGTTCCATATCCTTCCATGTTTAAGAAGGAACTGCAGATGCGGGAAAATCGAAGGTAGACAAAAATGCTGGAGAAACTCAGCGGGCGAGGCAACATCTATGGAGCGAAGGAAATAGTCTGAAGAAGAATTTCAGCCCTAAACGTTGCCTATTTCCTTCGCTCCATAGATGCTGCCGCACCCGCTGAGTTTCTCCAGCATTTTTGTCTTCCATATCCTTCCATTCCCTGCATATCCATGTGCCAAGACCAACACTTATCTACCTGTACACAACCCATATCCCTCCACTCCCCTGACATCAGTCTGAAGAAGGGCCACGACCCGAAACGTCACCCTTTCCTTCTCTCCAGAGATGCTGCCAGTCCCGCTGAGTCACTCCAGCATTTTGTGTCTACCTTCGATTTAAACCAGCATCTGCAGTTATTTCCTACACACCATATCCCTCCATTCCCTGTATATCCATGATCCCAAGACCAACTCTTATCTGCCTGCACATAACCCATATCCCTCCATTCCCTGCATGCATATCCATGTGCCTATCAAAATGTATCTTAAATTCCCTTATCATATCTGCCTCAATCACCGCCCGGCAGCGCGTTCCAGGTATTCACCACCTTCTGATTTATGATTTAATATTGGAAGGCATTTTAAAAAAAAGTTTTTATTTATTACAAAAATAACCTTTCAGAATAAAAAAAACCCCTATATAAAACAAAAACTGCAAATACTCTTCATACATTCTCAGTGGCTACACATTCAACAGCGTCATACTGGATCTTATAAAAACTTACAATATTCTTAAGGGGTTGGACAGGCTAGATGCAGGAAGATTGTTCCCGGTGTTGGGGAAGTCCAGAACAAGGGGTCACAGTTTAAGGATAAAGGGGAAATCCTTTAGGACCGTGATGAGAAAAAACTTTTTTCGCACAGAGAGTGGTGAATCTCTGGAACTCTCTGCCACAGAAGGTAGTTGAGGCCAGCTCATTGGCTATATTTAAGAGGGAGTTAGATGTGCCCCTTGTGGCTAAAGGGATCAGGGGGTATGGAGAGAAGGCAGGTACAGGATACTGAGTTGGATGATCAGCCATGATCATATTGAATGGCGGTGCAGGCTCGAAGGGCCAAATGGCCTACTCCTGCACCTATTTTCTATGTTTCTATGTTTCTATACTCTATTGCGTTCGAACCTCACTTTAAAGAAAAACTCATTGCCACCCTTACGCCAACCTGTGGGTAATATCTCTCCCCTTGTTTGTGCCTTAATATTGAAGCACTATTGTTTTCAGACCTTGGTGTCGAGTTGTAATTGGTTTCGCTGGATATAGACACAAAGTGCTGGAGTACTTTGCGTAGAGGAGTGGTGTCTGTCTGTCATCGGTAGAAACCAGCACCTGCAAGTCCTTGTGTCGGAAGGAACTGCAGATGCTGGTTTGCACCAAAGATAGACACAAAACACAGTGGGACAGTCAGCATCTCTGGATAGAAGGAATGGGTAATTTTTTTGAGTCGAGACCCTTCTGAAGAAGTCACTCCAGCATTGTGTTCCTTTCTTCACATGTACTTCTTTTTACACACATTGTGTATCGCTGGATGGAAGAAACTATACGCTTCAATACAAGTGCATTGGGTTGAATTGCCTCCTTTATCGGTGGTGGTCTTTTCTGATAGTAAAGAGTCGCATACTTATTGTATATATTAAAAGGGGGGTATATTTTGGAAAGGGGGGGGGGGGGGGCTAGTGCCATAGAGTCAGGAGTAATACATTTCGTTACTTGACTCTATGACTAACTGTGTCACTGCTGTGCGGTTGGCTAGTATTCACATTGATAGTAAGCAACACGCATCTATTTGCCAGTTGTGCACTTAAACTGCTTGGCGTGTTCGGGAATTAGAGGGTTTTTTTTTTTTTTGCTGAACCTATCAACATAGAGCTCCACACAGTTGCAAGTTTCGAATGAGGTGACTTTACATTACAGCATCAGAGGCCGCACAGCGGAAAGCACAGCTGGTCCCATTCCTACCCGCTGACACTTGACTTTACACTGACATTTAGACTGACGTTCGGCGCACTATCGGGGGAACCCCGCAGTGTCAGTCTGAAGAAGGGTCACCCATTCCTTCTCTCCAGGCAGAGATGCTTCCTGTCCCACCGAGTTACGCCAGCACTTTATGTCTATCTTCGGTGTCAGGGATGCTATCCGTCAAATAAGGTGCCCAGTCCCGGGAAGACGTTAATAGAGTGCGTGTGTGCTGCTGTATGCTTGTGTGTGTGAATGCGTGTGAGAGTGAGTGACTGAGTGTGTTTCTGTCAGTGTTTATGCCTGTTCGTGCGCGCCCATCTGACCTGTGTGTTTTAGTTTCTAACTGTGCATGGGTGCCTATGTACGTTTGTGTATCTGTGCCAATATGTCACTGTGTGTGTGTGTGTGTGTGTGTGTGCGTTTCGTATCTGTGTTTTTGTGTCTGTCGGTGTGTATGTTTGTGTTTTTGTGTCTGTCGGTGTGTATGTTTCTGTGTTTGTGTCTGTGTGTGTTTTCTGTGTGTGAGTGTGTATTTCTGTGTCGGGTGTGTGTTTCTGCGGGTGTGTGCGTTTGTAGTTCTGCGTCTGTGTTTCTGCGATTGTGTGCATGTGCGTGTGTCCCGGCCAGTGAAATATGCGAAATAAATGAAAGTAATTTATTTCCCACTGCGCCTCCCTGCACTTTCCTGCGTTTGGTAGATTAAACTTACAAAGGCGGCATTCACTTCCCTGTGTATTATTCATTAATGCTACTCATTTTTATTGGTTGTATCTGCAGACTACAGATGCAGCTATATTCATTATGCTGCTCCGTGATAGATTACCTTCATAATACAAACTACTATCACGCTACCAGACAAATGGACCAAGTTGCATCCCAGAGGTTTGTAAAGGCGCTGATATGTATTTCTGTGGACAGTCCACAGTCCGGTATTTACGTTGTAACCCCGGGCTTTGCGCTCGGAACACATTTGAACATCTGCAAATTATACAAGGACATTACGCCACACCTAATCCCCAAAATAAAGATTTTTTAAAATAATGCTGTCATTGATTCCAAAATCCGAAGATCAGCTAAAAAAAAATTTCTCCTGCCTCATTAAGGTGAACTCGTTTTCTTTTATCTGATTTTAATTGCTCTTCCACCTGCAATTAAAGAGAAGACATTTACCCAAAGCCCACTCCCCAGAAGCGGGTTTTCCGTCCCAGTGTATCCAGCGCGCCGCCTGTAGGCGATGATTGCAGGTCTCTTATGTGCTGGGCATGTCTGTTTCCGCCTCCGCCCAGCGTGAGGTTATCATTTCCAACATTGTTGCGTTTAGTTTATTGTCACATGTACCGAGGTACAGTGGAAAGCTTTTGCTGCGTCCTAACTGGAAAGACTGGACATGATTAGAATCGAGCCATCCAGTGTACAGGCACAGGATAAAGGAAATAACGTTTAGTGCAAGATAAAAACCAATAAAGTCAGAGGGTCACCAATGAGGTGAGATAATGGCTCAGGGCTGCTTTCTAGTTGTTGGCCCGATAGTTCAGTTGCCTGATAACAGCTGGGAAGAAACTGTCCCTGAATCTGGAGGTGTGTGTTTTCACATGTATGTACCTCTTGCCTGATGGGAGAGAGGAGGAGAGGGAGTGACTCATCGTTGATTATGCTGGTGGTCTTGCCAGGCAGATGGGGAATGTAGATGGAAGGGTGTTGGTTTGTGTGTGTGTGTGATGGGTGTATTGTGGAGTAACAGTAGCCAGCAGCCACTCACCCCTATCCTTCCCATCACCCTCCCCTCCACCCCAACCACCACTCCCCTTGGCTATTTCAAACAGGGCACAGGTTTTGCATCTTCTCACTGGCTAGAGTTCACTCATCAGATTGGCACAGTAGTAGAGTTGCTGCTTTGTGGCGCCAGGGATCCTGACCATGGCTGCTGTCTGTATTGAGTTTGTATGTTCTCCCTGTGACCGCATGGGGTTTCTCCAGGTGCTCTGGTTCCCTGCCACATTCCAATGAGTGCAGGTATGCAGGTTAATTAGCTACTGTAAAATGTCCCTAGTGTGGAGGGTAGAACTTGTGCACGGGGTGATCGTGGACTCAGTGGGCCGAAGGGCCTGTTTCCACACTGTATCTTTAAAGTCTTAAACCAGAGTGCGGTCCTGACCTCCCATCTACCCCATTGGAGACTTTTTAACTATCTTTAATCGGACTTCATCTTGCACTAAATGTACTTTATTTGAGCACAGCTTAATCGTAACCATGAATAGTCTTTTTGACAGGATAGCACACACACAAAAGTTGTTTCCTTACCCTGGTAATAGTAAACTAAACAAAATAACTTCGCAGTTGTAAACTAAACTAAATAACTGCAGGTACTATCACAACAATTAAAAAGCATTTGGACAGGTACATGACAGTCTGAAGAAGGGTCTCAATTTGAAACATCACCTATTCCGTTTTGCCAGAGATGATGCCTGACCCGCTGAGTTACTCCAGCATTTTGTGTACCTTAAGTACTTGGATAGGACAGGTATAGAGGGATATGGGCCAAACACAGGCAGGTGAGACTAGTAAACAAGGGGCATATTGGTCGGCATGGGCAAGTTGGGTGGAAGGGCCTATTTCCACACTCTATGACTATAACTTCTCAGCCGACCACATAGCATAGTTAGGAAACCCCATGAACATTGACTTTGTTTTAACTGCTGATGTTGCCACCATTCCCAGAGCTGATGGTTGCATTCTTGGCATGGTCATTCCATCAATGCTGTGAGCAGTTAGCTAGTGAGCTGCCTTAGAGTCATACACCGTGGAAACAGGCCTTTTGGCCCAACTGATCCACACCGGCTAACATGTCCTATCTACACTAGTCCCACCTGCATGCATTTAGCCCATATCCATCGAAACCTGTCCTATCCATGTGCCAATCTGAATGTTTCTTAAACGTTGCCATGGTACCTGCCTCAACTACCTTCTCCACCAGCTTGTTCCATACACCCACCACCCTTAGTGTGAAAAAGTTCCTATTAAATCTCCCTCCCCCCCCCCCCCCCCCCCCCCCCCTCCTCCCCCCCCCCCCCCCCCCCCCCCCCCCCCCCCCTCTTGAAACCTATGTCCTATGGTTCTCAATTCCCTTACTCTGGGCAAGAGACTCTGTGTGTCTACCTGATCTATTCCTCTTATGATTTTATAAACCTCTATAAGATCACCCCTCATCCTCCTACGCTCCAAGGAATAGAGTCCTAGCCTGCTCAACCTCTCTCCATAGCTGAGCCCTCAAGTCCTGGTAACATCTTGAAACATACCTTCTTGAAACATACAAGAGTATGAATTAGAGACAGAAGTACATTGCTCAGGCCCTCAAGCATGTTCTGACTTTTAATACAATCATGGGTGAACTGATTGTCATCTCAATTCTGCATTCCAGTCTAATTGTAGCAAACTTTCACCTTCTTGCTTCTCAAAAATCTACATACCACTGCCCTAAGAACATTTTAAATTTAAAAAAAAATTATAAGAGTAAATCTTTGAAGATGCATGGAGCAAGCAAAATTAGTATACATTTTAATGTCCTTCCATTCTAAATGTTCTCACGTTGCATAGATGACAAAAGAATTGATGACAGTTTCACAATAAGAGGCTAAATTCTTATGACAGACTGATCCCAAGTTCACACTAGTTCTATGTTATCCCACTTTCTCATCCACACACTAGGGGGGAAAATGTTCAATGCTCCCCAGGAAGAGAATTCCAAACTGTCTGAGAGAGAAAATAAAGGCTTCATCAGTGAATGGATGATCAATGGTTGACATGGACTCAATGGGCCGAAAGGCCTGTTTCCACAATCGATCAATCTTAATGGGCGACCACATTTTTAAAACAGTGACCCCCCTAGATCGAAACTTTCCCACAAAAGGAAACACGAGAGATACAATACACTGCAGAAGCTGGAATCTTGAACAAACGTGCAAAGTGCTGGAGCAACTCAGCAGGCCAGGCAGCATCTGTGGGGGGGAAATGGATAGAGAACATTTTGGACACTTCTTCGGACTGACGAAGAGTCCTGACCTAAAATGTCACCTGCCCATTTGCCTCCACAGTTTCTCTCCACTTTGTCAAGACGTCTCAAGATCAATCTGCATTCCATTTGATGAACTTGGATCTATTGATGAAGAACAGTAAAGGGCCTGTCCCACGGGCATGCGACCTGCATGCGGCAAGCACGACCTAACGTGGTCGCTTGAGCCGTATGGCATGCGGCAAGCGCGACCAAACCAGAAGCGGGAGCTGCGCGGAGGTCGAGTGAGTGACACGGCGTCAAGGCGGCTGCGGGACGGCAGGCCGTTGCCGCGCGGAATTTTTAAACACGGTCCGTTTTTCGGAGCCCCGCGCGATGTCGGGACCAACTCCATACGGCTCCGGCGATCGAAGTGGGACGGGCCCTGCGAGGCCGTATGGCTCAAGCGACCACGTTAGGTCGCGCTTGCCGCATGCAGGCGCATGCTGGTGGGACCGGCCCTTTAGGTCGCGATTGCCGCATGCAGGTCGCATGCTCGTGGGACAGGCCCTTAACACATCTCCCATGGAACATAGAACAGTGCAACACAGGAACAGAACATCCAGCCCACAATGACCATACCAAATTTCATATCAAGTTATTCTCCTCAGCCTGCGCAGAATCCACACCCCTTCATTCCCTGATATCCATGTGTCTATCCAAAAGCCTCTTCGATACCACTATAATACTTGCTTCCACCACCACCCCTGGGAGCACATTAAAAGCATCCTCACTCTCTAGATAAAAATAACTCACCCACACATCTCCATTAAAATTAACCCCTCTCACCTTAAAGCTATGCACTCTAGTTTTTGACATTTCCACCCAAGGAAAAACAGCTTTGGCTGTCTGCTCTAACTATGCTTCTCATAATTTTGTATGCCTCTATCAGGTCTCCAACCTCTGACCTTTCAGGGAAAACCATACAAGTTTGTCCGACCTCCTTATATCCAATACCTTCTAATCCAGGCAGCATTCCGGTAAACATCTTCTGCACCCTCTCTAAAGCCTCCACATTGTTCCTGTAATGGGATAAATAGAACTGCACACAGGGCCCTAAATACGGCCCAAAGTCCTAGGTTACTTCCTGACCTTTTCACTCAATGTCCCACCCGATGAAGGCAAGCATACCACATGCCTTCTTTGCCAATCTATCTACCTGTCTTGTCACTTGCAGGGAGCTGTGGACTTGGACACCAAGATCCATTTGTATATCCCAGTTGCTAAGTGTGTGTAATTTGAAGAGAAATATGCAGGTGCTGACATTTCCCATGCAGTCTAAATGGTGGCCGACTAGGAAAAGGGGAGATGCAGCGAGACCTGGGTGTCATGGTACACCAGTCATTGAAAGTGGGCATGCAGGTGCAGCAGGCAGTGAAGAAAGCGAATGGTATGTTAGCTTTCATAGCAAAAGGATTTGAGTATAGGAGCAGGGAGGTTCTACTGCAGTTGTACAGGGTCTTGGTGAGACCACACCTGGAGTATTGCGTACAGTTTTGGTCTCCAAATCTGAGGAAGGACATTATTGCCATAGAGGGAGTGCAGAGAAGGTTCACCAGACTGATTCCTGGGATGTCAGGACTGTCTTATGAAGAAAGACTGGATAGACTTGGTTTATACTCTCTAGAATTTAGGAGATTGAGAGGGGATCTTATAGAAACTTACAAAATTCTTAAGGGGTTGGACAGGCTAGATGCAGGAAGATTGCTCCCGATGTTGGGGAAGTCCAGGACAAGGGGTCACAGCTTAAGGATAAGGGGGAAATCCTTTAAAACCGAGATGAGAAGAACTTTTTTCACACAGAGAGTGGTGAATCTCTGGAACTCCCTGCCACAGAGGGTAGTCGAGGCCAGTTCATTGGCTATATTTAAGAGGGAGTTAGATGTGGCCCTTGTGGCTAAGGGGATCAGAGGGTATGGAGAGAAGGCAGGTACGGGATACTGAGTTGGATGATCAGCCATGATCATATTGAATGGCGGTGCAGGCTCGAAGGGCCGAATGGCCTACTCCTGCACCTAATTTCTATGTCTATGTTTCTATGTCTTTGTCCTACTTAGTGGTAGAGGCTGAAGGTTTAAGAGCCTGTCCCACTGTGCAAGGTAATTCAAGAGTTCTCCCGAGTTTTCCCCTGATTCGAACTTGGAGAACGTACGTAGCGGGTACGTCGGAGCTCGTGGATGTCTCGTAGCGGCTCGTAATGCTAACGGCAGGCACTCGGGAAATGCGGCAACTCGTGAAATTTTTTCAACACTGTGAAAAATGTCCAAGAGTAAAAAAATCCTTGTGATGAACATACCACGAGTTTGATTTTTTTTTAAAAACTCGGGAGAGCTCTTGGGTAAACTCGCATCGTGGGACAGGGGCTTTAGGAACTGCAGCTGGAGCAGCCTCTGTCACCATGCTGCACAGTGTGCTTTGCAAATTGTACACTTTACTGCTACAATGCAAATTTTGCTTTGATTCTTTGAATTTTGCCATTCAGAATCAATGAATGAACAGCCTTGAATTTTCACACCCTTGTTGAGTGAAGCATTTCTACCCATCTCACCTTCACTAGTTAAAAGTACAGGAGACTTTCCACTCCAGTCATGTTTCATCATTTCAATTCCACCTACCATCCATTGGTCTGTGTCCCATGACACCCGACCCAACAAAAATCTATTGATCTCACTTCTGACAACTTCAAACAGCCCTGTCTCCATGGTCTTTTGGGAAAAGGGATTTCAGGACTTGTGAGAGAAAAAAAACTGACTCCTGACTTTATTCTTGAACGCTCTTCATAAATTAATAAATTATACGAACAGAATTAGGCCATTTGGCTCATCTACTCTAGTAATCTAATCAAGTCTACTCCGCCATTCAATCACGGTTGCTCTATCTTTCCCTCTCAACCCCATTCTCCTGCCTTCCCTCCAAAACTCCTGACACCATTACTTATCAAGAATCTGTCAATCTCCCACTTAAAAATATCCATTGCCTTGGCCTCCACAGCCTTCTGTGGCAATGAATTCCACAGATTCACCAACCTCTGACTAAAGAAATTCATCCTTTTCTCCATTCTAAAGATACGTCTTTTTATTCTGAGACTATGTCCTCTGGTCCCAGATTTCCCAACTCGTGGAAATATCCTCTCCACATCCACTCTATCTGGGCCTTTCACTATTCAGTAAGTTTCAATGAGGTTCCCCCCCATCCTGTGCTAATCCTGCCTCTTCATTCAAGGCTCATCAAACAGGGGATTTTTTTTCCTTGCACTAATCCTGTTAATCCTTTCATAATTTTAAAGATACTGGTTAGATTACCTGCAGATTTATAGCATAAAGGAACTTCAAGGCATGTTTAAGCAAGGTGTTGTGATACTTTAATCCCTCTACTATTATCTCGATTACTTTTTTGGCGCTTGCAAATTTATCTGCAGTATTGCAGATGAAGATTCACTCAGATGCTCCAATTGATGCATAACTTTCTCCACAATTAATTCAGGCTCTGATAATTCAGTGCAAGGAGTCCTTTAGCCCCTTCATTTACCTTTTATCTTTGTTTTAATGGATTTGTACTCGTGAACAACGAAATCCCTTACTTTTTTTTTCCAGCTCTGTCCAAGACCACAAGAAATTGTAGAGAGTTGTGGACATGCAACCTCCCTTCCTTCCATCGACTCCATCTACACTTCACGCTGCCTCAGCAAGGCCACTGACATAATCAAGGACGAGTCTCACTCTGGTCACTCCCTCTTCTCCCGCAAGGGAAAAGTCCCGCACGTTTGGTAATGAGCTTAGATGGAATACTGGTGTTAAAAGCAGAGCTATAGTCGATGAAAAGCAGTCTGACGAAGTTGTCTCTCTTGTCTAAGTGTCCGGGGATGAGAGTAGGGCCAAGGAGATGGCATCATTCATGGACCTGCTGTGGTGGTAGGCGGACCACAGTTGTTCAAGGCTGCGTGGTAGACTGGATTCAATGCGTTCCATAACTAATCTCTCAAAACATTTCAGGAAGGTGGATGTCAAGGCCATGTGCAAAATAAGTCCAGTAAAGTCCTATTCAATATAGTCCGAGGATCTCCAATAGGGTAGAATGGAGGTCAGGGCTGCTCTCTAGTTGGTGATAGGATGGTTCATTTGCCCGATAACAGCTGGGAAGAAACTGTCCCTGAATCTGGAGGTGTGCCTTTTCACACTTCTGTACCTCTTGCCCGATGGGAGAGGGGAGAAGAGGGAGTGACAGGGGTGTGACTGATCCCTGATTATGTTGGCGGCCTTGCCAAGGCAATGTGAAGTGTAGATGGAACTCAGAAATCCCCCTTGATTAGTCTATTAATCTCAGTCTAGTGGCTGCTCTTTGCACAGATATCAAGACTGCTTTCATGTTTAGAGAAAGGATATAGTTAATCACGAGGGAACGTTTTACTAATCCACTGCTCGGAGGTAATCCCCATTCAAAGAAATGACTGTCAGCCCTAAGTAAACGTTGCCCACCATTATCCTGCAGCAGAACATAGAGGGGACGCTGTGAGAGACGCAGTCATACATCTTTGAAAGTCTCACTCAAAAGGCAGACTGGAGGACTGTTTGAAACATTCTGCTCTCAGATGCTCCATCATCGAGAATCACCCACTGTTCCCTTTGCCACTCGGAGAAAAATGATTTAACACACACACACATATATATACATATACATATGAATAAAGTGTTGGGGGAACTCAGCAGGTTAGGCAACAACTGGGAGGGAATGGACAGGCAATATTTCAGGTTAAGACCCTTCTTGAGAGTTTGTCTGGGACAATATTAACCAAGAGTTTAGCTGGTCTAACTAATATGGTGTGATGATAAACAAAGCAAGCACAACACTTGGTCAAGGCACAAAGTGCTGGAGTAATTCAGCAGATCAGGCAGCATCTCTGGGGAACATGGAGAAGTTCAATGGTACTTTTCAATTTACAGTGGTGATGTTTCAGACCGGGATCCTTCTTCAGACTTGTTATAGAGGGGTGAAAGAAAGCTCTTCCATCTCCCCTCCCCACCCTCCCCCACCCCCAATCAGTTTGAAGAAGGGTCCTGACCCAAAATGTCACCTATCCACGTTCTGATGCTACCTGACCTGCTGAGTTACTCCAGCACTGTGCATCCCATTTTGTAAACCAGCATCTGCAGTTGCTTATTTCCACAATACTTGGTTGTATAACTACATTAATTGATATTATGCTGAACCTGTAAGGCAACCTTAAGCTGCATCTACAGTATGGTCCGAATGATATTAAACATCGAAACAACCAGAAAATCCTCACCCAAATAAACAGAGAGATCTATAAAATTAAAAGTGGGAATGTAATTACAGTCATTTCCATTTTGGGTTGGGTACTCCCTACTCATGATTTGCTGCAACATACTCTTTGAGTACAGGGCGGCACAAAGATGCAGTGGTTGAGTTGCTGCCACAGTGCCGAAGGGTTTGATCCTGATTATGGGTGCTGTCAGTACGGAGTTTGTACATTCTCCCTGTGATCATGTGGGTTTACTCCGAGCGCTCCGGTTTTCTCCCACACTCCAAAGACGTGCAGGTTTGCAGCTTAATTGGCTTCAGTAAAATTGTCCCTAGTGTGTAGGATGATGCTAGTGTACGGGGTGATCACTGGTCAGCATGGATCTGGTGGGCTGAAAGGCCTGTTACCTCGCTATATATCTAAAAAGGAACTGGGCACAGTCAGTTTGTACGCCAGCAACCCGTTAAAATCCCAATTTTATTCTTGTTGGAAATTCAGTTGCTGTGGTTCCAACTTCAGTCAATTCAATGGCTGACCTTTCAGTGCAGTACCAAGGGACCTTTCCTTTGTCAGAAGCTGTTTTTCAGATATGATTATAACCAATGCCTTGTTGGCTCAAGGTACTCTTTCTTACACTCCCTCCTCTGAATTGGTAGGTTTTTAATTCAAGATTCACTCCAGAAAATTCAGTAAATAATCCAGCCTGAAGCCTCAGTGTAGGATTGAGGTAGCACAGGAAAAAGACTGTGCCATTTCATCCCTCACCCCATTCCACATCAGACACTCTCTGACTTACGTAATAGGCGATTTACAGAAACTCACATTTACCTCTACTCAGGCCCTAATACAATCAAGGCAGTTTGTAACTTCCACAACACTGCACAATGACTCAACCTAACATCAGAAACAAGCCGGCAATGGCGGCAGTGCCTACCCAGAAGGCCGCGAGCTGCAGAAAGCGCCCCGGAAGCCGCTGAGACAGTTCACACTCTCAGTGGTGGACATAAAATGTTGGAGTAACTCAACGGGCCAGGCTGCTTCTCTGAAGAACATGGATAAGTGACGTTTTGGGTTGGGTCCCTTCTACAGACTCAGCAAGTTATTTTGGGCAGGGGATGGGGACGGTGATTCTGACTTGTGTAAAACCTGGCCCACGTATGTGTTCACAGAAGGTGACCTTCACGCTAGTTGGGGAGTGCCTGTATTTAACAACATCATGCTTTATCGCCATGAGTTCTCCCTTGTCAAATATCCCTTAGCACCTCTGACCAGCCAAAATCTACACACCTCAGATTTAAAATTACCAAGTGATCCTCCATCAGTAGTGGATGACTGTTCCAAGCTTCAAACTCTAACCTCCAATAGATATAAATATTTCCAAACTTCACTCCTAATGCCTGACTTTAACTGCTCAGTTCTCCTAAATACTTCAAGAATTCATACCAATCCTTCACCCACCCCACCTAATGTGTAGTTCTCAACACACTATTCTCCCTTTTGATTTAGATTTTAGGCTTTAGTGATGCAGCGTAGAAACAGGCCCTTCGGCCCCACCGAGTCCGCATGGGGGCACTATCCTACACACTAATGCCCCTGTCCCACTTAGGAAACCTGAACGGAAACCTCTGGAGACTTTGCGCCCCACCCAAGGTTTCCGTGCGGTTCCCGGAGGTTTTTGTCAGTCTCCCAACCTACTTCCACTACCTGCAACCTCCGGCAACCACCTGCAACCTCCGGGAACCGCACGGAAACCTTGGGTGGGGCGCAAAGTCTCCAGAGGTTTCCGTTCAGGTTTCCTAAGTGGGACAGGGGCATAAGGATACCGTACAATTTTACTGAAGCCAATTAACCTAGAAACCTGTTCGACTTGAGTGTGGAGAAAACCTACGCAGTCATAGGGAGAACGTACATACTCCGTACTGTCCACATTGTCCCTGCTGACAGTGAAGTCAATCTACACTGATCCCATTTGCCTGCATTAGGCCTATACCCCTCTCCTCCTGGGAGCCATGAGAGACTGCGAGTGTCGGTTTCTTGTGCAAAACTGCTGGAGGAACTCAGCAGATCAGGCAGCATCTATGGTGGGAAATGGACAAATAATGTTTCAGCAGGGAGCGTGGACAAGGTGGGAGAGCATACCGCAGCCAGGATTATCTGGTCAAACATCATGCAAGCAGACTTCCAGTGCGTCCGGTTCCTTGTCCAAGCTGTCTACGATGCCCTACCAAGCCCAGCAAACCTCCACGTCTGGGGCAAGAGCGAGACACCTTCCTGCCCACTTTGCTCTGGAAGAGGATCATTAGAACATCTCCACAGCAGCTGCCCAAAGTCTCTTGGGGAAGGTCGCTATCAGTGGTGCCATGGCCAGGTGCTCAAGGTGGTTGCTGAGAGCATGGCCCCTGCCATCGGTAACGGCAAACATCACCATGCCCCAAATAAATCAATCACTTTTGTCAAAGCTGGAGAGAAGCCCCGACCACAACCAAAAACAAGGACGGGCCTCCTCTACACAGTCACTGACTGGCAGCTGCACGTCGATCTGGGCAAACAGCTGAAATTTCCACAGCACATCACAGCAACCTCACTCCGGCCAGACATGATCATCACCTCCGAAGTGACAAAACAGCTGATCATTCTGGAGCTGACAGTGCCCTGGGTAGAGCGTGTTGAAGGGGCTAATGAGAGGAAACGCGCAAAGTACCAGGAACTGGTGGAGATGTGCCAGGACAGAGGCTGGAAGACATACTATGAGTCCATAGAGGTGGGCGGTAGAGGATTTGCAGGACGCACACTCTGCAATGTCCTCAACCAGTTGGGCATTACGGGGCTGGCAAAGAAGAGGGCCATTCAATCTGCAAGTGAAGCTGCAGAGAAAGCCACTAGGTGGCTTTGGATTAAGAGGGCTGATCCGTGGGCGGTTGCTGCTGGGACGCAAGTTGGGGCTTGATCAACCCCGGCTGGGTCGCCTGGGCGAGGGTGTCTGATGTTGTGAGACCCGAAACACCCGATGACCCCAGGTCACATCACCGAGGATGCGTCCCAGCCCATCTAGAAGAGGTATCTTTCACACAGGTCAGGACACTTCTTCATAAGTTCATAAGTTATGGGAGCAGAATTAGGACATTTGGCTCATCAAGTCTACTCCGCCATTCAATCATGGCTGATCCATCTTTCCCTCTCAATCCCATTTCCTGCCCTTGCCCCATAACCCTTGACACCCGTGCTAATCAACAACCTGTCAAACTCCGCCTTAAAATTATGCATTGACTTGGCCTCCACAGCCGTCTGTGGCAATGAATTCCACAGTTTCACCACCCTCTGACTTAAGAAATGTCTCCTCATGTCTTTTCTAAAAGTACATCCATTTATTCTGAGGCTGTTCCCTCTGGGCCTAGACTCTCCCACTAGTGGAAACATCCTCCCCACATCCACTCTATCCAGGCTTTTCACTATGAGGTAAGTTTCATCGAGATTCCCCCTCATGCTTCTAAACTTAAGCGAGCACATGCTCATTCAGAAGAAGTCAGAGTTCATTCAGAAGAAGGGTCCCAATTCCTTGTTGTCTGTATCTTAAATGGGCTATCCTTCTTCTGAAACTATCTCCAAAGTTCCAGCTTTCATTCTTAGAACAGGCATGCTTCACGAAGGACTTTAGTTTAGTTTAGAGATAAAGCACGGAACCAGGCCCTCCGGCCCACCGAGTCCGCGCCGACCAGCAATCACCCTGCACATTAACGCTATCCTACACACACGGGACAATTTACACATCCACCAAGCCAATCAAACTACAAACCTGTACGTCTGTGGAATGTGGGAGGAAACCGAAGATCTCGGAGAAAACCCAAGCAGCCACGGGGAGAACGTAACAAAACTCTCTACAGAAGCATTCGTAGCCGGGATCGAACCCGGATCTCCGGCGCTGCAAGCGCTGTAAGTTAGCAACTCTACCACTGCGCCACCTTGGCGCCACTTTAGCGACACATCGTGGAAACAGGCCCTTCGGCCTACCGGGTCCGCACCGACCAGTGATCACCCGTACACTGGTTATATCCTACATACTGGGGACAATTTACAATTTTACCGAAGCCAATTAACCTACAAGCCTGGGCATCTTCAAGTGTGGGAAACAACCGAAGGAGGGTCACAGGGAGTACGTACAAACTCCACAGAGACAGCAGCCGTAGTCAGGATCGAACTCAGATCTCTGGCGCTGTATGGCAGCAACACTACCACTGCGCTATCATGCCATTAGAAGAATCCTCTTCTAACCTCCGATATGTATAGTTCTAATGTGTTGAATTGTCTCTCATTAACAACCTATTCATCCCAGGAATCATCCCCGTGAACTCTCTCTGAACTATCTGCAATACAGTATAGAACATAGAACACAGACCAATATAGTACAGGTACAGGCCCTTCAGCCCAGCATATCTATGCCAACCACAACTGCACATGTGCTGGCATGTGATTCTATCTCTACAACTCTTGCCTGTTCCTGGGTTTTTCTAAATACCTCTTAATGTTGCAGTTGCATCGGCTTCCATCCAGGGCATTTCAAACCCCCACCACCTTGTGTAAATAAAAAAAATACCTCAAAACACTCCTCCAAACTTTCCCCCTCTCACAATTGAGTATATGCCACAAAGTAAGGAGACCAAAACTGTACTGCATAGTTGTCACAAGAGGTAACTACTTCTATACTTTATCTTCTTTGCAGGGAAGGGCAATGGTCATTTTGTTTTCATTATCACTTACTGTAACTGCATGTTAACTTCTCTGTGTTGCATGTAGCGGACACCAGGAGCCCGTGTGTATCAGTGTATATTAGTCTCTCTCTATCTCCATCTAAACAACATTTGCTTTTCTATTCTTCCACTGACTACACATGCCGTCTGGACAGAGTTTGTACGTTCTCTGTGACCGTGTGGTTTTTCTCCTGATGCTCCGGCTTCCTCCCACACTCCAAAGACGTGTAGGTTTGTAGGTTAATTGGTTTCTGTAAATTGTTCCTGATGTGTACGATAGAACTATGGGTGTGTACGGGTGATCGCTGGTCAGCGTGGACTCGGTGGGTCGAAGGACCTATTTCCACACTGTATCCCGAATAAACTAAACTGCCTCTGTGCAGTTTTCCATTTGTCAGGTAGATGGCAGTGTTGTAGCAGTCTTCAGCTGCTTGGCTTGAGTCCTGGCTTATTGTAGAGCATATTTTCAGCCAGAGCATCAACTGCTCTCAAGACAGACGTTGTGAAATAAATCAGTCACCATATGCAAACCTTATGCCCCTGTTTTTTGCCCTTCATGTGTAAGGAGTGGACTCAAAACTAGGATAACATAGGACTAGTGGGAAAGGGTGATCGATAGTCAGCATAGACTCGATGGGCCAAAGGGAACCTCTTTCCATGCTGCTTCTCTAAACATGCCTTGGCTTATGCAATCTCCCGGTTGCCAAACATTTTAACTTCCCATCCCATCCCCATACTGACCTTTCAGCCCTGGGTCTCCTCCACAGTCACATTGAGGCCACATACAAACTGGAGGAGCAGCACCTCATATTTTGCTTGGGTGTTACTTAGCACCTCTTCCACAACCAACAATGGACCAGTGTGGGCTCCACCCTTCCTTGGTCATCGGTGCTGGCTCGATTTGTTCTCTACCTCTTCATACTTTAGTTTCCCTCTCCCCTGACTTTCAGAAGGGTCTCGACCCGAAATTCCTCGACCTATTCCTTTTCTCCTGAGATGGGGCCTGACCTGCTGAGTTACTCCAGCATTTTGTGTTGATATTTAGTGTAACCATCATCTGCAGTTCCTTCCTGCACATAATAATGTCATTACCCAAATTTAAATTCCTCCACCACCAATTTCCAGATTATCCACGTATTACTGTATCATATACCTCTTTTTGATGATGGGAATTTCCAATGCAATTTGGGAGCAGAATTAGGTCATTCAGCCCATCAAGTCTACTCCGCCATTAAATCATGGCGGATCTATCTGTCCCTCTCTTCCCCATAGTTGGTTTCCGCGGTCGACTTCTGCAGGTCGGTATCTCGGCCCCCCCCCCCCCCGAGGCAGTGACCTCTGTTTGTCCGGCAAAATGGACAATCCAGAAAGGCTCTGGAACCAAGAGTGCTGGAAAAATCAGTGGTGGATCTATATAGGCATAATGGTCAACACAGATGTTATAGGGTGAAGGTTCTGCTTCAACACTGCATATATCTACGATTCTATGCTTCAAAGGGCAAGATGCTTCAGCATCCTGGATCTCTGCAAAATACTTAGTGAAATGGCAAACATGATGTCAATATTTAATGAAATCCTTGTAGACCCTATTGACTGGGCTTTTTACTTGCAGCTTTGCTTTTTCTAGTGCAAACAGAACCATTTCTGCATGTCGATTACCTTAATTACCATAAAATCCATAAAACGTACTGGCTGCTATTGCTGCATGCATACATCAGTGCGCTCAGGACCTAAATGGTGATGTTGAGTTCTTCTCTGCATGAAAGAGTATCGAGAGGTAGCCTCTCTAGATAGGGATTGGCAGGTTTCTCATTGACCGCTTGTGGTAGTTATACACTTCAATAGAAACTACCACTTGGTCATGGTCATAGTCATACAGCATGGAAACAGACCCTTTGGCCCAACTTGCCCAAGCTGACCAACATGTCCTTCCCTGACTCTCAGTCACTCCCTCTCCCCTCACTCTCGGTTGGAAGAAGGGTCTCGACCCGAAACGTCACTCATTCCTTCTATCCAGAGATGCTGCCTGTCCCGCTGAGTTACTCCAGCATTTAGTGTCTATCTTCGATGTAAACCAGCATCTGCAGTTCCTTCTTATGTACTAATCCCACCTGCCTGCATTTGGTTCATATCCCTCTAAACCTTTCCTAAGCATTGAGAATGTAGAGGGAAGATAGCTCATCTAATGAAGTGTGAGGGAGGGGCGAGGCAGGGGCTGGTGAGTGGGGGTGGAACCAGATGAGGAGAAGGAGGAGGGGCAGATGAAGCCCTCATGGGCTAATCGCTAGACTGCCATTCCCATCCCACGTATCTACCCACCCATCCCCTCAACACTCTCCCTTGCCACATCAGAGCTGCAACACTTGCAGCAAAATGAATCCAGATATTGAACAGTACAGCACAGGCCCAGGCCCTTCATAAAGTCATAGAATCTTACAGCGTGGAAACAGGCCCTTCAGCCCAACTTGCCCACACTAGCTAACATGTCCCATCCACCCTAATCCCACCTGCCTGCATTTGGTCCATATTCCTCTAAACCCGTCCTATCCATGTACCTGTCTAAATGTTTCGTAAACGTTGCGACAGTACCTGCCTCAACTGGCTCCTCTGGCAGCTCATTCCATACACCCACCACCTGATGCATTATGAGGGAAGGCACAATGTCCAGTCCCCATCCTCATGTCCACCCATAGTCGGGCCTATTTTGGCCTCTGCAGTCACCTTTACGGATCTCTTCTGCTTGCAAACTACCATTACTGTCTGGTCTAAATTAAAGGAAAAAGGTCTGCAGTGGAAATAAAAGAAAGCAGCATGCACGCTGCTCAAATATTAAAGGGTATGGACAATGAGAATAGAATGGGGCACTTAAACAGCTCATGCTGATAAAAACTAGCACAGAGTCGCTGGGCCAAGTCCATTTTTTCCCATAGCAATCCAAGTCACTTTATTTCGTCTCTGATGAGATCTCTTGGTTCACAGGATACAAGGAGAAGAACCTGAACTGGTAGAATGGCTGAGACGAGAAGGCAGGATTCTGGCAGTTCTCTTGTATGGAAGTATTGAATAAACTCTGTGACAATTTTGCTTTTTGGATCTGCAACATTCTGCAATTCTAACACATCCCATTGTATTATACTTATAGCCCTGTCCCACTGTACGAGTTCATTCCAAGAGCTCTCCCGAGTTTAAAAAAAATCAAATTCGTGGTAAGCACGGAGAATGAACGTAGCGGGTACGTCGGAGCTCGGCGACGTCTCTTAGTGCTAACGGCAGGTGCTCGGGAAGACTCGCTAACGGCAGGTAAGCACGGGAAGACTCGTGAAGATTTTTCAACATGATGAAAAATGTCCACGAGACCCCTGAGTACTGAGGAGTGGCCATTACCGTAAATCTCCGAGTTCGAATCAGGGCTAACTCGGGAGAGCTCTTGGAATGAACTCGTACCGTGGGACAGGGCTTTTAGTGCTTTGTCAGGAAGGTTGTCAGGATAAGAGCAGATCATTATCTCCTCTTCCAAGTCTGACTCCGTGCTCCCCTTCCAAGGTGAATGTGTCAAAGTTTCATCTTTGATGAAAGTACATCGCGAATAGATTCAGCTAAGGGTGGTGAGTATATGAACAATCCACTGGATGAGGTGACTGAGGCAGATACTATAGCATTTAAAAGAACTTGAGATAGATACAATGTTTAAGAAGGAACTGCAGATGCTGGAAAATCGAAGGTAGACAAAAATGCTGGAGAAACTCAGGCAGCATCTCTGGAGCAAAAGGATGGGTGACGTTTTTGGTTAGGACCCTACTTCAAAAGAAGTTACTCCAGTACTTTGTGTCTATCTTCTGTATAAACAAGCATCTGCAGTTCTTTGTTTCTACATTTAAAAGACCAATTCCAGCAAATGGGACTAGCTTGGATAGACAAAATGCTGGAGTTACTCAGCAGGACAGGCAGCATCTCTGGAGAGAAGGATCCAGAGATGTTGCCTGTCCCACTGAGTTACTCCAGCATTTTGTGTCTATCTTCAATTTAAACCAGCATCTGCAGATCCTTCCTACTAGCTTGGATAGGGCACCTTCATCAGTTTTATACGAATTGGGCCAAAGGGCCTGTTTCCATTCTGCACGACCGTATGCTTCTAATCAGAAACAGCCCGACGACAAGAGAAATATTCTATGAAGGATCCTGAAAGAAATCATGCCCAACAAACATGAAAGTAGTAGTCATCTATGGATGTTAATTACATGGACCTTCAGAAGACACTTGATAAAATCCCACAAGAGTCAGTTCACTGAAATGAAAGATATTTGAACTGAGGGTTAAATATTGATTGTAACTTTGGCTAAGAAGAGAGAAGGGATAATGGTCAGTCTCCCTCATTAGTGGCATGCAACTAAAAGTATTTCAGAGACGGGTGTTGAAGCCTTAACTATTCCTTACATTTATTATTGATTTAGACTTTACAGATACAGTGTGGAAACAGGCTCTTCAGCCCACCGAGCCCACCCATATATGAGCACTATCTTACACACTAGGGACAATTTACAATTTACTGAAGCTAATTAACTTACCAACTTGTTTGTCTGTGGAGTGTGCGAGGAAACCACAGCATCCAGAGAAACCCCTTGCGGTCACAGGAGAATGTACAAACACATTCCCCCATGGTCAGGATCAAGCTGGGGTCTCTAGCACTATAAGGCAGCAACTCTACCGCTGCACCTCTCCAGATTTAGATGACCATCAATCACACATTTCAAATCCGCCGCTAACACAACGGTGCATACAATTACAAAGATATTAATCGGTAAAGTGGATGGATAAAATTATGGTAAATATGAGGTAATCCATTTTGGACATATCAAAGAAAGAGTTATTTCTAATTGGTAAAAGGTTCAAATACGTGGAGATCCAATTAGATTTTTAGGGTCCAGATGTATACATCATTAAATTGTCATGAATAATGAATAATGAAACATTACTAACATTCTGGCCTCTGTGTCCAGTGGGATTAGAATGTAGTGAGTTAGCAGGCAAGCTTCCGATATACAAAACATTAGTTGAACTTTAGTCTGAAGAAAGAGCACCTATCCTTGTTCTCCACAGATACTGCCTGACCTGCAAAGTAGTTACTCCAGCACTTTGTGTCCTTTAGTTAAACTCTGCCTTGAATACAATGTCTCATCCTGCCAACAGATTCAGGTATAGCTTCTTCCCTGTTCCCCTCAGATGTGCAGCTTCATCCCAATGTCCTCACTTTCCATTTGTTAATGCTCAATGACCATACAAATACTTGAATTTGTCATATTTAACTAGGATTGAAGTTTGTACATCTGCCAAACACTGCCTGGCCCGCTGAGCAGTTAAGCAATTATATGTTTTAATTTCAGGTTTTCAGCATCTGCAGCATTTTGCTCTTGGATGAATAAGCTTGTATGTGATTTAAGAACTCATTTAAAATTTATGTTCTTCACTGGTTTAATCAATGTAAAACTTCAATGATAATATAAGATCTACTTGAACTTTAGTTTAGTTTATTATTGTTGTCACGTATACTGAGATGCAATGAAAAGCTTTTGTTTACAAGCTATCCACCAAAACCGATTAAACATGAATACAAACAATATATCATCTTTCCATCTTGAACATGATGGGAAAATGAAGTGACCTATTTCAGACTACCACCCAGTAACTCCAACATCAACCACCTTGAAGAGCTTTGAAAGATTGGTAATGGCCAATATCTGCACCATTCCTCAAGAAAATCTCACAAGAAGGAACTGCAGATAGACACAAAATGCTGGGGTAACCCAATGGATCAGGCAGCATCTCTCAATACTGCCTGAAGAAGGGTCTCGACACAAATCGTCACCTCTTCATGTTCTCCAGAGATGCCGCCTGACCCACTCTCTTATGTATTGCATTGTAATTAATTTTGTATTGTAATTAATTTATTAGCCAAGTTTATAAAAACATACAAGGAATTTGATTTGCCGTACAGTTATACCAAAAAAGCAACAAGCCACACAACCGCATAAAAAGTACCATGAACATCCACCACAGCGCACTCTGATGGAAGGCAATAACGTATTATCTTCTTCCCTCCTTTTCTCCCGCAGTCGGGACAGTCGAACCATCCACAGTCGGGGCGATCGAAGCTCCCGCAATTGAGGCGGTCGAAGCTCCTGCGGTTGGAGCTCCCAACGTCGATCCCCAGCAAGAGGCCGCAGCGCAGACGGAGATACAATACGGAACAGTCGCATCTCCGTCAAGGAAAGAGATTGTAAAAAGTTCCCCTCACCATAATACACAACTAAAGATACACTAAAACATACATTTAACAACAGACAAAAAGCAACAAAAGTAGAAAAGGACGAGGCAGGCCGCTGGCGAGGCTGCCATCATACGGCACCACCTGGTATAAACCAGCATCGGCAGATCTTTGTTTCTGCAAGGAACTGCAGAAGCTGTCTTACATAAGAGAGACACTAAGTGCTGGAGTAACTCAGGAGGTCAGGTAGCATCTTTGGAGAACATGGATGTTTCGGGTCGAGACCCTTCTTCAAACTGAAAATCCCGATCCCTTACATTATGCATACAGGACAAATAGGTCGACACCATCACTCACACTACATACTGTCTGGATTACTTAGATGACAAGAACATCTGGAACAATAAACAAAGTGCTGGACCTGTGGAGGGAATGTATGGTTCTGTCCAATTTTCTCCACAGATGTTCCCCTAACCTGCTAAATGTCTCCAGCACATTGTTCCTTACTCAAGCTTACGGTACCTACAGTTTCTTGTGTCTCCATTAAGAACAGCGTGATTGTTTATTTATTATTGTCACATGTACCAAGGTACAGTGAAAAGCTATTTTGTTGCGAGCTATCAGGTCAGCGAAAAGACTATACAAAATAACATGGAAGGGGAAAGGAGATGGGATAGGGGGAGAAAGGGATGTGAATCCCGATCGGGCACATGGAAGAGAAAGGGGAAACAAAGGGTTGGCTGGGTCGTTACCTAAAATTGGAAAATACAATGGCAAAGCCGGAGGTGAGGAATGGGCCAGCTGGATGGGCTGAGATGTTGTTTCTAGTGCCTTCAAGGTCAGCTGCAGGTGTCCCTGGGACACAGAAGCAGTTGGGCAAGGAAAGGGACGTTGCTTCATGGTCTGAGCTTGCCGAAGGTGACGAGGGAGAGCCTGCTGCAGCAGCCTGGGGCTTATCTGGATAGGGAGCCGCTCCAGTACATCAAGCGCGTGGTCTTTGGGCTTTTGTAAATGACTCCAAAACATGGCAACTCGTGCAGATGCGATCCATGCACAAAGAATTTCACTGTGCAGTGCACAGTTGACAATAAAGAACCATTGTACAATGTTCATTCTATTCCCAGGCTTTATACTGCCCCCACCTCTTCACTGTGTGTAGGAAAGAACTGCAGATGCTGAACTTCAGGCTGAAGAAGGGTCTTGACCCGAAACATTATCCATTCCTTCTCTCCAGAGATGCTGCCTGACCCACTGAGCTCCTCCAGCATTTTGTGTCCACCTTTTCTCTAGTTCCCCTCCGCCACCACAATCAACCTGAGCAAGGATCCCAACCTAAAACACCATCTCTTCATGTCCACCAGAGAAGCTGCCTGACCTGCTGAATTACTGCAGCAGCGTGGGTTTTTTTTTAAACCAGCAGCTGCAGTTCTTTGCATCTATGTCTTACTTCACAACACAAATGTTACTGCAGTGCAGATGATCTAGGTCTTTTCCAGATCCCCATCAGCATTTGCAATTTGTTTTGATAATAAGTTTATTTGGAATATGAGCACGCACCCTCATTCAAAATCATAAACCATTTGCAAAATCAAATCCTTTATTAGAAAGAGCTCAATAAATAAAAGTGGCAGTCTGTTTCTTGAAGGTAGAGGAAGGCCCATGTTCTTCAGTTCATTGGGATACTTTTTTGTTGATATTACAGTTAAATAAATGATATTTTCAATTTAGGATTTAATTGGCACCACCAGGGGTGCCGCATGATTGGCAGCCCTGCCAACAGTCTGTTTGTTTTTCGTCTTTTTTAAATTTTTAGTGTGTATTAAAAGTCTGCGTAAATGTTCCCTGGTTTGTTTATGTGGGGGGAATTATTTTTTCAGTTTCTTACCTTGCCGGAGATGTGATTAATTTCCGGATCGCATTCTCCGGTTGCCCGGCGGCCTGCCATCGAGGGAGCTGGAGGCCTCCTCGCATTGACCATGCACCCACCGCGGGGCGTGGATTTACATCGGAGTCGATCCCTTGCCTTGGATCGCTCCAACCGCTGCCTGCAGACTTTACATCGGGAGCTTGCAGACTCGGGAGAGGCTAGTCGGGAGCTCCAACTTCGCGGAAGGTACGACCAGCCCCGACATGGGGTTCGATCGTCTGACACGGGGGAGCTAACATCCGCCCCCGATTCAGGTGCTGATCGCCTCGACGCGGGGAGCCCACCGCTAGCTACGGGAGTCAAGATCATCCCGTCAATGGAGGGCTCGAGGCCCCTGACCGCGGGAGAGCAAAGGGAAGAGATTGAACTTTTTTCACCTTCCATCACAGTGAGGAATGTGGAGGAGTCACTGTGATGGATGTTTATGTTAAAATGTGTTTTGTGTGTTCCGTTCCTTTTTATTTTTATGACTGACTTGGCAAATGAAATACCTCGAATGTTACAAAACATACTTGGCTAATGAAGTATTATTGTGATTTTAAAAATGTTCCCCTTCTGGAGAATCTATATTATCTGAAAATACACATAGCAAGTAGGGGCGGCACAGCATCACAAAATCACAATAATACTTCATTAGCCAAGTATGTTTTGTAACAACGATAGTTGCGGCCTTATGGAGGCAGAAACCCGGGTTTGATCCCGACCATGTCAATAGACAATAGACAATAGACATTAGACAATAGAGAATAGGTGCAGGAGCAGGCCATTTGGCCCTTCAAGCCAACACCACCATTCAATGTGATCATGGCTGATCATCCCCAATCAGTACCCCGTTCCTGCCTTCTCCCCATATCCCCTGACTCCGCTATTTTTAAGAGCCCATCTAGCTCTCTCTTGAAAGCATCCAGAGAACCAGGTGGCCGACTAGGAAAAGGGGAGATGCAGCGAGACCTGGGTGTCATGGTACACCAGTCATTGAAAGTGGGCATGCAGGTGCAGCAGGCAGTGAAGAAAGCGAATGGTATGTTAGCTTTCATAGCAAAAGGATTTGAGTATAGGAGCAGGGAGGTTCTACTGCAGTTGTACAGGGTCTTGGTGAGACCACACCTGGAGTATTGCGTACAGTTTTGGTCTCCAAATCTGAGGAAGGACATTATTGCCATAGAGGGAGTGCAGAGAAGGTTCACCAGACTGATTCCTGGGATGTCAGGACTGTCTTATGAAGAAAGACTGGATAGACTTGGTTTATACTCTCTAGAATTTAGGAGATTGAGAGGGGATCTTATAGAAACTTACAAAATTCTTAAGGGGTTGGACAGGCTAGATGCAGGAAGATTGCTCCCGATGTTGGGGAAGTCCAGGACAAGGGGTCACAGCTTAAGGATAAGGGGGAAATCCTTTAAAACCGAGATGAGAAGAACTTTTTTCACACAGAGAGTGGTGAATCTCTGGAACTCCCTGCCACAGAGGGTAGTCGAGGCCAATTCATTGGCTATATTTAAGAGGGAGTTAGATGTGGCCCTTGTGGCTAAGGGGATCAGAGGGTATGGAGAGAAGGCAGGTACGGGATACTGAGTTGGATGATCAGCCATGATCATATTGAATGGCGGTGCAGGCTCGAAGGGCCGAATGGCCTACTCCTGCACCTAATTTCTATGTTTCTATGTTTCTAACCTGCCTCCACCGCCCTTTGAGGCAGAGAATTCCACACTCACCACTCTCTGTGAGAAACAGTGTTTCCTCGTCTCTGTTCTAAATGGCTTACTCCTTATTCTTAAACTGTGGCCTCTGGTTCTGGACTTCCCCAACATCGGGAACTCTGTTTTCCGTCTACTTTCCAAAGACGTGCAGCTTTGTAGGTTAATTGGCCTCTGTAATTGTCCCGACTGTGTATAATGCAAAACTGAGATAACATAGAACTGGTGTAAGGGTGATCATTGGTTGCTGTAGACTCAGTAAGCTGAAGGGCCTATGACCACGCTGTATCTCTAAAACTAAAAACAACACAGCCCTTGTGGAAGTGCTCCTTCAAACTATGGAGAACATTTAATCATATTGTGTGGCATTACAAATGTGTCGAGCAGATTCTTCAAACAGTTCAAAGCTGAGCATACATGAAGAAATGGGGACAATCAGCAATTATCGACCTGTGTACCAACAAAGTTGTAATCTCATGACCTGGCATATTTCTCATTCTATTCATGATATCTAACTAGGCATCAACTCTGGCTCAATGAAGCATGCAAATGAACATGGCTAGAAACTAGCCTCAGATGTATCTGAAATTGCGAAGTTATCCAGGTGAAGCTCTACACAAGACTACAAGCTAAACGCTAATTCCACATCCCATAGATCTATTCTGTTCTGCTCTTACCTAGTCTCTTGTGCTGCTACAAGTAAGAATGTCATTGTTCTGTCTGGGACATACGACAACAAAATACTCTTGACTCTCAAGATACCGTGACCAAGGCATCTACTCAAAATACCGCAGTCACAGTCATCAAAGAACAGAGAATGAAAACAGGCCTTCAGCCCAAATCATCCATTCGAACCAAGATGCCCATCTAAGATGGTCCCATTTGCCCATGTTTGACCGATCTGTCTCTAAACCTGTCCATGTACCTGTCTAAATGTCTTTTAAATGTTATTATTATACCTTTTACAATATATAAAGTTATATATATATATATATTACATTATTTTCAGGTCAGGGGGAGATCCCCCTGCCACGGGTACCATGTAATCCCGTGCTACCTGCTCTATGGTCGGGTAGTAAGCAACTAAACCATCTCCCTCACCTGGTTTGCCAGGTGAGGAGGGGGCTGTGGACCCCCAGCAGGACCAAAAACAAGACCTGCCAAAAGGTGGATGAGCTTCTAGCGAGCCAATGCCATCCACACTCAATATTTGGCTGATAGGGACACAAAAGACCAGATAGCTTTCCCTGTGTCTTCTGTTTCTCTGATCTAAATACTAATGCTTCTTGAAAAAACTAAACTCCATGATACCTGCAAAATTGGAGTTGGAATGGATTAAGTCTTAAAAGTCACATTCAATGGTCAATGAAAATGGGATTTTAATTCATTACAATTCGACAACTTTCATCCCTTTAAACACTATTAGCATGAAGGCTATTCCTCCTGACTAACTCTAATGTTCTAATTCCAGAAATAAAGCAGGGGTTGGGTCATTTTTTTGTAAGGATTGTGTGAATTAATTCTTAATCTTTCTATTACATGGTTTATGTCATACAGTGTAGAAATGGGTCCTTCGGACTAACTTGCCCATGCCGACCAACATGCCCCATCTATACTAGTCACACGTACGCAAACACTATCCTACACACTAAGGACAATTTACAATCTTTACCAAGCCAATTAACCTACAAACCTGCACGCCTTTGGAGTGTGTGAGGATACTGGTGCTCTTGGAGAAAACCCACGCAGTCATGGGGAGAACATACAAACTCCATACAGACAGCACCCATAATCAGGTTCGAACCCCCCAGGTCTCTGGCGCTGTAAGGCAGCAACTCTAACGCTACGCTGCCTCTTTTCCGTTTAGAAATTCGAAGGACAAGTCAAAGTGTTTTAAATGAAAGAGAGATACAATATGGTTAAAGAAGATATTATTTCAGTTTAAGGGCACAGAACAAAAAAGCAATACATAATAAAAATGGAATAAAAAAGAACCGCAGATGTTTTGTTATTACAGGTACCAAGGATAGACACAAAATGCTGGAGTAAATCAGCGGATCAGGCAGCATCTCTGGAAAAAATAGATACGTCATCTATGCATGTTCTCCAGAGGTGCTCCCTGACCTGCTGAGTTATTCCAGCACTTGGTGTCTATAAATGCATTAGAGTTTGGCAGTGAATCAATTACAAGAAGAAAACATGGGTCGCAGTAGGTCTATCCAGCTCTCACCCTGGATACATGTGTCAGTTAATCACCTCCTTTATCAAAGACTTGGAACTGAACAGGGGACTGGTTGCAAATGCATGTTCTGGGATATATTTAAGTTACAAACATAATTTGGCTAAACACCTCTCATATTTCGCTTGGGCCATTTACAACTCAGTGGTAGGAATATTGATTTCTCTCATTTCAAGTAACCCTTGTGTTCTCTCTCTTTCCATCCCTCCCCATGCTGTTCCTCCTGCTAGTTTCACAGTTCGTATCCCTTTGTTATCACCTCTTCCACAGCCAACAATGGACCATTGTGGGCTCCATCTTTCCTTGGTCATCGGTGCCGGAATTTATTCTGTACCTTCTCATACCTCTCCCCTTTTGTCCAGAGATGCTGCCTGACCCGCTGAGTTACTCCAGGATTTTGAGTCTATCTTCATGATATACCTGCCTTCTTAGAGGCTACAATAATCAATTTTAATGTGACTTTGCATGATACTCTATGCATCTTGTCAATGCAGAAACAAGGATCTGCAGATGCTGGTTTACACAAATGGGCACAAAGTGCTGGAGGAACTCAGCGAGTCAGGTAGCGTCATTGCAAAAGATGAATCGGGTCCCGATCCAAAACGTCTCCTATCCATGTTCTCCAGAGATGCTGAGTTACTCCAGCACTTTTGGACGGCACAGCGGGAGAGTTGCTGCCGCACAGCAGTAGAGTTGCTGTCTTACAGCGCCAGAGTCCCAGGTTTGATTCTGACAACGGGTGCTATATGTATGGAGTTTGTACGTTCTCCCTGTGACGCTTGGATTTTCAGCAGAAGCTTCCGTTTCCCCCCCAAAAATGTACACAGGTTTGTAGGTTAATTGGTTTCAGTTAAAAACAATATAAATTGTCCCTAGTGTGTAAGATAGTGTTGGTGCATTGGGTGATTACTGATCAGCACAGCCAAAGGGTATCTTTCCACATTGTATGTCTAAAGTCACTTTGTGTCCTTTTGCATCTTATCAATGTTTCCTTGCCCATTGTGAGATTATTTGGCCCATGGATAAAATTAAGCAGATTGCATTCAGAATCAAGATATGGGCGACGATAATACACTCAAGTCAAGACTTTCGATATCAGTAATGCCCCTCAACATTAAGTATAAAATCAATAAACTTGTTACTCTTTGAACTATTGAAATTTGTGGAATGGCGAGTCAACATGAACAAATTAGTTTGCAAATTCACCATGATTGTAAATAACTAATTTTAGCAACTTCACCAACCTGAATTGAAATTAGCACATTTGCACAGATTCAAGGTTATCTGTATCAAACGTAAATCAATATAATCCCCAAATCTAAAATGTTACTTAAAACACAATCGCCTTGATTTTGTGTTGGAAGGAACTGCAGCTTCTGATTTATACCGAAAACAGACACAAAATGCTGGAGTAACTCAGCTGGACAGACAGAACCTTTGAAGAAGGGTCCTGACACAAAAACATTGATTGTTCTTTTTCTCCAGGCTTCCAGTCTGAAGAAGGGTTCTGACCCGAAACGTCACCCATTCCTCCTCTCCAGAGTTGATGCCTGTCAGGCTAAGTTACTCCAGCATTTTGTGTCTATCTTCCCATCGTGAATTTGATTAGTACATACAATATGGATGTTCTCGCTCTAAAAATGAGATGAACAATTTTATATGCTGTCCGGATTATTAAAACACAGTTTCTTTAGTTCCTTGTGAAAATACTAGAGAGCCCACAGAGTAATGAAATGTAATAAAAAATAATATGAAACAATACAGAGGTTGAAATGTGTTTTATTGCCACAATTCTTGTGCAGAAATGTCTACCACAATCATAAATTGCAAATATTAAGGGATTATACAGTGTGAAGAAGGGTCCCAAAGCTAAACCTGACCTACTGAGTTACTCCAGCACTTTATTTTTGTAAACCAGCATCTGCAGTTCCTTGTGTGAACTAACTATTGCCTTACTGTTAAATTATATACCATGCAATATAGTTTAGTTTAGAGATACAGTGCGGAAACAGTCCCTTTAGCTCACCGAGTCCGCGTTAACCAGCGATCTCTTTACATTAACACTTCGCCTACACACACTAGGGACAATTTACATTTACACCAACCTACAGACCTGTATGCCTTTGGAATGGTGGAGGAAACCGAAGGTCTCGGAGAAAACCTACACAGGTTCTGCTTCTGCTTGCTACTGCACAACCGGCAACAGCTGGGCTATCTCATGCAGGTTACGCTCGCATGGGTACTGGTTGCAAAAGGGTTATTTAGATTTGTATGCGGGCAAGTTTGGTGAGATAGTCCATGTCCAAGTTGTCAAGCTGTGACTTGAAGAGTGATCAGGTTGGTGCACAACTGGTGGCGTCGGGAAGGATGTTCCACTCTCGGATAGTCCATGGAGTATTGTGTGCAGTTTTAGTCTCCAAATTTGAGGAAGGACATTCTTCCTATTGAGGGAGCCAGGTTCACCAGGTTATTTCCCGGGATGGCAAGACTATCATATACTGAGAGAATGGAATGGCTGGGCTTGTATACTTATTGAAACATATAAGATTATTAAGGATTTGGACACGCCAGAGGCAGGAAACATGTTCCCGATGTTGGGGGTGTCCAGAACCAGGGGCCACAGTTTAAGAATAAGGGGTAAGTCATTTAGAATGGAGATGAGGAAACACTTTTTCAACAGAGAGTTGTGAGTCTGTGGGATTCTCTGCCTCAGAGGGCGGTGGAGGTGGGTTCTCTGGATACTTTCATGAGAGAGCTAGATAGGGCTCTTAAAAAATAGCGGAGTCAGGGGATATGGGGAGAAGGCAGGTACGAGGTACTGAGTGTGGATGATCAGACATGATCACATTGAATCGCGGTGCTGGCTCGAAGGGCCGAATGGCCTACTCCTGCACCTATTGTCTATTGGATATAGTGACTGTAGATAGCTATTTTTGTTTGCTCTAACTCTAGTATAAATAAAGTGACCCTCTGAGGACTTTAGATTTCAGGGTATTGGATTGAATGAGGTGAAATACGTTACTGGGGATGATGCTATGAGTCTCCTTGTAGACAGTACATAAGCGGGCTTTGGTGCGTTGTTGACTCCAGCCACTCCCAGCCAAGGTGATTTAAGATATCGAGAACACTTGACTGTCCTGACAAACCGGGCTGCACGCCTCTGACCCTTGTCAAGTGTGTCACCGGAAGAACATATAAACTCCGTACAGACAAGCATCCGTAGTCAGAGTTGAACCCGGGTCTCTGGCGCAGGAACTTTAGTTGCAAACCGTTCATCACAAAACCTCCTCCCATGAGTTAAAGAGAGGAAAAAAACAATATTGAAAAGCAAAAAGAGCAAATGCTGGAAATCTGAAAGATAATGCTGGAGGTACTCAGCAGGTCAGGCAGCATCTGTGAAGTGAGGAATTAAAATATCCAGAGTGAAAAACAAACATGTTTATGAAGCGGAGAGTGGACTTATCATCGATGCTGGTTGTCAACCCGTCTTCCGAGAAACAAGCCAAAAAAGGGAAGTGTTCAGATATGGGCCATGTAACAGCGAGGGCAGGTTTGGGATCGTTAGCATAGAGTATAGAATACTAGAGGATAGTTAGCATAGAGTATAGAATACTAGAGGATAGTTAGCATAGAGTATAGAATACTAGAGGATCGTTAGCATAGAGTATAGAATACTAGAGGATAGTTAGCATAGAGTATAGAATACTAGAGGATAGTTAGCATAGAGTATAGAATACTAGAGGATAGTTAGCATAGAGTATAGAATACTAGAGGACAGTTAGCATAGAGTATAGAATACTAGAGGATAGTTAGCATAGAGTATAGAATACTAGAGGACGCCATCTCGGCCCTACAAGTCCGTGCCGAACAACTTTTTTCCCTTAGTCCCACCTGCCTGCACTCATACCATAACCCTCCATTCTCTTCTCATCCATATAGAATACTAGAGGACAGTTAGCATGGAGTATAGAATACTAGATCACAGGAACAGGCCTTTCGGCCCACAATGTACATGCTGACCATGATGTCCAGTTAAATTAATCTCTTCTGTCTGCATGTGATTGACATCCATTTTACTACATTAAAGAAGCTCTTAAACAGTAACGGTCAGGCTTTTAATGTTCTCTAACCTTTACTGCTTCTCTTGAGTTAGATCAGAATGATGCAGACGTTGAAATCTCTGATAACACAAGGAACCCAAAGGTATGAGCATTGAATTCTCCAATATTTGGTGGCAACTCTTCCCCAAAACCCCTCTCTTTCCTCCTCTTCTCTTCCCTGTAGCCCACCTGGATGTGCACCCATTTCTCTCACTATCCTACACTCTTTCCCCTCTCGCAGTTCCCTTCCACCCTTCCTGCCTCCGGCTTCACATATCACTCCTCTTCGCTCTATCTCATAACCTTTTGGCTTCTTTTCCTCTCTGGGCCTTGCCCACCCACCTTCTGATCGAACCTCCCAATCTCAGCTGTATCCACCTATCACTTGGCAAGCTTTGTCCTGCCATCACCGATCTTCCAGATTACTCCCCCTCCATTACAATCAATCTGAAGTAGGGTCCTGACCCAAACGTCCCTTGTCCATGCCCACCAGAGATGATCCCTGACCTGCTGAGTTACTCCAGCATTGTCGTACAGTGGGGAAACAGACGCTTCGGCCAAGCTTCCTCACATCAACCACATGCTCCATCTACACTAGTCCCACCTGCCCGCGTCTAGCCCATATCCTTCTAAATCTATGCTTTCCAAGTACCTGCTCAAATGTTGAATCTCTGCTCAGTCTGCCTAAACCTACATGATCTCCCGGTTGCTAAACACTTTAACTCCCCCTCCCATTCCCACAGTGACCTTTCTGTCCTGGGCCTCCTCCATTGTCAGAGTGAGGCCCGGTACAAATTGGAGACATAATACCCCATATTTCGCTTGGGCAGCTTGCACCACAGCAGTATGAACATTGACTTCTCCAACTTCAAGTAACCCTTTAGGCCCTTGCTTTCCTTCTCTCTCCATCCCTCCCCCTTCCCAGTTCTCTGACAAGTCTTACCGTCTCCGACTACATTTTATCTCTGCTTACTTTGTTGTTACCTTCTCCCAGCTAACAATAATCTACTCTACATTTTCCTTGATCTCCATTCCCTTTGTCCTGTTTTCACAACTTACACTTCCTTATCTATGGATCGCCCTCTCCCCTGACATCAGTCTGAAAAAGGGTCTCGACCCGAAAATGTCAACCATTCCTTCTCTCAAGTGAATAAACCTACTTGTTCTTGATTCCCCTTCTCTGGGTAAAAAAAAGTTGTATCTATTCCTCTGATTATCCAATACACCTCTACAAGATCACCCCTCATCCTCCTGCATTCTAACATTGCCTTTTTTTTTTTTTAATTCTCTGTTACTGAATTGTACAGGGACAGTATATGTGATCTGAGACCAGAATAGCAAAGCATGGCTGGGTCCTTTCTTCATCGAGACTACAAATCCAAACTTCCTGATCACTCAAGCAAGTTTGATACCTGTAAGTCCAGTCGTGCGGAATCTACACTTGAATGTTATTATGGGGTTATAGTTATTTGACTGCATTATCATATTTATTATGCTCTTAGTCATCCACAGCTGCGTGCTCCTAAAAGATTACAGTCCTGCTTGTGCACTATAAATGCACTAAAATAATAGTGTGACATTCATAAAACAAATTAATTACATGATGACACTACAAGAGTGTGTATTTAGTTAAGCACATAGCTGCATTCTGGACTAAATTCTAATTAAGCAAATCTCTCATCCATTATAATTATAGATAGACGAGGCACCCAATGTAGCGGCCACAGATGTACACAAGCTTTCAAGCTACAAGTGGTGTTTTATGGAAAGGCAGTGTTGAACGATAGAGATAATGCATGTGATTAAGTTTGAATTTGAGTTTAGTTTATTGTTACGTGTACTGAGGTAGAGAGAAAAGCTTTTGTTGTCTGCTAACCAATCAGCGGAAAGATTACACGTTCTCCAGAGATACTGCCTGACCCGCTGAGTTACTCCAGCATTTTGTATCCTTTTGTGTATTAACCTGCATCAGCAGTTCTTCGTGTCTACCTTTAGACACTTAATCCAGGTTGTGTGTTCAGTGCAGCAAATGATACCCTGTCAGATGTGTGATAACCATTTGCGAGAAGGAAAGATTTGATTTGCCGCTCTGCACGCAAGCAGAGTTTATGTTTACTCCTCAGCTAATGAAAATGTAAATTCTCTTGCTTGTTTCTGCAACCAAAGGGTGCAGGAGGTTACACTCCCTCTATCAACACATTTGATGCAAACTGCCAGCTTTCAAATCATCACCACCCTTTTACGTGTGCCGAGGTACAGTGAAGAGCTTTTTTATTGCATGCTATCCAGTCAGCGGAAAGACTATACATGATTACAATCAAGCCGTCCACAGTGTACAGATCCAGTATAAAGGGAATAATGTTTAGTGTAAGATAAAGCTCAGTAAAGTCAGATTAAAGATAGTCCGGAGTTCTCCAATGAGGCAAATGGTAGCTCAGGACCGCTCTCCAGTTGGCGATAGGATGGTTCAGTTGCCTGATAACATCTGTCCCTGAATCTGGAGGTGTGCATTTTCACATTTCTATACCACTTCCTTGATGTGAGAGGGGAGAAGAGGAAGTGTTTGGGGGTAAGACTGGTCCTTGGTTATGCTGGTGGCCTTGCCGAGGCAGCGTATAGTGTAGATTAAGTCAATGGAAGGGAGGTTGGTTTTGTTTGATGGACTGGGCTGCATCCACAACATTCTGTAATTTCTTACGGTCTTGGATGGAACGATTTCTAAACCATGCTGTGATGCATCCCGACAAAATGCTGTCCACAGCGCATCTGTAGAAGTTGGGGACTTGCCGAACTTCCTAAGCCTCTTAAGGAAGTAGGCTACTGGCTTTCGTGGCCATTGCTTCAATGTCGGCAGTCCAGGACAAGTCGATGGTGATATTTACTCCTAAGAGCCTGAAGCTTTCAACCATCTCTACTTCGGCTACATCAAGGTATGTGTACCGCTTCGCTTCTTGAAGACGATCACTATATCCTTTGTCTTGCTGATATTGAGAAAAAGGTTTTTGTCTTGAGACCAAGTTACGAGACTCTCAAACTCCTTCCTGCACTCCGTTTTTATCATTATTTGATATCCAGCCCTTTACGGTGGTGTTGTCCGCGAGTTTGAGTTCGATCTGTACTTGGCTACACTGTCATGTGTGTACAAGGAATAAAGAAGGGGGCTGAGAACGCGTCCGTGTGGTGCACCAGTGTTGAGGATTAGCGTAGAGGATGGTTTGTCCCCTGTCCTCACTGATTGTGGTTTATAGACAATAGGTGCAGGTGTAGGCCATTCCACCCTTTGAGCCAGCATAGCCGTTCAATGTGACCATGGCTGATCATCCCCAATCAGTACCCCATTCCTGCCTTCTCCCCACATCCCCTGACTCTACTATCTTTAAGAGATCCATCTAGCTCTCTCTTGAAAGTATCCCGAGAACCGGCCTCCACCACCCTCAGAGGAGGAGAATTCCACAGACTCACAACTCTCTATGTGAAAAAGTATTTCTCCATCTCCGTTCTAAATGGCTTACCCCTTATTCTTAAACAGTGGCCCCTGATTCTGGATTCCCCTTACATCGGGAACATGTTTCCTGCTTCCAGCGTGTGTCCAAATCCTTAATAATCTTATATGTTTCGATAAGATCTCCTCTCATCCTTATAAACTCCAGAGTATACAACCCCAGCCGCTCTATTCTCTGATTAAAGTATTTGACAGTCCCGCCATCCCGGGAATTAACCTTGTAAACCTACGCTGCACTCCTTCAATAGCAATGTCCTTCCTCAAATTAGGGGACCAAAACTGGACGCAATACTCCAGGTATGGTCTCACTGGGGCTCTATACAACTGCAGAAGGACCTCTTTGCTCCTATACTCAACTCCTCATGTTATGAAGGCCAACACGCCATTCGCTTTCTTCACTGCTTGCATTCTTACTTTCATTGACTGATGAACAAGGACCCCCAGATCCCATTGTACTTCTCCTTTTCCCAACTTGACACCAGTTAGATAATAATCTGCCTTCCTGTTTTTGTTACCACACATTTATCCAGATTAAACTGCATCTGCCATGCATCTGCCCACTCACCCAAACTGTCCAAGTCACCTTGCATTCTTATAGCATCCTCCTCACAGTTCACACTGCCACACAGCTTTGTGTCATCTGCAAATTTGCTAATGTTACTTTGAATCCCTTCATCTAAATCATTGATGTATATTGTAAATAGCTGCGGTCCCAGCACAGAGCTTTGCGGTACCCCACTAGTCACTGCCTTCCATTCTGAAAGGGACCCGTTAATCCCTACTCTTTGTTTCCTGTCTGCCATCCAATTTTCTATCCATGTCAGCACTCTACCACCAATACCATGTGCCTGGTTTTGCCCACTAATCTCCTATGTGGGAACTTATTAAATGCTTTCTGAAAGACCAGGTACACTGCATCCACTGGCTCTCCCTACTCCATTTTCCTACTTACATCCTCAAAAAATTCCAGAAGATTAGTCAAGCATGATTTCAATTTCGTAAATCCATGGTGTCTCAGACCGATCCTGTTACGCCTATCCAAATGTGCCACTATTTCATCTTTTATGATTGACTCCATCTTCCCCACCACCGATGTCAGGTAACTGGTCTATAATTCCCTGTTTTCTCTCTCAATTCAATTCAACTTTATTGTCATTGCACAAATACGAGTACAGGTACAACGAAATGCAGTTTAGCGTCTGGTCATAGTGCAAGATAGTAGAAATAAAAATAAAAGTACAAAATAAAAATACAAATAAAAGTACTGGTTAACAATGTGTGGACTGTGGATGAATTAAACTGGTATATAGGCAAATAAATGTATACAAATGGGAGAGTCTAATGATAGCTAGCAACGGGACTGTGTAATGGTGTCATTGAAAAAGCTGTTCCTCAGCCTGCTTGTGCGAGACCTGAGGCTCCTGTACCGCCTCCCTGATGGGAGGAGGGCAAATAGTCCATGGTTAGGGTGAGAGGGGTCCTTGATGATTTTCCCGGCCCGTCTCAGACACCGTTTGCGGTGGAGGGCATCCATGGCAGGGAGCGGGGCACTGATGATGTGCTGAGCGGTTTTCATCACCCGTTGCAGTGCCTTCCTGTCAGCTGTGGTGCAGCTGCTGTACCATACCGTGAAGCAGGTGGTCAGGATGCTTTCGATGGAACAGCGGTAGAAGTTGGACAGGATCTGGGGGGACAGGTGAGCTTTCTTAAGCCTCCTCAGAAAGTAAAGGCGCTGCGCCTTTTTGATCAGTTTGGTGGTATTGAGGGACCAGGACAGATCCTCTGAGGTGTGTACCCCGAGGAATTTGTAGTTGGAGACGCGCTCCACCTCAATCCTGTTTATGTGGATGGGGGTATGTCTGCCCCCTCTGGTCTTCCTGAAGTCAACGATGATTTCCTTTGTCTTCTTAGAGTTGAGTTGAGGAGTTGAGGACGAGGCTTTCTTAAAAAGTGGGATAACATTAGCTACCCTCCAATCCACAGTAACTGATCCACAATTTCTCAAGCCACTTCCTTAAGTACCCTGGGATGCAGACCATCAGGCCCTGGGGATTTATCAGCCTTCAGTCCCATCAGTCTACCCAACACCATTTCCTGCCTAATGTGGATTTCCTTCAGTTCCTCCGTCACCCCAGATCCTCTGGCAACTAGTACATCAGGGAGATTGTTTGTGTCCTCCTTAGTGAAGACAGATCCAAAGTACCTGTTCAACTCATCTGCCATTTCTTGGTCCCAATAATAAATTCACCTTTTTCAGTCTTCAAGGGTCCAACTTTGGTCTTAAGTAATTGTTTCCCTCTTCACATACCTAAAGAAGCTTTTACTATCCTCTTTTATATTCTTGGCTAGCTTACCTTCGTACCTCATCTTTTCTACCCGTATTGCCTTTTTAGTTATCTTCTGTTGCTCTTTAAACATTACCCAATCCTCTTGCTTCCCGCTCATCTTTGCTAAGTTGTACTTCTTCTCTTTTACTTTTACATTGTCCCTGACATCCCTTGTCAGCCACGGTCACCCCTTACTCCCATTGGAATCTTTCTTCCTCTTTGGAATGAACTGATCCTACATCTTCTGTATTATTCCCAGATATACCTGCCATCGTTGTTCCACTGTCATCCCTGCTAGGGTATCTTTCCAGTCAACTTTGGCCAGCTCCTCCCTCATGGCTCCATAGTCCCCCTTTGTTCAACTGTAACGCTGACACCTCCGATTTACCCTTCTTTCTCCAATTGTAGATTAAACCCAACCATATTATAGTCACTACCTCCTAATGGCTCATTAACCTCAAGTTCCTTTATCAAATCCGGTTCATTAAACAACACTAAATCCAGAATTGCCTTCTCCCTGGTTGGCTCCTTTACAAGCTGCTCTCAGAATCCATCACGGAAGCACTCCACAAACTCCCTTTCTTGGGGTCCAGTACCAACAAGTCCCATTGCGAGTCTTATTTTTGCCTATCTCAGAGAAAACACATCACTCATCTCTGTCTATCATCCCACATAATCAATCAGGATTGAGCTAATTAGCAAGTAATGCCTTTCACCCATCACCCAAGAACAAATTTAGATCGAATTCTCATTCAATGAATGAGCTACTCAACCAAGATATAGCCACTAAACATACAATATGGGTACAGGTTTCATAGCACATGATATATTTTGCCAGTTTCCCATCATGCATATATACAATTCAACACATTATATATTTCATGAGATAAAATATTTTCAAAGCAAAAGTGCATGAGCTTCTAGAACAGCAATCAGTGAAATTTTACAATGTCGAAATGTAGTTTAGAGATGAAACATGGAAACAAGCCCTTCAGTCCACTCAGTCCACGCCAACCATCAGTCGCCTGTACACTAATTCTATGTTATCCCTCTTTTGCATCAGGGGCAATTAACAGGAGCCAATTAACCAACAAACCTGCACGTCTTTAGAATGCGGGAAGAAACCAGAGCACCCAGAGAAAACCCACGCAGTCACAGGTAGAATGTACAAACTGCATACAGACCCATCGTCAGGATTGAACCAAGGTCTCTAGCGCAGTGAAGCAGCAGCTCTACTGCTGCGCCATTGAGCCACCCTAAAAGGTGGGCTCATCTGGGATTTGAACCCAAGACCTCTCACACCTCCAGGCCAACATTTGCACTGTGAACCTAAATAAAATGGATGATAACAATTCAATTTCAATTTAACACTGTACGATGTGCCAACAAGTTTCAAACTCCATTACTTTTCAGTGCTCTCCAGTACTTGCCTATAATTGTGTATTCCTTTACCTAGTTGGCCTTCCCCAAATGCATCACTTCAAGCACCTTCTGTTTTTAGAGATACAGCATGTAAACAGGCACTTCATCCCACCAATCGGCGATCCCAGCACATTAACACTATCCAACACTAGGGCCAATTTTTACATTTATACCAAGCTAATTAACCTACAAACCTGTATGTCTTTGGGGTGTGGGAGGAAACCAAAGTTCTCGGAGAAAACCCATGCAGGTCACGGGGAGAATATACATACTCCATTTTGACAAGCACCCGTAACCAGGATCGAACCCGGGTCTCTGGCGCTGTAAGTACTGTAAGGCAGCAACTCTACTGCTCCGCCATCATGCCGCCCTAAAGTCTGTTAAATTCCATAGGCCACATCTGTCTACCTAAACAATCCTTTGATATCTCCTTATGGTGTACCGCTTTCTGCTTCACCATTAACTAAAGCAATTTTCATGAACTAGGATTACCAATTGTTTTCAAAATATTGTAACTGATTGCCAAATTTAGCCCCTCTATATTATACGACATTATCTATTGTTCTTTATTGAGGCCACCTTAGCGACTTCCCATCAAAATAAAAAATGACTTCGAGAAATTTTACATGGGTATTGTTTTCTTAAGCAGACAATATATGTAATATATCACCTCAAGGTATTGCCAGCAAAATAGTTCATATCCATTGTGTATGAAGTATTTAAGCTTTTCAAAAGGTGTCAGAACTAATGCTTTGCTTAAAGATAAATTGAAATGGTTCCTAGGTTACAGTTTTTCTTCCAGTTGCTATTGTAGCATTTTAGTGCCGTGAAAACGTGATTTAAAGAATGGCTTTCATTTATGCTGTGCTTTATCACATCTCCTTACATGCTTTACATTCTAAAATATTACTTTGAAAGATTGAAATTATGGTGGCCAATACAGCTATTTAAGAATCATTTAGTATGAATGCAAAAATAAGACCAGAAGGCATAGTCTCAGAATGAAGGAATGTACCTTTAGAAAGGAGATGAGGAGAAATGTCTTTAATCAGAGGGTAGCGAATGTGTGGAATTCATTGCTACAGATGGTGGTGGAGGCCAAGTACATTTAGACAGGTACATGGATAGGTTTAGCGGGATATGTGGGACAAGTGCAGATGGGACATGTTGTACCGTGTGGGAAAGATGGGCCGAAAGCCCTGTTTCCACGATGTACTGTATGACTCCATGACTATGTAGAGAAATGTCTTCACTTAAAGGATTTGGAATTTACTTTGCTCAAAGGTGTAGGGAAATTCCATTGCTAATTATATTCAGTGCAGAAAATAACATTTTTCTGAATTAAGGGAATCAGAGGGTTTGAGGATGGGGTGAAAAAGTAGAAATTACAAAAGAGATCAGCAGATAGTGCAACTATCTCACAGCTCCAGCAACCCATGTTTATGGGTGCTCACTGTGTGGAGTTAGCATGTTCTCCCTCCGACCTCGACCTCATGGGTTTCCTCCAGGTTCCTCCCACATTCCCTGACTACACTACTTGGTAGGTTGGTTGATTATGCAACTCACCCCAAGTGAAAGTGGGTAGCAGAAGAAATAAGTGGGGGAGACACTGACATAGAAGGGGCGGCACAGTGGCGCAGCAGTAGAGTTGCTACCTTACAGCGCCAGAGACCCGGGTCCAACCCCGACTACGGGCGCTGTCTGTACGCAGTTTGTACTTTCTCCCTGTGACCGCATGGGTTTTCTCAGGGTGCTTCAGTTTCCTCCCACACTCCAAATACATACAGGTTTGAGAGTTAATTGGCTATGGTAATTTTTTTTTTTTTATTGTCCCTAGTGTGTAGGATAGTGCTAGTGTGCGGGGTGATTATTGGTTGGCGCAGACTCAGTATTCTGCTCAGTATCTCTAAAGTCCAAATAGGTTGCAGGGAATTAAATGTTGGTCTCCCAACGTAACAAAATGTCAGTCAGGGAATGTTACTGACTGCCCCATTCTAGACTGCAGGAGTACATCTTTATGTCCACCTAACCTTTAAAAAATGTGGAGTTAAAAAAAATGCACTAATTGAATTGATTCTGGGCAGAGCAGGCTATCATATGATAAGAACATTGTATTGAAGAGGACTATTCTCTTTATGTATTTGACTGAAGCTTGGTGCAACCAGGGAGAAATCTTTGTTGGAGATGGTTATCAATAATTACTTAGGGATATTGATCTGCCTCGTAGTGCCAGAGACCTGGGTTTGATCCTGACTTTGATCCTGAATGTACGGAGTTTGTACGTTTTCCTCGTGACCATGAGGATATCCTCCTCGTGCTCCATTTTTTCCTCACACATCCCAAAGACGTGCAGGTTTGTAGGATAATTGGCCCTCTGTAAATTACTCCCAATGTGCAGGGTGTGGATGCAAAAGTGGAATATCAGAGCTAGTGCGAATGCTTGGTCGACAAAAATACAGGAGAAACTCAGCGGGTGAGGCAGCATCTATGGAGAGAAGAAATAGGCGACGTTTCGGGTCGAGACCCTTCTTAGTGTGAATCGTTGGTCAATGATCAGCGTGGACTCAGTGGGCGAATGGCTTGTTTCCACGCTATCTCTAAACTAAAACTAAACTATCTAGCTCCTCTTTGAGTTCTAAAGATGTTAGATTTGTCAGTCAATCTATACACCTTCACCCACAGCATGAATTAATCATCATGGCCAAACTTTCCCTTGCTTGCACTGTGTGTGGCAGCATTTTAATTCCCATGGAGTTTTACAGGCACAGTGACAGGCCCTCGGACCCAACTCCTTCATGCCAACCACAATGCTTTTCTTACCACGGGTGGCACAGCTGGTAGAGCTGCTGCCTCACAGCCCCAGAGACAATGCTTCCATCCTGACCTCGGCTGCTGTCAGTGTGAAGATTGTACGTTCTCCCTCTGGTCGCGTGGGTTTCTCCCACATCCCAAAGACATAGAAACAGAAAAATAGATGCAGGAGTAGGCCATTCGAGCCAGCACCGCCATTCAATACGATCATGGCTGATCATCTAAAATCAGTACCCTGTTCCTGCTTGTTCCCCATATCCCTCGATTCCTTTAGTTCTAAGAGCTAAATCTAACTCCCTCTCGAAAACATCCGGTGAATTGGCCTTCACTGCCTTCTATGGCAGAGAATTCCACAGATCCACAACTCTCTGGGTGAAAAAGTATTTTCTCATTCGTCCTAAACGGCCGATCCCTTATTCTTAAACTGTGAACCCTGGTTATCAACTCCCCCAACATCGGGAATATTTTTCCTGCATCTAGCCTGTCCAATCATTTAAGAATGTTATATATATATATATTTCTATGAGATCTCCTCTCATCCTTGTAAATTCCAGTGAATACAAGCACAGTCAACCCATTCTTTAATCATATGTCAGTCCCGCCATCCCGGGAATTAACCTGGTGAACCTACGCTGCACTCCCTCAATAGCAATAATGTCTTTCCTCAAATTAGGAGACCAAAATTGCACACAATGCTTCAGGTGCAGTCTCACCAGGGCCATGGGCAACTGTAGTAGGACCTCCTTGCTCCTAAACTCAAATTCTCTTGCAATGAAGGTCAGTATGTCATTAGACATGCAGGTTTGTAAGTTAATTGGCCTCTAAAAAATTGCCCCCAGATTGTATGGAGTGGATGAGGAAGTGTTATAACAGAACTAGCGTGAACGGGTGATCGATGGTCGGAGTGGACACAGTGGGCCAAAGGACATGTTTTCATGCTTTTGTCTTTCGATCAATTAAACCAAACCAATAATCCATCGAGTTGGGTGAGAATTATTAATCATCTATTGCACATTAAAAGTTCAACATACCAGGCAATTAGAATTATTTGGCATTAATTGCCTCTACACTTAGTGAATGGTTCCAATGTGTTCACTGACTGGGGTTATTATCCGAATCAATGCATCGATCAATTTATTCAGCAAATGAATAATTAGTTGAAAGCGTTATTACGGACTCCCGGCTAATTACGCTGCATCAAAAGCCGAACAAGGAGGAATAATCCATTGAAGAGATTGCTGGAAATTTGTACCTTCAACGACATGTCCTCACTTTGAATCAAGCATTGAACTCAGAGGTTAAAAATTGCCTTTCTCTGAACACACTGGTTTGTGAAATGGGTGAACTGTTCCCAAAACAGCTTTTAAATTGCGACTCCGCAACGTAAGTTGCCCATTAATTGTAAAATTCTGTCAGAACCACAGAGTGGTATTAATGCTGGGCTGAAACTGCAATAAACTGGAGCATTTCTGCTTATAATGAACATCCCAACAGAGATCCTTTAGCCTTTTAATCTAGCACAGGCACAGTGACATAACTGGAAGAGCTGCTGCCTCACAGGGCCAGAGACCCAGGTTCAATCCTGACCTTGGGTGTCGTCTGTGTGGAGTTTGCACATTCTCCCCATGACCGTGCTTAGGTTTCTTCCCACATCCCAAAGGCGTGCAGGTTTGTAGGTTAATTGGCCATCGTAAACTACCCCTGGTGTACATGTGAAAGTAGGATAACATAGAAGTAGTGTCAATGGGCGATGGATTGTTGATGGAGAATCAATGAGCCATACGGCTTGCTTCCCCACTATTTTTCAATCAAGCAATCTGTTTCATCTCATCCTTTTCATATACCAATACAATAAAAGAGGGGTCCCCAAACGATGCTCTGAGGGTCATTTTCAGGGGTCAGCAAACACCTGGCATGGAAATTGTGACAACTTTAGAGTTTAGAGATATGACATGGAAACTGTCCCTTCACGCCACTGACTCCACACGAATCCTCGATCTCCCGTTCACAATAATTCTATGCCATCACATCCTACACACTCGGGGCAAATTACAGAAGTGAATTAGCCTACAAACCTGCGCGTCTTTGGAGTGTGGGAGGAAACCAGAGCACTCGGAGAAAACCCACGCAGTCACAGGGAGAACGTGAAAATGCCATACAGACAGCACCTGTAGTCAGGATCGAATCCGGGACTCTGGCATGGTAAGGCAGCAACATCTCAGCAGCTGCACCACTGTGAACTTAAGTACCTCCGCTGACATGTTGCAAAAAACCACCAAAGTCATTGGTAATGGGCAAGGTGGTCAAATGGCTTATAATGTTTGTTTAGGGTCTAATAGGTGACGAAGACCCATGGGAACAATGAATGAAGTCTTACTTAGCTGGTTAAGGCCTGCCTCAATGTTAGTCGAAGGACCCCCCCTAACTTTGGCCTATGAGGACTATGAGTGTGTTAATCCTAGCTAAATTGGAGGCTTCAAAATGGGGCAAAAGCTGCAGGGCTGATGGGATATTTAGTCAATTTGGAATTGCTCAATGCAGAGCTGGGACAAGCTACGGAGTGGTACCAGTGTGTCTAGAGCCTAGATACAATTTGGAAGCAAAGAATAAGAACATCCGCAGACCCTGTCAATTAGGTGCAAAATGCATAGAATAGATTGGATGGCTGCAAATCGGACATAGACCTTGTAAAAAATTGTAAATAATGTTGCAGAGTTTAACTTTGCCGAATGTTGATTGGATGAGGTATTGAGCCTTGTTTGGGTTTCTTGCTGATCAGGGTAAATGTTTCTAAGTTGGCTTCCATGAGAAGTCCGGTTTGAATACAATGTATTGAGCTGCTGTATTATTGGCTTAGGAAAATGTCTGTTATGTACGGGGTTAATCGATATCTGTAATTGGATTATTAAGAGACCACCCCCATGTGGTTCAGCCTCTCGAGGTCCCGGGACACAAGGTCCAAGGTCGATCTTCTGGGAGAGCGCTTGGGACTGCGTGAACTTCTGGAGTGTCTCCGTCTGAGCGAGGCCGAGAGGGCTTGAACAGGCAGACACGATGATCGAACCCACGGTAGGATAGGTACAGTAGTTGAACTGTAATGCGCTTTTGTTAAAATAAAGATTTGTTGTTTCAAGTGCTTGATTCAGTGTTTTTACTGAAACTAGACTGGGGGGAAGTTTAGAAACGAGCAATTTACAAGGGAAGTCACTTTGTCTGGGTAGGAGACTTCCTTAGTCTTCCATTGTTAACAACCAGTCCAACGCCCACCTACACTTGCTGCTGATGTCCTCAGTTCTCTCCCCATCGATCACCTGCTCTGACTTTCTCCAGTCACAGTCCTCCATCCAATACTAGCATCACAACCTGCCTCAGATTAACTCCATTCCTCTCTACATGGACACAACACATGATTACAATCAAGCCGTCCACAAGAGGTTGCAATGGTGCGAATATTTGCTCAATATTTCACCAAATACTGGGTGGATGCTGGTGCTAAAGTCAATATTGAAATAATATTGTGCATCCCCAATAGCCTCAGGACTTGGGCATTAACACAGAAGGCAGCACATGTTCACATTGTCAAAGGAGCCCAATAGTGGGCAAGGAGCAGCAGGTCATGGTAAGCATTGCATCAGACTAGTTTATTGTACCCATACTCCAGTGCTTTGAAATTCCTCATTCATGTGAGGCTCAGAGGAAACAGTATGCATACACTAATGATGACCACAGCAATAAATACAACAAGTGGAAAGGCGCAGCGGTAGAGTTACTTCCTTACATTGCCAGAAACCCGGGTTTGATCCTAACCACAGGTGCTGCCTGTACGGAGTTTGTACGTTCTCAACATGACCTGCGTGGGTTTTCTCCAGGTGCTGCGGTATACATCCTATTGAAAAGACAGAGAGGTGGGCAGAGGGGGTGGGGTGGCTCTGTTGGTAAGGAATGAAATTTAGTCCCTTGCGAGGCGTGACAGAGTCAGAAGATGTAGAGTCATTGTGGTTAGATCTGAGAAATTGTAAGGGTAAAAAGATCCTAATGGGAGCTATCTACAGGTCCCCAAATAGCACCCTGAATATAGGGTGCAAGTTGCAATAGGCGTTAAAATTAGCATATAACAAAGGTAATGCTACGGTGGTTATGGGACATTTCAACATGCAGGTAGACTGGGAAAATCAGATTGGTACTGGACCCCAAGATAGGGAGTTTGTAGAGTGCCTCCGAGATGGATTCTTAGAGTAGCTTGTACTGGAGCCGACCAGAGAGAAGGCAATTCTGGATTTAGTGGTGTTCAATGAACCAGATTTAATAAGGGAACTGAAGGTAAAGGAACCTTTAGTACAGGGGTGTCGAAGTCGCGGCCTGCGAAGTGGTCCGATCCGACCCGTGGGATGATTTCCCCGATGCCAGAGCGGGCTGCTGCTGTCCGCTGTGCCGGATCGGACTACGTTCATGCGTGCGCAGCGCGATCCAGCACGCATGATGTCGCATTTTGCCCGTGACCTAAAATGAGTTAAAATGACACCACTGCATTAGGAGGTAGTGACCATAATATGAAATGTTTTGATCTGCAATTTGAGAGGGAGAGGTAAATTTGCAAGTGTTAGTACAAAGGGGACAATGGATGCATAAGCTGGCCATGGAAAGGGACCCTAGCAAGGAAGATGGTGGAACAACAATGGCAGGTATTTCTGGGCACAATCAAGGAGATGCAGGATCATTTCATTCCAAAGAGGAAGAAAGATTCTAAGGGGAGTAAGGGGCGACCATGGCTGACAAGGGAAGTCAAGGACACTATAAAAATAAAAGAGAAGACGTATAACATAGCAAAGATGAGCGAGAGGCCAGAGAAATGGGAAACTTTTAAAGAACAACAGAAGGTAACGATAAAGGCAATACGGGGAGAAAAGATGAGGTACGAAGGTAAGCTAGCCAAGAATATAAAAGAGGATAGTAAAAGCTTCTTTAGGTATGTGAAGAGTAAAAAAATAGTTAAGACAAACGTGGGTCCCTTGAAGACAGAAACAGGTGAATTTATTATAGGGAACAAGGAAATGGTAGATGAGTTGAACAAGTAATTTGGTTCTGTCTTCACTAAGGAAGACACAAACAATCTCCAAGATGTACTAGGGGACAGAGGACCTAGGGTGATGAGGAACTGAAGGAAATTCACATTACCGGGGTAGTCAGGAAATGGTGTTGGGTAGACTGAAGGCTGATAATTCCCCAGGGCCTGATGGTCTGCATCCCAGTGTACTCAAGGAAGTGGCTCTGGAAATCGTGGATGCATTGGTGATCATTTTCCAATGTTCTATAGATTCTGGATCAGTTCCTGTGGATTGGAGGGTAGCTAATGTTATCTCACTTTTCAAGAAAGGAGGGAGAGAGAGAGAGAAAGCAGGGAATTCTAGACCAGTTAGCCTGACATTAGTGGTGGGGAAGATGCTGGAGTCGATTATTAAAGATGAAATAGCAAGAGGAGTTGAGTATAGGAGCAAAGAGGTCCTTCTGCAGTTGTATTGGGCGCTGGTGAGATCACACGGAGTATTGTGTGCAGTTTTGGTCTCCTAATTTGAGGAAGGATATTCTTGCTGTTGAGAGAGTGCGACGTAGGTTCTCGAGGTTAATTCCCGGGATGACGGGACTGTCATATGATGAAAGAATGGAGCGACTGGGCTTGTATTCACTGGAATTTAGAAGGATGAGAGGGTATCTTATAGATAGAAACGTATTATTAAGGGTTTGGACACGCTAGAGGCAGGAAACGTGTTCCCAATGTTGGGGGAGTCCCGAACACAGTGGGCCACAGTTTATGAATAAGGAGTAGGCCATTTAGAACTGAGATGAGGAAAAACTTTTTCACCCAGAGAGTTGTGAATTTGGGGAATTATTTGCCTCAGAAGGCAGTGGAGGTTGGTTCGCTGGATGCATTCAAAAGAGAGTTAGATAGAGCTCTTACGGCTAGCGGAATCAGGGGATATGAGGAGAAGGCAGGCACGGGGTACTGATTGTGGATGATCAGCCGTGATCACATTGAATGGCGGTGCTGGCTCAAAGGGCCGAATGGCCTCCTCCTGCACCTATTGTCTATGTATCTATGTAAAACTAAACCAAGGAAGGTGAAACTGTTGACCATTACCTCAGCAGCTCTGTTGATGAGGACAGGGTAGTGGAATGTTATTCAATTCCCCACAGAATTCTAAGAGGAACACCGAACACTCATGACAATCAAAATATTTCACTCACAAGACTGGCCCAGAGGTCAACCAAGTCACAAGTACCTTGGCCAATTTCCAGCACAGCTTGTGGCTTGACTAGAAACATTGCACTTGTGACTTTGACATTTATCATTTGATTTTGGATCCAGTTGTGCAAAGCAACATGACATGAGATTAAACATTTTTGAAAATTGGCAAAAGGATTGGAGTAGAGTTTGGGGATTTTTTTAATTTTTTAATTTTTTTAAAGCAATTTTTAATAAACTTTTTTTCTTTTAAAAAAAATTTTTTTTTTTAAACATCTGCATGGGTTTCCTTCATGTACTCCAGTTTTTTCCCCACATTCCCCAAAGCCAATGCAGGTTTTCGATCTCCGTAAAATTGTCCCGCAGTATGTAGGGAGTGGATGAGAAGGTGGGATAACAGAACTAATGTGAACAAGTGATCAATTATCGGCATGGATTAGGTGGGCCAAACGGCCTGCACCCATGCTGTCTTTCAAACTAAAATCTGAGGAAGGTTGCATTCCATTTAAGCTGCACCAGATACCATTTGGTTTAGTATATTTTCATGGGTGCAGTGAAAAACTTTTGTGCGCAAATCAGTCAGCGGAAAGACGATACATTTAAGTACCCGATATGCTTCAGCCTGCATGACTAGGTGCAGGGAAAAGGATTAGTCGAGAAAACCCCTCTATGAGACATGAAGGCAAGGCAAGTCAACTTTATTTATATAGCACATTTCATACACGAGGCAGACTCAAAGTGCTTCACATAAAAACATGTCATACAATAAAATGAAATAATAAAATGAAATAAAATAGAAGAATTAAAAGAAAAGAAAAGCAAAATTAAAAATGCATTATAAAAAGTGCAAAAGTTAAAAGTGCAATGTAGTTAAGATTTAGCTGAAACCCACCACCGTTGTGTAAAAATGTTGCCCCTCAGGCTCCTATTAAATCTTTCTCCCTCATCTTAAACCTATGTGCTGAAGGGATCCTTCACCAGAATCTATATTTCAGTCTGATGATTTGGCCCCATAGCTCGGAGGCTCCAGTCGCAGGTCCGGTGGATGGTGACAGCGGGAGCTCGCGGGTCCCTGGTGGGAGACCACTTTTCGGAGCTCCCGCAACGGCAACTTCTCCCGCCCAGGTTGCGGGGTTGAAAATGATCCGGAGCGGGGCCTTACATCGCCCAGCGCGGCTTCAACGGCTGTGGGACTTGCCATCGCCTGCTGGTGGCTTTAACATCGGGAGAAGAATGGAACACAAGGGAGAGACAAGACTTTGCCTTCCATCACAGTGAGGAGATGGATGTTCGTATAAATTGTGTTGGTTGTGTGTCTTGGCGCTTTCTTGTTGTATGTTTGCAGAAACCAAATTTTGCTTGAACTTCATTTGAGGTTCAAATGACAATAAATAAATTGTATTGTATAAATTGTATTGTATAACCGTATTGCATGATATGCTGATATCTCGAGTGCTGCCTGACCCGCTGAGTTGCTCCAGCACTTTACATTTTTTTTAAAATATAAGCAGCATCTGCAGTTCCTTGTATCAACACTTGTGTGAATTGGATACAAGCCCTCAGACTTCACAAGATAACACTAAAAAGAAGAAAAAATGGTTCAAAGTACCAGCAACAGTGGTGCAGCGGTAAAGTTGCTGCCTTGCAGCACCAGAGACCCGGGTTCGATCCTGACTATGGGTGCTGTCTGTGCGGAGTTTGTACATTCTCTGCATGAGCTTTCTCCGGATGTTGCTTTTTCCTCCCACATTCCAAAGGCATGCAGGTTTGTAGGTTAATTGGCTTCGGTAAAAATTGTAAATTGTCCCTAGTGTATAAGACAATGCTAGTCTAAAGTGAAGAATGCGCAATTGAGCACAACAGCATGGAACGCATCCGCAAAAGCTCTTTCAATAGCCTAAGAATCAGACAAGAAATTGTATTCATTACCAACTTAACAAGTAATAAGAGGAAGGCATCAGTGAACAGAGAGTGGCAGAGATGTCCACACTGACCATAAGATTGGCACTAACATCCTTGGTGATGAAGTACTTTGTGAGGTTGGTTATGGGCAATATCAACTCCTACAACAAGAACTTCAGCCCATTACAGTTTGCCTACCATCACAACAGGTCAACGTAGGATGCGATCTCACTATCTCCCCACTCTGCACTGGACCACTTGGACAATAAAACCACGTACATCAGGCTGTTGTTTATAGGCTACAGCTTAATACCATCAATACCAATTCAATACCTTCATCCCCTCCAAGCTGGTTACCAAGCACACAGAACTGGGTCTCTGCACATCTCTCTGCAACTGGATCCTCGACTTCCTCATCAACAGACCACTTCTTCCTCAATAACAATCAATATGGGAGCACCTCAAGGCTGCGTGCTCAGCCCCTTGTTCTACTCACTCTATACTCATGACTGTGTAGCCAGACACAGTGCGGACTCCATCTTCAATTTCACCAACGACACCACTGTTGTTGGACGAATTACAGATGGTGATGAGGCAGAGTATAGAAGTGAGATCAATCGACTGAACAAATGGTGCCAGCACAACACCTGGCTCTCAATGTCAGTACGACTAAGGAACTGATTGTGGATTTTGGAAGAGGAAGGATGAGGACCCATAAACCTGTCTATATCGATGGGACGACGGTGGAGAGAGACAAAAACTTCAAATTCCTGGGCGTGCATATTTCTGAAGATTTTTCCTGGACTCAGCACACCGATGGAATTATAAAGAAAGCCCATCAACGCCTCTGCTTCCCGAGAAGATTGTTTAGTTTCGGTACGTCAGAGAGGACTCTATTGAATTGCACTTGAACGCGGTTGCATCAGGGGCTGGTTCGGCATCTCGAACGCCCAGGAGCGAAGAAGACTGCAAAAGGTTGTGAACACTGCCCAGTCCATCACCGGCTCTGACCTCCCCAACATCAAAGGGATTTACCGGAGTCACTGCCTCAAAAAGGCAGCCAGCTTAATCAGAGACACACCACCCTGGCCACACACTCATTTCACCCCTGCCGTCGGGAAGGTGGTACAGGACCCTGAAAACTGTAACGGCCAGGTTCAGGAACAGTTTCTTCCCTACAGCCTATAGGCTATTAAACATTACAACCTCAAATAAGCTCTGACTACATAACAATATTGTTATTATTGCATTATTATTGTTTATTTGTTTTTTATGTGCATGTATGGACGTGTGTGCGTATACATACACTGAACTCTTTTTTTCTCATTTATTATATTGTTTACAGTGTAGTATGTTCACATATTCTGTTGTGCTGCTGCAAGTAAGAATGTCATTGTTCTATCTGGGCCATAGGACAATAAAACACTCTTGACTCTTCTCCCAATTAAACAATCCAATGTTTCGGTTTGTTATAGACACATGTACTGAAGTAGAATGAAAAGCTTTGCTTGCATGCTTTCCGAACAGATCGCAACACTACGCAAATGCAATCAAGTCAAATTCAAGTACAACATGTAAAGCAAAGGGGAAGATACAGATTGCAGAATATAGATCTCAGCATTGTAGCGATCCAGAACCAAAGACAAAGTCTAATATCCGCAATGGGGTAGAGGTGGATTGGACAGTACACTAGTTTATGGAAGGACCATTCAGAAGCCTGATAACAGAGGGGAAGAAGCTGTTTCAGAGCCTGGCGGTGTGTGCTTTCAAGCTTCTGTATCTTCCACCAGATAGGAGCAGAGAAAAGGAGGAATGTGATGGGACGTCGTTGATTATTTTGGTAGTTTTTCCGAGACAGTATGGTGCAGATGGAGTTGATGGTGATGTGTGGTTTTAGGCAGCGTAAAATGTCAATTTGCTCCTCACAGTTCACAATAACCTTTTCATTCTGTCCAGATAGAAAATGAAGGGAGAGAAGTTTGAACACCTTTAATGGTATGTCTTGGTAAGCAAAAGCTAAAGCCTGCAATTCTGAAATTGAAAGGCATTAATTTTGTTTTTGATTGCTGGACTTTTCAAGTGTTGCGTTGTTGGTACATCTTGCTGCCTTTGGAAGAAATTAAACAATTCAGCACCTCAAGTGGCTGTCATCTTGATGAAAACTTACAGTGGGCATCACTGCAATGTTTCCTGCTGTTCACTTCACCATACTTGACCTGTACAGTCCTGTACACCAGAGAAGTCCAAATGCTGTGTGTCTGCACTGGTGATCGCAAGGCAATCTTGTGTTACACACACACCCCCCTAAATCATAAGTGAGACACAAAGTGCTTGAGTAACTCAGCGGGTCAGGCAGCATCACTGGGGAACATGGATAGGTGATGTTTTGTTTCAGGAACCTTCTTCACAATATCATCTCATACCGGTGGCACGAACATATAATTTTAAGTAATTTGATCTTACACTCCCCTCCCATCCCCCTTCTCCTCCCTCCTTGCCCTGTTCCTTCACCCTAGTAGTGCCACCAGTCCCACAATTCTCCACATTGTTTCTCTTGAGATCACACCTTCCCTGACCAACAGCGGGCCTCCCAAGTACCGCCCTGCGCATGGGCATTTTTGGCCCTGGTCTTTTCTTTATCCCTACACCTCCTCCATTGTGGAGTTTGCACGTTCTCGTTGTGAGCCTGGTCCTCTGATTTCCACAGTTTCCATCACTTCTGGTCCTCCTATTTCGGCAGTGAATCAGGCACATCTCTGGAGAACATGGATAAGTGACGTTTCAGGTTGGGACCCTTCTTCAATCCATCTGAAGACCTGAAACATCACTTATTCATATTCTCCTGAGATGCTGCCAGCCCGCTGAATAGTTAGGTAGAGCTCTTAAAGATAGCGGAGTCAAGGGATATGGGGAGAAGGTAGGATCGGGGTACTGATTGTGGATGATCAGCCATGATCACAGTGAATGGTGGTGCTGGCTCGAAGGGCCAAATGACCTACTCCTGCACCTATTGTCTGTCTATTGAATTGCTCCAGCACTTTGTGTATTTAAAAATAAATAAATAAACCTGCATCTGCAGTACTTTCTATCTACTGCCAAATTAAATGTAGTTTCCAATGCAGGGCCCAGAGATAAAACAAAATAGTTTAATAGCTTTAAGACAGCTCCAAGCTAGTGCCAGCTTTTATGGCACTAGATCACCAGATCAAATAGATGGGTACATTTTGCAGCTTTCAGCTTGCATATCCATCTCAACTGCAGAACAACACATTTTATTACTGCCACTTCAACTATCAGTTCATCTATCATAGAAAATGTTCTTGTAAAGTAGTATAATAATCTACTTGTTTCAAGTTAATTTATCTGGGTGACGTAGCTAGTAGAGCTGCTGTCTCACAGTACCAGAGACCTGGGTTTGATCCTGACTTTGGGTGCGATCTGTGTGAAGTTTGCACATTCTGACCCCGTGGGTTTCCTCCTGGTGCTCCGGTTTCCTTCCACATGTGTGGGTTTGTACTTTAATTGGCCTCTGTAAATTTGCCCCTAATGTATAGGGAGTGGATGAGAAAGCGGGACAACATAGAACAAGAATGAATGGGTAATTAATGGTCGACGTGGACTCGATGGGCCAAAGGGCCTGTGTCCATGCAATGTCACTAAGATAAACTTACCCTAGATCATGGTGATTTATAGGGTGAACACTGAAATCTTACCAGCTTATCATTCTCAAAACAAGCTAATTAGTCTTTTACCCAGGGTAGGGGAATCAAAAAAACAGAGGACATATGTTTAGGGTGAGAGGGGTAGGAACCCAAAGGGCAATTTTTTCACCCTTAGGATGGTGGGTGCATGGAACAAAATTCCAAGGAGGTAGTTGAGGAAGGTGCTAAAGCAGCATTTAAAAGGACACTTGAAAAGGTGCATGGATAGGAAAGGTTTATAGGTATATGGGCCAAACACTGCAAAAGGCACTAGTTTAGATGGGGGCATGTTGGTCACATGGGCAAATTGGGCCGAAGGGCCTTTTCCATTCTGTATGCATATTATCATCTCCCCACCATAAGATGGGGGAGGAACAGAATGAGGCCATTCAGCCCATCGAGTCTGCTCAGCCAGTTGATCATGGCTGATCTAGGTTTTCCCCAACGTCATTCTCCTGCTCTCTCCCCGTAACCTTTGAACCCCTTATTAATCATGAACCTATTGATCTCCGCTTTACAAATACCCAATGACTTGGCCTAATTTTGCTCCAATGGCTTATGGTCTTATGATCAGTGTGGACATCTCTGCCGCTCTGTTCACTCTTGCATTCCTTTCTTCACTTAAATTGGTAACTAATGCAATTCTGTGGCAATACATTTATTGCCACCACTGTCTGTGGCAATAAATTCCACAGATCCACCATCTTCTGGCTAAAGAAATTTCTCCTCATTTCCATTCTAACGGTGCATACTATTCCTTTTAGAAAAGTTCGTCCTTTTAACAATATTGAGATATTATTGTAATTGCGAACCAAGATACAATGAAAAAGCTTGGAAGAACCGAATCATGCATCGTTGCTTCCAGATTCTTCACCAGGAACAATATATGTCCACCAGGCAAGAGAGAAGAGATTTTCAGCTTGGAAACAGGTGCATCCTTCAACACATCAGTTGAGGTGCCTAAAGGAATATTTTGGTTTACGCGTCATAAACTTTCACATGATGAGCTTCAAGCATTGACCGGCAAAAAAAACAAAACATAAAGTAGCTCTGGTAAAGAGAAAATTTGATCTTCACAACTTGGATACGACTTGAGAGAATGCACACAGTCAACCTGCATTTTACACGGGTCTGTCGGAGAAAGTTACCACCTTTAATTCCTAATAATTTGTCCTGAACAGATGCTGTGCTGCTGTGTCATGCCATGTGCCCAGTTCCTGTTATCATTTCACACGTTTAGTTTAGAGATACAGCGTGGACACAGGCCCTTTGGCCCAACGATTCTACGCCAACCGAAGAACACCCCTACACTTGTTCTATCTTGCACACTGGGGACAATTTACAAATTAACCTACAAACCTGTACTCCGTTGGAATGTAGGGGAAAACCAGAGCACCTGGAGAAATCCCACTTAGGTCACGGGGAGAACATACAAACTCCGTACAGACAGCACCCATAGTCAGGATCAAACCCGGGTCTCTGTTGCTGAAAATCAACAACTAAACCGCCGCGCCACTGTGCTGCCTCTTTACTTTTATTTTTCCCACAATTAAAAATATTTAAGAAATTGCACACACGCTGGAGGCAAGGCAGAATGAATTCAGTCAGAAGTCTGGATTCAAGACCAGAAATTTCTAAATGTGCAACCAAATGAACGGTTCATTTCACATTTTTTAACAGGAGATAATGTTTAGTTTACTTTATTATTGTCACCTTTACAGAGGTTCAGTGAAAAGCTTTTCATTGCGTGCTATCCAGTCTAAGGCAAGCCCACACATGATTACAAGCAAGCTTTCCACTGTGTACTGATGTAGGATAAAGGGCTATTATAGGAAATAAAGTATATTTAAGAATTAAAATATCCATGTGGATTTATCTGCAACCTTTCATATTGATCAATCTAGAAGTACCATTACTTTTCTGTATTGAAAACTCCATTCTGACCACAAACAGAAAGGTGCAGCACAGAAACAGACCCTTCAGCCCACAATGTCTGCGCTAAACATGGTCAAGATAAATTAAGGTGCTCTTTCTGCACTTGATCCACACGCCTCCATTCCTTGCATATCCATGCACTTATCTAAAAGCCACTAGAATGCCACTATCGTATCTGCCTCCCTCACCACCACTAGCAGTGTGTTTGAGGCACCCATCACTCTCTATGCAAAAAAGGTTGCTCCACACATCTCCTTTAAACTTTGGCCCTCTCACCTCAAAGCAATGCCATTCTAGTCTTTGACATTTGTCCCTTGAAAAAAAGAGTTTTGACTGTATCGTATCTTTGCTTCCATTTGTGATATTTGCAGAATTTTATTAACATGGCTGTGCTATTGACATGCATCTGAAATGCTAAAATTAACATTGCCAGCCCGAACACTTCAATGATGTAGTAAAGATTGCTGATTCTCAAGGTTTACTTTTAGTTTCCTTTAGAGATACAGTAAACTGTAACAGGCCCTTCAACCCACTGAGTTTACGCCGACTAGTGATAATCCTGTACACTGGCACTATCCTACATACAAGGGATCATTTACAATTTACACCTAAGCCAATTAACCTACAAACTTGTAGCTTTTTGGAGCATGGGAGGAAACCGGATGACCCGGAGGAAACCCACGTGGTCACAGGGAGAATGTAAAAACGTCACACAGATAGTATCTGTGGTCAAGTTCGAACCCTGGTCTCTGATGCTGTGAGGCAGCAACTCTGCCACCTCTATTGTGTGTTTTAAATACTTAATAATTAATTCTTCTTCTAGCATTCTCTCCCTACTTCTGTACTTCTATTCTCTCCCTACTTAATCAGTCTGAAGGGCCTATACCCGAAACATCGCCTATCCATGTCCTTTAGAGAGATGCTTTGTTTTTTGCAATTATTTACAACCTGTGCTTTGATATGAAATTTCCAACTAAACAATGCTGTTAGGCAACACATCAAGCAAGAAACATCAGTTCTTAATCGGAACATTTCAAACCCTATACTTATTTCAAAATAATATAAGCGCTATAAAATTTTGATTGAGTTTTGAGAACCTGCTGGGCTGTCATTTACATGCTGTGCCAGTCATAATCTGTTCTCAATACTTGTTTATTTTCAATTATATTATTTCATTGTTGCTGCATTAAGAACAGCAGGAAATTGTTGCCGATTAAACGCAAGTTTATTCAAAATTGTGTCATTTCACATTGGCTATCTCAATTAAAGATTTCCTTTGTGGAAGATCAATGTATCTATTCATAATGATCTAAACTGCACAGCTGCAACTCAAAGTAATATATTTTCAAAAGCACACAATATTGCAAAGTCTTAAATTTAAGGTAATTACTTTGTATACATTTTTTGCAGGTTGCAACAAATCCTCTACAGTATACAAATGGAATATCTCTCTCGACTTAGTCTGAGAATCTTTAGAACACAGAAAGAGTAGCCAGATAAGCTTAGTTTAGTTTTACTTTACAGATTACAGCATGGAAACAGTCCATTTGGCCCACCTATTCCACATCAACCAGCAATCACCTGTACACCAGTTCGCCTATATCCCACTTTCACATCCTACACACTAAGGGGGAGTTTATTGAAGATAATTAACCCATAAACCCGCATGTCTTTGCAGCGTGGGAGGAAACTGGAGCATGCAGAGAAAACCAAAGCAGTCACAGGGAGAACGTGCAAACTCCATACAGACAGCACCCGAAGTCAGGATCAAACCTGGGTCGCTGGCGCTGTGAGGCAGCAGCACCACTGCTGCACCAGTGTACTACAATCTGTGACTCACTCTACAACCGAAAGGATAAACAGCATTAGTATCAGTAAAACCAAAGTGCTGAAGGAACTCAGCAGGTCAGGCAGCATCCATGGAGGGAAATGGACAGGCAATGTTTTGGGTCGGGACTCTTTTTCAGACTGTTGGAGTTACCAGGATGGTTTAGTTTAGTTTAGAGATACAGCGCGGAAACAGGCCCTTCGGCCCACCTGGTCCTCGCCGACCAGCGACCCCCGCATATTAACACTATCCTACACACACTAGGGACAATGTTTACATTTACCAAGCCAATTAACCTACATACCCGTACGTCTTTGGAGTGTGAGAGGGAACCGAAGATCTCAGAGAAAACCCACGCAGGTCACGGGGAGAACGTACAAACTCTGTACAGACAGCACCCGTAGTCAGGATCAAACCCGCGTCCCCAGCGCTGAATTCGCTGTCAGGCGGCAACTACCATTACAACACCGTGCCGCCCTTAATCAGCAATGCATCTTCCACAATCGGGCATTGCTCTCCACTTCGACTGTTCATCCATTTAGAAAGTTGCTATTCAGTCGGCAAAGGTAATCTACACTACCACTGCTTAAATGACTCAAATGCAACAAAGAATAGGACATTAAACCATACGTTCCTTCGGTAACAAGGAAATGTATGAAAATGTTAGATTACACTGGCATACATCCAAGTTTTGATTTGGACAGTTGAAACAACTTTATAAAGATGAATAAGATATTGCATTAGATTTACTAACAAAAAATAAATTAAAATTTGAGCGAAAATATGGAGACATCTGGAAAAATCATAGGATGGAAAGAGTAGGCTGATGATTATTGTCTCTTACACTGTTACAGGAAAGGATTGACATATCAAACAGCACAGCGACAAAAACATGAATAGATACTGCATTATTCATCAGCGGCACATTTTATCCATTGATCTTGCATAATCTAAAATTATTTTCCGCCAATGTCTGAAACTACCCATCAAAACAGCTACAGCTGACTCACACCAATCCCAACCCGGACACCACACTGACTCCAGTTGTTCTTGTTACTTTTATGACGTCTGTACCACTGTTGTATTCTCAGAAATTGCTCTTTTTCATTTTGTACCAAAGTGTAGACACTTTGCCGGAGAGATAAATTGAGCAGAACATAATTTTTATTGGAAGTCTTAAAGGAGCACTGTCACACTACCGATAGCAGGTTGTACATTCATCAGCACAGAGGAGTCATGTATCGGCAAAGTTACAATTACTAACATCATCAAAATTAAAAATCAATAGATGCCTTCAAGTGGTCATTATTTCTTAATCAATTTTCTAAATCATTCAAGGTCAAAACCATCCGAATAATATACAGAGCATTAACAATATCAGTGGTCAATTAGAGAATTTGTTTTAATCAGTTACGGTTGGCAGCTAATTTTAATTTTAGTTTTAGAGATAGAGTGGAATCAGACCCTTTGGCCCACTGAGTCACCAATCACCCATACACTCGTTCTAGTTCTATCCCAGACACTGGGGCCAATTTACAGAAGCCAATTAACCTACAAACCCGCACGTCTTTGGAAGATGGGAGGAAACCGGAGCACTGGGAGAAACCCCGCGTGATCACAGGGAGAACATACACATTCCATACAGACTGCCCCCGTAGTCAGGATCGAACCTGGGTCTCTGGCACGCTAAAGCAGCAACTGTACCGCCCCAGAACTTTAACAAACATAACACTTGAATGAATTGTCTATTGCGTTGACCGATGGAGACCATTTCAACAAAAAATTGAGAGTTTGGTTTATGGAAGGCAGCACTGACATATCAAGAATTATTGCACCAAATAGTTTTACATTCATTAGAGAGAAGACAGAGCAGTTCTTGCAGAAACCTACAAAATTCTAACATTCTGGATAATAATGAGGCATTGGATATGGTCGGCATATCCAGAAGTGTAAGGCACACAAAATCCAAGGCGAGCTGGTTAATTGGAGACACAAGGAACAGCAGTAAACTAATCTTCAGTAAAAAAATAAAATAAGTTGTGGAGTAAAAACACATGAAGTGTTGGAGTAACTGAGCAGTTCAGGCAGCACCACTGGAGAAGATGGACCCTATACAGTCACAACCAGAAACTTCATCTATCCATCCATGTTCACCAGAGATGCTGCCTGACCCGCCAAGTTACTCCAGCACTGTGTGTCCATTTGTGTCTGTCAGCATCTCCTCTCTGTGGTGGAGAAGCTTGTGTGGTCCTGAGATCCTGAGAGCGATGATGTCTGGTGCTATGCTCCTGGTAGGGTCACCCATGGCGGTAAGGTCGAGGGGGAGGTTTCTGACAAAGAGCAATCCAACCAAGACCTCAACGGTGGAACAGGCGGAGGATGATGGCTGACTTTAGTGGAGCGTCACAACGGCTGGGAAGGCGGATGAAGGCTGCAGCAGAAAAGGGTCCCCGGTCGTCTTGGACTCCATGCCACTGGATCCTGACCCAGATCTGTCAAGGACCATGTGGTGGCTGTCTGTGCACGAGTCTCCCCCACGTTAAACAAAGTCACGTACAAGCATCCTCCATGAGAAGACTGTCATACTCATTTCGAGTGACCGCCGATGACGCCAGCATCTACAGTTCCTCATTTCTACATGTCAAGTTCTGGATTAACTCAGCAGCTCAGGCATCTTTGGAGGATATGGATAGGTGACATTTGGGGTCAGGGCCCCCTGCTTCATCACACCCCTGCCACGGTCTGTTTCAACTACTTCCCTCCGGCAGACGTTACAAGGCCTTCTACGCCCGAACCTCCAGACTCAGGAACAGTTTTATCCCAAGAGCTATAGCGGCTCTAAACCGGCCCTAATGAGTGCCCCCCCACCCACGCCCTTTGGACAGTCTCCCTCAGATGGTCACGTCAATCAATTCAGCTTGTTTATTTATGTATTGTATTTATTTACCTTTCTTGTACATCAGTGGAGCTGCACACTAAATCTCGTTGCACTGACGTGCAATGACAATAAAAGATATATTATTATTATTATTATTATTATTCAGGCAACCTTTTGGCTAAATGGATCAAAAATTGGTTTTGGATAAGGCGGCAGAGGAAAGGGGTAGAAAGATGCTTTTCTGGTGAATTTAAAAGCTTTGAAAGTCAGTGGGAAAAGAGCAGAACAATGGAACTAAGTTAGATCATTTCATAGTGTTTCTATATATTCTATAAATTCTATGTTTATGATTCTGTTGGTCATCTACCACCATTTTAGTGATTTCATGATATTAATTGAGTATATTCATTGTGCACAGGTTGGGGGGTTGGGGCAGGTGAGTGATGACTGTACACCAGACACCGCCACATGATGAACCTGTTCCTTTACTGCCAATTTGCCAACACTTTGTATTCACAAGTTATTCACTTCAAGAATCATTTGCTATATTTTGCCAAGAAATCTTCCCTTAACTACCAATGTTATTAAAAGGTCTTGCTGTTTAAATCAACAAAATGTGAGTTTGCCTCACATTCTGTTAACCCACAACCCAACACTACGAATATTGAATTCTCTAATTTTAACTAATACCCCCTACCCACCCATCTCGTTCCCCTGCCCCACCACACACTGGTGTGTGCACATTTATCACACCATCTCCCAAGTCACCCTGCTTCTATTCCCCCCCTCCGCCCGCTTTCACCCATATCCAGCCCCCTGGCTTTACATTATCACCTCCTCTTCTTTCCTTATTCAATACCCTTCTGTCTCCATTTCACCTATAGTCTTTGTAACTAGCTCCACCCCATCTACCATTCAACCCCCCCCCCCCCCCAACCTTACACATCTTTCTCCCTATGACTCAGTTTGAAGGAAGGTCCCGACCCGAAACATCGTCTGTCAGTTCCCCCTCCACAGATTTAGCCTGACCCGCCAAGTTTAGTTTAGAGATGCAATGCGGAAACAGGCCCTTTGGCCGACCGAGTCTGCGCCGACAAGCGACCCCATAAACTAGTTCTATTCTGCACACCAGGGACAATTTACAGAAGTCAATTAACCTACAAACACTCACGTCTTTGGGAGACTGGAGCAACCAGAGAAAACCCACGTGGTCACTGGGAGAACATGCAAACGCCACACAGACATCACCCGGAGTCAGGATCGAACCCAGGTCTCTGGCACCGTGAGGCAGCAACCACTGTGCTGCCTTGTTCCTCCAGCACATCGTGCTTTGCTCAAGATCCCAATACCCGCAATTTCTTGAATCTCTGCGTGTTTACTTTGCTGTTCAATAATCAAGGGTCAAGAAACTAACTTGAACAAAGATATCTGGCATACTTCATTATAGACTCTGATGGTGAGCTGGTCGGCAAGGACAGGAGACGATTCTCCCTACAACCTGCCACATGCGTAGTTAAAGAACACTTATGCCCCACCACTGTATCCCTGAACTTCAGTTACAGAGAAAGTCAAGGGACACACTTTTGTAATTCACTACAGTCGCAAGAGTATGCAGGCGCTGGAGTCTGAAACACTGGAGCAGAATTAAGCCATTCGGCCCATCAAGTCTGCTCCACCATTCAATCATGGCTGATCTATCTTTCCCTCTCAACCACATTCTCCTGCCTTCTCACCGTTACCTTTGACATCCTTACTAATCAAGAACATGTCAATCTCCGCTTTAAAATATTCAATGACATTGCCTCCACAGCTGCCTGCGGTAATGAATTCCACAGATTCACCACCCTCTAGGATGAAGATGAAAAGTGCTCAACAGGCTAGACAACATCTTTCGAGGAAATGACCAGCAATGTGTCATGTCAGGAATTTTCAGTGGTTTCCCTCCACAGATGCTGCCTGTCACACTGAGTCCCGGTCACTGCTTTCCTATTTCTTGGCTAAGTAACATGTTGTGTGAACTACTCCATTTCCCATCAGGGAATCTCCATGAAAATTCCAAACATCATTTTCAACTCCCAGTGTTAGTGTTGCGGCCTCACAGCACCAGAGACCTGGATTAGATCCCGACTAGGGTTGCTGTTCGTACGGAATTTGTACGTTCTCCCCGTGACCGCATGGATTTTCCACGGGTGCTCCAGGTATCCTCCCACAAGCGAAAAGCGTGCGGGTTTGTGGGCTAATTGGCTTCAGTAAAAGAAAATTGTAAATTGCCCCCTGTGGTGAAGGATAGTGTTAGTATACAGGGTAATCATGATTGGCATGGATTCGGTGGGCCGAAGGGCCTGTTTCCATGCTGCATGTCTAAAGACAAAATAAGTTCAACCAGAGCGTGGGTGATTGCAGTCAGCGATCATCCCAACTTCAATAGCTGGGTCACATACTTCTTCGACATCCAGACTTCAATAGCTGAGTCATAGATTCCATGGACGTCCCAGCCTCATTAGCTGAGTCATACACGCTTAGCACATCCTGGCTTCAGAAACCGGTTTCTAGACATCAGGGCATCACCACTCCAATTCCTATTTCATACTTCCGATAAGCCTTCCAGATTTAATAGATCCGTCTCACATACCAGGAGCAGGTGAAGGTACACAAAAATGCTGGAGAAACTCAGCGGGTGCAGCAGCATCTATGGAGCGAAGAAAATAGGCAACGTTTCAGGCCGAAACCCTTCTTCAGACAGATAATATTCCAGCATCTGCAGTTCCTTCTTAAACACCAGGAGCAGGTGAGCTGTGGGGGCAGTTATAAATATCCCTGTGACAATACTCCGCTATTGTTAAGTTGATTGGCTTCTGCCAAAGTGATGCCAAACAAATACATTACCACAGGCTTCTGCTTCCTTGGAGTAAAGAGAGTCAAATAATACCATGAGCAGATAGGCTTACTGGAAGAAAACAGTTTTAATTTACCTTAAATAAGGGACACAAAGTGCTGGAGTAACTCAGTGGGTCAGGCAGCATCACTTCACAGATGTTGCCTGACTCGTTGAGTTCCTCCAGCAATTTTTGCTTAACAAAATGTCAATTGAATTTGAAAGACAGAACATTTACAGCAGCGTATTCAGCACATGAAGGATCAGATAATGTTATCAGACCCTTGAGCAGAACTCTCTTGCGCTAGAGATGAAATTCCTGATCTTCCAATCTACCTTGAGGCCCTTGCACTTTTTTTAATCTGCGCTTTAATTTTGCACTATAGTTTGCACTTGATTTTCTCTCTTGCACTATCTGATAGCCATACAGCATGGATACATGCCCTTCAGTCTAACGTGCCCCATCTAAGCCAGTCCCATTTGCCCACATTTGGTCCATATCCCCCTAGACCTTTCCTATCCTGTCTGAAGAAGGGTTCAGACATGAAGTCACCTATTATTTTTCTCCAAAGATGCTGCTGGAACAGAGGTTACTCCAGCATTTTGTGTCTACCTTAATAATTTAGTCATCCATGGGCTGTGGGCATCGCTGGCAATAGCAACAATAGCTATCGCCCCTAATTGGCTGATGAATTGAAATGGCAATAATATTGAACCATACTTGGAGTTCCAGATTCAGACATAGACCAGACCAGCCAAGGATTCCTTCCCTAAAGAAATTAGCGAACCAGGTTGGTTTTTTTTTTTTTTGTTTTTAAATGACAATCTCATAACTTCTTGGACAACAATACAGAATTATTATTTTTTTAAATTTTAGATTAAATGAATCTTTTGAGTTTAAAATTCCACAGTTGCCACAGCAGAATATTGTCTCTGCCAATGTCTGGTGACTTGTCCAGTAACTCAGCCCACATGTCTGCTTACTTGGGAAATATACAACAAAATGTAATTTACATTTATTATAGATGACAGGAGACGGCCAATTAGCCCATCAATCCTGTGACAGATCTTTGAAAGAGCATTTCACTTTGTCCCACTCGACAATATTTCTCCACAACTTTGTCAATTGATCCTTTTGAAATACATGCCCTCACGACTTGGCAACGTTCTTTGAAAGTAGCTTGTCTTTGAAAGGCTAAATATTTTGCTGCAAAGTAATTCATCCTCGTCTCCACTCAGTTCCTTTGCCTGGATTTTAAAACCATGACCTTTGATGACTGGAAGAAACAGATGTCCTCTCCTACCGAGCAAAGCGCTTCATTAAGAATCATAGAATCACACAGCGCGGAAACAGGCCATTCAGCCCAACATCCATTTCAACCAAGATGCCCCATTTCTTCCCATTTGCCCATGTTTGGCCCATATCTCTCGAAACCATTCATCCATATATCTGTACAAGTGTCTTTTAAATGCTGTTAAAGAACCTGCCTCAATTACGTCCTCTGGCACATGCTCCATATACCCACCACCCTCGAAGTGGAAAAAGTTGTCCCTCAGATTCCTATTAAATCTTGCCCCTCACATCTTAAATTTATGGCTGCTGGTTCGTGACCCATCTTCCCTGGGTCAAAAACTATACTTCACAGTTTATTCCCCTCGTGATTTTATACACAGCTAATAAGATCAGCCCTCAACCTCCTGTGCTCCAAGGAATAAAGTCATAGCCTGCCCAACCTTTCCCTTTAGCTCAAGCCCTCAAGCCCTGGCAATATCGTCATAAATCTTCTCTACACTATTTCCAGCTTAACAACATCTAGGGCTACCAAAACTGCAAACCACACTTCATATATGGCCTCAATTAGGGTGAATATTTTGGATACTCAATGGCAGAGATTGACATATTCTTGATTTAATCCGGGTGTCAGGGGTTATGGGAAGAAGGCAGGGGAATGGGGCTGAGGGGGAAAAAATAGATCGGCCATGATTGAATGGCGGAGTGGAATTTATGGGCCGAATGGCCTAATTCTGTTCCTACAAGTTATGAACTAATGAGCCTATGTCTTGTCTAACAGTTCATGATTTTAACCAACTCTTCCAAAACACCCTTGCAAACTTTCTGCTCAAGGAAGCACCTTTTCCGCTTCAGCAGCTTTTCCATACATAACTCAAGTTGTATGATATAACTTTGAAATGGGAAATTCATCTTTAGCCAGTGGTGTTAGGGGAACTCTATTGCTGCGACATTTCCAAACTTCAATCGCAATGAATTCAATTCCTATTTTTAGCACCCTTTATTTTAGCTGCGTTCATGTGTACACTTTCAAGAATCAGTCACCAAATAAATAGTTCAACAAAATTCCTGACTGTACTCTACTTAGCATAGCCTCTGTTATCTTTTTTGTGCAGTAATAATGTTTTTGAACAAGATTCACTACAGCATATACTCTGTTTAACAGCAGGAATCTAAATCAATAGCAATTACTGTCCCTTTCAGACTTTTACCCTCAACAATAAATGAACAACTCTTGAGCTGTCACATCAAGTTAATTAACAAGAAGGTCGCAAGGGTCAAAAATTACATACAGTATTTACCTACTCGGAATGCAATCTGCTATAAATAATTACTCTGCAAATTGATTCATTTTTACCTTTGTTGCAGTACATCATTTTGATCAGTCTCTCAGTGTAAACCTGCAGTCGAAACCACCTATCAATGAATAGTAACCAAGACCAGAGAATTTAGCCAACTCTATGCAGTGTGTTTCTGACAGAGTTCCAAATCATGAATGGTGGTGTGCAGGGAGGAACTGCCGATGCTGGTTTACACCAAAGATCGCCACAAAATGCTGGAGTAACTCACTGTAGGCAGCTTCTCTGGAGAAAAAGAATAGGTGACATTTTAGGTCGATAAACATATGAAGAAGGGTCTTGAGCCGAAATGTCACCTATTCTTTTTCTACAGAGATGTTGCCTGACCCGCCGAGTTACTCCAGCATATTGTGTCTATCTTCATGAATGGTGATACAGAGGCTAATTTGATTTAAAAAATCATGAATGATTGAAGTAATCAAAGGAAAATATATTGCATTCACCTAGATTTATTTGTAACACCCTTGATCGTAAAGAAGCATTTGTGGTCCAAGCAATGCGTTTCAACAAAAGCTTTTCACTGCATCTCGGTACAAGTGACAATAATAAATGAAAACCAATATCAATGTGTCACAAACTGCAGTATGTGTTTTTTTGGTTTTTTTTAAGGGTTTTTTTGTTGTTTTTTAGTTTAGTTTGTCACATGTACGGAGATACACTGGAAAGCATTTGTTGTGTGCTAACTAGTCAGCGTATAGAAAACGTATGATTACAATCGACCCATTTACAGTGTATAGATACATGATAAGAGAATAACGTTTAGTGCAAGGTAAAGACAGTAAAGTCCGGTCAAAGATAGTCCGAGGGTCACCAATGAGTTGGATACCAGTTCAGGGCTGCTCTCTGGTTGTGGTAGGATGATTCAGTTGCCTGTTAACAGCTGGGAAGAAACTGTCCCTGAATCCGAAGGTGTGCGTTTTCACACTTCTATACCTTTTGCCCGATGGGAGAGGAGAGAAGAGTGAGTGGCCAGGACACGACTCGTGCTTGACTGATGGAGGTTGAGGGGCAGGTATTGCCAAGGAAACAGAGAATACTTGCGCATGTTGCAGCTGCACAAGGAGCATTGTGCACAATTATGATGTTTTAAAAGACACAATGTGCTAGAGACACTCAACGAGTCAGGCAGCAGCTCGGGATGTGCATATCCGTGTTTTCCAGAGATGCCACCTGACCCGCTGGGTTACTCCAGCACGCTGCGCCCTTTTTTCCCCCAGTAAACCAGCATCTGCAATTGCTAATATCTCATGTTTTAAAAGACACTTGGACAGGTCAATGTATAGGAAAGGTTTAGAGGAATATGGGCCAAACACTGGCAAATGGGACTAGGTTAGATGAGGCACCTTGGTCAGTATGGACGATTTGGGACAAAGAGCCTTTTTCCATGCTGTATGGCTATCTCAATATTGGTAAGGACATATTTGTAGTATTGTGCACAATTATGATCACACTGCTGTAGGAAGGATGTTATTAAACTGGAAAGGGTGCAAAAAAGATGTATGAGAATATTCCAAATCTGTATGGTTTAAGTCACGAGTACCCTACCTGGGGTAAATTGGGGTAAATTTATTGATTCTGGATTTGTACATATTTTTTCTCATTGACTGACTGTGTTTGGTTCTGGTTCTGTGCATCATTAGTTGTTCATAAATAATTGAAATAACATTGTTATGTGCTATTAAAGTTGCCAGCAGTAAACGGGCCAAAAGGTTAGGGAACCCCTGGTTTAAGTTATAAGTAGAGGCTGAAATAGGCTGGGTCTTCTTTCCAAGAGAGGACACCGATGGCTAACTTTAGAGATTTATAAAATCACGAGTGCCATAAATTGAATTGAATCCTTCATTTGTGAATGGTCACACAGATCTCTCTGCTTATTCCGCTATGAAATATAATGCTTCAGACCACCATCTTTCAAGAGATAGTTAGACTTAGCTCTTAGGCCTTAGGGCTAAAGGAATCAAGGGATATGGGGGAAAAGCAGGAAAAGGGTACTGTTTTTAGATGATCACCCATAATCTTATTGAATGGCGTGCTGGCTCGAAGGGTTGAATGGCCTTCTCCTCCACCTATTTTTCTATGTATCTATCACCATTCACATTGGTTCTAAATTATCCCACTTTCACATTCCTTTCCCTCCCTCAAGCACCCCCAACCTCTTTATCCCTGTCACCATTCTCCAATGGGATGCATATTGAGGAAATGAGGAGTAAGAAGAATCTTACTAAGATTGGTGCCGTTTCTTGTACCTCGGCAATGACAACTGATTCAGAGGCAGAAATGCCTTTCTGCGCCATAACAAATGGTGAATCAAGAAGGTGATAGCTTTGCCTCTCCTTAGTCTCCCCGAGGTCTCTCAGACTATATCAGGAAGGATACCGCAGTGATTAAGTTAATGAATTAAGAACCAGAGTTGTAGACCATGGATTCAGAAAAATGAGCCAAAATCCAGCACAGAAGCTAATGAAATAAAATTGGAATCTGTAAAGCGGAAGCACATAGTAACAGTGAATTTGAAATTATAGATAGCTGGGGGGGGGGGGGGGGGGGGGGGGGGGGTCTAGCACCAATCTTGCTCATTATTCCCTTGCAGGGAAGAAAACTTATTATACTTACATCCTTCTCGAAACAATACAATACAATACAATTCAATTTATTGTCATTTGGACCCCTTGAGGAACAAGAGAAACAAGGAACTGCAGATGCTGGTTTACGAAGGACACAAAGTCAGCAGGTCAGACAGCATCTCTGGAGAACATGGAGAGGTGATGTGAAGGGTCGCTACCGTTCCTCAGACTGAAAAAGGGTCTCGACCCAAAAAGGTGGCTGATCCACTGAAGATGGTTCATGTTCTCCAGAGATGCTGCATGACCCACCGAGTTACTACAGCACTGTTTCTAATCTTACATCCTTACCCAATCGGCCTATGTGAGATTCCATACCTATCACTATAGGAGACCCAAAATTAACTACACCTTCTTCCCACCACCTCCGTTAATGAGCAATCAGGTATGGACAATTAATGCTGACGTTACCACGGTCCACAACACATGAACAAATAACCAAACAAATATTCAGATACACTGTGCGCTCTGATATCAAAAATTAAGTAAATTATGCAAGAGTTTATTTAATGGCAATGACTTTGTCCTACACTCAACTTCATCATGAATTGCAACACACATTTCACGAGAACTGGGGTCTGGCCTTCCGTCCTCACAAGGTTGACTGCGGGAGGCACCCTGGGGCATAAAGACGGACAGACAAGGAGAGGCGACATCGGTTCGCTGGGCGATCCAGACATCCAAGGTACATGACAGCCGGGCGCCGCTCATACGACCGATTCCTGCAGCGAATTTAAACTTTTTCCATCTGACTGAGTTTCTTCCAGGCAGTCCAGTTTCAATCAATATCCCAAAGACACATGGATTGGTAGGTTAATTGGTCACTGTACATTAAACCCAGTGTCCCAGCGAGATATGGTCCCTATGAGCAGATAAAGGTGTTTAAAAACTAGTGGTGATCACCTCCTTCCAACATCAACATCAGGCCCTTCATAATGATCCTGCTGATGATCGGGTTAACATATGAGGAGCATTTGATGGTTCAACACCGCTACTTGCTGGAGTTTAGGATGAGGGGGGGTCTCCATGAAACTTACTGAATTGTGAAAGGTCTGGATAGAGTGGATGTGGAGAAGATGTTTCTGCTAGTGGGAGAGTCTAGAACCAGAGGATATAGTCTCAGATTAAAAGGATGTACCTTTTGAAAGGAGATGAGGAGAATTTTTTTTTAGCTAGTGGGTGATGAATCTGTGACATTAATTGCCACAGACAGCAGAGGAGGCCAAATCATTGAGTATTTTTAAATGTTCTTGATTGGTAAGGGTGCCAAAGGTCATGGAGAAAAGGCAAGAGAATGGAGTTAAGAGGGAAAGATAGATCTGCCATGATCGAAAGGTGGAGCAGACTTGATGGGTCGAATGGCCTAATTCTGCTATTGTAGATAGGATTATTTGGTACTTTGCAACTTTGTTGGCACCAGACACATGAGACACTTGCATACTGCCGAGGTTATGTGCACAACAACGTTTTTCACTATACCTAGGTACATGTGACAATAAAGTTTCATTAATTCATGGCTGATGGTTTTATCATGCTTATCTGCCATGCCAACAGAAGCTTCTAAATAACCAGACAACTCGACCACTGCCCTCCTCCTGCCCCCTTCACCTCCCGCCCCCTTATAACCATATAACCATATAACAATTACAGCACGGAAACAGGCCATCTCAACCCTTCTAGTCCGTGCCGAACACGTATTCTCCCCTAGTCCCATATACCTGCGCTCAGACCATAACCCTCCATTCCTTTCCCGTCCATATAACTATCCAATTTATTTTTAAATGATAAAAACGAACCTGCCTCCACCACCTCCACTGGAAGCTCATTCCACACAGCCACCACTCTCTGAGTAAAGAAGTTCCCCCTCATGTTACCCCTAAACTTCTGTCCCTTCATTCTCAAGTCATGTCCCCTTGTTTGAATCTTCCCTACTCTCAGTGGGAAAAGCTTATCCACGTCAACTCTGTCTATCCCTCTCATCATTTTAAAGACCTCTATCAAGTCCCCCCTTAACCTTCTGCGCTCCAAAGAATAAAGCCCTAACTTGTTCAACCTTTCTCTGTAATTTAGTTGCTGAAACCCAGGCAACATTCTAGTAAATCTCCTCAGTACTCTCTCTATTTTGTTGACATCCTTCCTATAATTAGGCGACCAAAATTGTACCTCATACTCCAGAATTGGCCTCACCAATGCCTTGTACAATTTTAACATTACATCCCATCTTCTATACTCAATGCTCTGATTTATAAAGGCCAGCACAACAAAAGCTTTCTTTACCACCCTATCTACATGAGATTCCACTTTCAGGGAACTGTGCACAGTTATTCCCAGATCCCTCTGTTCACCTGCATTCTTCAATTCCCTACCATTTACCATGTACGTCCTATTTTGATTTGCCCTGCCAAGATGTAGCACCTCACACTTATCAGCATTAAACTCCATCTGCCATCTTTCAGTCCACTCTTCCAACTGGCATAAATCTCTCTGTAGACTTTGAAAATCTACTTCATTATCCACAACCCCACCTATCTTAGTATCATCTGCATACTTACTAATCCAATTTACCACACCATCATCCAGATCATTGATGTACATGACAAACAACAGTGGACCCAACACAGATCCCTGTGGCACCCCACTAGTCACTGGCCTCCAACCTGACAAACAACCATCCACCATTACTCTCTGGCATCTCCCATTCAGCCACTGTTGAATCCATCTTGCTACTCCACCATTAATACCCAACCATTGAACCTTCTTAACCAACCTTCCATGAGGAACCTTGTCAAAGGCCTTATTGAAGTCCATATATACAACATCCACTGCTTTACCCTCATCAATTTCCCGAGTAACCTCTTCAAAAAATTCAAGAAGATTAGTCAAACATGACCTTCCAGGCACAAATCCATGTTGACTGTTCCTAATCAGACCCTGTTTATCCAGATGCTTATATATATTATCTCTAAGTATCCTTTCCATTAATTTGCCCACCACTGACGTCAAACTAACAGGTCTATAATTGCTAGGTTTACTCTTAGACCCCTTTTTAAACAATGGAACAACATGCGCAGTATGCCAATCCTCCGGCACTATTCCCGTTTCTAATGACATTTGAAATATTTCTGTCATAGCCCCTGCTATTTCTACACTAACTTCCCTCAATGTCCTAGGGAATATCCTGTCCGGACCTGGAGACTTATCCACTTTTATATTTCTCAAAAGTGTCAGTACTTCCTCTTCTTTGAATCTCATAGTTTCCATAGCTACTCTACTTGTTTCCCTTACCTCACATAATTCAATATCCTTCTCCTTGGTGAATACCGAAGAAAAGAAATTGTTTAATATCTCCCCCATCTCTTTTGGCTCTGCAGATAGCTGTCCACTCTGACTCTAATGGACCAATTTTATCCCTCGTTATCCTTTTGCTATTAATATAGCTGTAGAAACCCTTTGGGTTTACTTTCACCTTACTTGCCAAAGCAACCTCATATCTTCTTTTAGCTTTTCTAATTTCTTTCTTAAGATTCTTTTTACATTCTTTATACTCCTCAAGCACCTCATTTACTCCATGCTGCCTATAATTATTGTAGATCTCCCTCTTTTTCCGAACCAAGTGTCCAATTTCCCTTGAAAACCATGGCTCTTTCCGATTTTTACTATTTCCTTTCAACCGAACAGGGACATAAAGATTCTGTACTCTTAAAATGTCACCTTTAAATGTACTCCATTTCTCTTCCACATCTTTCCCATAAAACAAAATGTCCCAATTTACTCCTTTTAAATCCTTTCGCATCTCCTCAAAGTTAGCCTTTCTCCAATCAAAAATCTCAACCCTAGGTCCAGTACTGACCCTCTCCATAATTATATTGAAACTAATGGTATTGTGATCACTGGTCCCGAACTGTTCCCCAACGCATACCTCTGCCACCTGACCCGTCTCATTTCCTAACAGGAGGTCCAGCACCGCCCCTTCTCTAGTAGGTACTTCTATGTATTGCTGCAAAAAACTATCCTGCACACATTTTACAAACTCCAACCCATCCAGCCCATTTACAGAATGTGTTTCCCAGTCTATGTGTGGAAAATTGAAATCTCCCACAATCACTACCTTGTGCTTACTACTAATATCTGCAATCTCCTTACATATTTGCTCTTCCAATTCTCGCTCCCCATTTGGCGGTCTATAATACACCCCTATAAGTGTTGCTACCCCTTTCCCATTTCTCAGTTCCACCCAAATAGCCTCCCTAGACGAGCCCTCTAATCTATCCTGCCAAAGCACTGCTGTAATATCTTCCCTGATAAGCAATGCAACACCTCCACCTCTTGCCCCTCCAATTCTATCACACCTGAAGCAATGAAATCCTGGAATATTTAGTTTCCAATCACAGCCCTCTTGCAACCATGTTTCACTGATCGCCACAACATCATACTTCCAGGTGTCAATCCAGGCTCTAAGTTCACCCACCTTTCTTACAATGCTCCTAGCATTAAAATATACACATTTAAGAAACCCACCCTCTCTTATTCTCTGTTTATTGTCTTTTTCTTCTCTCTCCCCTACATTTTGGGTCAGAGTGCTACCATTCTCTGCCTCCTGCCTCACACACTGACTGCTAGCTTTCCCAATTTGAGTCCCTCCCCCCAACCATACTAGTTTAAAGTCTCCCCAGTAGCCTTTGCAAATCTCCCCGCCAGGATATTGGTCCCCCTCGAGTTCAAGTGCAACCCGTCCTTTCTGTACAGGTCGCACCTTCCCCAAAAGAGGTCCCAATGATCCAGAAACTTGAATCCATACCCACTGCACCAGTCCCTCATCCACTCATTTATCCTCCACCTGGCTCCATTCCTACTCTCACTGTCGCGTGGCACAGGCAGTAATCCTGAGATTGTTACCTTTGCAGTCCTTCTCCTTAACTCTCTACCTAACTCCCTAAATTCTTCTTTCAGGACCTCTTCTCTTTTTTTTACCTATGTCGTTGGTACCTATATGCACCACAACCTCAGGCTCCTCTCCCTCCCATTTCAGGATTTCTTGGACCCGTTCAGACACATCCCTGACCCTGGCACCAGGGAGGCAAACTACCATCCGGGTCTCTTGTCTGCGTCCACAGAATCGCCTATCCGATCCCCTGACTATAGAGTCCCCTATTACAATTGCCCTCCTCTTCTTTTCCTTACCCTTCTGAGCAACAGGACCGGTCTTTATGCCAGAGGCCCGGCCGCTGCCGCTGCCCCCAGGTAGGCTGTCTCCCCCACCCTTACTCAAACATGAGTACTTATTTTCAAGGTGTACAGCCACCGGGGTACTCACCAGTCCCAGCCTCTGCCCGTTGCCCTTCCTAACTGTGACCCAGTTTTCTGTCTCCCGTGGTCTTGGAGTGACCACCTCCCTGTAACTCCTATCTATGACCTCCTCGCTCTCCCTGAGCAGACAGAGGTCATCGAGTTGCTGTTCCAGGTTCCTAACACGGTACCTTAGGAACCCCATCTCGACGCACCTGGCGCAGATGTGGACGTCTGGAGGGCACTCAGACTCCATGACCTCCCACATCTGACATCCAGAACAGTAAACTGCCCTGGGCCTCATTCTCCCCCTTAACCGAATACAATAAAGCCTTACCCGGGATACAAGCCAATCAGCTGCTTCCTCTAGTCCTGTAACGGCTGCTTCCTCTAGTCCATTCGACCAATCAGAGGCTTCCACCAGCCCCCTTAATTTGAAGTGTGATCTGCGAATGGAACGTTGCAGATTTTGGTTCCTCCCTCTGTAACGGCTCCTGGGCCTCTGTTGAGACAAGCCCCGCGATGGGTTTTTTAACTCACCACACGGAGGTCGCTCCTCCCTCCCTTCACCACACCCTCCCTTCACCACACACCCCCTCCCGCCCCCCCCCCCTCACCGCATCCCCCCCACCCGCCCCAGCTTATCGTTCCCCCGTGAGTGCGAAGGGAGGCTATACAGATTTTCACTGCCTTAGTTGCATCCCAGTAGCCAGCAGCCGACCAACAGCATGCAGCTACATAAAAACACAGCTTTATAGAACATACAGCAGTACAGAACAGGTACAGGCTCCTTCAGCTCACAACATCTGTGCTGAACATGAAGCCAGGCTAAGATAATCTCCTCTCCCTGCAATTGATCCATTGCCTGTATACTCATGTGCCATCTAAAAGCCTTTTAAACACCACTATTGTACCTGCCTCCACCACAATCCCTGGCAGCATGTCCCAGGCACCACCACCCTCTGTGTTATCAACTTGACCCACACATATTTAAACTTTGCTCCTCTCACAGTAAAACTGTGCTCTCTATTATTTGATATTTCCACTGCAGAAAAAGGTTCTGACTGTCTACCCTTTCTTTTCCTCCCATAATTCTATATCTTCTATCAGGTCATCCCTTAGCTTCCGATGCTCAGTAGTATAGTTTCTGTGTTCGATCCTGATCACGGATGCTGTCTATATGGAGTTTGTATGTTCTCCCTTTGACCTTCAGTCTGAAGAAGAGTCTTGATCTGTAACCTTACCCATTCCTTCTATCCAGAGATGCTGCCTGAGTTACTCCAGCAATTTGTGTCTAAAGTCAATCTTTGACTGGGGTCACTTTTTTTTTTTAACCCTACAGATGTACATTTGTGACATTGGTACTAACATTTTATGACCAGTGAAATAAATCAAGCCTATAGCTAGAAGAGGACAAGCGGTCTGTTTAGCCAACTCACTACAAGAAAGTGACAGTAGTAATGTAATGCTACATTTCTTCGAAACTGCTAATATTTGTGCAAAGATATTTTTACATGTTCCCTTTCTCCACAACAGACCTGGACACCAAAACAAAACAAAAGATACACAATACATGTTAATGAATATTTCGACTTATCTACCACCGTAATTTAAAAAAACATTCAGCTGTATAAGCTTTCTCCAGCATTGATTCAGACAAGGGCATCTACTGACCCAGCAAGACTGAAACATAAATCCTCTGATCAAAAGCACCAAGAGACAGGCAAAACCTGCTGAATCAACTGCAAAATCTAGTGAAGCGCTGGGAGACATGTATCTCCTTTCAAAACAGCAGACTTTAGGGTGAAAAATGAATCGGATTTGGTACAGGCATAAAATTCAAGAGAAAAGCCAATTTTACTGTTATTTAATCTAATAAATTCATACGAAGATTCAAATTGTTTATATTTATGTTCCTTGATTATGTTTGGTACAGGTGGAAAATGTGAGTGAGAAGCCATCTTTACAGTTGTTTAATACATTCACATATCACATTGTTAATATTTATCTTCCTGGGTTATTTTGAAAGCATTATCATCACAAACGCTGATTATATCAATTTTTTTAATCACAACTGGAAAACATGTAATAAAGGGTGTATGTTAAAATGCAAATACTTCTCAAGCTTGAAGTATTTCTTTACGTTAGTCCCATAATTAAGTATTTGGCAAAATCAGCTTCGGAAAAATTGTATTTGCTTTTTCAATACACCACAATCGTTTTATGTTGCTTCACGAGTTTGTCTATGTGTCTATTACACCAAATTGTCCTTACAATGCGCTTGTGGGAAATGCATACATTAATAATACCAAGTCACAGAAATAATGTTACTAATACTCGAATCTGGGCAGTGGTAATTGTTCAAAGCTGTGCTGCTCTTATTCTGCAGTAACTAGGTTACAAGAGACACAGCACAAACAATCGACAGTATGAGGGCTCAAAAACAGTGAAGAGATAGTACACAGTTAGATAGTACTTGGGTTTTTGGTTGGGCTAGTAAACAGATCTATCAGATCAGATTAATAAAACAAATTCATACAAAGTACATGCAAATAGCAACAAAGTTCTCCCGAGTCTCCCACCTAAGGTTGCCACGCCATGTGCAACAGAAACATTGTCCAAGTTCAAAACATAGCTACGGGCACCCGCATGGGCCCCAGCTACGCCTGCCTCTTTGTCGGGTACATTGAACAATCCCTGTTGTGGATGATCAGCCATGATCACATTGAATGGCGGTGCTGGCTTGAAGGGCCGTATAGCCTACTCCTGCACTGCACCTATTGTCTATCATTCCAATAGCGTACACTGGCCCTATCCCCGAACTCTATCTCCGTTACATTGACGACTGCATTGGTGCTACCTCCTGCACCCATGCAGAACTCAGTGATTTCATCAACTTCACCACAAATTTTCATCCTTCACTCAAATTTACTTGGACCATCTCCGACACCTCCCGCTCCTTTCTTGATCTCACCGTCTCCATCACAGGAAATAGATTGACAAATGACATCTATTACAAACCCACTGACTCCCACAACTATTTCGACTACACTTCTTCCCACCCTGCTTCCTGCTAAGACTATCCCCTACTCCCAATTCCTCCTTCTACGCCGCATCTGCACCCAAGATGAGGAGTTCCATACTAGAACATCCGCAATGTCCTCATTCTTTAGGGAACGGGGGTTCCCCTCTCCCATCAAAGATAAGACCCTCACTAGTGTCTCCTCAGTACCCCGCAGCTGCGCCCTTGCTCCCCCTCCCCCAGTCGCAACAAAGACAGAGTCCCCCTAGTCCTTACCTTCCACCCCATCAGCCGTCACATACAACACATAATCCTCCAAAACTTCCACCACCTCCAACGGGATCCCACCCTTAGCCACATTTTCCCATCTCCACCCCTTTCTGCCATCCGCAGGGGCCATTCTCTCCACAAATCCCTGGTTAACTCATCCGTTCCCACCCTCTCCCCAGGCATCTTCCCCTGCAACCGCAGAAGATGCAACACCTCTCGCTATACCTCCTCCCTCGTCTCTGTCCAGGGACGCCGACAGTCCTTTCAGGTTACGCAGAGGTTCACTTGCACCTCCTCCAACCTCATCTACTATATCCGTTGTTCAAGATGTGGACTCTTATACATCGGCGAGACCAAACGCAGACTGGGCAATCGTTTCGCGGAACACCTTTGCTCAGCCCGCGTGAACCAACCTGATCTCCCGGTTGCTGGACACTTTAATTCTCCTTCCATTTCCACACAGACCTTTCTGTTCTAGGTCTCCTCCATTGTCAGAGTGAGGCTAGACGCAAATTGGAGGAACAGCATCTCATATTTCGCTTGGGCACCTTATGGCCCAGTGGTATGAATATTGATTTCTCTTAGTTCAGGTAGCCCCAGCATTCCCTCTCTCCCTATCCCTCCGCCACCCAAGTCGCACTAGCTTCTGAAGAATGGTCTCGACCCAAAACTTCACCCATTCCTTCTCTCCAGAGATGCTCCCTGTCCCGCTGGGTTACTCCAGCTTTTTGTGTTTATCTTCGGTTTAAACCAGCATCTGCAGTTCCTTCTTACACATAGACATTTTATGGTCTTTTAATATTGCTATAAGAGTGCAAGTCGAATGCATTGCTTCTCCCACTTTCGCGAATGACTAGAGTTCAAAGGTAAGGCACTCCGAAGTGCCCTGAAGTTTGAAAAGCATCATTTTAAAATTAAGGCTTTTCCTTACCCTTTGCATGCAAAAATTGGCTCTTGTTCCACTAACACTTCTATTTCCAACTTTTTAATCTTGTTTTCAAATCCCTTGCTCTTCATCACCCAACCCTACACCTTATGAGATCTCCACTTACCCATAACACTGCCCACTTGTTAACCTTTAATTTACCTTACTCCATATTTTATATTCAATCACCCACAGCCCTCCCTCCTCTAATGTGTTCCTTCAAATTGTCCTTTGATTCCAATTTGTCCATCAATTGTCCTGGAATCTTCATGTCATTCAATATCAAGCTCTGTTTCATTGTGGTTATGGCCTAGTTATTGGTATTCTTGATGAGGCAAAGTGGCATCGTACTACTTTTGCCACCCAAAGGTGTGAAAGGACTTTTGAAGCATGGAAAGTTCCATGCCACTGTATGCAATTAACTATACTGCACCAGGCCATCGTTGGTTCAGAACATTATTCACAATAGCAAGGCTATTTGAACATAATGGTCAATTAACATTGTTCAATCTTTATTGAAAACTTACCAAATAGTCCTGCAATCAGTTGATAAACTAGCATCACTTTTTGATTTCAATAATTAGCAGTTTGCAGAAGTAATTTGCCCCATTGAAGTCCAAGCACATCGTTTATTTGCATCAGCATCTTTTGATCTAAGAGGTTCAAATGCCTAATCCTACTCTAGGAATAAAGTGGGATGCACCAAATCAAGGAAAATGCATTTGTAGTGGATAATACACTTGACTGCCATAAACCTTGCATCATAGTTAGAATATTATAAAATATTACCGCATATAAAAAAGTATTAGTATTGTATATTAATGATTTGGATAAGGGGATTTAAGGCTTTGCGGCCAAGTCTGCAGATGATGCTAAGATAGGTGGAGGGGCAGGCAGTGTAGAGGAAGCAAGGATTCTGCATAAGGATTTGGACAGGTTAGGAGAGTGGGCAGAGAAGTGGCAGATGAAATTCAGTATAGCAAAGTCATGCATTTTGGTAATAAGAATAAAGGCATACATCGTTTTCTAAATGGAGAGAATCCAGAATTCGGAGGTGCAAAGGGACTTGGGAGTGCTGGTGCAGGAATCCCAAAAAGTTAATTTGCAAGTCGAATCGGTAGAAAGGAAGGCAAATTCAATGCGAGCATTGATATCAAGTGGACTGGAATACAAAAACTGAGTTGTAATGCTGAGACTCTATAAGGCACTGGTCATGCCACATTTGGAGTACTGTGAATAATTTTGGGCCCCATATCTGATGGGCTGGCTCTGGAGAGGGTCCAGAGGAGGTTTACAAGAATGATCCAAGGAATTAATAGGTTAACCTATGACGCGCATTTGTCGGCACTGGGCCTATACTCACTGGAGTTTAGGAGGTTGAGGGGGGACCTCATTGAAACTTACAGAATAATGAAAGGCATAGATAGTGGATATGGAAAGGATGTTTCCACTGGTGGGAGAGTCTTGGACCAGAGGTCATAGCCTCAGAATGAAAGGATACTCTTTTAGAAAGGAGGTGAGGATGAACTTCTTTAGTCAGAAGGTAGTTAATCTGTGGAACTCATTGCCACAGAGGGCTGTGGAGGTCGTCAGTGGATATTTTTAAGGCAGAAATAGACAAATTATTGATTAGAACGGGTGTCAAGGGTTATGGGGAGAAGGCAGGAAAATGGGATTAGGAGGCAGAAATCAGCCATGAATGAATGGGAGACTTGATGGGCTGAATGGCCTAATTCTACTACTATAGCTTGTTAAAGTGAACTAGAATATATTTTTCGGACCAAGTAACATACATAAAAGTTGAGAAACAGAAACCGTTCATTCCTTCAGAACATAATTAAAAGTCATAAAATCAATATAGGGATTACTGATCTAATATATTACAATGTAGCGTCATTTAGAATGGAAATAATTCATTTAACACAATGCCCAAACAAATACCCGGCCATTTTCTTTTACAAGAGGGTTCTGACACAATGTTACATACCATTTGTAGGGACGACAGATGGCACAATGGGCTAAGTGTTCGGCTGGCAACCGGAAGGTAGCCGGTTCGAATCCCGCTTGGAGTGCATACTGTCGTTGTGTCCTTGGGCAAGACACTTCACCCACCTTTGCCTGTGTGTGAATGTGTGTGAGTGATTGGTGGTGGTCGGAGGGGCCGTAGGCGCAAATTGGCAGCCACGCTTCCGTCAGTCTGCCCCAGGGCAGCTGTGGCTACAGAAGTAGCTTACCACCACCGAGTGTGACTGAGGAGTGAATGAATAATGCGATGTAAAGCGCCTTGAGTATTAGAAAGGCGTTATATAAATCCCATCCATCATTATTATTATTATTTGCTTTTCCCATGACCATTTACAATGGAGATATCATTTGTCACTCCATACTTGATGCTTTTTGAATAGATTTGTAGTCAGTTAATAAACCAGTAGTATTTTGAATAGAAAATGTTTTTATTGGCTTAAGGTGATTTTGGATTTTTAACAAATTTGAGATAATTTAAAAAAATGCAAAATCTCTTCAGTTAAAATGAAAAGTTTCATTAGCTACATGAAATATGTTATATATTAAATGCAAGCAACTGAGCAAAGTGATGATGCACTGTAAAAATGGTGTAATATAATCAACATTAAATAGATTACTGGGCAACAGTGAAGTACAGGACAAAATCATAATCCACCAATGCTGATAATTTGAAGTCATGCAAAATGTTCCTTGACAACATCATCAATATTACATTGGGATACCATGATTACTCAGTCAAAAAGGTACTTACAATTACAATAACAAACAATGCTACAATGTTGTTGCACAAAGAAGTCCTGAATTCATGTCATTTAGACATTTTTTTTTTTTTTTTACACAGCTTTAAACCAAAAATGTATCCAACACATCAAGCAGTTTAAATTTTTACTTCAGTTATTTTCATTTTTCTATGTTAGAGATGTGTCTGGGATTTATCTGTAAGTGAAGCTGTCTTACAGAGTGACCAGAGACCCTGCAGGATTTCTCAATGAGATACACCAAGATTAATTTAACCTACTGATGACGTGAATGTTAATTGGTGGTCATACCTTCATATCCTGTTTTAATAATCCATGAACTTGAAGATCTGGGACAAATAATCTTTTTCTCAATTAAGATTTTTTTTGCTACTTCCCCAAAAAGTTTTGTATTCCACCTCCATGCCAGCATAAAATCATCAGTCTAAGAATATGCTGCTATAAATGACATCAAAACCAAATATTATTTTCACTACATGGAATAATTGAAAGTGTCTAATGCCAGAGTAAGTATAATTAAATACTGTATACTCAGTGTTTGTACTCTTGACTAAATATAAAACGTATCCAACTATACCTCAGAACTATAAAGATATATTTATATATAAAATATACATATACATATATATACATATACATATACATATACATATACATATATACACACATACATATATAAATACATAGGTAGGAAAGAACATCAGATGCTGGTTTAAAATCAAAGATAGACACAAATGCTGGAGTAACTCAGCGGGATAGGCAGCATTTCTGGAGAGAAGGAATGGGTGACGTTTCGAGTCGAGACCCTTCTTCAGTCTGAAGAACGATCTCGACCTGAAATGTTACCCTTTCCGTCTCTCCAAAGATGCTGCCTGTCCCACTGAGTTACTCTAGCATTTTGTGTCTATCTTCCATGTATAAATACATACATACACAATCTGTGTTCTTGATGAGGTATAGTTGGATACTTTATTACTCGAGCTGAACTCAAATCCCTCAATGTTGTCCTCTCAATCTCTGTTCTCCCACATGTCAATGCTTCCTCCACTCATCACCCAGTAGAAAAAACAACCTCCAATCTTATTACAACATCTTGATTGGATTACAGCAGACTAAGGCCCTTTGCACTCATCAACAGCCCATTAAGATGTTTAATTGTTTCAGCTTTTCAGAAGGCAGTTTCTCCCCTTTCTTTTTCTGCCCAACCATCACTAACTTTGTATCTTTGAAGACCTCATTCTTAGAATATTTCCATCCTTTCTTACGCTACATTATGTTGGCTATCAACAATACAAACACCCACAAAGTCAAAGCCCCACAATTTATTCCCCAGCGTCCCACAGTGTCCTAGGATGCTATCGCTTGGGTCTCGGGGATTCTTCTCCACATTATCCACATCAGGACATCCAGTACCTCCTCTTCTGTAATGTGAAGTCTCATCAAGACATCACCATTAACTTCCAAGCAATCCAATTTTCCAGCATCCATGTCTTTCCATGATAGACATAGATGAGAAGCAATAGGTGCTGGTGTGAATCAATGCCCCTTGCCTATCCCTTGCGCCTCCCCACACAGACATCCCCATTGATCTTCAAGGACCCCTATTCCCTACCTTGTTAATCTTTCCCCCTGTGTACTCATAGAATCTCTTTGGATTCTCCTTCATCTTATCTAATTTTATTCTGTTTTTATTGTTTTCGATGGTGGGGCCTTGTATACCAAGTACCTATCTCAACAACCTTCCATTCTTTATAAAGCTCAAACAGTTCAGAATTTCAATATAGTTCCAATGTCTGGGGCTGCTCCTCAGCCCAAGTTCAAAAAGAGTTAAACAAATCAAAGATAAGTCAGGTGATCCTCCATTAACTTAAATTTAATTGTAACCACACTATGTAACTTCTCATTCTCACTTAAACCTGCCAATACTATGGCCAATGGGCCTCTTCTGTACTCCTCATCCCAAAATACAAATGCATGTGTTAATGGGGAAAAAAGTGCCGGGAAGTCTTGGACCTTTGAACACAACTATGACAAATCGATATCCATTCCTATCCACTGCACCGACTCCTTATCCCTTTATAACTTTGGTTAACAGAAAAAAACGATTCCAATCTAATTTTACCAAATGTGTTTGTTCACATCAGCCCCTATTGCTTCTTATGGAAGCGTTCCACTTTATCAACCTGTGTGTGAATCGGTGTTACTTATCTTCTTTGCAGAATTTCCTGGCTGAGATTTTAAGGTTGCAGTCCATTTACTAGATGTTTTGTGCATCCCTTTGAAATCACTGTTCTTAAATCAATTTCTTCCTGGACTCTAAAAGGTTTTGGAAAAACTTACAAACACTCCATGTTCCCTGCTCATAAAATCTTGGTGATTTTAAACCCCATTTTGCACCTTTTCAACATTACGTTCCAATCTAAATTCCATCCTCTTCTCATTTCACCTCTTTAAAACAATCCTACTTGGACTATTCACTTTCTCAATAAAGAAATAAAAATAACTATCTTTAGTGACTTAAACTCAATGAGGTGACAGTAATGTTTTGATTTTATCAGGTTACAAACTTCAATGTCGCCACAAGCCCCATTCCACGTGGTTTATGCAGTCAGATTCCCATCCTGCTGGATTTCCAGTGGCTTTAGAGGATTTATCCTTCTTCATTTCAATTAACCCTGTTCCACGCATTAATAGAGCAGGTTTTGAATTAACTCTTCCACGCATTGCTTGAACAGCGGGAAACTTTAATTTATCAGCCGCAGCTTGTTACCTAATCATTTCTTAACCACATCGATTTTCGCAGCAGGTGAAAAATCGCCCTGTGTGATGTTTCCCCCCCAGTTTGCCTCGTTTGATCAAATCCTTGCTTTCCTTTCGATACACCGAAGCAATCTGCTCCCTGGTCACTGTGGAAGCTCGAACGCACAATGATTTTTTTTTAAATCTTGCTCACACGGTCTACATGAAGCGTGGCGAACTGAACTTGGCAGTGAACACCCGCGGCAACATTAACACAAACACGCTGTTCAGTTCAGCCTCAGTAAATCCGGCACATGAGCGCTCAATTGATCCAGTCAGCGCCGCTTGTCCTGATGCTCTCAGTACAAAAGTTACTGCGGCCGCGGGTGTCTAAGGCGAAGGGAGGGAAGTGGATTGGTACAAATCCACCAATTTTAGTGCGTTATGTTACAACTCTTTGCTTTGATTGAGTATTTCCCCAGTCCACACACACACAGCCCCTCTACCCCCAGTCCCCACACAGCCCCTCTACCCCCAGTCCACACACACAGCCCCTCTACCCCCAGTCCACACACACAGCCCCTCTACCCCCAGTCCACACACACAGCCCCTCTACCCCCAGTCCACACACACAGCCCCTCTACCCCCAGTCCACACACACAGCCCCTCTACCCCCAGTCCACACACACAGCCCCTCTACCCCCAGTCCACACACACAGCCCCTCTACCCCCAGTCCACACACACAGCCCCTCTACCCCCAGTCCACACACACAGCCCCTCTACCCCCAGCAATTCAACCGCAACCCACACAATCCCAGCTTTGCAACGAGTGAGGCTAAAAGTTAATGTGGTCTCCGCTGTGCGGGATACAAACACACATACATCTCCAGAGAGACAGACCTTCACGCTTTCAAATCTGAAATAAGAAAAATAATGATACAACCGCCGGCTTGTCGGAGACCTGCAAGTGTGAGATACATTTCTTGGCAGCAAAACAAAATCCATGGACAACGCTGCAGAGAGGGGAAGAAAGAGAAACCTAAAGCCGCACATCAATAACAAACGTATTTCTCCAACTCTCCTGTACGTCAACTGGGAGTTTACCTGCGTTACATTTTTTCCCCCCATTGTAATAGAGTGAGATAGAATTTAAAACAGAAAAAACAAAATTAAAAAAAACATCTTCTCTCTTACCTTGACGATTTTGGTGGAGGTGCATTTAACAGTGTTGGAAACGCCCGCGGTTTGGTTCATGTTGGCGGCTGCAGGCGGACGCCAAGGGCAGGGATAAAGTCCGGTAGCTGCTTCGATGTTGGTCCGGGTCCCTCTCCTCTCCCCCTCTCTCCCCAAGCCACTCCGGGCTGGGTGTGTATGTGTCCACTCTCTCGCTGCTCCTCACGGTAGGTTTCCCCGTCCGGGCCAAAGACGACTGAAGAGTAGGGCAGGGTGTTGGGTTCAACAAGGCAACAGAAGTGTCTGGCAATAGGGGCACTCTAGGGATGGATGAGCATCTCCAATGTGTGGAGCCGGCGGAGGAAACGCCGCCTGCTGCTGCTGTCCCGCTCCGTGGCAGGCAGGCACTTCCTGGAGGAACAACCCCCACACCCGGTCGTGGAAGGGAGAGAGGGGTCTCCCCGCCTTATGGGAGGATGGGTTGCGACGCGAAGTACTCTGCTGCTGCCGGCTGGGGCGGAGAGGAGAAGGTGGGGGCAGCTGAGTAGAGGGAGAGAGAGAGGGGTGGGGGGTTGTGTCGGACAGAGGTGATAGGGAGTGGATAGGGAGAGTTGGATGAATATGGGGAGGGGGGGGTGTGAGTGGATGGGAGAGTTGGATGGCATGGGGAGATGGGTAAGGAGGCTGGTTTATATAGGTGTTTGGGGGATAGTAGATAGTTGAGTCTAATTTGGGTGGATGGGTGGTGGGAGGGGTAGATATTGAGGAAGGTACACAAAACATCTGGAGAAACTCAGCCGGTGCAGCAGCATCCATGGAGTGAAGGAAACAGGCAACGTTTCGGGCCGAAACCCTTCTTCAGACTTCAGATAAACTCCATTGATGCTGCTGCACCCGCTGAGTTTCTCGAGCTTTTTTGTGTACCATCGATTTTTCCAGCATCTGCAGTTCCTTCTTAAACACTAGATATTGAGGAAGTTGGGTGGGTGGGTAGATGGTGGAAGAGGGGTTGGGGAGGTGGGAAGGTGGGTATGTAGGGTGGGTGGGTAAGGGGGTTGGGTAGATAGATATATGAGTGGATGGTGGGGGTGTGTGGAGTTTGGGTGTATATATTGGTTAAATGGGTGGTTGGAAGGTAGTTCTTGGGGTAATTGGGTCAGTGGGTATATGGTGGAGGAGTTGGGTGGGCTGGGAGATGGACTGAGTTGGGTGGGTGGTGGTGGGTTGGGTGGTGAGGTGGGTGAGTTGGTGGATGCGGAGGTGGAAAGTGTGGATGGATGGAGAAGATGAGTGGGTGGGGAGCTGGAGTTTGGTGGGGATGGGGTGAGTTGGGTGGGTGGGAATGGGTAGATGAAGTTGGGTGGGAGGGGAGGTGGGGTGAGTTGGGTGGGTGGTGGGTGAGGTTGGGAGGTGGTTGGGTGGGTGAGGTTGGGTGGGTAGGTAAGGGGGTTTGGGTAGAGATAAATGGGTGGGTGAGGGCAGTTGTGTGGAGCTGGGTAGGGTATGAATAGACGGGTGGGAGTATTGGTAGATGGGTGGTGGGAGGGGGAGATCTTGGGGAAATTGGATCTGTATATGGGTAGATGGCGGAGGAGGTGGATGGGGAAAGGAGTTGGTGGGTGAGTTTTGTGGGTGGGTAAGGAAATGATGCAGAGAATTGGGGAGAGGAGAAGAAGGGGTGTTGAGTAGGTGGGTGGAGAGAAGAGATGGGAATATGGAAGAGGAAAGATGGGGAGTTGAGTCATTCAGCAACCCCTCACCACTGGCTCGGCAGGCGTTTAAAGTCAGTGGATGGAGCCAACGTGCTGTAGTAACTCAACTGGTCAGGCAGCATCTCTGGAGAAAAAGGATGGGTGACATTTCGGGTCGGGACCCTTTAGTCAGTGGAAGTTGCTTTATTTCTCTTTGTTAACTGGAGGGTTCGAGGGTTGAGGAGAGAGAGGCTGGATATGTAATGGGGAGGGTAGTAAAGGACTTGAAAGTTTGGATGGAGGGCTAGTGGGGTTGGATGGACAGGAGTTGTGAATAGAAGGAAGTTGGGTGTGTGGGAGTGTGAATGGGTATAAACATAATTCGCAGCAGCTTCACGACCCAATTGTCCCTTGGCGTGTGAGGAAGGAGGGTGCGGCTGATGGGGAGTGAGCAGTCCCAGGCAGGACAGCTGGAGACCGATGCCTGTCAGTGCTTCCCAGGCTGCCCACCTTTATGGGCAGGTGTCGCATTTTCAGAGGCATCAGGGCATAGCTGGCTGCCAGGTGTGCTAGTGCAGGTGGTTTACTGATATGCCAGTGCACGTGATGCACAGCACTTTGGGTACCACTGGCTGCCAGATGTGTCAGTGCGGGCAGTGCACAGGTGTATCGGAGCAGCTGGCTGCCAGATGTGTCAGTGCGGGCAGTGCACAGGTGTATCGGAGCAGCTGGCTGCCAGTGCAGGTGGTCAGAGACATCAGTGCACAGGTGGCTGCCAATGTGCCAGTGCAGTTGGTCACAGACGTGTCAGTGCACCTGGCTGCCAGATGTGCCAGTACAGGTGGTGTACAGATGTGCCAAGGCGCGCAAACAAATGGTTCCCAGGAACCAATAGGTAGGGCACAGGTCTCTCCCAGAAGTGTGGGTGTGCGCGATGCAGGTGTTGCCCAGATGTGCCGGTGGCCTGAATAAAGGTGCTGCCCAGATGTGCCAACACACATAATGCAAGTGTTGCCCAGAAGTTCTGGCGTGCAATGCAGATGTTGCACAGATGTGCCAGTGCGTGAGATGTGATGTCTTCTTTGGTCCACGGTATAGATGGTATATATTTCCTTCAACGCTTTTGGAGGGCACTACAGTTCAGCAGATGTCCCCCCACCCCCACCCCCGGACAACTCCCGTTCACGTTTGCTGGCACCAGCGAGGAGATCAAAGCTATCTTTGAAAAAGTCACCAACTCTGTAGACTGACCAAACCCATTCAGCCACGGATTCCCAATGCATACCCTGACTTTTGTATTGCAATGGATGTTCTCTGAATAAATTCACAAATTACTGTATTTCAAACAACAAACTGCAAAATATTTGCATCAGAGCATCTGACTGGGAGGCCAAAATCGTGATCTGCCTGTGTGCAATGCTTTTTGAAATCCAGGTGAGGCTGGTGATGCAAAAACAATTAGTCCGTAACTTTGCAGGAGTTATTTGCAACATGCCCTCTTTATTAAAACAGAGTTGGGTCCTGGGATGGAATACAGTAAGATTCTTTGCTTGCATAGCCAAGGTATGCAAATAGTTGCCACATAAACGGTGCTGACAAGATTACAAACTATCCCACGCCAGATCCACCTTCATTCTCCCCCTCCTTTATTCTTATCCCCCTCACATCATGGTAGTTCCCCCTGCTCTCATCCTCTTTATTACAACGGTGTTGGGGATCTTGGTTGGTTGGAGCAAACCTGGAGGAGGAGGAAGTGAGATGAAGTAAGCCAGAGATAGACCCAAACGCAGCGGGTCAGACAGCATCACTGGAGAACATGCATAGGTGACGTTTTGGCTCAGGACCCTTCTTCAGAAACATGTATAAACCAGCATCTGCAGTTCCTTTTTATAACATGAAATACATCAGACTTTGGAAAGCTAGTCACTTGTATCGATTTAACTCCTCGACGGAGAAGCCAGTGCCAATTGTTCTACAGAGTAATGTGACCGAATATTATTTATGTCACAGTGCAATTCTCTATTTTGCGTACCATGCACAAGGTATGCAAATAGTTGCCAGGGCGCTGACAAAGTTACGAAATATTCCGATTAGTCCCCAATGATCCTCTCTTTGTTCTCGTCGTCCCCCCCCCCCCCCCCCCCCCCCCCCCCACGTTGGCTTGCTCTTTGTTTTCAGCGACGTGTCCTCGTCTGACCTCCAGGACCTACCGTGGGCCCCTCTGACCTGTGGCACCCAACGCGGGCGCCTCTGACCTCTGGCACCCAACACGGGCCCCTCTGACCTCTGGCACCTAACGCAGGCCCCTCTGACCTGTGGCACCCAACACGGGCCCCTCTGACCTCTGGCACCCAACACGGGCCCCTCTGACCTCTGGCACCCACCGTGAGCCGGTCCTCGGCCACCACCCGCACTCTCTAGCACCGCTCTGCGGCACTTGCTGGGAGCTTCCATTGGCCCTCGTCACTCCTCGGTGGCCCACTTAGCTCTTCTGTATGAGCTATTCCCGCAGTGTGCGTGGTGGCAATCGCAATGAATGGACATTTTGAAAGAGTGTTCTTTGCAGTGGGGCAGAAGTAGCATGTCTGGCTTCTCGAACTAGACAAGAGTCATAAATCATGGCACTGCCTGCAGGCAGAGACCAAGATTCCAGCTCTGGTCCAACTTTTAACAACTGGCCTAAGCAGCAGCCAAAAAAAAATCTAAAACTTTGGAAAGCTGAGATTCAATAAAAATCCAAAGCTTTGGAAAGTTGAGTCTGAAGCCAATGCTGCAGGTGTGAAGAGACCCTTGTAGTTACTGCAGTATTTTATGTTCGTCTTTGGTATAAACCAGCATCGGCAGTTCATTTTTATGACCACAGGTATAAACTTGCCCTAGACAGCTACGTTCTGAGTCATGGAGTCACATACAGCATTGAAAGCGGCCCTTCCGCCCAATTCGTCCGTGCTGACCAAGTGGTTCAACCTAGCTAAGGTGTGTAGAAAGGAACCGCAGATCCAGAAGGATCCCAACCCGAGATGTCACCCATCCTTTTACCCCAGTGATACTGCCTGACCCGCTGCATAATGCCTCTGTCCCACTTAGGAAACCTGAACGGAAACATCTGGAGACTTTGCGCCCCACCCAAGGTTTCTGTGCGATTCCCGGAGGTTTTTGTCAGTCTCCCTTCCTGCTTCCACTACCTGCAACCTCCGGCAACCACCTGCAACCTCCGGGAACCGCACGGAAACCTTGGGTGGGGCGCAGTCTCCAGAGGTTTCTGTTCAGGTTTCCTAAGTGGGACAGGGGTATTACTCCAGCACTTTGTGCCTATCTTCAGCTTAACCTAGCTAGGCCCACTTGCCCTGCCCAACCCTATCCCTCCAAACCTTCCTTATCCATGCAACTGTCTTAAGTGTCATTTAAACATTACAATTGTACTTGTCTCTTCCACTTCTGGCAGCTCGTTCCATGTACACACCACCCTCTGTATGAAATAGTTGCTCCTCAGGTCCTTTTTGAATTCTTCCGCTTTCATTTTAAACCTATGCCCTATAGTTTTGATGCCCATACCCTGGGAATAACGATTTTGCCTGTTAACGATATCCTTTGTGATTTTATAGACCTTTATAAGGTCAACCCTCAGTCTCGCATGCTCCAAAGGAAATAAGGATATAGCCTACCTAGCCTTTCCTTCTTACTCAAACCTTCCCGACCTGGTTATATCCTCATCAATCATTTTTGCAACCCTTTCCATTTTAGTGACATCCTTGTGACAGCAAGGCAGCCTGAACTGTACATATCTGTGCTCCAAATGTGGCCTTACCAACACCTGTACAGGTCAACATAACACCTGTACACAATGCCTTGAACAATGTACGCACACCTAGAGATTCAGGGACAGTTTCTGCCCAGCTGTTATCAGCACTTAAACGATCCTATCAAAATAACTAGAGAGCGGTCCTGAGCTACAATCTACCTCTTTGGGGACCCTCATACCTGGCCCTGAACTCTTGCTATCTCATGTTTAAAGCCCATTGACTAGATATCCCTTTTTGTGCAAACAACCTCCTCCGATAGCTTCTGTAAGTTCCTATCTAATACCATTAAAATTGGCATTGCCTCAATGTAGTACTTCAATATCTGGTCCTTTTCTAAAACTATTTTAAAGCTAATATAATTATGGTCACTGGTCCGAACGTGGTCTCCATTGACAATTCATCCTTCTGAACGGTCTTTTTTCACGAGAAGATTGAGTTTTGCCGCTTCTCTAATAAGGCCATATTCATTTTAGACTTTGGAGATACAGAGTGGAAAGAGGCCCTTTGGCCCACCGAGTCCACACCGACCAGCGATCACCTGGTACCGAGTGTGCGGGCAGACTGGAATTTGGACTTTGGAAATGGCGCCCAAACATGGTGGCGCCTGCATGTGTAAACATGCAAAAAGAATTTCATTGTGCAGTTGCAGTGCCAAATAAATCACAATTGAATATGGTGGGTGTATACCCTTCATAATATTAAAAACCTCCATAAAGCATCCCACTACTCCTGGGAAAATAGCCCCATTCTCTTCTCATAATTCAAGCCCTCCAGCCTTTGTGGATCTTTTCTGCACCCTATCCGAATCACATCTATAAATAACAAAACAAAAGTGGAAATTTAATAAAGATTAATAAGATGGTGAGTGGTTTCAATAGAGAGAAGGTAGAAATATACAGTAGAACTGCAGATGCTGGTTAATACACAAAAGAACAGAAAGTGCTGGAGTAACTGAACTGGTCAGGTAGGACCCGCCCAAAGCCTCGTTGGTCGACGTAACCGGGAGGGAGCTGGAGATGTTGGACGCTTGGGGTGGGCCGGTAGGAGAGTGAACCAGGGTAATACCTCCAGCGCCTTCAGGGAGCGCCCTCAGGACACAAAGATGGCCGGGCGAGGAGAGGAGTGAGACATCAGTTCGCAGGAACTGCTCCTGTACATCGAGCGGGCGGGCCGACCGGACTTTGGAAATAGCGCCAAAACATGGCGGTGCCAGCATATGTAATATATGCAAAAATAATTTCACTGCTCAGTTGCATATGTGACAAATAAGCACCGTTGAACCGCCATTGAACCATTGACCTCTGGAGAACATTGATAGGAATCTGAATCCCCAGTCTGAAGAGGGATCTCAACCCCAAACGACAAAGGTACCGTCTGACCTGCTGAGTTACTCCAACACTCTGTGTCCTTTCGATGGAAAGACGATGTTCCCGATAAGAAATTATTCAAGAATTTGGTCTTAGATTTCAAACAATGAGAATGAAAAGATATGAGGCGTAGGTAAGGAAAAAACCTTCATACACAGAGTATAATTATCACTGCCTGTCAGTGTGGTGGAAATAAAATAATTCAAAAGGGAATTGGGTCAGCACTTAAGGGAAAATAAATAGTGGTGCTGCCAAAAAGATTGGAGAAATGGAATTGATTGGGAACCTCTACAGAGGTTGGAACAGACTTCATATATTGAATTGCCTCCTTCTGTCCTGGAATACCATTATGATTCTGGCAGTTAGATCATATGGTCCTTTTTTTAAAATTTCATCACAGTGTAACCAATGATGGAAATGGAAATCCTGCAAGTTGAACCACAAATGTTTTCTTTTACACGTATTGATTATTAATCTTTGCAATGGTAGACTGAAACAATACTTGAAGAGACAGTGGGGCAGCACAGTGGCGCAACGGTAGAGTTCCTGCCTTACAGCACCAGAGACCCGGGTTCGATCTGGTGCAAGGCGCTGTCTGTACAGATTTAGAAAGTTCTCCCTGTGACCGCGTGGGTTTTCTCCAGGTGCTCCGGTTTCCTCCCACACCCCAACAACAAACAGATTTGTAGGTTATTTGGCTTCAGTAAAACAAAATTAAATTGTCCCCAGTGTACAGGATGGTACTAGTGTACAAGGTGATTACTTGTTGACGCGGAATGTGTGGGCCGAAGAGCCTGTTCCGCACTGCATCTCTAAAGATAGTAGCATTATTAATTCTGAAACTGCTTCATTTTACAGCCCGTGGTCTCACACAGAATATTAGTGGCAATAAAGAATCACTTGTTTATTCATCTGCGCTATGGTACCATGCACTAAGAAGATAATTAATGTATCATACTCTGCCCAACAACTGACTATGAAGAATAACTTGAACGCGTGCATTTTAATCTCCATCCCAGGGTTGTTACTGCAGTAACTGTATATTTCTTTAGTCAGCCTGATGCAGCAGAGTTCTATCTTGAAGATCAGTGCACCCACCACCACCCCCTTCTCATCCAAGAGTAAAACCATACTTTGGCACCGTCTCCTGCTGTTCAATAAATAAAATTGTTGCAGCAGCAGTAAGCATGAACAATCACTAGAATGTTAAATCCTCTCGGGTTGCCTCAACCACACTGATTTGGCTCCCTGACTGGATTTTTATTTATATTGATGATTAAATATTCAGTGAGCAGAACATTAAATTGGCTGAGTTTAGCTCAAAGTAGGACAGTTAACATTTTAGTTTTTCTCTCTGCCATCCCACTCCATGTACAGAACCTTGGTGTCCACGGGAAGGGCGGGAATGGCAGCTCTGAGGCGGCACAATGGCGCAGCTGGTAGAGCTGCTGACTCACAGCGCCAGAGACCCGGGTCCGATCCAGACCACGTGTGCTGTCTGTGTGGAGTTTGCACGTTCTCCCTGTGTCCGCGTAGGTTTCCTCCCACATCCCAAAGATGTACTTTGTAAGTTAATTTTCCTCTGTAATATTGCCTCCAATGTTTAGCTTAGTTTAGTTCAGTTTATTATTGACACGTGTACCGAGGTGCAGTGAAAAACTTTTAGTTGCGTGATATCCAGTCAAAAAAACACTATACTTGAATACATGTCTACATGAAGCCCCACAGTGCAAGGATAAATGTGCAACATTTCGCACAAGTCTGACAAAGTCCGATAAAAAATAGTTCAAAGGTTTGCAATGAGGTAGGTGGGAGATCAGGACTGCAATCTAGCTGGTGAGAGGACCGCTCAGTTGCCTGACAACCGCTGGGAAGATACAGTCCCTGAATGTGGAAGTATACGTTTTCAAACTTCTATATCTCCTGCCTGATCAAAGAGATGTGGAGGTGTGTATGAGCATAGTGGGGTAACACAGAACAAGCGTGAACGGGTGACCAATGGTCAGCGTGGACTCGGTAGGCTATCGAGCCTTTCCTCTTCTACATCTCTAAAGTCTGTAGGGTTGCAGGCTAAACATAGCCTCTCCATTTCTCATGACAGATGCTGCCTGACCAGGACTTTGTGTTTTGCTCAAGTTTTTAACATCTGCAGTCTATTGTGTCTCCATTAGGTTTGTTCAGGTGGGATTGTTCTCACTGGAGCATAGCAGTATGAGGGGTAACCTAACGGAGTTGTTTAACATTCTGTGGGGCATAGATAGGGGTCTAAAATGTCGGATGTTGAGGGGAGACTTGACTGAAGAATATTAAATTATGAGGGGCAAGGAGGTAGACAGACAGATTTTTTTCCCCAGGGTAGAATTGTTCAGCATTAGAGGGCATAACTATGAGGTGAGAAGGGGAAAGTTTAATGGAGATGTGCAGGACAAGTTTTTCACACAGAGAGTAGTGGGGGCCTGGAACGCATTGCCTCGGGTGGTGGTAGAGGCAGATACAACAGTGGTGTTTAAGAGCCTTTCAGATAGATACAGAAGTGCGGGAAATACAGGGACGTGGATCGTGTACAGGCAGATAAGATCAGTTTAATCTGGCATCACGTTTTGCACAAACATTATGAGCCGAAGGGCTCTGTGCTGTACTGGTTGATGTTCTATGCTAGGATAGATAGTCACAATCTTTTACCAAGGTAGTGGTGTCTAAAACTAGAGGACATAGGTTTAAGGTGAGAGGGGAAATATTTAAAGGGGATCTAAGGGGCACGATTTAAAAACAGAATATTTCTAAACAGAGTATAAAGCCTCCAAAGCCTTCAAGGTCGGCTGCTGGAGGCTCCCCGGGACACAAGGATGGGCAGGCGGGGAGAGGGACGCTGTTCGCTGGATAGGGTGCAGAGAAGTTTTATGAGGATGTTGCAGGACTCGAGGGCCTGAGCTATAGGGAGAGGTTGAGCAGGCTGTGACTCTATTCCTTGAAGCGCAGGAGAATGAGCGATGATCTTATAGAAGTGTACAAAATCGCAAGAGGAATAGATCAGGTAAACAAGCAGAATCTCTTGCCCAGTGTCGGGGAATCAAGAACCAGGAGACATAAGTTTAAGTTGAGGGGGGGAAATTTAATAGGAACCTTAGGGGCAACTTTTTTACACGAAGGATGGTGGGTGTATGGAATGAGTTGCTGGAGGAGGTGGTTGAGGCAGGTAATATCACAACATTTAAGAAACATCTCGGACAGGATAGGACTAGAGGGATATGCGCCAAATGCAGGCGGGTGGGACTATATATTAAACATATAAAATAGGTGCGGGAGTAGGCCATTCGGCCCTTCGAGCTAGCACCACCATTCAACATGATCATGGCTGATAATCCAAAATCAGTACCCCGTTCCTGCTTTCTCCCCATATCCCTTGATTCCTTTAGCCTTGAGAATCTCTTGAAAACATTCAGTGTATTGGCCTCCACTGCCTCCACTGATAATTCCCCAGATTCACAAATGTCTGGGTGAAAAAGTTGGACTCCCCCAACATCGGGGTCATTTTTCCTGCATCTAGCCTGTCCAAGCCCTTAAAAATTTGATGTGTTTTTTAGTGCATTTTACTAGTGCAGATGGGACATGTTGGTCGGTGTGGGCAAGTTGGATCACTGGGCCTGTCTCCATACTGTATCACTCTATGAATCTCTATTATTTATTTTTGCTGTGTGCTTTCACTTAAAAAAATATAACGTGATAAGTTAATTGGCAGAAAGACTGGAGGATGGAGTTCAGGAAATAAAAGTTTCCATTTACTCTGTAGGATGTGTAGAACCTACTGCCTGAGAGAGGGGTGACTACAGATTATAGAGTAACTCAGTGAGTCAGGCAGCATCTCTGGAGGACATGGATAAACAATGTCTCAGGTACTCGGGTTTCTCATGATCCTCTGTTGTCGGTAGGGACCTGACCCAAAGTGTCACCTATCCCTGTCCTCTAGAAACATAGAAACATAGAAATTAGGTGCAGGAGTAGGCCATTCGGCCCTTCGAGCCTGCACCGCCATTCAATATGATCATGGCTGATCATCCAACTCAGTATCCCGTACCTGCCTTCTCTCCATACTCTCTGATCCCCTTAGCCACAAGGGGCACATCTAACTCCCTCTTAAATATAGCCAATGAACTGGCCTCGACTACCCTCTGTGGCAGAGAGTTCCAGAGATTCACCACTCTCTGTGTGAAAAAAGTTCTTCTCATCTCGGTTTTAAAGGATTTCCCCCTTATCCTTAAGCTGTGACCCCTTGTCCTGGACTTCCCCAACATCGGGAGCAATCTTCCTGCATCTAGCCTGTCCAACCCCTTAAGAATTTTATAGGTTTCTATAAGATCCCCTCTCAATCTCCTAAATTCTAGAGAGTATAAACCAAGTCTATCCAGTCTTTCTTCATAAGACAGTCCTGACATCCCAGGAATCAGTCTGGTGAACCTTCTCTGCACTCCCTCTATGGCAATAATGTCCTTCCTCAGATTTGGAGACCAAAACTGTACACAATACTCCAGGTGTGGTCTCACCAAGACCCTGTACAACTGCAGTAGAACCTCCCTGCTCATATACTCAAATCCTTTTGCTATGAAAGCTAACATACCATTCACTTTCTTCACTACCTGCTGCACCTGCATGCCTGCTTTCAATGACTGGTGTACCATGACACCCAGGTCTCGCTGCATCTCCCCTTTTCCTAGTCGGCCACCATTTAGATAATAGTCTGCTTTCCTGTTTTTGCCACCAAAATGGATAACCTCACATTTATCCACATCTCTAGAGATACTCACTGATCTGCTGGCCCCAGCAGTTTGCGCTCCTAGCATCCAAGTCCGCAAGAAGTTGCAGAGTGTTGTGCACGTAGCCCAGACCTTCACGCAAACCATCCTCCCTTCCATTGAGTCCATCTTCACGCTGCCTTGGCAAGGCCACCAGCATAATCAAGGACCAGTCTCACCCCGGTTACTCCCTCTTCTCCCCTCTCCCATCAGGCAAGAGGCACCAAAGTTTGAAAGCACACAACTCCAGTTTCAGGGACTGTTTCTTCCCAGCTGTCATCATCATATTGCCAAAAGACACAAAGTGCTTGAGTAACACAACAGATCAGGCAGCATCCCTTGAGAAATGGAATAGATGATGTCTCAGGTCGGAACCCTTCCTCAGACTCTCGTGGTTTGTTACTAAGAAACAAAGTGCTGGAGTAACTCAGCAGATCAGTCAACAACACTGGAGAGCATGAATAGGTGATATTTTGGGTTGTGATTCTGAAGAAGAGTCTGAAGAAGGGTCCCAACCCGAAACATCGCCTGCCTATGTCCTCCAGAGATGCTGCCTGATGTGCTGGTTTACTCCAGCACTGTGTATTTTTTAAATGTAAACCAGCATCCACAATTACTTCCATTAGCATAGGGGGGAAACCGTTTGCAGTCACTTACCTTGATGGAGATATGACTTTTCTCTTTATCGCATCTTCGCCCCCCTCGCGGCCTAACAACTTGGATTGGTGCAGCCTTTCTTGGAAACGGCCCAGAGCTTCAGCAGCAGGTGCGGCGGACTTACCATCGCGGAGCGGGGTGATCCTTTGCCAGGGATCGCTAGAAGAAGTGTTCCAACCGCCGGCCTGTGGCCTATAACTAGCAAAGTTACAATATTTTGGGATTTTAAAAATCAAGTCTGCAATTTATCCCATCAGATAAAGCATAAAAAGAAGTTTAATTTGACACCTAATTAACTTTCATATCTTCAGTATTAAAAAAGTTATGGCCATTTTCATACTCGGGAATTAGCATCTTGTTCCCTATTGCTTTTCCATTGACTTAACACTAAAGCTGTGATCGAGAACAGTCAAAAGCCCATAACTTTCTTTAAAATTAAGAGAACTGAAAGAAATTTTCAGTTATTATAGATTGAAGTATTTTGAAACAAATATGAAACAATCTTACTTGAATGACCTGAAATTAAAGCATATAATTAGTTAGTTACCCAATTGTAGCTAATTACAAAATTCAATTACTAGATCTAAACATCTATCCATTTCTTAAGAAAAGATTAACATTTTTAAATAGCCTAAGTGTCCAAATAACATTCACACAAGAATTCACAATATAACATGATTTTTAAATCTCATTGTCATGAATTTATAGGCCAAATGGAAGGAATTTAGTGTTTAATCCCGTAAATTAATGGCCATTTTAATCATCTTGCGAGTGGGATTTTGAGGAACGCGATCGTTTGGAACGTTGCGGCTGCGGTGAATTTAAACCCCATATCGGCAGGAAAAATATTGCCGGTTCATATAGGTCCTAAATCACTGTTTCGCAATGTAAATTGTGGCTTAAAGGCATCCTAAGAAGCACGTTTATATGTAAAATAAACGGCTTTCCTTTACCTGTCCCGTACGTGAAATCCATCCCCGTTGTCGGCGTTGACGGCTTTAGAAGCTGATTTTTTAATTACTCCAGTGCTGAAATTGTCGGGCAATTAAAAAAAAATTCACAGAACGGCCGTCGGAATAAAAGCTTGCACTCCGAGAAAATATATCTAGGACAGGTAGGAGAAAAACTGCATTGTAACCCCTCCCCCCCCTCCCCCCCCCAAAGGCGCCAAAGTCGCGCACACGGCCAGTGGCAGAACTGCAGCGCCACTGAAGGTAAGTTTTGTAACATACCTACTATAACATCGTGAACCTGCTGTCTCCAGTAAGAAAGTGGCCAATTCAGGAACTCCAAGCCGCAGAGTGTGTGTGTTCTGTCTGTCCCGATGTCGGAGTTTCAATCATCCTGACCAGGGGCCTTGTACATGGGGTCGTCCGTAGCGGCGGCTACGGAAGGTCAAGGCCCCGTCCATGGGTGAACAAAAGGAGGAAGATTGACTGAACGTTATTGCCTACCATCACAGTGAAGAATGTTGATTCCACCGGGGTGGATGTTTATGTTAAATTCTATTGTGTATTGTGTTCTTTTCGATTGTATGGCTGCATGGTAACTCAAATTTAAACATGTACCTTAATTGGTGCATGTAACAATAAATGTGAACTGGAACTTGAGCCCCAGTGCGCTATTGTAGTCACATGCAGCCAGTCAGCTCTTCTCGTGGACGCCCCCATGTGGTCTCCGTGTGGAAGATCCCATGTTGTCTTCCGACTTACGTCACATCTGACTTGCGCAAGGGTCCGCGGGAAGTAACTCTTATGTAATTCGGGGAGCATCTGTATTCTGCACTCTATTTATTTTCATTTTTACAATACCTATTGTACTCATGTATGGCCCGATTTGCCTGTGTAGCGAGCAAAGTAATTTTTTGCACTGTTTCTCAATACACGTGACAATAATAAACCAATTCCAATATAATCTGTGTAATATGTGTAGGAAAGAACCACAGATGCTGGTTTAAACTGAAGATAGATGCAAAATTCTGGAGTAATTCAGCGGGTCAGGCAACATTTCTAGAGAAGATGAATAAGTGACATTTCGGTTCAAGGCCTTTCTTCAGGCTGAGAGTGAGGGGAGAGGGACACCTTTCCTCGATCATCGGTGCCGACTCTGATTTGTTCTGAACATTTTCACACCTCTAGTTTCTCTCTCCCCTGACTCTGAGTCTGAAGAAGGGTCTCACCCTAAAAAGGCCACCTATTCCTTTTCTCCAGAGATGCTGCCTGACCCACTGAGTTACTCCAGCATTTTGTGTCTATCATCTGTATAATATTGACACAAATATTGGAGACAGTAATTGAGACAATACAGAACTATAAATGTACTTTAATCATAAGGATTATTGATCCCTTACTTAGCCTTTGTATTACATTTATCGATAAGTTGCCCTTTGGGAAAATGAATTAGAGCCTAAGAATCAATTTTCCCAAGTGTGCTATTAACACTGAGCTCCATCAAACTTCACCATGAAGTTCACCATCACTTGTCCCAACCATTGGACACCTGCAGATAATGAAAAGGCTGTTCTGTGTCGTCACTATCGTAATATAAAGAAACATGAAAAACAATTTTCTCACGGCAAGTCCCACCTACAGCAATGTCATGATGATATACTTCTTAAATCTACATCTCAGCGATTGAAAGATTGAAAGATACAGATTGTAAATAGGCCCTTCGGCCACACCGACCATCGATCATCTGCTCACATTAGTTCTATGTTAATCCACTTCTCCACATCTACTATCGACACATTAGGGCCATTTTTACAGAGGCCAATTAACCTACAAACCCACATGTGTCTGGGATGTGGGAGAAAACTGGAGCACCCTGAGGAAACCCACATGGTCACAGGGAGAACATGCAAATTCCACACAAACAACACCTGAGGTCAGGATCAAACCCATATCTCTGACACTGTGAGGCAGCAGATCTACCAGCTGTGCCAAAGTGTTGCTCAGATGTTGTCTCATCGGTAAGTATTGGCCAGGTCATTTGCGGTGATACCACAATGCTTCTTCAAAACTAACATGGAACATAGTACAGTCCTGACCCTGAAGAATGGTCTTGACCTGAAACGTAACATGGTCCTTTTTCCCAGAGACGCTGCCTGGCCTGCTGAGTTACTCCAGCATTTTGCATCTATCTTCGGTGTAAACCTGCATCTGCAGTTCCTTCCTGCATAGATCTTCCCACAAAATCTTTGCCGATTATGATTCCAAGTTAAACTAATCTCCTCTGCCTGCACGTGATCCATATCCCTTCATTATGTCTTGGAATCTCTGATGTGAATGTTATCTATGTGAATTTGAAGAAGCCATTTCATAAAGTTCTTCATAAAAATAACTATTATTTAAAGTTGTGCCAGAAAATTGAATGTAATTTATTGATCTGGCTTAGAGACAGAGACTGTGGCTATTAGTCATATAAGCAAGATATAAATATAAGGCCCTGCCAGGATCAGTACTGGGACCTGTAACAATCTTGAATTTACAGTAGATTTTCTTTTAATTGCTTTAAATGATGGTTGCATAGCTAAATGACCAAATTTGACAATGGCACAAAGATAGATGGGGCACTAAATTACAAAAAAAACTACTAAGAGATTAAGTGAGTAAGTGATTGTTTGCATACTGTTCAATTGTTTCTTTAATGTCACGTACTATCCCTGTACATGAACGTTACCCCCCCCCCCCCAGCCCGGTTAGTACAGAACAGCCCACGGAGTTCATATGCAAGAGATGCCATTTTGGCGCCATAGTACAGTCCCAGCTTCAGCTGGCCACAAAGACCCGTTGCAGCCGTCACCTCCATTCTGGTTGTCTTGCGAACTGTAATCCCTCTCCACAGACAGAAATAAATTCTTTATGCCGTCTCAGAATGTTACTAATAAGGAGCAGTCAAAACAAGATTGAGTTAAAGCCTTTCAATGTTGGCATTAGGGAAGTCCAATGCACAGAGGTGATAACAGATTGGAACTTTGTTCCACAAATGGTAATTGACGCTATTACGAATGAATTTAATTTTTTTTTGTAAACAAGGCAGGCAAATGAAATGGGAAGAATGTCAAAATTTTAGGCCCCAGATCCGTGATGAGTGGTACAGCTATACGAAGAGGATAAATTAGCTGCTCTCACTCCTGCTCTTACGCTCCAATGTTTATCCATCTGAGAAGACAGATGGGCCCAATGATAGGCACAAACAGTGATGGAAATGGGTTTTAGGAACTAGGAATACGCTAAGGTTCAGGAGGCTGGGGAGGAATATTTTTTATGTGCGATCATACCCATGTAAGAGTACAAGAATGCATAACTTGTTTATTGTGTATTTGTAATGCAGTTTGTTGTTGTATTATATGTCATAGCTGCTTTCTTGCATATCTCTCTCTCTCTCACTCTCTCTTTGTGTTGACTCTAGCCATCATCTGCTTCGGTGAGGGAAGCAGGTCGGTGATTGGTCACAATGCCCCTCGGAGACCGTGTCTGATTGGCCGCCGAGTGACCAGCGCATTATGTGATTGGAAACAAAGGCCTTGGAGACAGCGGTTGGTTGGACGGGAGGAGACCGATTTGTTGATTGGATGGGAATTTTAAGGGAAGCTGGTCGGTGTATAGCTAGCAAAGTGACAGCAACTGTTTCATGCATTTTCCATGAAACAGCTCGTAATTTTACCTACAGTTGCGCAGACATTTAAAGCACGGTTTGATTCCACCAAAACGGACTCTTAGCTGCACATAGACTGATACGTAGAGTGATACAGCATGGATAAAGACCAATCGCTTCAACCCGTCTAGGCCGTCCCGTCCTATGTTTATCCCATTTGCCTGCATATGACCCGCACCCTTTTGAACCTGTCCTTTTACTGTACCTCTCTGAATGATTTTTGTACATTTATACAATCACCAGCAGTTCGCTCAAAATACCCAGCACCCTCTGTCTGAAAATCTTGCCTCTCAGGGTGGCAGAGTGGTACAGCAGTGGAATTACTGCCTTACAACACCAGAGACCCAGGTTCTATCCTGATTACAGTTGCTGTCTATACAGAGTTTGTATGTTCTCCCAATGACCACATGCATTTTCTCCAGGTGCTCAAGTTTCCAGATACTTTATACATATTACCAGATATATAAATAGATAATGTGTAATATAATTTGTATAATAGATATATAAATTATGAATTGCAGAAATCTATACATGCACCTACATACATTATACATATAATAAACACTTTATGTTGTTTATTATGGGTTTTACAGAGTACTATTTTTAAATATCTGTTCTGCTGCTGCAAATAAGAATCTCATTGTTTTCATTGTTTAAGAAGGAACTGCAGATGCTGGAAAAATCGAAGGTAGATTAAAATGCTGGAGAAACTCAGCGGGTGAGGCAGCATCTATGGAGCGAAGGAATAGGTGATGTTTTGGGTCGAGGCCCTTCTTTAGATTGATGTGTGGGGGGGGGGGGGGGAAGAAGAAAGGAAGAGGCAGAGACATTGGGCTGTGGGAGAGCTGGGAAGGGAAGGGGAAAGAGGGGGAAAGCAAGGACTACCTGAAATTGGAAAAGTCAATGTTCATACTGCTGGGGTGTAAACTACCAAAGCGAAATATGAGGTGCTGCTCCTCCAATTTGCGGTGGGACTCACTCTGGCCATGGAGGAGGCCCAGGACAGAAAGGTCGGATTCGGAATGTGAGGGGGAGTTGAAGTACTGAGCCACCCGGAGATCAGGTTGGTTATTGCAAACTGAGCGGAGGTGTTGGGCGAAGCGATGGTCTCATCGATGTAGAGCAGCTGACACCTAGAGCAGCAGATACAGTAGATGAGGTTGGAGGAGGTGCAGGTGAACCTCTGCTGCACCTGGAAAGACTGCTTGGGTCCTTGGATGGAGTCAAGGGGGGAGGTAAAGTGACAAGTGTAGCATTTCCTGCGGTTGCAAGGGAAAGTACCAAGGGAGGGGGTAGTTTGGGTGGGAAGGGATGAATCGACCAGGGAGTTACGGAGGGAGCGGTCTCTGTGGAAAGCCGAAAGGGGAGGAGATGGGAAGATGTGGCCAATGGTGGGATCACGTTGGAGGTGGCGAAAATGTTGGAGGATTATCTGTTGTATGTGACGGCTGGTAGGGTGGAAGGTGAGGACAAGGGGAACTCTGCCTTTGTTACGTGTGAGGGGATGGGGAGTGAGAGCAGAGCTATGGGGTATAGAAGAGACCCTGGTGAGAGCCTCATCTATAGTCGAAGAGGGGAACCCCCTTTCCCTAAAGAATGAGGACATCTCTGATGCCCTGGTTTGGAACACCTCATCCTGGGTGCAGATGCGGCGTAGATTGAGTTCTGTTTGTTTTTCACTGTTCTGTTCAAGGACATATGACAATAAAACACTCTTGACTCCTGACGCTTGTTACAGTTGCCAAAACAGAGGGGAATTCTCCTAAGCCCTTAAGCCCCATTAATGTTACAGTGATAACAGTTTTCCTGTATTGAGCCCGTTTTCCCACCACAAAGTGAAATTAACGATGAGCCATCTCGGATTTATAATATCTCATTATGTTTTTCTTTCTTGCTCATCTATAGTTCTCAATTTATCTTCCTTCTGAAGTGCTTTGAAAGATTTAACAGCAACATTAATTACTTATTCTTTTTTGGTTTCAATTTATTTTCATTGCAAAACAAGCCTACTTGAGATTGGTCCAGATGCATAAAGAGGAAAATAATTATTATGTGAAAGAATAGCATTTCCTAAAAAACGAGATAATCAGTGTTCAACATGTGCTTTAAAAAGTTGTTGAATTGATCCTGTAATATGTTGTCATAAATACAGCAACCATTCATTTTCGTCATCAATCACATCTTTCTGTATTGTTTGTTCCCAGGAAGGATCTCTGGAATTCTCTGCCACAGAAGGTAGTTGAGGCCAGTTCATTGGCTATATTTAAGAGGGAGTTAGATGTGGCCCTTGTGGCTAAAGGGATCAGGGGGTATGGAGAGAAGGCAGGAACGGGATACTGAGTTGGATGATCAGCCATGATCATATTGAATGGCGGTGCAGGCTCGAAGGGCCGAATGGCCTACTCCTGCACCTATTTTCTATGTTTCTATGTTTCTATGTTATACCATTGGTGTTAGTAACAGAGTCATACAGTGTGGAAACAGTGGATAACTCGATTGTAATCATGTATTAATTTTCCGCTAACTGGTTAGCACGCAACAAAAGCTTTTCATTGTACCTCGTGACAATAATACGTGACAATAAACCAAACTATCCTAAACTAAAAACTAAACTAAACCTTTCCTATCCACTTACCTCTCCTTATAGGTCAAGCTCTCAAGTCTTCACAACCTCTTTGTAAATCTTCTCTGGATTTTAGACTTTAGAGATATAGTGTGAAAACTGGCCCTTCAGCCCACTGAGTCCATGCCGACCAACGATCACCCTGATTTTCTGCAATAACAATGTTTAGAAGACTTTTGGACAGGTAGATGGACAGGAACAATTTGAAAGATTATGGGCCAACACGGGCAAATGGGTCTCTATCAGATGGACATCTTGGCATGGATGAGTATGGCATATGGCCTGATTTCCATGCTGTATAACTCTATGATTCTATGACTGTGCATTTCTTTTGTAACTTTGTAACTTTGCCAGCACGCAATATGTGGCAACTCTTTGCATACTTGTATATTTTATGCAAAACAAAGAATTTCATTGTAGCAAGTACATGTGACAATTAAGTATCAATCAATCAATCAATACCTCTAGTTTCCCTCTCCCCTTATTCTGAACATCTGAAGAAGGGTCTCGACCCGGAACGTCACTTATCTCTTTTCACAGAGATGCTGCCTGACCCACTGAGTTACTACAGCACTTTGTGTCTATTGGCAGCAATGACAATTATGTTGACCCTTTGTCTGATCGTAGATGCCAACTTTGCCTCAAAGTAGGATGACCGTGCAAAAACGTACAACTATGCAGGTATTTGAGTCTTCAGCTTGGAAAATCACGGTTATATTAGTCCAATCTCCAACTGTGTTGAATAGGTGAACAAGTTGAATAGAAGGGTTTCGGCCCGAAACGTCGCCTATTTCCTTCGCTCCATAGATGCTGCTGCACCCGCTGAGTTTCCCCAGCAATTTTGTGTACCCAAGATGAATAGACAAGCAGGTTATGCAGAGATTTTCTTGTCAGTGAGATGGGGAAACTTTTTCTACATTTCTGCTCTTTCTTTCATATGTTAAATGTGAAGAACAGAGCAATTTTCCCACGGCTTTTTATATGCCAATCATAGCTTTCACTGTTCTTTAGTTACCTTGAAGAGAATTTCAAACCATTAACTGATCAATCAAGAGCAACATTGACATGCTGTGCTCTAGTAAGCCACCAGTCTTATAGGATATAGGACAATACAGCACAATAACAGGCCCTTTGGTCCACGATGCCAAGACCAACTCTTATCTGCTAGCATATAATTTGTATCCCCCCGTTCCCTGCATATCCATGTGCCTATCCAAAAGTTTCTGAAATGCCACTTTTGTATATGCCGCTACCACCACCCCGGCAGCATGTTCCAGGCACCAACCAGCCTCCGTGTAAAAAACTGGCGCCGTGGATCACCCTTAGACTTTGCCCCTCTCACCTTAAAGCTATACCATCTAGTATTTGATATTAATTAGTGGGAATAAGATTCTGACTATCCAGCCTACCCATGCCTCTCACAGTTTTATGTGCTTCTATCAGGCCGCCCCTCAACCTCCAGCTTGCCAGAGAAATCAATCCAAGCCTATCCAATCTCTCCCGCTAGCTGATATTCTCTAATTCAGGCAGCGTTCGGTTAAAACTCCAGTGCACCCTTTCCAAAGCCTCCACATCCCGTAATGGCACAGGCAGAAATGCCACAATACTGCAAATGTCACCCAACCAAAGTTCCTTCAAGCTTTGGGGCAGCACAGTCACGCAGCGGTAGAGTTGCTGCCTTACTGCACCAGTGGTCTGGATTTCATCATGACTATGGGTCCTATCGGTACGGAGTTTGTACATTCTCCCTGTGACTGCGTGGGTTTCTCCAGGTGCTCCGGTTTCCTCCCACACTCCAAAGACGTACAGGTTTGCAGATTAATCAGCTTCAGCAAAATTGTGGATTGTCTCTAGTGTGTAGGGTAGTGTTACTGTACGGGGTGATCGCTGATCGGCGCAGACCCGGTGGGCAGAAGGGCCTGTTTCTACGCCGTGTCTCTAGAGTCTAAAGCCTAAAGCTGCTTCATGACGATGACTCTTCTATGCAATAGCCTGACCAATGAAGGTTAATATGCCAGATACACTCTATCTACTTATGTTACCACCTTCAGGGAGCTGTGCACTTAGACCCCAAGATCCCATATAAAATAATATTATGCTACATAACAGAAAATGCCACCTAACTCTTCTAATCTATACTAACAGTTTGGGAGTTTAATCAGTGCCAAACTATTGTATTTTCCCTTTTGGACCAACATATTCCTTTATTCCATGCACTTCAATGTGCCTGTCTAAATGCCTCTTAAACACCACTGTCGTATCTGCCTTCACCACCATCCCCGGCAGCATGTTCCAAGCCCCCTCAACTCTCTGTGCAAAAAACTTGCCCCGCACATCTCCATTATACTTCAACTCCCCCTCTCAACTTATAGCTATGTCCTCTAGTGTTGGACATTTCCACCTATGCCTCTCATAATTTTGTATATTTCTGTCAAGTCTCCCCTGAACCTCTGACACTCCAGAGAAAATAATCCAAGTCTATCAAACCTCACTCAGCAGATGAAACCCTCTAATCCAGGCACCATATGTGTAAACATTCACTTCACCCTCTCCAAAGCCTCCACATCTTATCTGTAATGGAGCAAGCAGAACTGCTTACAATACTCCAAATGTGGCCCTAACAAAAATCCTACAGAGCTGCACCCTATAGGATGGTGCGTTTAATGCAGAAATAAGGTTTATTCACTTGTTCAGTCATGAAAACTGAGTCTTTGTGTACTTTAAGGCAAAAAGTTGATAAACTAGAGAGTGAAAGATAATTGGAGGTTACAGTCAGATGAGCTGGGATCCAGGTGGTCCATTCATGAGCCCAATTCACAAGGTTATATGTAATAGGAAGGAACTGCAGATGCTGGTTTATACCAAAGATAGACACAAAGTGTGGAGTAACTCAGCGGGTCAGGCAGCATCTCTAGAAAAAAAGGATAGGTGACGTTTTAGGCTGGGTCTGAAAAGGTGTCCCGACCCGAAACGTCACCTATCTTTTTCTCCTGAGATGCTGCCTGACCCGCTGAGTTACTCCAGCACTTTGTATCTATCACAAGGTCCTAGATTTGAATGAAAAAATACACAGGTGTCAGATTATATAACTAGAGCTGATTAAGTGACTTGCCAAATTTAGTTTTAGAATAGCATCATGGAAGCAAGGCCTTTTAGCCCACCTAGTCCACACTGACCCATCGATCACCTGTTTACACTATGTGTTGGAAGGATCTGCAGATACTAGTTTGCACCGAAGGTAGACACAAAATGCTGGAGTAACTCAACGGGTCAGGCAGCATCTCTGGAGAAAAGGAATAGGCAATGTTTCGGGTCTGAAGAAGGGTCTTGACCTGAAACATCACATATTCCGTTTCTCCAGAGCTGCTACCTGACCTGCTGAGTTGCTCCAGCATTTTGTGTCTATACCCATTTACCCTTGTTCTCTGATCCCACTTTCTCATCCACTTGCTTGCACATTAGGGGCAAATTTTACAGAGTCCAATTAACCTGCAAACCCGCACCATTTTTGGGATGTGAGAGGAAACCGAAGCACCCTGAGGAGACTCCTGCGCTGGCGACAAGAACGCGCAAACTCCACACAGTCAGCAGCTACGGTCAAGATTGATCCCGGGTCTCTGGCGCTGTGGATCAGCAGCTCTACCAGCTGCGCTGCTGTGCTGCCATGTTCGATGTGCAGTTCCAATTTCCCATTCAGATTTCAAACCTTGGTCATTTGTAACCAGACCTATTACCCCAGAGAGAGCTGCTGAGGGAGCATTATCAGATCTCCGTGTCAGTTCCTAGAACAATATAATGCAGCCTTACACCGTGAAATTACATTCTTTGGTTGGACTGGAATAACTAAGATGAATGGAATCACAGATATTTTGAGCATTAATCTATCAGCATTTGAGGGGCTTATTTGGGATTAATCGATCAACATCTCACAAGTCATTACTGTAGCTTTTGTGGACTTGTACACCAATGTTATTGATCTGATTCATTGCTACGTATGAGCCATAAGGGAAATTTAGCTGAATACATTGTGCATGGTCCAGGAGGGACATTCATCAAGCTGCGGTACTTCAACTCTCTGCTTTCCAGAGCCAGCTCAAATTATTTTTGGTTTTACATCTCTCTATATCACCATCTACATCTCTTGTTTCCCTTTCCCCTGACTCTCAGTCTGAAGAATGGTCTCGACCTGAAACGTCACCCATTCCTTTTCCCCAGAGATGCTGCCTGACCCGTTGAGTTACTCCAGCTTTTTTGTGTCTATCATTGGTCTAAACCATCATCTGCAGTTCCTTCCTACTAATTATATTTAGTTTAGTTTAGAGATACGCCGTAGGAACAGGCACTTCTCCCACCAAGACCATGCCAACCAATGATCGCCCATACACTACACGCTAGAGGCAATTTTACAGAGGCTAATTAAGCTACAAACCTGCATGTCTTTGGATTGTGGGAGGAAACCGGAGCACCTAGAGAAAAAGGTTTGGATGCACACATCCACGTCAGACCAGGCATAACAGTCACTGCAAGCTCAGAGCACTCCTTTAATGTAGTGAGCTACTAGTTTAGTTTGGTTTAGTTTAGTTTACTTTAGAGATACTGTGTGGAAATAGGCTTTTCGGCCCACTGAGTCCATGCCGACCAATTATCGCCTAGTTCAATGCTAGATGCTAATGACAATTTATAGAAGCCAATTAACTTACAAACCTGCCTAGCTTTGGCGTGTGGGAACAAACTGGAGCATCCAGAGAAACCCAAGCGGTCACAGGGAGAACATGCAAATGCCGTTCTGGCAGCAGCCATAGTCAGGGTCGAACTGGGATCTAGCGCTGTCAGGCAGCAACTCTACCGCTGCACCATTGTGCTGTCATTTCTTTTAACTAATTCTAAGGTAAGTTATCAACATTGAAATTGGTGTACAAAATTGTCAGTATTCTCCATCAGGAATGCCTGGGCCATTTCTGTCTCCACAGTGAAAGCTGTTTCAGGATTTCTCTCTGGAAACCCTTGCATTTGTGCTCCCGGCATTTTCAGACAGACTGCATTCAGACAGCAAGAAGGAAAAAATATGCATTTATGCATCATCTTCCAGAATCTCAGGACACCCCAAGGTATTCCTTCAACCTGTATCTGTTCACTGTGGACGACTCGATTGTCATCATGTATTGTCTTTCAGTAGACTGGTTAGCACGCAACAAAAGCTTTTCATTGCATCTCGGTACATGTGACAATAAACTAAAATAAACTAAACTGATTCACAACCAAATGAAGTACAATTGAAATATAATAACCTTTGTAGTTCAGACTGAAGATAGGTCCTAATCAGAATCATTACCTATCCATGTTCCCTAAGATCATTAAATGCTGGGCATAACTGTGATGCTTTTCTTTAAAGTAACACTAAGGGATTTTGCCTGAGAGGAACAGATGGATCCTTAATTTTAAGTCTTATCTGAAAGCTAGCACATCCAATAGTTAAGTTCCCTTGTAGACACAAGAAACTGCAGATGCTGGACTTGAGCAAAACACAAAGTGCTGGAGAATCTCAGCAGATCTGGCAGAATCTGGGAGGGGGAATGGGCAGGCAACATTTTAGGTTGGCTACCTTCTTCCGACTTGGAGTCTGATCAAATATCCCGGCCCAAACCGTTGCCTGTCCATTCCCTCCAGCAATTAGTGTTTTGGTTGACTTACCGTCCCTCAGTTCTGCAGTGAATCATCAGACTATTCTGTGCAGAACTCTCTGGGAGTTTGATAATATCATTAATAATGACCAGGAGCAACGATGTGCTTTGAATCTCTCATTGAGTTTTTCTTTTTAATCCTTTATCACCTTCAGGGAATCAGCTTCTTACTACTTTGTTCTAATTGGCTTTATTAACATTTTAAATGAATTGATTTATATTGCAGTTTGACGCAGCAGAATTCGTGTAACTCAAAATAAACTAACATTAAAGAACGGGGTGACTTTAATATAAAAGCTGGTACCTGGTCTACATGTATTTAAAAAAATTGACCAAGCTTCTTATCCCAGTGTGCTGTGAGGAACTAAAGGGCTTTCAAAGGGATAGTGATCCTGGCCTAGTTCTATGGTCAATGGTCAATGGTCAATGGTGCTTTATTGACACGTGCAAATGCATGATGAAATTCCTAGTTTGCATACGGTTCAGTGAGGTATTGCCATACCTAAGCACAATCACTGATTACAAAGTGTACAGAGGTAGTCCCACTGAGACCCGCATGCAAGAGGTGCCATTTTCAAAGTCCAGTCCGTGCTCTAGGTCGGGTGAGCGGTGCCTGACCCAGGCAAACCCCAGGCTGCTGCAGGGCCTCCTTTCTTGGACATCTGGATCATCCAGCATCCAGCGTCCCTCTCCTCTGTGCCCGGCAGTGCCTCCAGCAGCCGACCTTAAGGGAACGGAAGGACAGACGCCCGATCCCCTCTCCACTACCAGCCCTTGCTCCTCACACCCGTCGTCTCCAGCTAATTATTTTCCCGTCTCTGGTCTTCGGGCACCGAGGGGGGCCCAGCGTGGCAGCTTCCCCGTGCAGGCCGTGGGACCCACCAGTCTTGTCCACCCAGCTGCCCGGCCCACAGAGACTTTGGGTTACGGGCAGTTTTCAGAGCCCTTAATGACCCGGGGTATATCTACTTATAGTGGCAGATTATTATATCGTTCAAGGAATTGCTCCCTCTAGCCACTAGGAGATAGCGTCGACAGATAAATCTTCAAAACACAGTCTTTTAATTAATAGTTTATTTATTGTCGAAGTAAAACAGTAAGATATTCACCCAGACTGATCAATGTTGGAAAGCTCCGCCTGTGGGAAAGCTCTGACCCATGGTCGAAAGCTATACTGACCCACCATGCTTCCTCTGAACTAACTAATAAACTACCAGCTTCTGCCCAAGAATCCCAGAAGCCAACACGCCTCCGACTACGTAATAAATTCCACCCACATCATTACAGGCAGACAAAATTTAAAGGCAAATGCCAGAATTTATGACACACAAAATTAAGCCAAATGGCCACTACACTACTGTATACTTACAGTTCTCCTGATTAGTGGAAGATAATAGTTGAGATGGGCTTCTTGGATGTTTGGGTCATCCAGCAACCAGCATTCCATTTATTGTCACATGTACCGAGCTTTTGTTGCGTGCTAACCAGTCAGCAGAAAGACTACACATGATTACAATCAAGCCAATTATAATGCACAGGATACATGATAAAGAAAATAATGTTTAGTGCGAGATAAAGTCCAGTAAAGTCCAATAAAAGATAGTCCACAATTCCCTGCAATTCTTTGGGGTCTTGGATGGAGCTGTTCCCAAACCAAGCTGCGATGCGTCCCGATAAAACGATTTCAACGGCGCATCTGTAGAAGTTGGTGAGTGTAACTGGGAACAGGCTGAACTTCATAACCCTTCTAGGAACAATTCCTCTGCTTGAACATCAGTCAGGTCTCAAGGGAGCCAAACCTTTCAACCTGTATAAAGCCAACCTTCATTCAGCCTTTACAACTCACAACTCATCAGCCTGTTTCTTCCATGTAACAATCCACCAGTATCGACATTCTATTCTTCTATTGGTCTGGTCACTGTTATTGACAGTCTTCTCTTTCGCTTTAGAAAGACTGCACTCAAAATGGTCTGACCGAGAAAAACATGTTTGTGGGTAACTTCCTATTCTCTCTCTCTCTCTCTCCTCAGTGGTTGCGTAGACCGATGCCAACAACATCATCTGGTGAAGACGTCTTATCTGAAGTCTCTGCTGATCATGATTTAAATTTGATCAAGCTTGTCTTCATGCTTTCTTGAGCATTCAGTTCAACTAATCTTTGAGACAAATGCTACTCCTGTAGCAGGGAATTATTCCAGGTGTCAATTCCCCTCAAACCTGGTCGTGAAATGTTGTCACACTTTCGAAAGGACCATTAATTTAAAGGATGGGACATTTAAAGGCAAGAGGCATCTCATTCATCTCACTGGAGATGAGTCAAGAGTCAAGAGTGTTTAATTGTCATATGTGCTGACAACAGCAGAATGAAATGCCTACTTGCATCAGCCTAACAGGCCTGTAAATGTAATACACCCAGATAACAATAATAAGCTAAAATATAAATTCAATACATTGAGATCCACAATACTAGCACAAATAATCCTTCGTTTAACAAAGATAGTTCACAGTTTATAGGTCTCACAGCACCACAGACCCAGGTTCGATCCTGACTACGGGCGCTGTCTGTATGGAGTTTGTACGTTCTCCCTGTGGGTTTCCCCAGGTGCTCCGGTTTCCTCCCACATCCCAAAGAGGTGCAGGTTTGCAGGTTAAATGCCTCTGTAAATTGCCCTAGTATGTAGGATGTGAAAGTGGGATAACATAGAATTAGCATGCAGGCCAACGATGGCCTCGGTGAGCCGAAGGGCCTGTTTTCCACGCTGTATTGTTAAATATAAACGTTGTGTAATGCTCTCGAACATGTTGATTGATGGGAAGATGATATTCTTGAACCTGGAGGTCACAATTTTGCAGAACATGGGTGGCATGGTGGCTGCCTTACAGCGCCAGAGACCCGGGTTAGATCCTGACTACGGTTACTGTCTGTATGGAGCTTGGACGTTCTCCCCAGTGTTCTCCAGGTGCTCTGGCTCATCCCGCACTCCAAAGAGTACAGGTTTGTAGGTTAACTTGCTCTGCTAAAATTATGAATTGTCCCTAGTGTTAGTGTGCAGGGATCACTGGTCAGCATGGACTGGGTGGGGCGAAGGGCCTGTTTCCACGCGGATGATTCGGATGGTCACAACACACAGCTTATTTATTTATTTTACTTTTCTTTTTCATCGGTTGGAGCTGCATACTAAATCTCGTTGCACTGACGTGCAATGACAATAAAATATATTATTATTATTATTATTATTATTATTATTATTATTATTATTATTATTATTATTATTAACTAAAATAAACATACAGGTACAAGATCAGGTGGCGCCAGCAATGGCTGCCTCGACAACAGTCTGTCTGTCCCTTCCTTCTTTGTTGTTTGTTTGTATGTCCTAAATGTATGTTTTTAGCGTTCTTTAGCTTGTGTTATGTGGGGGTGGGGTGGGGGGAGGGAGTTGGGGGAAACTTTTCCTAATCTCTTACCTTGACGGACGTTGAGGAGTTTGCGGCCTTTGTTGGAGTCCGACTTCGAGACCTCCACAGCGGGAGTCTGCGGACATTAACATCGCGGAGCTCACGGTCTCCGGTTAGAGACCGACTTCAGGAGCTCCAAGCCGCAGGAGCTTCGACCGCCCCAACGCGGGATCTTCGATCACCCCGACTGCGGATGATTCGACTGCCCCGACCGCGGGAGAAAAAAAGAGGAAGACGATTAGACTTTATTGCCTTCCATCACAGTGCGGAATGTGGGGAATCCACTGTGGTGGATGTTTATGTTAAATTTTATGTAGTTGTGTGTCTTGTTGCCTTTTTTTTAGTTCGAATTTCACTGTACCTTAATTGGTACATGTGACAATGAACTGACCTTGAAACCTTGAAATCTTGAAAGATCAGAAGAAATAGAAGAATAAGATTAATGGTTCTCTGAGTTTTTTCCCCCTTTGTAAAGTTCAAAATTTACTTGTCTTTAATAATATTCAGTGATTCACCATCCATATATTTCTGGGGGACATAGATATATAGATATATAGAAAATATGTGCAGGAGTAGGCCATTCGGCCCTTCGAGCCAGCACCGCCATTCAATGTGATAATGGCTGATCATCCACAATCAGTGCCTCATTCCTGCCTTCTCCCCTTAACCGTTGATTCTGCTAGCCCTGAGCACTCTATCTAACTCTCTTTTGAATGCATCCAGTGAGTCGGCCTCCACTGCCATCTGAAGTAGAGAATTCCACAAATTCACAATTATCTGGGTGAAAAGGGTTTTCCTCAACTCAGTTCTAAATGGCCTACCTCTTATTATTAACCTGTGGCCCCTGGTTCAGGACCCCCTCACCATCGGGAACATATTTCCTGCATCTAGAGTGTCTAATCCCTTCATAATTTTATTTGTTTCTGTACGATCCCCTCACATCCTTCTAAATTCCAGTGCATACAAGCCCAGTTCCATTCTTTCATCATATGACAGTCCCGCCATCCCAGGAATTAACATCGTGAACCTACGCTGCACTCCCTCAATAGCAAGAATGTCCTTCCTCAAATTAGGAGACCAAAACTGCACACAATACTCCAGGTGTGGTCTCACAAGGGCCATAACTGCAGAAGGACTTCTTTGTTCCTTTACTCAAATCCTCTCATTATGAAGGCCAACACGCCATTAGCTTTCTTCACTGCCTGCTGTACCTGCATGCTTACTGGTGTACCTGCATGCTTACTGCTGTACCTGCATGCTTACTTTCAGTGACTGATGTACAAGGACACCCAGGTCTCGTTACACTTCCCCTTTTCCTAATCTGACACAGTTCAGATAATAATCTGCCTTCTCGTTCCTGCCACCTAAGTGGATAACCTCACATTTATCCACATTATACTGCATCTGCCATGCACCGCCCACTCATCCAACCTATCCAAGTCACCCTGCATCCTCATGTTATCCTCTTCACAGTTTACACTGCCACCCAGCTTTGTGTCATCTGCAAGTTTGCTAATGTTACTTTTTATTCCTTCATCTAAATCATTTATATTGTGAAAAGCTGCGGTCCCAGCACTGAGCCTTGCGGCACCCCACTAGTCACTGCCTGCCATTCAGAAAGTGAACCGTTAATTCCTACTCTTTGTATCCTGTCTGCCAACCAATTTTCTATCCATGTCAATACCCTATCCCCAATACTATGTGCACTAATTTTGCCCACTGTGTGGAACCTTATCTGGACTTTCAGAAAGCCTTTGATATGCTACATCCATTGGCTCTCCCTTATCAATTTTACTTGTTACATCCTCAAAAATTTCCAGAAGATTAGTCAAGCAAGATTTCCCCTTCGTAAATCCATGCTGACTTGGACCGATCCTGTTACTGCTATCCAAATACATCTTTAATAATTGACTCCAGCATCTTCCCCAACACTGATGTTAGGCTAACTGATTCCCTGCTTTCTCTCCCCCTCCTTTCTTAAAAAGTGTGATCAGGCATCCACAACTCTCTGTGTAAAATACTTTTGTTTAGTTTAGTCTATAAATACAGCATGGAAACAGGCCCTTTGGCCTACCAGGTGAACGCTGACCAATGATCACCCGTACACCAGTTCTATCCTACATACGAGGGACAACTTACGGAATAATGAAAAGATGCGGCATGGACACAGGTCCCTTCAGCACACCGAGTCCACACTGTTGCTCCAGTTCACACTAGTTCAATGTTATCCCACTTTCACAACCACTACCTGTGCACCAGAGGCAATCTTACTGAGGCCAATTAACTGACAACCCCGCACGACTTTGGAATGTGGGAGGACACCAGAGAAATCCCACGCCGTCGCAAAAAAAATGTACAAACTGTACAGACAGCACCTGTGGTCAGCATCAATCCCGGGTTTCTGGTGATGTAAGGCAGCAACACTACCACTGCGCCACTGTGTTTCCCACTTGCTATCCCCACCCCCTCCTCGCCCCCTCCCTTCCCCTTCTCCCGCTACTCCTTACACACACCCCACATTCTCTCTTCCCTTCCCCCCACTCCTACCCCTCCCCCCTACCATCCCCACCATCGCCTTTTTCTCCCTTTCCCCCAGCCCGTCCCCTACCCCTCTTCCTTCACCCCCTTCCCCTCTCCCTTATTCCCACCCACTCTTCCTCCCTTCTCCCCACTTCCCCATCCACCCTCCCCCCGTGTCCACCCCCCCCTCCCCCTCTTCCGCCCCCCCCCCCCACCGATTCATCCCACCTTCCCATCTATATCTCATGTCTCTTGAAATATGCCTGTACCTTTCCACACTTGCTGACCTGACTCTGAGAATTCCCTACCATGTACACGGGAAGACTGCAGTTGTTCAGGAAAGTGGCTCACCAGTCGGGTATGAGCTATAAATGCCAGTGACACTCACATCAAAAAATAAAATGTTATAAAAGCAACACGTTCCCTGTTTTGAAATCCATTGGAGGCTTTTTCAAAGCTACGGTGATGTTTGGAGCAGACAGGTGCTCTATTTTCAGTGTGTTGCACTGATTTGCATATTGCAGTTACATCGAGCTTGCTTACACAGCACTTGCCTTGGAATCAACAGTGAGGCTGCACAAGTAATTGTGAAACTTGCTTCAGAGAATCATTAAATGCTTATAAGATCAGACATTTTTTTCCATGCAAGGTTAGCTTAGGTGAATCAAAACCTAGATGGAAAATGGTTACCATTGGAAGTACCTGGATCACCATCTATTTTGCGGCTATGTTGTTAAATATTATCGAGTCACAGTCAGAGTCATGTAGCTCTCTGTAAACAGCCTGCAAACAGGCTTAAACGGTCTCATCCTTGTCCATTCGCCATTTCTTTGCTCATATTTCCAACTGATCTATATCAGAGGAGGGGTGTAGAACATGAGGTCAGAGATCGAGGTGGCAAAAGGGGGCTTGGTGTGGGGAGGGAGCGCTGAGAACAAGGGGGATGTGGTGGTGTGAGGTGGGATGAAGAAGAGAACCAACAATATAGTATTTAAGGGCACTTTGTCTGTGACTTGTGGTGACTTTTTTGTGCACTGTGTCTGCAAAAGCAAGGAATTCCACTGTACCTTCACGGTACATGTGACAATAAAGTATCTATCTATCCTGCTCTATTTTTTGACTACCTTCATCACTATGCATAACTTCGGCATTTTTTTTTGTCATCTGCAAACTTCCTGATCGACATGTACATTTTCGTCCAAATGAGATATATCACAAACAGAGGTCCAGGCACTGATTCCTGGTCTCATTGATACAAATACATCGATAGATGCTCCTGAACACATCATCAGTGATGTAGCCTGGGGTCATTGGGTGTTTCGGGTCTTTCAACATCAGACACCCTCACCCAGGCGACCCAGCCGTGGTTGATCAGACCACGACTTGTGTTCAGGTGGCATTCGCTCCTCCCCATGGACCTCTCCTGATCCAGAGCCATCTCGAGGCCTTCTCCGCTGCCTCTGTGGTGTTCTTGATGGCCCTTCTCCTCGCCACTCCGTTGATGCCCAGTGCACTCAAGGCTTTGTAGAGCGATTGCCCTGCAAAACCTCTGCAGCCAACCTCGATGGGCATACACCTTGCCTTCCAGCCCTTCTTGCGGCAGTCTATGACCAGCTCTTCATATTTGGCCATCTTCCTCTCGTGGGCCTCCTCCAGACGGTCCTCCCACTGTCAGTTCCAACAAGAATGATGTTTTTGGTCACCTCTGAGACCAGGAGGATATCTGGCCTCAGGGTGGTCGTGGCAATGTGCTGTCGGAACTTCAGCTGTTTCACCAGGTCTACGGAAAGCTGCCAGTCCTGCGCAGTCGCCAGGATTCCTGACTGATTCCTGGCTGCTGTGGTTCTTGGCAGCTGCACTCCGGCCTTCACGAAGGTGATCATCTGGGTGGTGGGGCGTTCTCGTCTACAGCTGCTGATTCCCATGCTGATGGCTTCTGCAATGGGTTTGAGAACCTGGTCGTGACGCCATGTGTACCGGCCCTGCCCAAGAGCCTTTGGGCAACAGCTCAGGATGTGTTCCAACATTACCTTGCCTGAGCATTGCAGGCAATCTGGAGATTCCGCTTTGCCCCAGATGAAGAGGTTCGATGGGCTGGGCAGGACATCATACACTGCCTGGACCAGGAACTTGATGCACTGTGGTTCAGCCTGCCAGAGCTCAGTCCATGTGACTTTTCGGTCCATGGCCTGCTCCCACCTTGTCCAGGCTCCCACCTTGTCACAGATTTCCAATCAGAATAACACTCGTCCGACTTCCGGTGGCGCTATGCTGCAATAAAAGCACGCGCCAGCTAGCTCCACGCTAAATCCGAAGAAAAACGAGAGAAAAACGGGACTGACCTGCTGAAAACTTACCGGCAGCCTGTGTCGAGCGTGAGTGACGTCATCAGATCGCGACTCCGATGATTTAATGTCGATACAACGCACTCCCCCAAAAGGACAGGCAAAGAAACCCGGTAGGGCTAAACCACCGGTGGAAGAAGTAGGCCTGACTGAAGACTCAGGCTCAATTTCAGTGTCGTCCCAAGAGGAAGTTTCAAAACAGGTCCAAAAGACAAAGACTAAAAAAGCTGAAATGGAGGACCTTCGTACTTTTATTTCAAGAGAAATCTCAAGTATAAAAGAAGAACTGAAAAACTTTAAAGAAGAAATTTCAGCCTGTTCGAGATGAATTGTTTACCTGGGAGGAAGAAATGTCTGAAAAATTAAATCAACAAATGGAAGAGGTAAATGTTAAACTTAATTTGATGGAATCTAACTTTAGGTTGGATCCCATTATCGATACAGTAAATCAGCACACTGTGGCAATAACTGAATTAGAGGCAATTGCCGACACAAGTGCTGAAACTACAAAACAAATCCTCTCCGAGACTATGCGTTTAACAGATTTACTGAATAAAGTGACTGAAAAATGTATTGACATGGAGGGATGTCAGAAACGCCAGAATCTAAGAATTGTTGGTGTTAAAGAGGGCAAAGAAGGAAATAAAAACCTTCGTGACTTTGCTGCAGATCTTTTACAAAAAGTTTTAAATTTAGATAAAAAGCCTCTACTAGGTTGGGCACACAGAGCATTGAGACCTCGTCCGAGTGCTAGCGCCCCCCCAAGACAACTGATACTGAAGGTGCATTATGACCACGTTTTGGAAGACATCTTGACAAAAATTGCTGGCAACAGAAATCTTTCATTTGAAGGCGACAGGATCAGTATTGTCAGAGACTATCCTGTAGAGGTCGTTAAGAGACAAGCACTTTTCAATGAGACAAGAGGAATCCTTAAGAAGATACCAAATTTGAGATATGGACTAATGTACCCTGCAAAACTGAGAGTCACCTACAAGCAGAAGGAACATTTCTTCACCGATTACAAGAAAGCACTGGAGTTTGCCTAGGATATTGAGAAATCAACTGATGATTGAACATTGTCTCCACGGTGTCATCACCTCGCAGAGAACAAATGGAACTTTAAATTGTTATACTCAAGGAGGAATGATAATTGATAATGATAGCTGAGCAAGTTATCTTGCTATTGACTTATAACCGTTATTATTTAGTACTAATCACTACTAATTATTACTAACTATTATTAACAAGATATTCATAGAATTAGTTATAAATAAGAACTGTAAATAATGCTTGATTTAGGTATATTATTAATAAAATTTGTTTATTTATATTTGACTAATATTTGACATATTTTTTAGGAGAATAAAAATTCCCTACTACTGGATTACAAATTATTTGGACCTAAAAATGTTTTCCCCCCCTCCCTTTTATAAATAGCTTTTATTGACATTTTTTTTAAATTAAAGCACAGAGCTAGTATTATTTTTTTATAAGGCTACGGAAGTCTCTAGAGGGTTAGCCATGCTAGTGTGGCTATCACTAACTACACGGAATGTAGATGTCGTTTTTTTCCCTTTCTTTGCACTCTTCTAACCATCTATTTTTCTACTTTTTCTACTTTTCTCTTAATTACAACTTAAATATTAAATTTAATTATAAGTTTTTTTAAGGAGATATGTTCGGGATGAAGACTTATAAATCTAAAATTCATCTATCCTGTGTTCGGGTGGAATGTCAGGTTTAGTGTGTTTAACCACTTATAGACCACCCTACCCATAAGATGCAAGACGTTAATATGAAAATTGTGGGTGAAGGAATTACATTTTGTAGTTGGAACGTCAAGGGTATTAATGAACCAATCAAGAGAGGTAAAGTATAAGCACATTTAAAATCACTCAAAGCTGATATAATGTTTCTTCAAGAAACTCATCTTAAAAATGAAGCGCAACATAGATTGAAAGCAAAATGGATTGCCAAAACGTATCACTCCTCATTCTCTCATAAGTCTAGAGGGGTTGCAATTTTAAACCGTAAGGGTATACCTTTTAAACATATATCAACTATTGCAGATATTGATGGTAGATATATTATACTGGTGGGTGAATTATATTCAAAAAAGTGAATTTCCTTAACGTTTATGGACCAGATTTTGACAGCTCCAGATTTTGTTCTTCAAGAAAACACTTAATACTATTTCAGAACTTACACAACATAATTTGATAATTGGTGGAGACTTAAATTGTACATTAGATTCTTACCTAGATAGATCATCAAGACAAAGGAAAATAAAATCCAATATCAAAGATGTTTGGAAAATTAAAAATCCATCTGGACGAGAATATTCATTTTGCTCACCGGTACTTAAAACTTATTCAAGAATCGACTATTTAGACTCTAAACTTATCCCATATACTTACAATTCGAAATATCATAATATTATAATCTCGGATCATGCACCTTTAACATTCATGATTAAACTAAATGGAATGACCGAGAAGCAGCTACAATGGAGACTCAACCATCAAATTTTAAATGATAAAGCATGCTACAAATATCTTATAACACAGATTAATATGTTTTTCGCGACGAATGACCGCCCTGAAACATCTGTCTCTCTTCTTTGGGAAACATTCAAAGCATTTGTACGAGGAGCGTTAATCTCCTCTCGAGCCTTCCATAATAAAAAGAATCGTGCTAAACAACATGTATTAGAAATGGAAATAAGGCAATTAGATATAGAGAATGCGGCCGTCCCTTCTATGATAAAACATAATAAAATCGCTGCACTTAAATATAAGTTAAATCAAATATATTCAGATCAACTCATAAAACTTTATCAACACACTAAACAACTACAATTTGAATTTGGTGATAAATATTATCAAACACTTTATTCAGCCAAACAACAGGTTGTCCTGCGAGAATGGAAACATTCTTACAGAAATGTAATCTTACAGGCTTAGACCTGAAAGAGAGAGAATTATTAGGTGCTGAAATATCAGTAAAATATATTGAAGAGTCCATTAGATCTTTGAAAAATGGAAAGGCCGCAGGCCCTGATGGTTTAGACTCTGAATTTTATTAAAAATTTAATGATCTGATTTCTCCACGTCTACAGACAGTATGTATAATTATGCTTTCACTCAAGCAAAACTGCCAGAAACTCTAAACGAATCAAGAATAACACATACCAAAAACAGATAAGGATCTTGAGGATCCAGGTTCATGTAGACCAATAGCTCTTTTAAACACTGATCAGAAGATATTAACTAAAATTTTAGCCCATAGATTAAATTTAGTGATTCATAAATTAATACATCCCGATCAAACAGGTTTCCCAAAACGTTATTCATTTTATAATCTGAGATGATTATTTAATATTATATATTCAAATAGAATAGCTAATGTAGATTAAGCAGTCATCTCGTTAGATGCTGAAAAAGCATTTGATCCGGTGGAATGGCCCTATCTATTTTCGGTGATGGAAATTTTTCAACTGGGTGAGAAGTTTTGTACATGGTTAAACTCTTATATACTAACCCAACAGCTAGAATATTGACAAATCAAATGTTATAACATAAATTCAATTTGTCTAGAGGTTGTAGACAAGGATGCCCATTGTCTCCATTATTATTCGCACTAGCTATCGAACCACTGGCAGAAAATGTTAGTACCCACCCAGAAATTTATGGGTATTGATACAAATACATCGATAGATGCTCCTGAACACATCATCAGTGATGTAACCTGGGGTCATTGGGTGTTTCGGGTCTTTCAACATCAGACACCCTCGCCCAGGCGACCCAGCCGTGGTTGATCAGACCACGACTTGTGTTCAGGTGGCATTCGCTCCTCCCCATGGACCTCCTCGCCTGATCCAGAGTCATCTCGAGGCCTTCTCCGCTGCCTCTGTGGTGTTCTTGATGGCCCTTCTCCTCGCCACTCCGTTGATGCCCAGTGCACTCAAGGCTTTGTAGAGCGATTGCCCTGCAAAACCTCTGCAGCCAACCTTGATGGGCATACACCTTGCCTTCCAGCCCTGCTTGCGGCAGTCTATGACCAGCTCTTCATACTTGGCCAACTTCCTCTCGTGAGCCTCCTCCAGACAGTCCTCCCACGGCACTGTCAGTTCCAACAAGACGATGTTTTTCGTCGCCTCTGAGACCAGGAGGATATCTGGCCTCAGGGTGGTCGAGGCAATGTGCTGTGGGAACTTCAGCTGTTTCACCAGGTCTACGGAAAGCTGCCAGTCCTGCGCATATAATACTAAAGATACAGTTAATAAAATTTATTTATATGCAGATGATGTATTACTATACATTACAAACCCAGAAACTAGTATTCCAAATTTACTAAATCTTATAACTCAATTTGGCTCATTCTTGGGATGTAGAATTAATTGGAATAAAAGTGAAATTATGCCAATAATGGAACTAACCCCACATACATTGCAACAATCTCCTTTTAAAATAGTCTATGAAAATTTTAAATATCTTGGAACTTATGTGACTAAGAAATATACTTCTTTATTTAAATTAAATTTTCCTCCTTTACTTAATAAACTGCACAAGAATATTCAGTATTGGAAAACACTTCCCATCTCAATTCTTGATAGAATGAATGCCATAAAATGATTTTCCTTCCACAATTACTGTACTTATTTCAATAAATTCCGATAAATCTCCCAAATTTTTGTTTTTTAAACTTGATTCTATTGTTACAAGTTTTATTTGGAACTACAAGAACCATAGAATAAGTAAAAAACATTTATGTAAATCCAAGATGAATGGAGGATTAGTCTTACCAAATTTTTTATTTTATTTTTGGGCTGTTAATATTAAAAATATGAACTTCTGGTTGGAAGATATGGATCAGCAACCAGACTGGTTAAAGATGGAACAGGAAGATTGTTTACCTTTTGAAATTGGCTCGATCTTGTTAACCGCTATAAAATTGAATTAAAAAACATATAGTGAAAATCTGATAATATATAGTGGTATATGAACTTGGAAACAATTAAAAATGACTTGGATAAAATTGGATAATTTATCATTCCTTCTCCCCATTGTAAATAATCCTTCATTTAAACCTTCTGTGTTGGATAAAGGTTTTGTGCAATGAAAAAACCATGGAATTAAAAAGGTGGGACACCTTTACCGAAAAGGTATTTTTCTTTCATTTCAGTAGTTACAACAGAATTATGGACTACACTCAAATAATTTTTTTAGATATTTACAACTTAGAGATTATGTTAAATCACATACACAAGAATAAAGAATTAGGGAGCCAGAAATCCTCGATGAATGTTTGAATAAACATCATACAACAAATAAATTAATATCTCACATCTATAATATTCTTTTAGATAGTGAGGTCCCGTCGACGGAACTGCATAGACAAGCATGGGAAAATGAATTAGCTCAACCCATAATGAAAGATATATAGGATGAAAGTTTACAACATATACATCAATGCAGACACTCCGTACAGTTAAATGGCAGACACTCCTTAATATAATTTAAAGTACTACATAGACTGCACTACTCTAAAACAAAATTAAACAGAATTTTTCCAAATATCTTTCCTATCTGTGACAAATGTCAACATTTAGAAGCTAAATTAACTCATACTTTTGTAAACAGTATGAAAAGTAAAACATTTTGGACGGATATTTTTAAAATTATTTCTGAAGTTGTTAATATCCAATTGGATCCTGATCCAAAACTAATAATATTAGGAATATCAGAACAAAGCATAAAACGTACAATAAACCAAATACATTTCCTTGATTATAGCATAATAATTGGGAAAAATTAATATTAACATTTTGGAAAAACCCATCAACCCCCACAATTAAAATGTGGATTCTGGAAATGTCTGAGACCTTACATTTGGAAAAAATTAGACTTGTCTTAATTGACAAATCTGAACTATTTGCTAGAATATTGTCTCCATTTATTGATTTTCTGGAAAGGGTAAATTGGTCCAGTACAAGGCTTGACTGAAACTTGAATCCAGGATTGGATGAATGATTACACTTTATAATCTACGGACCTATCTCCAAAATTGTGTTATTGGTAATTTATTTTATTTTATTTTAGTTTTTTTCTCCCTCTTTTCTCTCTATAGCTCTATCTTTCAAAAAAATCTATTAAAAAATAAACAGAAGCTGTGTTAATAGGTAACTGGTAAACAAATCGTGTTTTGGTTATGATATGTATATGCTTCTAATAAAAATATTTAAAAAAAAAAAAGAATAACTCGTCCACAATTACCTGTCCTGTCCGGGCAAGACAATTTTGAATTCAATCTGCTAAATCTCCATCGATCCCGTGTGTCTTAAAGTCGCCGTGGATCCCAGTTCTAATGAGCATTCCCTGTCTTATTTTGCTAGCTACGAAGATGTTTGCTGTGACTCATTGGCATAAATCGACTCTGACTTGGATGGTGAGGGATTTTAAAATACTTTTAAATGTACATTTTAATTTAGTACGCAGTAATTTCTAATTGAGCATCTGTTTGAAAATGTGATATTATTTATCTCATCATAATTAAAGCAGAAGGCAATTGGATTGGGTGATACTTGACATTGAGTAATTGTAGAAGCCACATCAGGTAAAGTCATAGCTATCCAGTATGGACCCTTCGGCCCAACTTACCCATGCCGACCAAGATGCCCCCTTTAAGCTAATCTTCACTGCCTGCGTTTGGCCCATATCCCTCTAAACCTATCCATGTACCTGTCCAAATGCATTTTAAATATTGTTATAGTACCTGTCTCCAGTGACAGCTCTTTCCATATACACTATCTGTGTATAAAAGACTCCCCTCAGGTTCCTATTAAGTCTTTCTCTTTCAACCTTAAACCTATTTCCCCTGGTGCTCGATTCCTTTACTCTGCATAAAAGGCCCTGTGATTACCCTATCTATTCCTCGAATGATTTTATACACCTCTGTAAGATCACCTCTCATTCTGCTGTGCTCCAAGGAGTAAAGTCATAGCCTGCCCAATGTCTCCCTATAGCTCAGGCCCTCAATTCTTAGCAACATCATCGTAAATTAAAGTGTATTGAAACCATTGAGAGTGTAAAGGATTGATTCACAGGGATTGTGTCAGAGATGGAAATCTAATCAAAAGTAGATTAGTAATATAGGCTTTCTTTCCAATGGTGCACCCAAACGGCACACCCAACTATTCAAAAATCAACTTTAAATCAAAAATTGGCTTTGATAACTCATTCACAGAATGCCTCTTAAGACTTCAAACCTTCTCTAAGTACTTACAGTAACTACCGTCGATACATGTACAACTGGAGTCTCTGTTAGAAGATAGGAAGCAGAGTTTTCGGGGGTGGCACAGTGCTGCAGCAGTAAAGTTGCTACCTTACAGCGTCAGAGACCCGAGTTCAATCCTGACTACAAGTTCTGTCTGTACGGAGTTTGCACATTCTCCCTGTGACCACATGGTTCCCTCTCACATTCCAAAGACGTGCAGGTTTGTAAATTAATTGGCTTCTGTAAATTGTCCTTAGTGTGTAGGTTAGAATGTAATGTAAGGGTGATGGCTGGTCGGCGTGAACTCGGTGGTCCGATGGGCCTATTTCCATGCTGTATATCTAAACTAAACTAAACTAAACTAAGCCTAAGTCAATAGATGCTGGGTGGAAGATACTTTTGCCAACCCTAATCTGATGCCCACATTGCAAATCCAGCCTTCTGTGAAGTTGTGCAATTAAATCATGGCTTCCTTGTGGCATATCTGTTCCCCATAGAGCTGTAAAATGCTAATGTGGTCATAGAGTCCCACAGCACAGAAATATGTCCTTCAGCCCAACTTTTCCATGCCAACCAAGATGCCCATCCAAGCTAGTCCTATTTGCGTTTGTTTGACCTATATCTCTCTAAAGATTTCCTATCCAAGTGTAGGTTTGTAGGTTGATTGGTTTTGTACATTGCCCGTAGTGTGTAGGATAGAAGTAGTGTACGGGTGATCATTGGTTGGGGTGGACTCAATGGGATGAAGGACCTGTTTCCAAGCTGTATCCCTAAACCTAAACTAGTAAATAGAGCTGGGCGGCCATGGTGGTGCAGCGGTAGTGTTGCTGCCTTACAGTGCTTGCAGCTCCCGAGACACAGGTTTGATCCCGATTATGGTTCTGTCTGTACGGAGTTTGTACGTTTTCCCCTTAGGTTTTCTCTGAGATTTTCGGTTTCCTCACACACTCCAAAAATGTACAGGTATGTAGGTTAATTGGCTTGGTGTATGTGTAAATTGTCCCTAGTGTGTGCAGGATAATGTTAATGTGCGGGGATCCCGCTGGTCGGTGCGGACTGAAGGGCCTGTTTCCGTGCTGTATCTTTAAACTAAACTAAAATAAAGTTGCAATTTGTGCACAGCTACCTCCCGAAACACCGTTGTGACAATTACCTGCTCATCTCATCTCGTAATGTTGGTTGATTGGAGGAGATGAGATGATGTTGCTCTCCGCGGGATGTGTTAGAGCAAGGATTACATTCCCACAAGGAGTAGCTGAGACAGAGAAAGAAGAAATAAACATTTGAAATGGATCACAGTGCTTGGGAATTGGATGCTGTCAAGTCTTCTAATGTTTTTGCAGATTCCCCGCTTGAAAGGGATTTGATTTATCTACCCCGAAATGATGAACTGGATTCACTCAGACCAAACACTTCTTTTCCACCTTTTTTATTTTCTCCTCCTTTTATTTTGACAGATTTGTCTTTAGCAGTTTTAGCAGTTTTAGCTGCTTAGTCTTTAGCAGTTTTAGTCTTTACCAGGTGAAAAACCTTTAGACACAAAGGCAAAAAATATACACATTACTGTAACCAAATATAAATAACAGAAAATTACATGTATCTAACATTCCAACTCATAGCAGCCATTTTGTTTTTTTAAATAATTTTCACATTTCATTAAATGAAAAATACAGATAATGCCCACTACTGTTACCAATTTTTTAGCTTAATATCATATTAATCTTTACTGTTTTTTAACACATTTTATCATATTTTTTAAAATGCAATTATTTAAACTAACACCACACATAGCATATAAGCATTAGAAATTAGCTCACATTAGCCCTTAACCCCACAATGAAGCAGGATGCACTTTACATAAACAACAAACATTATCATCACCCTGTCATCTTGGTTAACAAACACCACCAATATTTCAAACTTTCTCAATCAACACGTTAGCCAGACTAGTTTCTCAGATATTAAAGGGTTAAACAGAGTCTCTGGGGCTGCAGTCTTCGGCTCAGTTCATTTAGAGTTCAGTCCTTACCGGCTGCCAATCGGGTCTGTAGAAAATCAGTCCTGCTTGCCTTTTCTGGCTTTCGCGGCAGTCTTGTCGGACAGTCCTTTTGATTTACTGTTCATGTTTTGCCGCCCGCAAGTCTCTTCCGTCTTCTTCCCTGGCTTCTGGTGCTGTGTGCCCTTTTGACCCCCGGGCAGAACTCGGCAGGCTGGGGTTCCGCCCACTTTAATCACTGTCTCGTGATTTCAATGTAGCATTTCTCTGCGCCTGTTCTTTCGTTTCAGTTTGACTTGACACCTCCCACTCGATCTTCCAATGGAACCACTTGGGAGATCGACGCTTTAAAGTCAAACTTTGAAGTCTAGGTTTGAACTTGGTCTCCTGATGCATTTCTGTCTTGTTCTTCTACTGGAAGTAAGACAACCAGCCGCCCAGAATCTTGGTCTTTATAGGCTACCAGTCGATCTGTTGTGGTGCTTGGGAAAGTTGTGCCCAATTGCACAGCACAAAAAATGTCTTTTAGAGCATTTTCTCATTCTCTTACTGTAATGACTCCTGTCAAAGAGATGGCCTCCCACTTTGGATTGTTTAGAGCTTTGTTCTTGCCAAGAAACCTCTTCGCTGCTCTCCAAATCCATGCGACTGTCTTGATCAGTCGAGTTAGAATGCTGAACTGCTTGACATCAACAAGGTTCTGAATAGCTGACCCTGCAGGTGGTCTCTTTGGGTTTGTTGGTTCCGGTTCTTGGTTCTCTACTTTAGCTCTTGATAGTGCTGCAACAAAAGCTTTCTTCTGTAACTTGTTGATGTTCTCTCTGGCAGTGGCAGCCAGTTCTTTAGCTGATTTTATTGGCCACTCACTCACAGGCAATACCAGGAACTTCGGTCCATTTTGCCACTCCGAATACTGATCAAGGTCTTGAGGGCTGGCACCTCTGGTGATTACATCAGCGATGTTTTGTGGGCCAGGAATCCACCGCCAGTCCTGAATGTTGGTGCTTGTTTGAACCTCTCCAATCCGATTGGCGAAGAATGTCTGAAATCCGTAGCTTTCTCGCTGTATTGCACCAAGGATTGTTTGGCTATCCACAAGATGATACCACTTCTCCACTTGAATTCGACTGTGTAGCTCAAAATACTTCTTTAAGCGTGAGGCGATCACTGCTCCGCACGTCTCTGCTTTAACAGCGTCTCCTCTGTGGTCCAAGGGAGTTAACTTGGCCTTGGATTCCACAAGTCTGACAATTGGGCCATGGTCTGAATCCCATCTCAGGTACATCACTGCCCCGAGGTGTGCTCACTTCCGTCAGAAAAGGTGATTCCCAAGGGTTCAGTTGCGGAGCAAGAGGGAGTTAGTGCCCTGACGAACTTGACTTTTCCAAGTTGTACGTACTCTTCAAAGAGCTTAATTGCATCCTCCCTGAGTCCATCTGAGAGTGCCATGTCCCATGTGTCTCTGACCGAACAGCTTCCCTCTTTTGCTTCTTGGAAAGCTCTGCGTACTAGAATCGCTCCCTTTTGCTTAACAGGAGCCACTATGCCGATGGGGTCATATAGCCCTGCTACCTGGCTGAGAAGCTCTCTTCTTGTTAGGGGATTTGGCGTCTGAGTTTTGATTTGCTCTTGTAGAAGGCCTTGACCAAGCTGCATCTTTTTCTTTCTCTTGGAGAAATTGATTCCCACCATAACGTGGAGCATGTCCTCTTCAACAATGTAGCCCAGACCAAGTGCCTTGTTATCATCATCATGCATTTGGTTTGGTAGGATCATGCTTTTTGATTTGCTTTTCTTTAAAGCATCACTGTCCTCCTTCCTCCCACTTTGGCCAGACAGAACCCAAGGCTTGAGCTCAAACCCACCAGCTTTCAGGATTCGTTCCACATTTGCTGTGATGATTCTCAACTGGTCGAAGCTGTTGTGAGATGTGAGGATGTCGTCAACATAGCTGTCTTTCTGGAGTACTTGCTGCTCATCCTTGCGGTGGGTAAAAGAAGGAAGATTGGCAGTCTCACGCATTGCCAACTGTGCAATGCACCCCGCAGGCTTGTCTCCGATGTTCACTCTTGTGATAGCATACTCTCCCAGCTCCTCGTCCTCGGAATCTCGCCAGAGGAATCTGTGTAAGTGTACTTCACGGTCCTCCAACCAGACTGAGTTATACATCTTCTTTATGTCTCCCAGAGGAGCATAGATTCCGCCTCTGAATCTGAGGAGGACGGCGCGAATTTGGTTGAGGACGTCTGGACCTTTCATCAGCAAATCATTTAAGCTGACACCATTGCACTTTTGGCTGCTGTTCCACACTAGTCTCACTGGGGTTGTGACAGAGTGGGGGTTTGGAGCAATAAGGTGACTCACATACCACACTGGTCCCTTACAGTATGCAATCATGTCTTCGGACAATTTGATTGCAGCCTTTCGGTCCACCATGTCGTGCACCTGAGCTGTGTAGGCACTTTTCCATTCAGGTTCTCTGGATAGCTGCCTCTCCGTCCTGAGAAATGTGGCTTCCACTGTTCTTTTATTATTTGGTAGAGAAGCTGGGTCTTCCAACCAAGGATAGCTAGCATGCCAATGTGGGTCTTTACTGTGACGGTCTCCTGTTACTTAGGTGAGGCCTTCCCTTACTACTTCGTGCTCTCTCTCTTCAGCAAGAGTCATTTCTTTTCCGCCTGGCTGGCAGTTTCCACAGCGGCAACCCCCGCACTTTGGCTCGCATGCTCCTCCAATGCTATCCCACTTCCACCAATCCAAGAAGTCCCGATTGGCGGTTGATGTACGTGACTTCTGGACTTTGACGGCGACCTGTCCGTTTGGTGAAAGTTCCTCAGGGACTGGGGCAGTGAGCTCCTCATACTTTAAAGCAGCTGCTCTCATTGATCTTGCGAAGTGTGTTTTGGACATGTGGGCTGACATGGTAAGCTTCTCAAACAGCTCAGGATGACAACCTCCAACAGTCTTTCCCAGTGGTCCATCCCACAGAATGAGATCTCCAACAGTTCTAATCCTCTGAAGCGCTAGCTGACCTTCTCTATGGCTTATGAGCAAATGTATCTCTTTTGGTCCTCAAGTGGGACGTCTGGAAAGAACTTTTGCAGCTGCTGTGGTGTCACATGTTTGTGAACATCTGCAATGCTGTCCAATCCATAACAAACTAACTGGTGCGACTTAAGTGTGCCCTTGGGAGTCTTCACTCGGATCTTTAGAAGGTAACGCCTTGTCTTTACGTGGACCTTCATCCCCCCAACTCCATGGACGATAAGCGTGATGTCTTCACTCCTAAGGTTCAGTCTACTCGCAGCCTTGTGAGTTATGTCGTTGGTATCTGAAGCCAAGTCAATTAATGTCCCAACCTTTTGTCCAGCATTTGCTACGACCTCCAGATGCATCAAAATCACTGGGTGCTCTTGCAGTCCACCTTCCTTTAGGAGGCTTGGCTGATGCTTTGCAGTGTTGAAGGCTCTTGATGCAGTGTTGGAGAACACATCTCGGCATTGTTTTGCCAACTCTGGTGGAAGTTTGCTGAAAAACTCCTCTTGGTCCACTGTATATTTCTTCTTGCCTTTATCTTCCTCTGGACCAAATTTACTCCTTCTCTGATCCACACTGCTTTTCCTCATCTCATAATTGGGGCACAGATAAAAAATGATGCTCAGGAGTCTGTTCATCCTTGCAGATTTGATTTTTACACAGATATGCAGGTTTGTAGTATGAACCATCATCATGAACTTCAAGACACTTTTTGCATGCTCCCAACTTCTTTACTGCAGCTCTTTTCACTGTCAGCTTTAGCCCTCGAAACTGCTTGCAGAAGTACAGCTTCCTTTTATGCTTTACGTCACCACAGACTACACAACTTGTGTGGTCATTTCCTGACTTGGTTCTGGCATGTCTTGGTTCAGTCCGAGTTTCCTTTCTACTCGGCTCCTCGTCCCTCAGTTGCTCAAGCTGTTCGTATATGCTCTCCTGCTCTTTGAGAAATGACAAGAGACTGTCAAACCGTTTCTCTGGTGCCACAGCATTCTTCTTGTCAGCTACATAAACCAGCCATTCCTTCTTGTGGGTTTCTGGAAGCTTGGTTTCAATTGATTTTGTCATCAGTGGAATTTTAATAGCGCCTGAGTCTCCGAGATCGCTCAAGTCCTTAAGCGCCTTTTCCACAGCTTGAATTAATTCCACTATTTTACGTGGCTGATGTCCTCTGACAGGTGGGATTCTCTGAAGCTCCTCCACTATCTCAATAGCAATAGCTGTTTGATTTCCAAACCGGTTCTCTAGGACACGAAAGATATCATCTGCAGTGTTATAACTTGTGAGGCGGAGGTCTCTTGTAATTTTGTCCTCCAGACTGTCCAGCAATTGAACCTTCTTCACCTCATTTGATCCAGTGGGTTCACCTTGCTTTTGCAGTGCTTCCCAATCCTTCCTCCATCTATAAAAGTAACGCTTGTTTCCAGTAAACTTAGGAAGGGCCGTGGGTCTCAGTCTGATGGCTGGTGAAGGATAATTGAAAGCATTCGCCGCTTGTGCTAATCCTTCAGCGTCCATCTTTATTCTTGCCTGTATGAAGTCAGCCTTCCTGGAAACCAGCTTGGGGACGAGAAGCTCGAGTGTTCTTAGGTGTTTCTGGAAGCTCTCTTGCTCATCCAGAGGGACCCAACGTTTCCACCGACTGTACGTCTCCTTTGCAGTCTCTACCAGTTTCTGCAGGTGGTTAAGCATGAATTCATATGCTTCTTGGTTGCTATTTGATGGTGCGGTGGCAGCAGCAAGTTCACATGCACCATCTGCTGTCTGTAGTGAGGTGGATAATTCAACATTTCCAAAGTTTGCCCATAGAGTGTCCTGGATGAGCCCTTTGACCTCTTTTAGTTTCGACTCACACTCCTTTGCAGTCTTTGCCAGGTCGGCTTTTTGCTGTTCAGTTAACACAGTTTCTCCATCTGCGCCCAGCTCCGCCTCCAGCTCTGCAATGAGTCCAGCCTCCACATCGTCATTGGCTTCCATTACTTTTTCGGCATCCTGCATGAGTTTGTTGAAATTGTTCCTGAGCTCCTCTTCTGACATTTCTTTATGGTTCCTAATGATGCTGTTAACAAGGCGAGAGAATGCCCGTTTTGCTGTTGTCCTCTCCACCTTGAGCTGCTCGGCTGACTTTCCAGTAACTTCATCAGCCATCTTGATTTAACTGTCTCTTTTCCAGGTTTCCAGATTTCCTGGTCACAACGGTTTTTCACTGTCAAGTCTTCTAATGTTTTTGCAGATTCCCCGCTTGAAAGGAATTTGATTTATCTACCCCGAAATGATGAACTGGATTCACTCAGACCAAACACTTCTTTTCCACCTTTTTTATTTTCTCCTCCTTTTATTTTGGCAGATTTGTCTTTAGCAGTTTTAGCAGTTTTTGCTGCTTAGTCTTTAGCAGTTTTAGTCTTTACCAGGTGAAAAACCTTTAGACACAAAGGCAAAAAATATACACATTACTGTAACCAAATATAAATAACAGAAAATTACATGTATCTAACATTCCAACTCATAGCAGCCATTTTGTTTTTTAAAATAATTTTCACATTTCATTAAATGAAAAATACAGATAATGCCCACTACTGTTACCAATTTTTTAGCTTAATATCATATTAATCTTTACTGTTTTTTAACACATTTTATCATATTTTTTTTTATGCAATTATTTAAACTAACACCACACATAGCATATAAGCATTAGAAATTAGCTCACATTAGCCCTTAACCCCACAATGAAGCAGGATGCACTTTACATAGACAACAAACATTATCATCACCCTGTCATCTTGGTTAACAAACACCACCAATATTTCAAACTTTCTCAATCAACACGTTAGCCAGACAAGTTTCTCAGATATTAAAGGGTTAAACAGAGTCTCTGGGGCTGCAGTCTTTGGCTCAGTTCATTTAGAGTTCAGTTCTTACCGGCTGCCAATCGGGTCTGTAGAAAATCAGTCCTGCTTGCCTTTTCTGGCTATCGCAGCAGTCTTTTCGGACAGTCCTTTTGATTTACTGTTCAAGTTTTGCCTCCCGCAAGTCTCTTCCGTCTTCTTCACTGGCTTCTGGTGCTGTGTGCCCTTTTAACCCCCGGGCAGAACTCGGCAGGCTGGGGTTCCGCCCACTTTAATCACTGTCTCGTGATTTCAATGTAGCATTTCTCTGCACCTTTTCTTTCATTTCAGTTTGACTTGACAGATGCTGAGTACCGTAGTGTAGAGTTGACACAGACACACGGGCTGATTAGTCTCTGTCACTGCCGTAAATGTCTGTAGGTTTAAGGTCAATAGAAACACAGACATTTACAATATGTGAGAAACCCATTTGGTTCTTTGCACCCGTGATAGCCAAAGAGCTAAAACACGTCATCCCATTCCACTGCCCTCACACTACCCTATTTCAAGTGTTTCAGCTCAATGCTGCTTTTTATTGTCACATGTGCAAACGCACAGTGAAATTCCTTTTTTACAACTGTCCAGTAGAGTATTGCCATATCCAAGCACATCCCCACTGAGCTAGTTGTGCAGAAATAGTCTACTGGTCTCAAGTGCAAGGGGCGCCATGTTCAAAGTCCAGCCCGTGCTTTAGTTATGATGAATGGCAGCTGTTCCAGGCAAGCCCCAGGCTGTTGCGGGGCCCTCAGCTGTTGCCTTCACCTGGATGTGCGGGTCGACCTGTGAACCAACTTCACTCTCCTCACCCATCGACCTTTGTTGCCCGGGGGATCCTCACGCAGGTGACCACGAAGGTGTGGTAGGCCAGACCTCGGTTTCCTCTCCTCCCCTACTGGCCTCGCTCCTCACCCATTGCATCCATCATCATTGTCGCTGGCTCCATTCTCCCGGTGTCTGGTCTGCAGTGGACATGCGGGGTTCAGCTCAAAAAGCTTCCAAGGTTATTATGGATTTTACTTTCACCAATGTTCGATCCTGACTACAGTGCTGTCTGTATGGAGTTTGCACGTTCTCCCTGTGACCGCTTGGGTTTATTCCGGGTGCTCTGGTTTCCTCCCACACTCCAAAGACACGCAGGATTGTAGGTTAATTGACTTTGATAAAATTGTAAATTGTCCCTAGTGTGTGTAGGATAGTGTTAGCGTCCGGGGATCGCTGGTCGGCAGGGATTGGGTGGGCCGAAGGGCCTATTTCAGCACTGTATCTCTAAACAAAACTAAACAATTGAATGCAGTGTTGTAGAGATTTTCTCTTCTCGCGAATACAGCCCCATTTACTTTCATCATTCCTCATAATTTATCCTTCACCAAAGCCTCTGGTATCATCTTTACCAATTCCTTCAGAACTACATCCAAGAATCCTGACACTCTATTTAAAGTGCAGAAATGTAAACTGATCATGATATTCTAACTTTAATCAAAGGATATTATGTAAGCTCAGCATTATTTCTTCGCCTCATATTCCTTGCCCTCATTTCTCCACAGTGGCGTTATTTTTAACACCCGTATCCCATGGCGCAGTTCAAAGTAAAGCAGGAGGTGACTCAGAGGCCAAGAAATTCCTGCACAAATCTCCCAAAGATATCAAGGCTTTGCAGTCGAAAAATGGCTAAACCCGGTGCAGACATATTATGAAAAATAAAAAATAAAAATCTGTACATCTAGAAATGTACTCGGTAGATAGAAACAAAATACTGGAGTAACTTAGTGGGTCAGGCAGCATCTCTGAAGAAAAGGAATAAGTGAGGTTTCAGGGTGAAACCCTTCTTCAGGCATATCCTTTGTCTCGACCCAAAACGTTTAACTATTCCTTTTCTGCAGAGATGCTCGCTGACACGCCAAGTTACTCCAGCATTTTGTGCCTATCTTTGGTGTAAACCAGCATCTGCATTTCCCTCCGACACAATGTATTCGGTAGGTCAGGCAGCATTGAAAAGAGAAACTAAACTTACTTCCAGATCTGAGACCCTCCGTTCCAAAGATGGATGTAAGATCTGAAACATTAACTCTTTCTGCAGATGCTGCCAGACCTGCTGAAAGATATTGTGCTCATTTCTGGAAGCGTGAGGGGAATTTTCACTGTAATTTTCTTTTTTCCCCAGCAATTTATGCCCCCGATACATACAATACACGGTGGCACAGTGGCAGAGCTGCTGCCTTACAGTGCCAGAGACTCGGATTCCATCCTGACTACGGGTGCTGTCTTATAGAGTTTGTACGTTCTACCTGGGTCTGCGTGGGTTTACTCCGGGTGCTTCAGTTTACTCCCACATGCCAAAGATGTACGGGCTTGTATGTTAATTGGCTTCTGGAAACTGCCCCTATTGTGTGTAGGATGTGAAACTGGGAAAGGATAGAACTAGTGTACAGGTGACTGTTGGCTGGCGTGGGCCAAATGGCCCGCTATATCTCTAAGAAATGAGATTAATAACACTGAAACACAATGCATTGTCTCCATATACTGTATGTACTGCCACAGAAGGCAGTGGAAGCCAATTCACTGGATGTTTTCAAGAGAGAGATAGATTTAGCTCTTGGGGCAAAGGGAATCAAGGGATATGGGGGAAAAGCCAGAATGGGGTAGTGATTTTGGATGATCAGCCATGATCATATTGAATGGTGGTGGTGCTGGCTCAAAGGGCCGAATGGCCTACTCCTGCTCCTATTTTCTATGTTTATTTGTTTCTACTTCCTGCGATGTCAATAGGTAGAATAGTGGTGCTGCTGGTAGAGCCGCTGCCTCACAGTGCCAGTCCCAGGTTCGATCCTGACTACGGGTGCTGTCTGTACGTTCTCCCTGTGACCATGTGGGTTTTCTCTGGGTGCTCCGGTTTCCACCCACATTCCAAAATGGAGCAGGTTTGTAGGTTAATTGGTGTCTGTAAATTGCCCCTTGTGTGTAGGGAGTGGGTGAGAAAGTGGGATAACATGGAATAGTGTGAATGAGTGAGCGATGGACTCGGTGGGCCGAAAGCTGTATCTCTAAATTAAACTAAACAAATTTCTGCACATTGAGGATCACAGTCACTCTCATTTTCTTAAGTCTCAGGAACTTTTCAAGGTGAGGCCCACTGTTTCATCAGAAAGGCCACAAAAACTCCACATTGAAGAAAAAACACGTCATTTATGTATCCCACAGTGACCGACAGAGGTGACAGGGGGACATTAGCAAGCATTCATAGAACAGTCAATTAGTGTGAGCAATGGGTGATGTTTCGGGTCGAGACCCTTCTTCAGTCTGAAAGAAGGGTCTTGACCCGAAACGTCATCCATTCCTTCTCTCCAGAGATGCTGCCGGTCCCGCTGAGTTACTCCTGCATTTTGTGTCCATCTTCAATTTTCTTGGCCCCGCTCTGGGAGTAGAAGTGGGGGAGGATACGGACCGCAACGGCCGTGGGCACCAGGCTGAGTTCGATGATCGTTTGCCTGCTTCTGCTGCTGTTGGAGGTGAGACGTTGCGCCGCCCCAGGGTCTTGGGCCTGTCCCACTTTGGCTGTCAGTTACGTGACAGGCCGGTGGCACGCGAGGATTTCGTTCGGTACAGAAGTTTGGAGCACCGCGCGATATCGCACACAACTACATACCCCTCCGCGCTTCTCAATGGGACCGGCCCCGCGCGGACACACGATACCCGTGCACCTCAACGCGACGACGAGGTCGCGTAATTTGCCTGCCAAGGACACGTAAGTGGGACAGGGCCTTGAGGCTATGACCTCTTGTCCTAGACTCTCCCGCTAGTGGAAACATCCTCCCCACATCCACTCTATCTAAGCCTTTCACTATTCGATACGTTTCAATGAGGTCCACCCTCATTCTTCTACACTCCAGTGAGTACAGGCCTAGTGCCATAAAATGCTCATCATATGTTAACCCACTCATTCCTGACCCCCTCCAGCAAAGATCTCCGCTATAAGATCTTTGCTCTCCAGAGCCAGCACATCCTTCCTCAGATATGGTGCCCAGAAGTACTCGCAGTACTCCAAATGCAGCCTGATCAGCGCCTTATAGAGCCTCAGGATTAAGAGGAGGGGGCGTCTGCCTCATGGTCAACTCTGCGTGGTGTTCCGACGTGGCAGTCCTGTCCAACTCCTGCTCTCCACACCTGGAACATCTGGCGGTGAAGTGCCGTCCCTTCTACCTCCCGAGAGAATTCACCTCCGTTATCCTGACCGCGGTCTACATCCCACCCCAGGCAGACGTCCGTCTGGCACTGGAGGAGCTGCAGGCCGTGGTCAACAAACACCAGACGTCTTACCCCGAGGCATTTACCACCATTGCTGGGGACTTCAATAAGGCGAACCTCAAGAAATCACTCCCCAACTTCCACCAACATGTCTCCTGCTGCACCAGAGGACCTAACACCCTCGACCACTGCTACACCACCATCAAGAATGCCTATCGTTCTATCTCTCGCCCTCACTTCGGTAAGTCCGACCATACCGCGGTGCTGCTTCTTCCTGCCTACAAGCAGCAATTAAAGAGCGCACCCCCAGAAGTGAGGACAGCACCGAGCTGGTCGGATGGGGAAGAAGAACAACTCCAGGACTGTTTGGAGTCTGTAGACTGGGCAATGTTCAAGGACTCGGCAACGGACTTGAACGAATATGCCACAGTCGTTACAGACTTCATAAAGAAATGTGTGGAGGACTGCATCCCTACAAAAACCTTCCGAGTGTTTCCCAATCAGAAACCTTGGATGAACTTTGAGATCCGCACTCTCCTGAAGTCCAGACACAGGGCATTCACATCCAACGATACAGTGGCCTACATGAAGACCAGATACGACCTTGGTAAGGCCATCAAAAAGGCCAAAAGGGACTTCTGCTCTAAACTGGAGGACGAGACAGATGTCCGGCAGCTGTGGCAGGGTCTGAATGCAATCACCTCCTACAAGGCAAAACCAGGAGGCAGCTCGAATGCCGGTGTAACATCACTCCCTGACGAGCTCAATGCGTTTTACGCACGCTTTGACAGGGAAAATACTGATGTGCCTTCCCGATCCCCCATTCGCTGCGATGGCATTTCAGTCTCAGTCACAGAGGCCGATGTCAGGAAATCCTTCAGGAGGGTGAACCCCCGAAAAGCACCTGGTCCTGATGGTATACCCGGTCGTGTTCTAAAAACCTGTGCGGACCAACTGGCGGGAGTTTTTACGGACATTTTCAACCTCTCACTTCTGAGGTCTGAGGTCCCCACCTGCTTTAAAAGGGCATCAATTATACCGGTGCCCAAGAAGAGTAAGGTGACATGCCTCAATGACTATCGACCAGTGGCACTAACGCCGGTGGTGATGAAGTGCTTTGAGAGGTTGATCATGGAGCAAATCAACTCCTACATCGACAAAAACCTGGACCCACTGCAGTTCGCGTACCGCCACAACAGATCAACGGTGGATGCGATCTCGCTGGCCCTCCACTCCGCACTGGACCACTTGGACAACAAAAACTCATATGTCAGGCTGTTATTCATTGATTACAGCTCGGCATTTAACACAATCATCCCCTCCAAACTGGTTACCAAACTCGCAGAACTGGGTCTCTGCGCATCCCTCTGCAACTGGATCCTTGACTTCCTCGTCCACAGACCACAGTCTGTTCGTATTGGTGGAAATGTGTCAGCCTCAATAACAATCAGCACGGGAGCACCTCAAGGCTGCGTGCTCAGCCCCCTGCTGTACTCACTCTATACCCATGACTGCGTAGCGAACCACAGTGCGAACTCCATCATCAAGTTCGCTGATGACACCACTATTGTGGGGCGTATCACTGATGGGGATGAGTCAGAGTACAGAAGAGAGATCGAGCAACTGTCCATATGGTGCCAGCGCAATAACCTGGCCCTCAACACCAGCAAAACCAAGGAACTGATTGTGGACTTTGGAAGGAGTAGGAGGGGGACCCACAGCCCCATTTATATCAACGGGTCGATGGTTGAAAGGGTCAAGAGCTTCAAATTCCTGGGCGTGCACATCTCTGAAGATCTTTCCTGGTCCGAGAACACTAATGCAATCATCAAAAAAGCACATCAGCGCCTCTACTTTCTGAGAAGATTACGGAGAGTCGGATTGTCAAGGAAGACTCTCTCTAACTTCTACAGGTGCACAGTCGAGAGCATACTGACCGGTTGCATCGTGGCTTGGTTCGGCAATTTGAGCGCCCTGGAGAGGAAAAGACTACAAAAAGTAGTAAACACTGCCCAGTCCATCATTGGCTCTGACCTTCCTTCCATCGAGGGGATTTATCGCAGTCGCTGCCTCAAAAAGGCTGGCAGTATCATCAAAGACCCACACCATCCTGGCCACACACTCATCTCCCTGCTACCTTCAGGTAGAAGGTACAGGAGCCTGAAGACTGCAACAACCAGGTTCAGGAATAGTTACTTCCCCTCAGCCATCAGGCTATTAAACCTGGCTCGGACAAAACTCTGATTATTACTAACCACTTTCTGTTATTTGCACTATCAGTTTATTTATTCATGTGTGTATATATTTATATCATGGTATATGGACACATTTATCTGTTTTGTAGTAAATGCCTACTATTTTCTGTGTGCTTAAGCAAAGCAAGAATTTCATTGTCCTATCCAGGGACACATGACAATAAACTCACTTGAACTTGAACTTGAACTTGAACATCCCCCTTTTTGTATTCTAGCCCTCTTGAAATAAATATTAGCATTGCGATGTGTTAGATGTGTTTTTTGGCCATTGAATTGGCCATCCTAACCCAGCAATTTACTCCCACAAATCAAACAATTAACACCTAATTAGGATTTGAAATACATTTACCAAAGTCATTCCAGTTTATTGAAATTATTTGACTCCTCCTGACACTTAACATCTATGCAATCTTCTTTGCGATTAAGTAGGCTCGGGTGATTAAGACCACCCCCACACTAGCCAGCAAAAGGTCAATGATGTTCAGAAGCACATGTGCAGAACACATACTTGGGAAGCCGTGTTGTTTAATTTTTTTACAAACTTAACAATAGATCGAATTATATTTAACCAATTCAAAATCCCACTCAGGCTTAGTCATGCACTTTACCTACTAGAACCCACTCAATCTCCGACTCCCTTTCAGCAGTGCCCCAGATGCACCAGGTGCTGGAGGAGACCTTTTGGTCCACAGTGCCCGTGCTATCTCTTTGAAAAGTTCCTTTAATGTTCCATTGCATCGATTGCTTTCCTTCGATGGTTCAATATTGTCACGTGTGGACAGCGCAGTGAAATACTTGTGTTCAACCACCAGCGGTGGCACAGTTGCTGTTTTACAGCGCCAGAGACCCAGGTTCGATCCTGACTATGGGTGCTGTTTGTACGGAGTTTGCAAGTTCTCATTGTGATCGCGTGGGTTTCCTCCCACACTCCAAACATTTACAAATTTGTAGGCTAATTGGCTTTGGTAAAATTGTAAATTGTCCCTAGTGTGCGTAGGATAGTGTTAGTGTACAGCGATCGCTAGTCGGTGTAGACTTAGTGGGCCGAAGGGCCTGTTTCTGCACTGAATCTCTAAATTTAAATAAACGAAATGAACAGTTGCCATAATTTTGGCACCGTTCAAATAAAAAACAAGAAACACAAACAGTCCAAAGTCCAGTCCAGGTATTGGAAATCTTGGAGCAGCTGATCCAGGTCAGCTGGGTAAGCCTGACCCGTGTCCCTCTCCTCTGCTGACCGCCTCGCTTCTGTGTCCCAGAGGACGCTTCCTGCAGCCGACCAAGAAAGCGATGAAGGCAATATTCCGGGCCCTCTCCTATCGTGTCCGTCCTCGCGTCCACCAGTGGTTCCCTACTCGATTCTCCAGTCTTCGGGTCTCTGAGCACCTGAGCTTCCCCCACATGTGGCCGTTGAGTCCTTGCTCTCTGCGGCCAACGTGTCTCTGTTGTCGCGGCCACCGGGCCCATCCTTGTTCTTTGTTCTCGGCTGTCCTTGTCCAGTCCATCCTCATTCTCGGAGGTCACTTCAGCCGCTGGGCTCATCCTTGTTCGCAGCGGCAGTTGGCCAAGTCTGGTCTTGATCTGCTCCATGCCAGGGGAGGTTCCCTTCAATTGTCATTTGGAAAGTTGCTGTTCCATTTGGAAAGTTAGTAACAAACCTGCTCCTAAACCATAATCAGGCAGGGGACTTCAGAGGGTTTCAAGTCCTCTATGCCAACCAAAGATCATAGAGCTCTTTGATGCCAAATACCTTAAATTTATGACCTCCAGTTACCACTCCAATGCTCCAATTATAATTGGAGCAGAGGAACCATTCTACACAATTAAACTGATGAGAGCAATATGTTTGATGTAGCCATCATGGATTATAGGAAGCCTCTTGACAATCTCTCATTTTTCTTAGAAAGTTGGATTAGACTCGATCTCAAATATTTCCAGTGACTGAAAATTCTTTCACCCACTCCTTTGGGTTAAAAAAATGTCCCAGTCTCTCCTCCAGCACTTTAAATTGATCAAGCCTTATCATAATCTTACCCAATTTCTATCTCCCATTATCTTGCAGTCATCTGTTATTTCTGCATACCACCCCTGCCCTTGCTAACATAGAGAGGGGCGGGGGGGGGGGGGGGGGGGGGGGGGGGGGCAGGTGAGAGAGAGAGAGAGGAGGAGAGGGGGGGGGGTGATAGTTGGGGAGGGGTAGGGGGGGGAGGGGGGGAGGGGGGGAGAGAGGGAGAGAGGGAGAGAGGAGAGAGAGGGAGAGAGGGAGAGAGGGAGGGGGATAGAGAGAGAGGGAGAGGAGAGAGGGAGAGAGGAAGAGAGAGGGAGAGATCTTCTGAGTCGTTGTTGACGGGCCCATCAATAAGCGCCAAAGCAACCAATCCTGCTTCACACTTCCAGAGAGCCACATTGCTTTCTTACGTCTCATTTCTACCCTTGCGTTAAAGTTTGCCAATATTTCTTCTCTCAATTCATTCATTTCTAATGCCTAAAATCCTCTTGGCCTTTCTGCTAGTTGCCTTCAGTAACACTTTCTTTGATGTATGTGTCACAGCCTTGTAGAATTCCAGTGTGACTGGATTTTTTTTTTTGTCATTCACACTCTTTGTATAATTTCTAATGAATGAAGATTTTTTTTTCTCACTTTTTCTTCCATAATGCATTAGTTCACACATGCCGATTAAACTACAGCCTATTTAAGTTCTGCTACACTACCCAAATCTTCATGAAGTCGTTTACTTGGTTCTGTCAGCAGAATTTGTAATGGCTCTATTTACATCAGCGTTTATATGACCTGTGCTTATCAAGAGCAAAGGAGAAGGGGTGGGATGGGGATAAGGGTACGTATCCATGCAGATTCCAGAAGTAATCCTCTTTACAATACTGAAGATCGACATAAAATGCTAGAACTGAGCAGACAGGCAGCATCTCTGGAGAAAAGCAATAGGTGACGAAGATTACGGAGAGTCGGATTGTCAAGGAAGACTCTCTCTAACTTCTACAGGTGCACAGTCGAGAGCATGCTGACCGGTTGCATCATGGCTTGGTTCGGCAATTTGAGCGCCCTGGAGAGGAAAAGACTACAAAAAGTAGTAAACACTGCCCAATCCATCACCGGCTCTGACCTTCCTTCCATCGAGGGGATTTATCGTAGTCGCTGCCTCAAAAAGGCTGGCAGTATCATCAAAGACCCACACCATCCTGGCCACACACTCATCTCCCTGCTACCTTCAGGTAGAAGGTACAGGAGCCTGAAGACTGCAACAACCAGGTTCAGGAATAGCTACTTCCCCACAGCCATCAGGCTATTAAACCTGGCTCGGACAAAACTCTGATTATTAATAACCACTTTCTGTTATTTGCACTTTACCAGTTTATTTATTCATGTGTGTATATATTTATATCATGGTATATGGACACATTGATCTGTTTTGTAGTAAATGCCTACTATTTTCTGTGTCTTTGATGATACTGCCAGCCTTTTTGAGGCAGCGACTGCGATAGATCCCCTCGATGGCACGGAGGTCAGAGCCGATGATGGACTGGGCAGTGTTTACCACTTTTTGTAGTCTTTTCCGCTCCTGGGCGCTCAAGTTGCCGAACCAAGCCACGATGCAATCGGTCAGCATGCTCCCTACTGTGCACCTGTAGAAGTTAGAGAGAGTCCTCCTTGTCATACCAACTCTCTGTAATCTTCTCAGGAAGTAGAGGCACTGATGTGCTTTCTTTATAATTGCATCAGTGTTCTCGGACCAGGAGAGATCTTCAGAGATATGCACGCCCAGGAATTTGAAGCTCTTGACCCTTTCCACCATCGACCCATTGATATAAACGGGACTGTGGGTCCCCATCCTACCCCTTCCAAAGTCCCCAATCAGTTACTTGGTTTTGCTGGTGTTGAGGGCCAGGCTATTGTGCTGGCACCATTTGGTCAATCGGTCGATCTCTCTTCTATACTCTGACTCGTGCCCATCAGTGATACGTCCCACAACAGTGGTGTCGTCAGCGAACTTGATGATGGAGTTCGCACTATGACCAGCTACGCAATCATGAATTTTGAGTGAGTACAGCAGGGGGCTGAGCACGCAGCCTTGAGGTGCTCCCATGCTGATTGTTATCGAGACTGACACCTTTCCACCAATTCGAACAGTCTGTGGTCTCTGAATGAGGAAGTCGAGAATCCAATTGCAGAGAGATGCGCAGAGACCCAGTTCTGCGAGTTTGGTAACCAGCTTGGAGGGGATGATTGTATTAAATGCCGAGCTGTAATCAATGAATAACAGCCTTACATATGAGTTTTTGTTGTCCAAGTGGTCACAGGCAGCTAAGACATTGGGTATTTATTAAGTGGAGATAGACAGAAAAAGCTGAAGACCCTTCTGAAGAAATGTCACCCATTCCTTCTCTCCAGAGATGCTGCCTGTCCCGCTGAGTTATTCCAGGTTTTTGTGTCTTTCTTCGGTTTAAACCAGCATCTGCAGTTCCTACTTACATACTTATTACGTACAGATTGATTGGTTCTTGATTAGTAAGGGCATCAAAAGTTACAGGGTGAAGGCAGGAGAAGGGGGAATGAGAGGGGAAAATAGATCAGCCATTATCAAATGGTGGAGCAGACCCGATGGGCCGAATGGACTAATTCTGCTCTTATGTCTTATGGTCTTACATTCCAAAAGAAAAAATCCATACCTGAGATCCCAATTATTTCAGGAAATACTTGGAAGCAAATTATCTGTCATTAGTAGTAATGAGATAGCAACAGAAAATCTCTTCACGTATTAGAAAATTATAAAAAAATAATTGGCTCGGCTCATGAATTTAAACTGATTGTGTTAAGATTTCAAAACACCTTTTTCCAGGGTTGTTTTATAATCATAATCTTAATCATACTTCATTAGCCAAGTATGTTTTGCTACGTACGAGGAATTTGATTTGCCATACAGTCTATTATTAAAAAGCAACAAAATACACAAAATACATTTTAACATGAACATCCACCACAGTGACTCTTCCAAATTCCTCACTGGATGGCGAAAAAAAAGTTCAATCTCTTACCTTCTTTGTTGTCCCGCAGTCGGCGGCCTCGAGCCTTCCGTTGACGGGACGATCTTGGCTCCCGTAGCCGGCGGCGGTCGGGCGCTATGCGTTTGGGGCAATCACGCTCCCGCATCGGGGGAATCTCAGCTCGAGGTGTTCTGACCCCTGGGTCGGGGCTGGTCGAACCTTCTGCGTCGTTTGGAGCTTCCCGACATCGGTCTCTACCCGAGACTGCGAGTGCAATCCGCAGGCTGCAATTGGAGCTTCGATCCCAGGCAAGGGATCGGCTCCAATGGTAAGGCCACTCCCCTGCGGTGTGGCTCAAAGTCAGTCCCGAGCAAGGCATCCAGCTCCATGATGTTAGGTGGCAGAGCCACCCGAGATGCGATCTGAAAAAGGTAAGAGATTGAAACAAAGTTTCCCCTGACCCCATCCCCCCCCTCCCCCCACATAAAACGAACCAGAGAACATTAACGCAAACTTTTAAAACACAATAAAAATAACAAGAAAAGACGAAAAAACAGACTGTTGGCGAGGCTGCCATCGTGCAGCGCCACTTGGGGCATTATTATCCTTGAAAATAAGGCGAGGTAAATGGTTTATAGTTTGTACATGAGTTCAGAATGTTGACATAAATGTTTATCCTCTTGTGCAGATGTATATATGTGTATTTGGACTTTAGAATTCAGAGATACAGTGTGGAAACAGGCGATCATCCCGTACAATAACACAATTTTAACAAAGCCAACTAACCTAAAAACCTATATGTCTTTGGAGCGTGGGAGGAAACCGGAGCACCCTGAGAAACACCACACGGCAACAGGGAGAATATAACATTCCGTGCAGACAGCATGTGAGTTCAGGATCGAATCCAAGTCTCGAATCAGGGTCGACCCAAAATAAAAATTAAAAATATATTTTCATCGAAAAATTAAAAAATAATTTAATTTTTTATTTTGTTCATTCACAGGATGCAGACATGACTGGCAAGACCAGCATTTATTGCCCATCCTGAGTTACACCTAGGCAGAAGGGAGAGTTAAGAGTTAAAGATGTTAATGGTTCCAAAGTTAAATGAAAAAATCTTTGAAGGGTTTTATTGATCGAGGAGGATTTTTATTACATTTGGAGTCGCGGACACTGTTAGCAAGACCAGGCTTTAAATTCATGGCTTCATTAAATACTTGAATTCAAATCCCCAACTACCATGGTGGGATTCCAAAATGACATCTTCAGTCCAGAAAAAGGCTGCCTGTGCATTAACTAACCGCAACACTGTAAATTGGCTGCTGTAAATTGTCCCTAGTGTGTAGAATAGAACAAATGTACGGGTGATCAGTGGTCCAAAGGGCTCTATTTCCATGCTGGGTCTCCAAACTAAACTCAACTAAGCTAAACAGATGGAATAATGTTGTTTGATAAAGCAGGCCATTAGTAAGTAGATTGACCAGTTGTCCTTTAAACTGTATTTCCATCAAATTTCAGTGAGAAAATAGGGAGGAGTTCACAATTTAGAATAAATACCAACGTCATGAGTGGATGTTACCCCAAAATAATCTTATACCATAGAACTTGGAGAAGTACTGTTTTGATCACCCTGCTGAAGCAAATATGCCATTAAGCTGGAAAGAGTGCAATAAAAGATTTACAAGGATGTTGCCAGGGCCTTAGCTATCAGGAGAGGTTGGGTCGGACTTTATTTCTTGGAGCGCAGATGAACTGAGGGAGTAATCTAATCGAGGTGTGTAAATAATGATGGACATGGTCAGGTTGAATGCAAGTATTTTTTCTCATGTTTGAGAAATCAAGAATTGGAGGGTATAAGTCTAAGGTGCAAGGGGAAAAATTGAATAGGAGACTTTGGGATAGGTTTTTCACACAGTAATTGGTTTGTATGTAGAACATGCTGCCAGATTCAGTAATTGGGGCAGGTACAATAAAAGACATTTAGATATGTACATCAAGAGGAAAGGTTGAGAGAGATCTGGGCAAATGGGAATCTCAGATGGCACTTGGTCGGCATGGATGATTTGGGCCGAAGGGCCTGGTTCTGTGCTGTATGACTCGATGACTCCATAACTTATCACAGAATTTCCATTACTTCCAGATACATAAGAGCATAAACTGAATGTGTATAAATAAGCCTCAATTGGTGCAACTGTGTCTAAAGCATTGTAGAAAACATTAAGGGGCTGTCCCACTTGGGCAACCTAATTGGCGAGTTTAGAAGCATTTAGGAGAGTTTGAAAAAAATGACATGTTGAAGACCTCCTTCGACTATGTAGAAGACCAGCTTCGAATAGCTACGACTAACTTCGGGAAAATTGGACACCGAATAGTGGAGAGTGAAGAGGTCGTCCTTCGATCTCCTTCGACCTCCCTTCGACTATGATGAAGACTATCTACGACTAGCTTCGACTACCTTTGACTACCCTCGATTACCTACGACTAACATGCCAACCTACTACGACCTACTACGGCTAATCCTACGAGTAAAAAAAGTATCATTTTTTTCCATGGCGACCTTATTGTACTCGCATGTGTTTTTTTAACATATTGAAAAACCCGCTGAGGCCTCGAGTACGCGGAGGCCACTCTCGAGCATGAAGGAGAGTTACGAAGACATCCTAGGACCTCATGTCGACCATGCTGTGAGTACGAGTCGAAGGCAAACTCGCCAGAACTCGCAGATTAGGTCGCCCAAGTGGGACAGGCCCTTTATACCTCTAGATTCAGGGACAGTTTCTTCCCATCTGTTCTCAGGCAACTGAACCATCCTCCCAGAGACAGGTCTGACCTACTATCTACCTCATTGGAGACCTTTGAACTATTTTTAATTGGACATTGCATTACTTTATCTTGCACTAAATGTTATTCCCTTTCTCCTGCATCTGTACACGGTGGATGGCTGATTGTAGTCAGGCGATATGCAGAGTACTGCCCTGCCGACTACAAAGTCAGAAGGTTCATGCAGTTTTTTTGCTAACTGGAAGGCACGCAACAAAAAAGCCTCTCACTATGCCTCAGCACACTTGACAATAATACACTAAACTAAACATCACCTACCCATATTCTCCAGAGATACTATCCGAGACACTGAATTACTCCAGCACTTTTTGTCCTTTGGAGAGAAGGATTGGGTGCCATTTCTGGTCAAGATCCTTCTTCACTTCTTGAAGGGTCTTGACCCGAAACGTCACCCATTCCTTCTCTCCAGAGATGCTGCCTGTCCTGCTGAGTTACTCCAGCTTTTTGTGTCTATCTTCGGTTTAACTCACTATCTTCCTACAATCTTTGTCCTTTTGTGTATTAACCAGCATCTGCAGTTTCTTGTTTCAATACCGTGTCGGTTTTGTTTGGCTACGATCTCCAACTATTTTCCTGTGACAGGTGAAAATCCGCAGCTGAAACTCATGGAAAGGGAAAGCAATAAAAGCAAGGATGTAATATATTCACACGGTACTCGTTCAGGCACTGCAAAGGCTGAAAATTGAGTTTTCCATATTCACTTTGATAGTGAAATGTCAGCAAGAATTTGCAGTTAAATTGTCATTTCTGCAAATCGCTAACACGGTTAGTCTCAAGTCTTCAGGCAAAGGAAATCTTTCTGTGCAGTGGTGGGAGGGGGGGTGGGGTATGGACATGGAAGCTGGGATATTGTCAGCAAACTTAAATTTACTATTTAATACAATTGCAACTTCAAAACCTAGGGGCAAACCATCGGCCAAAATTAAGATCTGTTGCCTGTTACCCAGCTGGGCTGAAGTGCAGCCTCACACTCAGCATGACGCTGTTGCAGGGCATCGATGTAACCATTCCAATGTTTCAGCTCTTACTCCCCTGAAAATGAAGGGGCGAAACCGACTGCCAGGAGAAATTTCAGATTTTTAAGAAATATGAGCAAACCTCAAATTTTCTGAGTAGTAATTGCCCAATCAATGCACGCTTGACATTGAGGTCAGATGCAAATTGGCCAATCCCGCACTTTGTTTTATGGTCACCAGGCAAGTGAGGACTCTGGGATCATGGCTGCCTCCTGATTACATCAGTAGCAATAGCCACGTTTCCAAGGATAAAGGTAATGCTAACCTTGCTGATAATTTTTTTTTTCATTTGATTTATCATTATAATGTTATAATGTGTACTGGTAAATAAAAATGATAAATAACAAATGTAGAGCTAGGGTTAGGATTAGGGTCTGTCTGTCTGTCTGTCAGTCGGGCCATCGGTGGTGAGGGTTGGGCTGGGCCTCCGCAGGGAGGTGAGGGTTGAGCCGGGCCTCCGGTGAGTGCTGCGAGGGGTCGGTCGGGCTGTCTGCCGGCCGGTGTTGCAACAAGCAAGCGGGCGGTCTGATGGAGCCGGTGCTATCTGGGTGCTGAAGGCGGCCCGGGCGACGTGCAAGGCAGCGGTGCCCCCCTCAACCGTCACCACCAGAAGGGCACGCTGGCCAAGGTGACACACGTACAGAGCGGCTCCAGCTCCAGCCTTGGGCAGCTCTGAGATGGGGGCAAGTTAGGGTTAGGGGGCATTTTCCTGCCTTAGACTTCCCCCAGCCTGGCACTGCCCCAGTCCCACTATGGCCGTGAACCCCACTCTGCACACTGGCAGTCAGTGGGGTTCAGTAAAGGGGGAGCCCAGAAGAACTGCCCTGACCTATTAATTAGGTTGGTTCAAGAGGATCTCTGCGGCAGTCATTCAAAAATAAACTCAGTTATATTAATTATATTATTTTTATAGAATACAATTATACATAATTATATATGATTACAGTCATATTCACGTCATATATGTATATATAGTATAATAATATACAGTTTAAATAGACTGCAACACGGAAATAGGCTGCCCATGGTGTAATATTGGCATTGGACACTAGATGGCACTTACTTTTCCGATCTCATTTTCTAATTAGTTTAATTAATTAATGTGCAACTTTTGATACTGACGAGTTATGATATCCTTCTCAATTATATTTCATCTAAATCTGTGGAAAATTTCATGTAGTTCCAAGACGTAGGTCACGAAAATGGATTTGTAGACACATTTTTGATGCTCGACCCACAGCCTATTATAGTTTATACTTGCTCCACACAATAGTAATCCAGCTCATCCCCCTCCCCCATTGTTGCTGTGGCCACACTGCAAGAGGCAAGAGTTGTTCTTGTGACGACTCTGTAATAAGCAAGCTCTGTTGCTGCATGTCACTAATTCTCAAGTATGACCATGACAAGGCTTTGTGATGAGTATGGAGGTGCCTGAACCGACTCGCAAGTTCATTTCACACAGCTGTAGGCTTGCTGTAGCTTCAGTGGTTCTTGACGTTCGAGATTCTCTTTCCTTCTTAGCTTTCTCCATTCCAGCTACCACATATAAGTGGACCCCACTTTTCATGCAGGATGTTCCCAGTGATGTATGCGTCTGTCAGTGTTGAAATTATTTATGGGTGTCCTGAGTCTCGGAATCTCTTTTTTCCCGTCCACCTGTGGCCATTTTTCCTCAGTCAGCTCTCTACAAAGTAGCTGGTTTGGGGTTTTAGTTTAGCTTTACCTTTTACCGAGTTACAGTGAAAAGCTTTGTTTTCTTGATTCCAGTCAAAGAAAAGACTAGACATGATAGCAATCAAGCTGCCCACAGTGTTCGGGTAAAGGATAATGGGTACAACATTCAGTGCAAGATAAAATCTGATAAAAGATAGCTCAAAGGTCTCCAATGAGGTAGATGGGAGATTAGGACCACTCTCGACTTGGTGATAGGATGTTTCAGTTGCCTGATAACAGTTGGGATGAAACTGTCCCTGAATCCGGAGGTGTGATTTTTCATCTTGCCTGATGGGAGAGGGGAGGAGAGGGAGTGACCGGGATGAGACTGGTCCTTGATTATGCTGGTGTCCTTGCTGAGGCAGCGTGAAGTGTAGATGGAGTCAATGTAAGGGAGGTTGGTTTGCATGATGGTCTGGCCTACGTCCACAATTCTTTGCAATTTCTTGCCTTCTTGGATGGAGCTCTTCCCCAAACATGCTGTGGCGCATCCCGATAAAATGTTTTCTACAGCGCAGTTGTGGAAGTATTCTGCCATCAGACATTCTTCTGATGTGTCCTGTCCACTGACGTGTGGGTCTTTCAGCACTGTGCGAGAACTGGGGAGGTTTGTTTGGGACAGTACCTGTGTGCCTGGACTCCTGTCCCGCCACTTGATGTGAAATATTCTGCGCCGACAGGTCACATGGAAATGACGAGCCTTTCTGGCCTTCAACCTATGACCTCGGGTCAGCAGATTATCCGCTTACCCCCCCCGCCCGCATCCAAACAAACCCGGGACTCACATTACTCGCTTGTATACTTGCCGTTGAATTGAAGCCGCCATGAACCTTGATTTCTTGTCTCACTCTGTAAATTGTTAAGAGGTACTCAGGTTCTTTGCGGGCATCGAGTAATCCATGCGGATGCATTGAGAATCATTCAAGTTTAGTTCAGTTTAGAGATCGCAGCGTGGTAACAGGTCCTTCGGCCCACCGGGTCCTCGCCCACCAGTGATCACCTGTACATTAGCTATCCTACACACTAGGGACCCACAATTAACCCCAAAATATGCCAGGGACAAAGAGAGAAACACTGTCAAGGGATGATGGGGTAGCACAGTGTTGCAGCGGTAGAGTTGCTGCCATACAGTGTCAGACACCCGGGTTTGACCCTGGCTACTGGTGCTGTCTATAGGGAGTTTGTACGTTCTCCCTGAGACCTGCGTGGGTTTTCTGCGGGTGCTCCCGGTTTCCTACCGCACTCCAAAGATATGCAGTTTTAAATGCTAATAGGCTTTGGTAAAATTGTAAATTGTCCCCAGTGTGTAAGATATAGTGCTAGTGTGTGGGGATCGCTGGTTGGCATGGACAGCAGGGCCTGCTTCCGTTCTGTATCTCTAAACTAAACTAAACTAAAGGTGACCGAATGTCAAAAGGCATTGACTCCTTCTGGACAAAAGAGACATTGTCTCCTAGACGTCTTTTAATAACTGCTTCCATGTTGTGATTGATTTTCAATGCCGATAGGCCTATTAAAAAACTGCAAAGGTGTCTGTGTGTCAGGCAATGCAGTAAGGTAGACCTTATGAGATCACTTGGACTGTGCCCAATGGAAACTTTGAGGTCAAAGCCCAGAAGCATTAGAAGCTTAAAGACAATGGAAATGTCCACTGCAAAGGATCCAGTCCATTAAACTGCTGGGTGACTCTGGGACCATAAATAGGTCCCTGGGACAAATCCAATGGAGCGTATTAGGTAAACAACCCCTCCCCCCATTAGCTCCCTTTTCTCCCCTGTTTCTGTGTCCCACCTTGATGCGCACCAATTTCTCCCTTTCCCCTGCCCCACCCTATCCACTTCCACCAATATTGGTTCAGTTTAGTTTAGAGATACAGCATGGAAACAGGCACATTGGCCCATCGAGACTGTCTCGACCAGCGATCGCCATACACTAGTTCAATCCTACACATTAGGGGCAATTTGCATGCTAATTAAACTACAAACCTGTACGTCTTTCAAATGTGGAAGGCAACCAGAGCACCCGGAGAAAGCCCACGTGGTCACAGGAAGAATGTACAAACTCCGTACAGACAGAACCCGTGGACAGGATCGAACCTGGGTCTCTGGTGCTGCAAGGCAGCAACTCTACTGCTGCGCCATGGTGCTGCTGGTAAAATTAGTTTAGGTGCTTAAATACAGCTTTGAAAAGGGAAGATGACTTGGGAGACCAGGAAGATGGTGGGGACGGATGGGGGAAGGTGATATGTTTAGGGAGATGTTCTGAACAGATAGAATAAGCTCGGGTGTAGTCCCAATCTTCCCATCTACCTCACTGCAGACATTTAATATTTTTTCTCTGGAACTGTTGAATCTGAATTAATTAATTAATTTGAATAAATGGGATAGCATGCAAATAACAATTTTCACTGTATCTGGGCACACTTGACAATAATAAACCAATACCAATATCTATGTCAATTACCAAGTTGAGATGGCTGTGGAAAAGGGTTCATGAGGGATTCCTTTGCCTTAGGGATGAAGGGAAAGAACACCAAAGCAAAACCAAAGACATTGCAGATATTGGACATCTGAACTAAAAAAAAGATTCAGGAAAATCAATAGATCAGGCTGCTTCTCATGGGGTCATACAGCATGGAAACAGACCATTCAGCCCTACTTGCCCATGCTGACCAACATGCCCCATCCACACTAGTCCCATCTGCCTACATTTGGCCCACATACCTCTAAACCTATCCTATCCATGTACCTGCCCAAATGTTTTTTTAAACATTTTGATAGTACCTGGCTCAACTACCTCCTCCGGCAGCTCTTTCCATAGACCTATCAACTATTGTGTAAAAAAAAATTGCCCCATCAGGTTCCTTTTAAATCTTTCCCCCTCATCTTTCCTCTCCCAGGAAGGCCTCGCCCGCTCCGCGATGTTTCCAGCGCCTCGCCGCCGCTGCTGAAGCTCTGGTCGGTTCCCGGCAGGAAAGGCCGCGCCAATCCAGCTGGTAGGCCGCGGGGGGGGGGGGGGCGAGGACGCGACTCGGATAATAGCCACATCCTCGCCAGGAAGCGACTGAAGGACGGTTTCCCCCTTACCCTACCCGCCTACCTCCACATAAAATACCGAAGGAAAACTAAAAAAACTAAAAAACACACACTAAACATAACAAAATTAAAAAAGACAGGCAGACCGTGGGCCGAGGCAGCTAGCAACAGTGCCGCCGGATGTCCGACTATAAGATCATAAGTGATAGGAGTAGAATTAGGTCATTTGGCCCATCAAGTCGACTCCACCATTCAATCATGGCTGATCTACCGCTCCCATCTAACCCCAATCTCCTGCTTTCTCCCCATAAACTCTGGCACCTCTTAAGGTAAATCATACTGTATCAACCTATATTTTAAAGACATTGATCAGGGAAGGTGCATAAGGAATTTGCAGGCATGATGTAGCACAAAACAGTCCATACTGACCATCGAACACCCATTTACACTAATCCACCACTCATATTCTCCCCATAATCTCTTCATCCCAAGGCGGATTCTACCACCTACCAAGACACTCAAGACAGTTTTTGCTAGCCAATTAACTCATAAACCCGGGATGTCTTTAAGATATTGGACAAAACTAGATCACCAGGTGAAAACGTGAGAGTTCACAGGGAGAAGGTCCAGGAGAAAATGGGACCAAATGAATACCTCTTTGTCCAATCCCTTTGGCCTTCCTCCAACCATTTATTAATCAAAAACACCCCTCACCAGAGGTTATGGGGAGAAGGCAGGGGAATGGGGTTAGATGGGAGAGATAGATCAGCCATGATTGAATGACGTAGACTTGATGGGCGAAATGACCTAATTTTACTCTTATCACTTATGATCTTTTGATCAAAGGTGCAAACTCCACACAGACAACAGCAACTGCAGATGCTGGATTACACAAAAGAACAGAAAGTACTGGAATAACTCAATAGGTCAGGCAGCATCTCTGGAGGTCATGGATAGGCAACATTTCGGTTTCGGACCCTTCTTTCGACTGATTGTTGTTGGGGACACGGGAGGAAAGCTGTAAAAGAGGTGGGGGCAGGACTTTGGCAAGTGATAGGTGGATACAGGTTAGGGGTGTTTTTGATTAGTAAATGGTTGGAGGAAGGCCAAAGGGATTGGGCAACGAGGTATTCAATTGGTCACATTTTCTCCTTACGGCGACAGGGATCACCGTCTCAAAGTAATGGGTCTATTGGGACCCAACCCAAAACCTCACCTATCTATGTTCTCCAGAGGTGTTGCCTGACCCGCTGAGTTACTCCAGCACTTTGTGTCCTTTTCCCAGCGAGACAGCACTGGAGGTTAGGATTGAACCTGGATTGCTGGAGCTGTACCAGCCACACCTCTCTGTGCCGTCTTTGTATCGAGATGTTCGGTTACTGGCAGAGTAACAAAGGAGAACGGGATGGTCTATAATACGTGAACTATGATCTCTGATAACTCCAAGTGAACCAGATGGGAGGTGAGGAGAAAGCTTCTTACGCACGGGTAAGGTGATGGCAGCAGACTCAATGGTGAATTTTAAAGATATGTCGAAAAGATTGGTGAAATAATGGGCCTGTCCCACTTTGGCGATTTTTCAGGCGATTGCCGGCGACTGTCAAGTCGTAGCAGGTCGCTGAAAAACCGGCTTCTGAAACGGCGACTGTCAGAGTGGAACACACACACACATATACACATTGCTTCCTTCATTAGCACGTTATGCAGGCGGGGGACAGGGCAAGCGGGAGGAGCGCTGTCTGAGTGAAATTTCTCGAGTAGGGAGGCGGCCGTTCCAGGGTTCCCAGGCCGCTGGGAGGACTCTCCTGACGCCGGAACATCATCACCCGGCGAGGACGGCCTGGAACATCGGGCCTCCGTAGAGGCAACTGTGGAGGCCTCAATAGGCCCGACTATGGGTGGACATTGGGGATGGGACTGGACTTTGTGCCTTCCCCCATAATGGGAACCATTGTGGGGGGATGTTTTTTATGTTAAAGCTATTTATTATTGTTATGTTTGTATTCCTTTTTTAATGTGCTGCATTGGCAAAAAGAATTTCACTACATCTAGGTGTATGTGACAATAAATCAACCTTTGAACCTTTGAACCTTTGAAATTCACACAGTGCAAAGCCAATGTGATACAGACACACACCGCAATGAACAGGAAGGTTGGCGCTGTAATTAAGACGGTGAAAGCACAGTGTACGTGAAGGGTCACATAAGTCCTTTAAAAGAGGGGGGAGAGGGAAGGGTGGAGTGAAGGGTGGAGTGAAGGGTGGAGTGAGGGGGGAGGAGTGGAGACAACTTTTAAGAAGCCAGAGATACACGGCTGTGAAGCTCGGTGGACATTAACATTACCGGTCGGTGATCCTTTGTTCTGAAAACTACTGTTTACGTTTTTATTTCCCCATGAGCCAATGAAATTCACCGGTCAGCACCGGCGACAACCTACGACAACCTATGACAACCTACGACCTCCTGGCAACCCAGTACCACTGCACCTACGGCACAAGAATCCATGCTACTCTCCATGGTGTCAAAACTCTGGTCCCCGCTAATTTTTCAACATGTTGAAAAATTAGCGGCGACCAGAATGAAGCCGCGACTAGTTACGAGAATGCGGGAACTACTCACCACCATGCAGGCAACACCCCGGCAACCTCCGGCGAACATGTGGCGACCTTGTGGCGACCTCATGGTCTCCTGTAGTCACCTAAAAAGTCGCGTAAGTGGGACGGGCCCATAAAGCTTCCCCGATTCCCTTGAGTATGGAACTTTCAAAGTTTTCAAGGGTAAATAAATGTCCTTTCATCTCAATCCTTAATAGTTGACCCATTACTTTCAGACTGTGAAACCTGATGCTGGAAGCAGAAAACATGACCAATTGAAATCCCTCCACACTGTATCCACCTATCACATACCAGAATTGGTCCCGTCCACACCACGTTTCCAGCTTTGTCTCTCCCATCCCCCTCCACACTACATCAGTCTGAAGAAGGGTCCCTGCCTGAAACGTCACCTAGCCATGCCCTCCAGAAATGCTGTCTGACCCGCTGAGTTAATCCAGCATTTGTGTCTTTTATTTACCAAATGGATTGCTCTCTCTGCTTTGTGTTCTATGCAAGATTCCAGCATTTACACTTCCTTGTGGAGTCCGTTGAATGATCCCGACTCAAAATGTCGCTTAGCTATGTCCTCCAGAGATGCTACTGAACCCGCTGAGTTACTCCAGCACTTTGTGTTCTTGACACAAAGAACTGCAGATGCCAGTTTACAAAAAATAGGCATTAAGTGCAGGAATAACTGTGAAGAACAGTCCCGACCCAAAACGTCAACTATCCATGTTTTCCAAAGATGCTGCCTGACCCGCAGAGTTACTCCTGCACTTTGTGTCTTTTTTTTTAACCTGTTGAATAGCTCTTTCTCAGAGCCAGTACCAGCACAATAGGTCATATCTGATACCCCTCTGAGATATAAGACATAGTGACTGCATATTCATCCATTTGTAATAAATGACAAGCTTGACTAGTGGAGGGATAAGAAAAGTCTGTGTGTCAAAATCTCCCTGACAGCATCACATGCCACGAGAAACGACTGCAGTCTGGGACGGATCTCAAGGACTTGTTATTTGCAGCAGCATAGTTAGTTAAGCTCCACTTGCATTGCTGGCACAACACAATTATGAGGCTGTCCTTCAGGCAGAGCATTGATGAGCAGGGAGCTTACAACGGCAGCAAGCAGGATCTTGTGGGTGCTATAGAAACTGGAGAACCTATATAAAAAAAAATTTGGTGGAAAGAGTGATATCCAAAGTAACATGCACAAGCAAGTTACTTCTTTCAAATTATGCTTTGAATATAAAGAATCGACTGCCAGATACAGCCAGAGTGCAGATAAGAGATGTGTTTCCCCTTACGTGCAGTAGAAAGATATTTGTAGCAAGTTGCCTCATAAGGATAACAATCAACTCGATGATTGCCCCATATCTGAGGCAGGATGTGCTGGCGTTGGAGAGAGTCCGGAGAAGGTTTTCACAAGAATGATCCTGGGGATGATTGGGTTAGCGTTTAAGGAGCGTTTGACAGCTCTGGGCCAGTGCTCACTCGAGTATAGAAGGATGAAGGGTATCTTCAAAGTGGAGATTTATAAGTTCTTAATTAGCTAGGGTGTCAAAGGTTAGGGGGAGAAGGCAGGAGAATGTTGTTGAGAGGGAAAAATAGATCAGCCACGATCGAATGGTGGAGCAATCTCGATGGGCCGAATGTCCTAATTCTGCTCCAATGTCTTATGGCCTTATGGAAATAAGGAACTGTAGTTGCTGGTTTACAAAAAAAGACACAAATGCTGGAGTAACTCAATGGGTCAGGCAGTATCTCTGGAGAACATGGATATGTGACGTTTCAGGTCCTGACTCTAGGGGGATGTTTAAATTGGTAATTATTGACATGATGGGGATACTGTGGAGCTGAGAGACTAAATTTTATGACATGTGATTGTCCAGAATTATGAGAGGCATAAAGTAGATAGTCAGAATCTATTTCCTGGAAGGAAATATCAAATAGTGGAGGGCACAGCTTGTGAGAGGGGCAAAGTTTAAAGGAGACGTGCAGGGCAAGTTTTTTTACAGGGTGTTGGGGGCCTGGGAGGCACTGCCCGGGAGTGGGTGTGGGGGCAGATCTGATAGTGGCATTTAAGAGACTTAAATGAATTGGCACATGGATATGCAGGGAATGGAGGGATATTGATTGTGTAGAGGCAGATTAGGGTTGGTCAGCATCATGCTCAGTATAAACATTGTGGGCCGAAAAGCCTGTTCCTGTGATGTACTCATCTAGGTAGAAACAAATAATTGCAGATATTGGTTTATAGCAAAGATAGACACAAAGTGCTGCAGCAACTCAGCGGGTCAGGCAGCATCTCTGGGGGAAAAGGATAGGTGACGTTTCGAGTCGGGGCCCTTCAAGTGTCATGTCCCAAAACATCACCTTGTTCTCCTCAGATGATGCTCACCGGTCCACTGGATGTTCTGTGTACATCTTCTGTACTGATCTATGTTCCAAGGCTCAAAATAAATTCAAATATTTGACTTTTATTCCAACTAACACTGTGGTTCCAGCTGCTACGGTCAGGCAAACGCCTCCGTTGCCATGCTGTGAGAACGGAGAGGTTGAGAAGGAGTTTCTTCCCAGAGGCCATTCGGACTGTAAATCTCACCAGGGACTAACTTTACTGAACGTTTCTCCTTCCAATATTTAATATGTAAAAGAATATGTGTGTGTTTATGATTGTGTTTATAGTTTGTTTGGTTGTTTGTCTGTTTGTCTTTTTGCACAAAGTCCGCGAGCATTGCCACTTTTCATTTCACTGCACATCTCGTATGTGTATGTGACGAATAAACTTGACTTGACTTGCCTTGGATGTAGATACATTTCCCTTTCAGATAATTAAATTATTCTTATTTGCCTTTCTCTCCCAGTAACATCAATAGCAAAGCACATTACACATGCACTTTATCAAGAGCAACTGGTCAGTAAACCAACCAGTCTCTTAAATCTGTGCTGTCTTAAGTTATTTTGATGCACAGTGCTCTCATTTTATTAGCTTTCCTTTTCATTACTGAACCACAAGGTCTTATTTGCTCCCATTCTGAGTATTCTGCTCATCAATGATCAATTTGAAAGACAGCCTCATAATTGGAAAATACCAATTCAATTGAAAATAATTCAGTTGAAACAAATCAAAAATCCTTGAGATGCATCACAGACTTAAATGATTTTCATGAGAAATGCTTTGTATGATCGAAATGATAACACTTCAAAATTAAGCTTTAATTTCTCTAAAAAAAAACAGCAACAGTTTTAGAATGACATCTTTTTAACTTAAAATTTTAAAGAATTTACCTGCATTTTCCACATGTTTTTTTTAATATTTATATATGTAATTTATTTATAAAGACAACATAGTGGTGCAGTTGTCAAATTGCTGCCTTACAGTGCCCAAAACCTGGGTTTAAACCTGACTTCGGCTGCTGTCTGCTTGGAGTTTGCCTGTTCTCCCTGTGACCACGTAGGTTTTCTCCAGGTGCTCCGGTTTCCTCCCACATCGTAAAGACGTGCAGGTTCGTAGGTTAACTGACCTCTGCAAATTGACCCTAGTGTGTAGGCAATGGATGAGAAAGTGGGATAATATGGAACTAGTGTGCAAGATCTTCCTATACTATATAGGTTTCCACTGGATGTTCTGGTTTCCTCCCACATCCCTAAGACGTGTGGGTTTGAAGGTTCATTAGCCTCTGTCTATCACCTCTAATGTGTTGGAAGGGAATGTAAAAGTGGGATAACAGAGAATGAGTGTGACTGGGTTGATTGATGGTAAGTGGGCCGAAGGGCCTGTGTCCCTTGCTGCATCTTTCAATCATAAACACTGATTGCACCCAAAATCCCATTTGCTGACAATTATATTCTCTTGCTGATTGCACCCAAAGTCACTGTGGTAGCTTTGGTGTCTCACAAATATTTTAAAAAAAATTATTGAGGACATAAACAAATGAAATGAAATTGAGGACATATTATTTTGAAGCTTGAATGAATTTGCTATTATATTTGTGAAGGTTCAGAGGTGGGCATATATTGTAGTGTTCATGCTGGCAAGAACTTCAGAAAATATATTGGACACAGCTATGTTGATTTTTGGACTCTATGAATGCCATTATGGGAACAAAATGGTTCTCTGGCACGAAGCACGATGACTTGTGAGTGAATGTGTGTGAATGATTGGTGGTGGTCGGAGGGGCCGTAGGCGCAGATTGGCAGCCACGCTTCCGTCAGTCTGCCCCATGGCAGCTGTGGCTACAGAAGTAGCTTACCACCACCGAGTGTGACTGAGGAGTGAATGAATAATGCGATGTAAAGCGCCTTGAGTATTAGAAAGGCGCTATATAAATCCCATCCATTATTATTATTATTATTAACCTATTGTTTAATGAATTAGTGATAGTAGGGTTAAAGTCCAATGGAAAAATGCAGAGATGACTGATCTTCAATCAGGTTTAGAGGGACATGGGACAGGTGCACAAATGGGCCTGGCTTGGATGGGGTATCTTGCTCGGCATGGAGGTGCTGGGCCGAAGGGTCTGTTCCTGTGCTGTATGACTATGGCTACTGTTGGTCAACATTTCCATTTTAAAGCTTTTCTCTCAAGCTGAAACCTCCTCTATAACAATTTTAATTTATTGTTACATGAGGGGCAGTGAAAAACGTTTTTTGTTGCATGTTATCCAGTCAGCAGAAGATTGTACATGATTACAATCAAGCCATCCACAGTGTACAGACAGGATAAAGGGAATAACATATCATGCAGGATAAAGCCCAGTAAAGTCCGATTAAAGATTCTCCGAAAGGTAGACGCCAGCTCAGGACTACTCGCTGGTTCCCGATAGAATGGTTCCGTTGTCTAAAGACAGCTGGGAATCATTGAAATCCAATTTAATCATTGGGATCCAATTTAATTAGATCATTAACTGCATTTAATTTGATTCATAGAGACATACAGCATGGAAACAGGCCCTTCGGCCCAACTTGCCCACACCGACCGACGTGCTCCACGTCCACGTGCCAACTGCCTGCGTTTGACCCATAACCCTTGGTTGTTGGCAAATTTTTTTTTGGGTGATACTCAAAATCTTTTGAGTACATGTTTCCATTGTTTCAAACTTCAAAAGTGGTTGGATAATTATCGAGCGATTTTCACTGAGTGTTGGCTTCTGCACAAGGCAGTTGCTCCCAGACATAGATGTCTGAAGAAGGGTTTCGGCCAGAAACGTTGCCTATTTCCTTGGCTCCATAGATGCTGCTGAACCCGCTGAGTTTCTCCAGCACTTTTGTCTGCTCCCTGACACTGATGTCCTTTTGGGGCCTTGTATGGCTGAGGTACTGAGCAAATTCTATGCAGAGAAGAACAAGCTACCAGCAGTTAAACATAGAGCAGGGAAAGGAATGCACAAAGAGTGACTTTCAAAGCCTTTGTTGCTATGAGCACATGTGCCTGCTTCACTCCAGGATGGTACTGAAGGTTTTTAGATTCTGTTGCATAAGGAAGGACACTGATGTCCTCTTATTAAGTTTATTTTAGTTTATAATTGTCACGTCTACCGAAGTACAGTGAAAACCTTTTTGTTGCATTCTATCCAGTCAAAGAAAAGACTATACATGATCACAATGAAGTTGTCCATCATGTACAGATGAATGATAAAGGGTACTACATTTAGTACAAGATAAAGTCCAAATAAAGATTGTTGAAATGTCTCGAAAGCAGTAGATGGGAGCTCAGGATCACGCTCTAGCTGATGAGAAGACGATTCAGCTGCCCGATAGGAGCTTGGAAGAAACTGCCCGTGAATCTGGAGGTGTGCATCTTCAATCTTCTGTATCTCTTGCCGATGGGAGAGGGGAGAAGAGGGAGTGACCAGGGTGAGACTGGTCCTTGATTATGCTGGAGGCCCTGCCGAGGCAGCGTGAAGTGTAGATGGAGTCAATGGAAGGGAGGTTGGCCTGCGTAATGGTCTGCCCCACGCCCACAACTTTCTGCAATTTCTGTAGGAAGGCACAGCAGATGCTTGCTTACACCAAAGAGAGACAAACAATGTTGGAGTAACTCAGCGGGTCAGGCAGCATCTCTGGAGAAAAGGAAAGAGGTGACGTTTCGGGTCAAGACCCTTCTTCAGACTGAGAGTCAGGGGAGAGGGAAACTAGAGATATGACAAGGTTCCGAACAAATCAGAGCCGGCACCGATGACTCAAGAAAGGTAGAGCCCACACTGGTGCATTGTTGGCTGTGGAAGAGGTAATAACGAAGAGATACGATAGAATTTTACTTTAGAGAAACAGTGCATAGATCAAGCCCTTCGGCCTACCCTGTCAGTGCCGACCGGCAATTGCCCCATACACTAACACTATCCTAAACACTTTACAATTTGATCAAAGCCAAGTAACCCACAAAACTGAATGTCTTTGGAGTGTGGTAGGAAACCGGAGCACCAGTGGAGAAAATCTAAATAGTCACACGGAGATAATACAAACTCCATACAGAAAGCACCAGTAGTCTGGGTGGAACCCGGGTGTCTGACACTGTAAGGCAGCAACTCTACCGCAGCCCCATCATCCCATGACCCTATTTGAAGAACACTGTCTTCCTCTCTTTGTCCCTGCCATATTTATTTCTAATAAGTGTCACGATAACCAAATATCCAGTTGGAACCAAATTGCTTTGCGCAGTATTCTGTCACGTTGAATCTGACTACTGCATCTTCAAGAGTGCAAAGTGATTGCACTTTAATAAGGATTTAATTAGCTATAAAGCGCTCCAGTTTATCCTGAGGCTAATCGCATTTATAGTGGCATCAATGCCTGACTTTCGAACCTTTTCACTGATAGAACATGATCTGTTGGTATAATTATGGCCTTTTATTCCAAAATAAATATCCTGAATGTGACATTAACAGGCTACGATGTAACATTTGTACACATTACCGAGAGTGATTTATTGTCCTATTTGCATGAGATGCATAACGTTGAATAATATCCAAATGCAATCATATCTTCAGAAGATTTGAGAAATGAAATTTCTGGCTATGCACAAGTTCCAACAGTAGCTAAAAAGCAGAGGTTATTTAGAAAAATGTTGAAACAAGGAACTGCAGATGCTGGACACAAAGTGCTGGATTAACTCAGCAGGTCAGGCAGCATTTCTGGAGAACATGGGTAGGCGATGTTTTGAGTCGGGTCTCTTCTTCAGACTGAGATGGATTGCCAAGAGGAAGTCATGTAAATCCTCTTACAGATCTGAGAGCAGAGAAGGCTCACAAGGTTACGATACGATACAATATGATATAATAGAAGTATTTATCCCAGGAGGGAAGAGGGGGGGGGGGGGGGGGAGTCAATAAACCACATGGTAGAATGGGGAGGTGTTGTACGGTTCACAAGGGCCTCTACTCACAAGTTTGCAATGAGGGGAAACCACATTAAAACTTACTGAATAGTAAAAGGCCTGGGTAGAGTGGATGGGGAGAGGATGTTTCCACTAGTGGGAGAGTCCAGGACCAGAGGTCATAGTCTAAGAATTAAAGGACGTTCCTTTAGGAAGGAGATGAGGGGGAAGTTCTTTGGTCAGAGGCTGGTGAATCTGTGGAATTCATTGTCACAGAAGGCTGTGGAAGCAGATACGTTCGTGACATTTAAGTAACATTTGGATAGGCAGGGAATGGAAGTATATGGATCAAGTGCAGGCAGATAACATTTGGTCTTAGATTTATGTTCAGCACAGATATTGTGGACACAGGGCCAGTTGTTGTGCTGTAGTATTCTGTGTTCTTTGCTGGCTAAATTAAAACAAAGACCTTGTAGAGTCCAAAACTCCTTAACTTAAATCCGATCTAAATCGATTTAAACGCTCCTGCTTGTATCTTAAACGTGTCTGACAAATTAGGTATATTTCAAAAGAAATGCGTGTGTGCAAAGATTTTCCCATTACTGAAGTCAGGTTTAATGTCAGATGCAAAATAACTGTAAACCATTTTCATTAATACCAATCAGAGCAGAGATCGGGGAACGAGTTACAGCCGTGTCTATGAATATCCTGACTGCAATCAGATACTCAATGTCAAACAGTTTCCTTTCAGATCCAACCATTGCTCAATCTCACTTATTGAATCTCGTAAACAGCATCCATCGATCACATGACAAAGGTGTCCTTGCTCGGAGTAAATTCCTAGTTCCCTGCAAAGACTTTGGCCTTGCTCGTTTCTGTATTTCCAGGAGCTTCATTTATGCTGCAATATTTGGGCAGCTCAGTGGCACAGCCGGTTGAGTTGCTGCCACATTGCCAGAGACCAGGGTTCAATCCTCACCGCTGGTGCTCAGTTTAGTTAGTTTAGAGATACGGCATGGGAATAGGCCCATCGGCCCACCGAGTACACGCCAACCAGTGATCACCCTGTACATTAGTTCTAACCTACACATTAGGAACAATTTACAGAAGCCAATTAACCTGCAAACCTGCATGCCTTTTGAACATGGAAGGAAACCGGAGCACCCGGAGAAACCCCATCTCCTGATTTTAAAGGATCTGAAATACTATCGATTTCAGCTTTGAATATACGTAACACAAAGTGCTGGGGAACTCAGCAAATCAGGCAGCATCTGTGCAGGAATAGGCAGGCAGCGTTTCGACTGAGACCCTACTTACTGCACAGGTACTGCCTGGCATGCTGTACATTGTGCTTTGCTCCAGATACCAGCACCTGCAGTTCCTAGTGTCTCAGCTTTGAATATATTCGATAACCGAGCACCTTATCGTGCAGAATTCTGAAGATTTACAGCCCTCTTCACCTCAGCCCTAAATAACTGATCCATTGACTAAATATCATGATGCACTTGATTCTGGCCTGAAGATAAAATCTCAGCATCTTACCTGTCAATCCCTCATGTTTTTGACATCCTGATATCTATTTGACTGCATTCTGCTCTTCTGTTTGTTTCTAGTAGGATGTCAAACACTTGTGTAGAATAAGATCTCCTTCCTTAATTGTTAGTTGGGTTAGTTCAGATTAGTTTAGAGATACAACGTGGAAACTGGCCTTTCGGACCACCAAGTCCACGGCGACTAACACCCTTACACCAGTTTAACCTACATATGGGACAATTTACAGAGGCCAATTAACCTACAAAACCTGCACATCCTAATGCCCCTGTTCCATTTAGGAAATCTGAACGGAAACCTCTGGAGACTTTGCGCCCCACCCAAGGTTTCCGTGCGGTTCCCGGAGGTTTTTGTCAGTCTCCCTACCTGCTTCCATTACCTGCAACCTCCGGCAACCACCTGCAACCTCCAGGAACCGCACGGAAACCTTGGGTGAGGCGCAAAGTCTCCAGAGGTTTCCGTTCAGGTTTCCTAAGTGGGACAGGGGCATTAGACTGTTGTAGGAAACCGGAGCACCCAGAGAAAACCCACGTGGTCACAGTGAGAATGTACAATCTCTGTACAGACATCACCCATAGTCGGGATCAAACCTGGGTCTCTGGTGCTGTAAGGCAGCAACTCTATAGCTGTACCACTGTGCCACTGTAAACAATGGCAGTCAGTATTCCCAGAGACCAGTAATGTCCGTTTGTACAAGTTATTGGCCTCTGGAAATACTGACTGATATCATTATTCAAGTTTAAATTTACTTCAGTTTAGTCTAGTTTAGTTTAGAGATACAGCGCCGAAACAAGCCCTTTGGCCCACCGAGTCCACGCCAATCAACGATCACTCGTGCACCAGTTCTCCCACACACAAGGGACAAATTACAATTTTTACCAAGCCAATTAGCCTACAGACGAGTACATCCTTGGAGTGTGGGAGGAAACCGGAGCACCCGGAGGAAACCCACACAAGTCAAAGTCCATGCTGAACATGATGCCAGGTTAAACTAATCCCACCAGCCTGCATGGGATTCATACTCCTCCACTTCCTGCTCATTCATGTGCCAATGTAAAAGACTTTTAAACAACACTATTGTATCTGCCTCCATCATCACCTTTGGCAGTACATTCCAGGCACCCACCACCCTCTGCGTAAAACACTTTAGTTTAGAGATACAGCATGGAATGAGGCCCTTCGCCGCACCGAGTTCGTGCCGACCAACAACCACCCCATACATTAGTTCTATCCAATATTTTTACAGCAGCCAATTAATTTACAAATCTGTGAATGTCTTTGGAATGTGGGAGGAAACCGGAGCACCCGGAGAAAACCCACACAGTCACAGGGAGAACGTGAAAACCCTGTACAAGACCCGTATAGTGCCGTTTCATGATTGAACCCGGGTCTCTGGTGCTGTGAGCAACAACTTTACTGCTGCACCACTGTGCCGTGCCCTGCCCCGCACATCTCCTTTCACTTTAAACCTGTGGCCTCTAGTCTTTGACATTTCCAGCCTGGGAGAAAGATTCTGACTGTCTAGCTTGTCTATGTCTCTCGTCTATGCCTGTTTGATGTGGTTTCTCCTCAGCCTTCACTGATGTTCCCCAAAGATCAGTTCGTGAACCACTGTGTTTCTTTGTGTATATAAATGACTCCGCCACTGGAATACAGAGTAAAGATATTTGAAAAATTGCAAGTGACACCAATCATGGGGTGCTGTGGCAAACTGCAAGCATGATACAATCGACCAAGCAGGGCAGAGACTTATCGTAAAACAAATGGCAGGTGGAATTTATCATGGAGGAGAGTAAGGTGCCGAATTTTGGAAGAACTTGGGAAGAGACAGGATCGAGTTACTTTCAGTATTGGTATCGGGCTATTATCCATTTTGGTGGCAACAACAGGAAAGCAGACTATTATCTAAATGGTGGCCGACTAGGAAAAGGGGAGATGCAGCGAGACCTGGGTGTCATGGTACACCAGTCATTGAAAGTAGGCATGCAGGTGCAGCAGGCAGTGAAGAAAGCGAATGGTATGTTAGCTTTCATAGCAAAAGGATTTGAGTATAGGAGCAGGGAGGTTCTACTGCAGTTGTACAGGGTCTTGGTGAGACCACACCTGGAGTATTGCGTACAGTTTTGGTCTCCAAATCTGAGGAAGGACATTATTGCCATAGAGGGAGTGCAGAGAAGGTTCACCAGACTGATTCCTGGGATGTCAGGACTGTCTTATGAAGAAAGACTGGATAGACTTGGTTTATACTCTCTAGAATTTAGGAGATTGAGAGGGGATCTTATAGAAACTTACAAAATTCATAAGGGGTTGGACAGGCTAGATGCAGGAAGATTGCTCCCGATGTTGGGGAAGTCCAGGACAAGGGGTCACAGCTTAAGGATAAGGGGGAAATCCTTTAAAACCGAGATGAGAAGAACTTTTTTCACACAGAGAGTGGTGAATCTCTGGAACTCTCTGCCACAGAGGGTAGTTGAGGCCAGCTCATTGGCTATATTTAAGAGGGAGTTAGATGTGGCCCTTGTGGCTAAGGGGATCAGAGGGTATGGAGAGAAGGCAGGTACGGGATACTGAGTTGGATGATCAGCCATGATCATATTGAATGGCGGTGCAGGCTCGAAGGGCCGAATGGCCTACTCCTGCACCTAATTTCTATGTTTCTATGTTTCTATTGTCTCATGTACCAAGATGCAGTTGAAATTATGCCATACATGAGTACATCAGGTAGTACAGATAATAACAATAAACTAAACACATTCTTCCACCTTAGCTGCATCGCTCTCGATCACGAGTGGTGTCCCTCTTGCAACTAGGTTTCTGCAATGGCCGCACATCAGCGTCCCAAGCCACTGATCCAGGCTCCAGGTTCATCCGCATTCTCGACAATACACCTTGCATTGAAATAAACACACTTCAGCCCATCAGTGGCACCGTATTCCTTCACCTCTCCCTCAACGTCCTTCCTTTGAGACTTACTGATCCTAACCTCTACCTTCCCATTGCTTCTTCCAATTTCTGAACTGCTACTGGTTCCCCCCCCCCCCCCCACCCCCCCCCCCCCCCCCCCCGCCTCCCTAGTGTAAACCCTCCCGAGTAGCAGTAGCAAACCGCCCTGCAAGGATATTGTTCCCCCCTTTAGTTCAGATGCAACACATCGTGTTCAGGTCACCTCTGCCCCAAATGAGATTCACAATGGTCTAAACATCTCAATCCCTGCCCCTTGCATGCCCCTGTCCTCACTGTGTATCCCTACCCTCACTAGCACGTGGTGCTGGGAGTAGCCTGAAGGTTATTATCCTCGGGGTCCAGCTTTTTAATCTTCTGCTCAACTCCCTATATTCACTTTGCAGGACCTCATCCATTTTCCTACCGATGTCACTTATGCCAATGTGCACAATGACTTCCGTTTATTCGTCCTCCCCCTTTAGAATGAACTGCAAGTGCCCGGAGATATCCTGGACCCTAGCACCAGAGAGGCAACACACGGTCCTGTAGTCTCGTTTGCTGCCATAGAATCTCCTGGAAGGCAATACTTTACTAGACTGGATGTAAGAAAATAATTTCGCAGTACGTTTGCATATGTGACGATAAAAGCAGCATTAAACCATTGAACTATTGTTCAGTGGCACAGCGATAGAGTTGCTGCCTTACAGTGCTAGAGACCCGGGTTCAATGCTGACTACGGGTGCTGTCTGTGCAGAGTTTGCACGTTCTCCCTGTTATCACGCGGGTTTTCCCCGGGTGCTCCGATTTCCTCCCATAATGCAAAGACGTGCGGGTTTGTAGGTTAATTGGCTTCTGTAAATTTTCCCTAGTGTTAGATGTGTGCCTGAGATGTGTAGGGCAACTAAAACTCAATGAATGCAGTTTACCATGTATCAAGGTGATATTGAAGTATACTTAGGAAATGTAATCCTTTGCTTAAACCAACAATGCCAAACATATCGATGTTTTGCTAGCTTTGACTCTGTCCGGATGTTAATTGGAACAGGGCTGAAATAACATCTGACATAAAGGAAAGTGCATGTTACCTAAATTGATTAAATACGCTTACTGACATGCTCAACTAATGTATTGGTGGGGAGCAATGGATCAGCGTTCTCGTCGCGCCCCCCGTCAGTACCCAGGCTCGCCTGGGGAAGCCAATGATCCTCCCAGCAGACTAAATTCTACAAGACGACGCCTGAGAGCCAAGTCAAAGAATCCTAGTCATTATCCCAAAGCCGAAAGCAGCAACAACAACCAGCCTCAAGAGCACCTAGCAGTTGGACCTGCTCTCCGAATCCTACAACTGAATGTTGAAGGCCTCTCTGCAGCCAAGCGACGCCTCATCGAAGCCCTCGCCCACCAACACTCCATTGACATCATCTGTCTCCAAGAGACTCATGTTGGGCACAGAGGAAGCGGGCCGTTACACCATCTTCTTTGCTATTCAGGACTGGACATGGCCCCTGCTTGGCCAGCCTTCACAAATGGGGCAGCAGCCCAACCCCACGGTGTGCTTGTGGAGAGCAGCAAAAAATGCAACACATCATTGAAGCATGCCCTCAACAAAGACTCAAAGGAGGACTTGTCACCCTTCATACAGCAGATCAAGAGGCAACTGCTTGGCTAAAGGACTTTGCATTCGCTAAATAAATAAATAAATATATTGGTTCACAACAAATTTTAATGTAAGAGTGAAATCCATTGGAAAAGCAGGACAAAAATGTACATGAGCACCAATTGTAACAGTTGTGAACAGCACTGGCTTTTAGTTCACAAAATCAACAGCTGAGAAAAAGCTACCTTAGAGACATACAGCATGGAAACAGGCCCTCCGGCCCCACTTGCCCACACCGACCAACATGCCTCATTGACACTAGTCCAACCTGCCTGCGTTTGGCCCATACCCCTCTATGATTATCCTATTCATTTATCTGTTCAAATATTTTTTAAACACTTCCTCAACTACCTCCTCCAGCAGCTTGTTCCATATACCTACCACCCTTTGTGTAAAAAAATGTTGTCCCTCAAGTTCCTTTTAAACTTTTCCCCCCTCATCTTATATCCTCTGGTTCTTGATTTCCCTATATTGGGTGAAAACTTTATTTTCATTTTGTTTTGGAGGAACGGTATGAAGGTTGAATTCTATGTAAACAACCCCCCCGCCCACTCTTTCTCTCCTCTCTTCCCTATGCCCCACTTGGATGCGTACCCATTTCTCCCTTTACCCTTCCACCATGTCCCCTTCCTCTGGCTTCACATTTCACAATTCTATCCTTTTCTCACACTTTTTGACTTTAAATCTCTGGTCTTTGTCCAACCATCTGCAAATGAAAAATGCCCTCCTCACCTGTATCCACCTATCACATTATCAGACTTCATCCTGCCCCCACCTCTCTTCTGGCTTCCTCATCCAACTCATTCCAATCAGTTGGAGGAAGGGTCCCGACCAGAAACGTTACCTATCCATGTTCTCCACAGATGCTGCCTGACCCGATGATTCACTCCAGCATGTTTGTGTCATTTTGTGTGAACCAGCATCTACAGTTCATCGTGACAGCTATTTACACCATCGGCTAACTTTCCCAAGTGTAGTTTGGTTTAGTTTAGGGATTTACTTAAGCCCACCGAGTCCACGCCTACCAAAGATCACCCGTTCGTACCAGTTCTCCAGCGATCCCCGCACATCAACACTATCCAACACACACTAGGGACAATTTTTTACATTTACCAAGCCAATTAACCCACAAACCTGTATGTCTTTGGAGTGTGGGAGGAAACCAAAGATCTCGGAGAAATCCCACGCAGATCACGGGGAGAATGTATAAACTCCATACAGACAGCACAGCACCTGTAGTCGGGATCGAACCCGGGTCTCCAGCACTACATTCGCTGTCAGGAAGCAACTATACCACTGCGCCACCGTGACCGCCCTGTGGCCGGTCTCAGAGTGCAGGGTTCAGTGACTTAACAAGAGAGCTACCATAGCCCAAAGGCACCTGGAAAAGCAGTTTATGAGAGAGCGCACCAGCCGCATCTCACAGAAGGCCGTCAACGCTTATTGAATCTTTCTCATATCTGTGCTGCCTCCAGCTCCTTCACCTTCTGACGATTCAGTAATCCTCCATTTGGGGCCTTCAGCACCCACCATCAATGGCCACAACTTCAAATGTAAAATACCCCACTAATCCTTTCCTTCCTTACATCGTTCTTCCTTTAGGCCAATTTGTAAAACATGGCCCTATCTGCAAACTTTGTTAGCTTTGATATGGAACCAAATATCAAATGATCTTGGAGATTCACATTAAAGGCCCTTTCGAAATGCTAGGTTGGAATTAAACATGTCTAGTCCATAATCGACAATGATATAGCTTGTTACTGAGGTGTGAAATATATCCTTCACAATTTAGTTTAGTTTAGTTTAGTTTAGAGATGCAATGTGGATTCAGGCCATTTGTCCCACCGAATCCATACCCAAAATGCTGGAGTGTCTCAGCGGGTCAGGTAGCATCTCTGGAGAAATTAAATAGGTGATGTTTTGGGTCGAGATCCTTCTTTAGACTGAGAGTAAGGGGAGAGGGAAACTAGAGGTATGGAAAGGTTCAAAACAAATCTGAGCCAACTCTCATGACAAAGGAAAAATAGAGCCCATAAGGGTCCAATATTGGCTGAGGAAAAGGTGATAAAAGGGATGCATAGATGCAAAGAATGAAAATAGAAGGCTATTATGGTGAAGGAGGGATGTAGAGAGAGAGAGAGAGAATACAAGGTTAGCTGTTCACACTAGTTCTGTGTTATCGCACTTCCTTATCAACTTCCTTCACACTCGGGGCAATTTACAGAGATCAATTAACCTACAAGTCCGCATGTCTTTGGGATGTGGGAGGAAACCAGAGCACCCAGAGAAAACCCACGTGGTCACAGGGAGAATGTGCAAACTCCTTGCAGACAGCACCCGAGGGCAGGACCAAATCCAATTTCTTCATTTGGACATACGAAGGAACTGCAGCTGCTGGTTGACAAAGAAGACACAAAGTGCTGGAGTAACTCAGGTCAGACGGCATCTCTGGAGAACATGGACGAGTGTCATTTTAGGTTAGGACCTTTCTTTGGGTTGACTGTAGTGGTGGGGAGGAAGAAAGCTGGAACAGAGGAAGGGCAAAATAAAGCCTGGCGAGTGATAGGTGGATACAGGTGAGGGTGGGATAGATAGGCAGATGGTTGAACAAATGCCAGAGATGAAAAAATAGCCAAAAGTCTGAGATAAGGATAGAAACGGAGCAAATTGTGAAGCCAGAGGAAGGAACATCGGTGGAAGGGAAGAAAAGGGTGCATCAAGGAGGTGGGGAAGGGGATGGGGGGGAAGGATGGGGAAAACAAAGTGAGAGATTCCTTGCAGCTAATTACCTAAAATTGGAGAATTCAATGTACATATGGTTGGGTTATAAGTAACCCAAGTGGTATATGAGGTGTTCTTCCTCCAGTTTGTGTGTGGCCTTACTCTGGCAATCAGGGCTAAAAGGTCAGTTTGGGAATGGGAAGGGGAGTTACAATGGTTAGGAACCGGGGAACCTTTAGGCCTTGGCAGGTAAGTGTTCACCAAAATGGTCACTGTGTCTAGGTTTGGTCTCACTGATGTAAAGGAGGCCACCTCAGGTACACTGAATGCAATAGATGATACTGAAGTACACATGAACCTCTGTCTTACCTGGAAGGAATGCTGGGCTCTCTGGATGGACCCAGTCTATAGAAGGGTCCCCACCTGAAACAATACAATACAATACAATTCAATTTATTGTCATTTGGACCCCTTGAGGTCCAAACGAAATGCCGTTTCTGCAGCCATACATTACAAACAAATAGACCCAAGACACAACATATTTTACATAAACATCCATCACATTGCTGTGATGGAAGGCCAAAAAAACTTTTCTCTCCACTGCACTCTCCCCCCCCCCCCCCCATGTCAGAGTCAAAGTCAAAGCCCCCGGCGGGCGATGGCGATTGTCCCGTGGCCATTTAAGCCACGCCAGGTGATGCAAGGTCGCGCACCGGGTCTTGATGTTAGAGCCCCCGGCGTGCGCTCGCAAACTCCCGCGGCCATTCCAAGCCGCGCGGGGCGGTGATGTAGGCCCCGCTCCAGGAGCTCTTCAAACCCGCAACTCGGGCGGGAGAAGTCGCCGTTGCGGGAGCCCTGAAAAGCAGTCTCCCTCCAGGGACCCGCGGGCTCCCGGTGCCGTCCGCCAAACCCGCAGTTGCAGCCACCGAATCTCCGGAGGTCGGGCCGCAGCAGCGTCCACCACAGCTCCACCCGCTCTGGACTCGGCCAGCTCCGCGACGGTGAGGTGAGTAGTCGGCACCACAGCCCCAGGTCGTTCCTGTTGGAGGCCGCTCCTCGTTGCAGCCCCAACGACAACGGAGACCCGACAAAGAAAAGGTCGGGTCTCCCGTGCAGGGAGAGATTTAAAAGTTACCCCCAACCCCCCCACACCACCCCCACCCCCCCCCCCCACACACATACCCCAACAAAAATAACAAAAACTACATTAAAACATAGACATAAAATAATAAAAACGCAGACGGACTACAGAGGCCGCTGCAGACGAGAGTCGCGCCGCCTACCGCCGCCTAAACATCATCTAGTTTAGCTTTGTTTAGTTTAGTGTTAGTGTTATTGTAACGTGTGCCTAGATGCATTGAGAGGTTTTTGTTTCCATGCTATCTAGTCAAAAAAAGGACTATACATGAACACAATCAAGCCATCCACTTATGTTGGCGGCCTTGCCGAGGCAAAGCGAAATGTAGATGGAGTCAATGGAAGGGAAGTTGGTTTGTGTGATGGTCTGGACTGCGTCCACAACTCTCTGCAATAACTTGCAGTCTTGGATGGCGCTGTTCCCAAACCATGCTGTGATGCATCCCGATAAAATGCTTTCTATGGCGCATCTGTGGAAGTTGGGTGAGGAATGTTGGGGACATGTCGAGCTTCCTAAGCCTTCTAAGGAAGTAGAGGCATTGGTGTGCTATCTTGGCCATTGCCTTGATGTGGATGGTTCTAGACGAGTTGCTGGTGATATTTATTTCTAGGAACTTGAAGCTTTAAAACTATCTCCACTTCTGCGCAATTCTTAGAGTCAATCACTATCTCCTTTGTCTTGCTGGAATTGAGGGAGATGTTTTGACTTGGCACCAAGTTACTTAGTTTTCATTCTGCATTCTCCATTCCATGTTCTCCCAAAGAACATAGATACATAGATAGAAAATAGGTGCAGGAGTAGGCCATTCGGCCCTTCGAGCCTGCACCGCCATTCAATATGATCATGGCTGATCATCCAACTCAGTATCCCGTACCTGCCTTCTCTCCATACCCCCTGATCCCTTTAGCCACAAGGGCCACATCTAACTCCCTCTTAAATATAGCCAATGAACTGGCCTCAACTATCCTCTGTGGCAGAGAGTTCCAGAGATTCACCACTCTCTGTGTGAAAAAGTTTCTTCTCATCTCGGTCCTAAAGGATTTCCCCCTTATCCTTAAGCTGTGACCCCTTGTCCTGGACTTCCCCAACATCAGGAACAATCTTCCTGCATCTAGCCTGTCCAACCCCATAAGAATTTTGTACGTTTCTATAAGATCCCCTCTCAATCTCCTAAATTCTAGAGAGTATAAGCCAAGTCTATCCAGTCTTTCTTCATATGAAAGTCCTGACATCCCAGGAATCAGTCTGGTGAACCTTCTCTGTACTACCCTCTATGGCTATAATGTCCTTCCTCAGATTTGGAGACCAAAACTGTACGCAATACTCCAGGTGTGGTCTCACCAAGGCCCTGTACAACTGCAGTAGAACCTCCCTGCTCCTATACTGAAATCCTTTTGCTATGAAAGCTAACATACCATTCGCTTTCTTCACTGCCTGCTGCACCTGCATGCCTACTTTCAATGACTGGTGTACCATGACACCCAGGTCTCGCTGCATCTCCCCTTTTCCTAATGGTGCCTGAGATGCTGCCTGACCCACTGCCTTACTCCAGCACTTTGTGCCTTTATGTCAAAAGGCATACACAGTTTGCTATAAAATAACTTTAAAGTCACTGGAGATAATCTCAGCCTGGGAACAAATTGAACCTCATGCATTGAACCAAGTTGTTCCGTTTTTTTAATCAAATGCATACGTACAGTTAGGTACCAATACAATGAAAATCTTATTTGCAGCTGCAGCACAGGGAATACGCTAAAAATAACATATACGTTATTTACACTTGAATTCTGTAAGAAAGTAAAATGTGGGGGAAAAAACAATGAGCAAACAAGTAGGCCGCATCTGTGGAGGGGAAAGGAATATAGGACCAGAGGCCATAGCCTCAGAATAACAGGATGTACCTTTTGAAAGGAGATGAGGAGGAATTTCTTTAGCTGGAGGGAGGTGAATCTGCGGATTTCATTGCCACTGACGGCAGTGGAGGTCAGGTCGGGTATTTTCAAAGCAGAGAGCGACAGATTCCTAATTAGAAAGGGTGACAGGGGTTATGGGGAGAAGGCAGGAGAATGGGGTTGAGAGGGAAAGATTGATCAACCATGATTGAATTGTGGAGTGGACTTGATCAGCCGATTGGCCTAATTCAGCACTTATAACTTATGAACTAATGAAATGGACAAGCACGTTTCTGGTCAGGACACTTCTTGTCATCTTCCAGCAACTATTCCATTCACCTCTACCCAGTGTAGCAGTGCTAATTTTTTAGGGGCCGGAGCTGTCAAACAGGGGCGTAATTTCAGGTTTTGCTTAGGGGTTGGGGGGGGGGGGGGGGGGGGGGGGGGAGGTGGTGGCAAGCTGATCTCCCAAGAGTAGGGCTCGAAATTAACGGTTGCCCGGTTGCCAATGGTCACCTAAAGTCCCTCCAGGCAACCCAAAAGCTGTGTCATTTTGCCCGGCTTGACAAGCGAAGGAAAGCTTGGCTGATGTGGACAGCGGACGGCCTGATGCAAACAGTGCCGCCGTTTCTCAGAGAGCTCCTGCCTTATCCTTGTTCCCTGCCTTGCCTTGCGGAGTTGCTGCTTGTTTGTGAACATGCGGCTCAGACAGCGGATTGGCGCTCGACACCGCTGCAAATTGTTCTGTTGCTGTTGTTCCCTTAAAGGGCCTGTCCCACTTTGCGATTTTTTCAATGACTGCGGAGCGTCAGTGACTGACGCCCTTTAAAACCGTCAAGTTGCACGACATACATGCTGACGTATGCTCTCCTGTGGGTGACTCCCGGTTAGGGGTTTGTTAGGGTTAGGGCTAGGGTTAGAGACCACAGATGGGCTGTAAAATATTCTTCCTTCAATGCATGGATTTTAAACATTAATATATTAAAATGAATACAATAAAATCAATTGTGCAAATGAAAAGACGTCTGGGTCGTTCAGTTTTACAGATGTATTGGTCCGCTTCCAGATCCAATCACCGTCACTAACTTTTCACAGGGATGGATTCAGTGAGACTGAACTCCCCTCCCCCCCCCCCCCCCCACACCTTTCTCCCCTCCCCCCTTCTCCCCTCTCCACCCCTTCCCCCCCGCACCACTCTTCTTCCCCTTCTCCATTCCCCTCACATCCACTTCTCCCTCCCTTCTCCAACTCCCCACTTTCCCTGACTCCCCCATTTGTGGACCCAGCCTGCGACCAGCGATCCCCCGCACACTATCCCACACATGCTAGGGACAATTTATGCCAGCCTGTGCGCCTTTGGAGTACGGGAGGTAACCCTAACCCTAACTCAAGGTTGATGGGCTTGGTATTTAAGTATAAATTGTCCCTAGCATGTGTAGGATAGAGTGTGGGGGATCGCTGGTCGATGGGCCGAATGGCACTGTATCTCTGAACTAAATGTGACAAAAGGGCCCCTGGGGTTGGATTAGAACCCCCAATATTTTGCATGGGAACTAAACTGTTGGCCATGAGTTGTCCCGGAGGCAGATCTCTCTTCCGATGGTCTCTCCAAACCCCAAGATGCAGCGGGCTTTTCAACTGGGTAGAGGCAATGTTGTCAATGTACCAGTGCCACCCACCTTCTCCAGCCACTGAATCTAAATACCCACCATCCATTTTGAAGCAAGGCGAGGGGGCGGAGAGGGGAGGGGTGTTGTTCCCAAAGTCTGCATTTATCCCATAGACAATGTTATTCAAACAGATGATGTGGAGTAGACTTTGTGCAGTACAATTAGTGGAATCCTGCTGTCACAGGCTGGGTCCACAAATGGGGGGGGGGTTGGAATATTGGAGAAGGGAAGGAGAGGGGGAGAAGGGGATGTGAGGGGAGGAGGGAGTGGAGAAGGGGGAGAAGAGTGGTGCGGGGAGGAGGAAGGGGGGGGGAAAGGGTAGAAGGGGTGGAGAGGGGAAGGGAGAAGGGTAGGGGGGGAGTGGAGAAGGAGGGATGGGGGCGGGAAGAGGGGAGTTCAGTCTACACTCACTGAATCCATCCCTATGAAAAGTTAGAGACAGTGATTGGATCTGGAAGCGGACCAATACAAAATAAAACTGGACGATTCAGACATATTTTTATTTGCACAATTGATTTTATTGTATTACATATATATTAATGTTTAAAATTCATGCATTGAAGGAAGAATATTTTACAACCCATCTGTGGTCCCTAACCCTAACCGGGCTTCACCCGCAGGACAGCATACGTCAGTGTGTGATAGGGTGCACGACATGATGAGACACACAAATGTCGCCCCTGGATTTTGAACATTCCGCGCATCACCGCATGTCACTACATGCATCATGACCCGACCACGACGCGACAACCTCTTTACAGGCTGTCGCCGAAAATGTCACCCAAGTGGAACAGGCCCTTAACTAATTGTCTGGTTTAAATTGAAGGTAGACACAAAATGCTGGAGTAACTAATGATTAACAATGGTATGAAGATTGACTTCTCTAACTTCAAGTAGCCCTTGCTTTCCCTCTCTCTCCATCCCCTCCCCCCATTCCCAGTTCTTCCACCAGTCTTCCTGTCACAACTACATTATATCTCTGTCCCAACTACTCCCCTGACTGATGGTCTCGACCTGAAACGTCACCCTTTCCTTCTCTCCAGAGATGCTGCCTGTCCCACTGAGTTACTCCAGCAGTTTGTGTCTACCTAACTAACTGTCTATCTCTGTCTCATAGAGTGATACAGTGTGGAAACAGGCCCTTTGGCCCAACTTGCCCGCACTGGCCAACAATGTCCCAGCTACACTGGCCCCACTTGCCCGCTTTTGGTCCATATCCATCCAAACCTGTCCTATCCATGTACCTGTCACTGCCCCTGTCTTTCTATCTGTCTCTGTCTCCATCTCTGTCTCTGCCTCTGCTCTTTCTGTGTCTCTGTGTCTCACTTACCAGTCCTCCCCCACTTTTTCATCAGAAATCCACCCCAAAATTTGGGCATTGAAGCTCCCCCTAATGCTCCAGTGTAGTGCCAAGTAAAGGGCCTGTCCCACGAGCATGCGTGGGACAGGCCCTTTATCGAGTGATCCCGTACGAGTTGACGTGAAATTCGAGCGAAGTCCACGGGAAGTTCGCGCGTGACGTACGTCAAGACGCTGTGTACGGCGTCGAGACGGTGCGCACATCCATCGAGGTGGTGCCTACAGCCTCAATGCAGCTGCGGGTCGGCAGGTCGTTGCCTCGTGGAATTTTTGGACTGTCAGTTTTTCGGAGCCCCGCGCGATGTCGGGACCAGCTCCGCACAACTCCATAGGGCTCCGGCGATCGAAGTGGGACTGGCCCCGCAAGGCCGTACGGCTCAAGCGACCACGTTAGGTCGCACTTGGTGCATGCAGTCGCATGCTCGTGGGACAGGCCCTTAACAGCCATGTTGCTGAAAGGGTTGGTGTGATACAGCATGGTGTTCCTGAAGTCCCACACCAGAAGAGCTACCCAACATCTGCACTCTCCTTGACCTCGTCTTTACCATATCGGCAAGTTCAGCTGAGGCTGAGCGAGGCTTCCGCCGGCTGAAGCAGCTGAAGACCACCATCAGATGTTCCCTGCAGGACGACCAGGTGATGGACCAGCTCCTCATCCTGCTGCATGCCAGTAACATCAAGGACCTTGATCCCCGGCCAGCCATCAGCTTGTGGCATGCAGGAGAGATGAGGGCAAGGAGGCCAGACACGGGAGAAGACCCAGCTGCAGCATCTGCCTCGCGATCTCACCCTGACAGTGACCAGTCTGATGAGGAGGATGCTCTGCTCGAGAGCGACTCAGATTACAATTAAAGTGACTTCTGGATGTATTTGAACAGCTCTGTCTTTACTTTGCTTTTCAGGAGATGGTTTAAATATCAAGCAGAAAAGTCACACAAGTTCTCACAAATATAATGTTTCTGTTCATTTAAAGTTAATATCCCCCCCCCCCAAAAAAAAATGATAACCACTTCAGCCACTTTTATTGCCCTTTTGGGCAACCTCACTTGCCAAGTTGCATGATTGATTCAATATAGTCACCTAGTTCCATAACTAATCTTCTTAGTGGGCACAGAGTAAAAGAGGTGCTATGTACATTTAAAAGTATGGTGTAGGTCTGGTCAGGTAATAATAATAATAATACAGTAACAAGTATGTTACAAGAAAAACAAAATCAAAGTACACTCTCATTCTCTTTATTTCTTTTAAATTACAAAATCCTAGAGCAGAAGGGATATATTATGTATCTATTTCCGCCTCTTGATGTTGTTACTGTGTCTACCTTCAAAGGTGTCAAACAGATCGATTCAATTATTTATCAACTTACCTTGCTGTGACTGGGCACAACAGAGATCGATGATTGAAGATTCAAGAGGAAAAGACCCATGCTATGACCATGTCATGATAATTGTTGGTTCTTCACAGAAAACGTGCTTGCATCAATCTGTAGTGTGCATGGTTAAGCATATATGTTACCATGGTCCAGGATTTATTGACACAGGTTGATCATACGCTGGATAATCCAACCAAATTTTTGTTTGGAAGTGGAAAGAAATAATAGAAATTGCATTCATTGCAATGTGTAAAAAGAGTTGAGATACTGTATTATAATTTTGTTGCATGTCATTGTGGTTTATCATGTCTTGATTGGTGAATATGTTTAGTTTGTGACTTTATTTGAAGCAGAAATAATATGTGAGTGCTTCATTGAGCATAATTCCGACTGGTAACTATGCACTTTGGCCGAGCACATTATCGCACGCGTCATTCAAGCCGTCTTAAATGATCACCTAAACTGTCATTTGGCAACCTAAAAAGCTGCCTAGGTTGCCTAGCTGGTAACAGAGAAAAAAAGCTAAGTGAGAGCCCTGAGGGTCAAACAATATTATAGCCTATAGCCCGTCACACTTGGGCGACCTCCACCGCGACCTCTGGCTAGTTTGCCCTCGACCCATAGTTGCGGCAAGGTCGCCATGAGGTCGTAGGAGGTCTTCATCACTCTCCTTCATGGTCGAGAGTGGGCTCCACGCAGTCGAGGCTTCAGCTAGGTCGTGGTGTATTTTTCAAGATGTTAAAAATTGACCGCGCCTAAAAATAGGTCGCCGTGGGAAAAATCGATATTTTTTTAGTCGTAGGGCTAGTCGAAGCCGGTCGTAGTAGGTCATGATGCTAGTCGTAGGTAGTCGAAGGTGATCAAAGGTAGTCGAAGATAATAGCTCCGGGGTGAAAAAAAAGGTCAGTACAGGTAGAAGAAAAAAGGGTATTTAAACAGCAGAACATGACCTCTGTCACTCCAGGGCATGTTCATTCATAGCTGGAGAGTCTTTTGGAGAGGAGACCTGTGTTTTAGAGATGGCACCAAAAAGGCAGCAGTGCAGGGGGAGGGCACAACCCTCAATAAATCCCTATGCAGGTGTTGCCCTCCCAAGAGGAGGAGTGGCAGGTGGTGATGCCACAGGAGGTGATAGTGCAGGAGGAGGTAGCCCTGCATGAGAGACCCCTGGAGGAAGAGACCAGGGTGATAATATATGTCCCCACCACCACCCCATCCTTCACTGCCTCATTTGAAGGCAGCAAAGCAGCCCTTTCTCCTGTGTCTGACACAGCATCAGAGGCAGATGCCCCATTGGTGGTGAGGGAGGGCTGGAGGAAGGTTATGCCCTACACCTTCACCAGGCAGCAGGAGGGGGACCTTGAGGAATGGTTCCAGCAGAATGCCATCTTGTACGAAAAGGAAAATGAGGGGTACAGGGACAAGAATGGCATGCTTGCCATCCACTGCCCCACATGTGTGCTTAAAGTTCCATCTTTTTTCAAAGTCCAGCGCCACTCTCTTCTAGTCATCTGGTGTACTGGGACAGTCAATCACATCATCTCCATTCACCCATTGAGACCTCTTCTTGTACTTCCTCTTCACCCTTGCTCTTCCCCTTCTGCCATTCTTAAGGCTGAAGCAAAAGGGCTACTTCAAACAGCAGTAGTTGTATTTTTACTAACATCCTCCAAACTAGTTCCTTCCTTGCTTGCATGGTTCAGAATGATTTTTTTAAAAACCTGGGAGGCATTTTTTTAGTGAGAAAAAAATGCAGACATGACATCATTTTATCAGGTGATCATTTGAGCTGTAGACACTCATCACTGGTCGTTGTTGGTTTTCGGTGTGGTCCTCTGAGATGGAAAGGGGTCGTGCTCATTCACGGACCAATTTGCCAGAGACCATCTTCGAGTAAAACGTACATGGTCGAAGCCAGTCTTCAACATAGTCAAAGGAGGTCGAAGGAGGTTTTCTTCATAGTCGAGGGAGGTCTTCAACATAGTCGTAGGAGGTCGTACACATAGTCAAGGAAGGTCGTAGGAGTTCGTAGGTCACCGCAACCTTGATTTTGAGGTCACGTTGGAGATCTCCCAAGTGGGACAAGCCTTTATCACTACATCCCAGTGTATAGCTAGTACAATAAAACATATAATACTTAATTTGATAATATGACAAAATATTGCATGGTTGCACTCACAAATTATCATGAAATATAATTATCAAGCAAGCAAAGAAAAAGATGGTAATCATGTATTTTTACAGAGGTGCCGGCCCTGCACCAACTCGACCTGACTCTCCCGCAGCTCTGGGCCTTCACTCACACACACTCACTCACCCACACCCACTCACCCACACACTCACTCATCTGCCAACTCACTCACCAGAGTTTCAGACTCAGCACCAGGCCCAAAACCTCCATGATGCACACAGCACGTGGTCTGACTCTGCTGGGTCCTAGTGCTCTCCCCTCCTACAGTGAGCCTCAGTAGTGATGGGTCTTCCCCTTCCACCTCTTTTAATCAGGTTACCCCAACCACACACCCGCTAGTTAAAATTCCTCGCTGTTTTTTTGTTGTTGTTTTTTTTACAGAGGTGCCGGAGCTCTGGCAGCACTGCACCCCTGCCTCCAAGTTATGGACTAGATCCGATGCGCTCCAATGCTAAGAACTATATTCTGCACCCACTATCTTTCCCTTCACTCTACCTCAGACTTGATTTTAGCTTGGTTGTATTTATGTTATATTATCAGGTTTGAATGGATAGCATGCAAGACAAAGCTTTTCATTGTACCTCGCTACACGTGGCAATAATAAACCTAAACCTCAACTAATCAAATGGAAGACTTGTGCTCAGATGTATGGTGTGTTGAACCTCACGGAGGGCAGAATATTACTGGTTGCAAGCCTCACAGTGAATCCAGCTTCACTCTCCCTCATTTAATGAGTCTGAAACTATTTTGTAAGTCAATTAATTTTTTTTTAAAAAGGTAGATTAAAGTGTGTTGATATAATTTAACTAACAATCATTTAAAAGGGTTTCAGGAACAGAAGATCCATGAGTGCACATAAGTGGGTAAGTGATAAGCCTGTTGAGAAAGATATGGTATCTTTGAGTTTATTTACTGAGGCATAGAGCATAAAAGTAAGCAAGATTATAAATCACTTTCACTTCAGTTAGAGTGTTGTTCTGCACTTTAGGAAATATCCAGGTTCTTCAAGGAGCAATGGTAGAAGTAAAGGATATAAAAGGGTGATTTTAAAGGATATGAAATATTAAAAGGCATAATAGCATTGGAAGCAGTCCAAAGGAGGTTTGATGAGACGGTTGGCCTACCAAGGAAAGGTTATACTACCAAGAGTCTATATTCTTTGGAGTTTGGAAGAATGAGGAATGATCTATAGTCCTTGAGGGGGGGCATGATGAGATACAAATTGAGATGTTATTTGTGCGAGAGTCACAAATGATAGGAGATATTTACAAGATAAAGGACCGGTCTTTTAAAATGGAAATATCTTGTCACGGATGATGCTAAATCTCTGGAAGTCTGTTCCATGGAGGGTTGTAGAGAATAAATCATTAGAAGTAGATCCATTTTTGAAAGGTGAGGTCATTGAGGATTATGCAGAGCTGATACTATGGAGGAGTTGTGGTCAGTGTAGATCAACCATGACCATATTGAAGGGCCTTAAGCTATCAGGTGGTCAATTCCTGCTCTGATTTTCTTGTACTCTAGTATTCTTGAATATGCTAGGTATGTGGGACTTCAGTCAGTCAAGGTGAGACATTGGGATCGTTCTCCTTCAGGTAGAAGAGAGTGTTAGAGGTAGTTTTCAAAGCTCAAGAGTAGTTTTGATCATGGAGATGGTTTAAATTAACTTAATTGATGGGAGGATTAGTAATCTGATGATGGTTTAAATAAATCACAAACAATCTGGAAATAATATATTGTGGAGTGTTCCTAATTGAGGAAGCGTTAATTTTAATTCAGAATGCTTGGAGCATTCTGCTGGTGAAGATGGTGGAAGTTTCAAAAGTAATTTTCAAAAGGGAATTACATACCACAGCGGCAGCATAGTAGTGCAGCGGTAGAGTTGCTGCTTTACAAAGCCAGAGACCACGGTTCAATCCTGATTACGGGTATTGTCCGTACACTCTCCCCATGACCCAGTGAGTTTTATCAAGTGCTCCAATTTCCTCCCATATTCCAAAGACGTGCAGGTTTGTAGCTTAATTGGCTTTGGTAAAAATTGGACATTGTTCCCAATGTGTAGGATAGTGCTAGTGTACAGGGTAATGGCTGGTCAGTGTGGATTCAGTGGACCGAAGGGCTCATTTCTGCACTGTATCTCTAAACTAAACTAAATGCCCTTGAAATGGAAAAACCCTTTAAGGGCAGAATCTTTTTCCCAGAGTGGAAATGTTGAAAATTAGAAGACACAGGTGAGAGCGGCAAAGGTTAAAGGAGAAGTGTGATGTAAGTTTTCTCCACATCCATTCTATCCAGGCCTTTCACTGTTCGGTAATTTTCAATTAGGTCACTCCTCATCTTAAAATCAATGGGCATGGATCTTGGGAAGGTAGAAGAGATTAGTTTATCTTGGCGTTATGTTCAGTGTGGATATTGTGAGCCAAAGGGCCAGTTCCTGTGCTATTCTGTTCTATGTTCTATGCAGAGATATGGAGAAGGCTGGGGTTGTGGGATTACCCAGAGAGGCCTTTCAAAGGGTTGGTACGGGCATGCGGGCTGAATGGCCACCTTCTGTTGAGTGTGGTCCTATCACTTTTTGATAAATATAAATTGTGTACAGCGATTGAGGAAAAGTTTTTTTTGCAAAATGTGGTTCCAGCAAGAAGGGGTTTTATGGCAGTGATTATTTTTGCAAAGTTTAAATTGGTGTTACAAAATCATTTGTTGGGATGGTTTTAGTGAGCTGTGAATTTTGCTGACCGATCGCTGCTCCCTATGTACTTCCTGCACAAAGTGTCGACACTGCAAGAAATGTTCACACTCTCAGCACATTTCTATGATTATTAGGGTTGTGACTAAATGAAACGGCAAGATCCATTACTGACCTGAGATATGGTGCAGGGTAAAACCCAACGCTTCATTGAAACTTTGTTTTGTCCTTTTTGCATGCTTTTCATTCAATTGTTCTTTGTACCTCTTCATATCTTTAGATTCCCTCTCCCCTGACTCTCAGTCTAGCGATGGGTCTTGACCCGAAACTTCACCTATTCCTTTTCTCCAGAGATGCCGCCTGGCCCGCTGAGTTACTCCAGTATTTTGTGTCTATCTTTGGTGTAAACCAGCATCTACTGTTCCTTCCCACACAATTAAAAGTAGCTGGTCTTCTGGAGAAGCTGCCTCAGATGCTTATTCTCCACTAATGAGGCAGCAGAGTGGAGATGTTCTGATATTTACACCTCCGCCTGACATTCAGAGAGACAGATTCGAACATTACTGCCATCAAAGAGGTCAACGTGAACTTGAAGGGAATAAATCTACATATCGAAGTGGTTTAATCAGAATGGTGCTGGAAACATACACTTAGTGGCAATATGCTGACAAAATGACTTCAGTGGGCAACTGTGTGGTATTTGAAATAAAGCCTAGAAGATAAATCAATTGCATGGCAGGTTGTAGACAGTCAGATAAATCTAACGTGACAACGGCAAGATAAAATGGCAACAATGCCCAAATACACTCAAAGCTAATAATTCATTGTTAGTTATTATATTCGGTATTCAGCAATACATAAAACCACCAGCATAGATGAATGAATTCATTTGAAGTCAGACCTAAAGGCTCTTATTACCATATGAAATGTCATTAGCTTTTTGCCTTGTTCCAAGTAGAGGATGTAAACCATAGATAAGTTCACAAGCTCATTAGTTCATAAGTCCTAAGGGCAGAATTAGGCCATTTGGCCCATCAAGTCAACTTCGCCATTCAATCATGGCTGATTTACCTTTCCCTCTCAACCCCCTTCTCCTCACAACCCCTGACACCCGTACTAATCAAGAATCTGTCAATCTCCACTTTTAAAATATCCATTCATTTGGCCTCCACTGCCATCTGTGGCAATCTGAGAAAAAAGTTGTTTTCTCTGGGTGCTCCGGTTTCTTCCTACATTTCAAAGACGTATAGATATGTAGTTTAATTGACTTCTGTAAATTGCCCCTATAGAATGCAAAACTAGGAATACACAGACCTAGTTAGGTTGGTGTGGACTCAATGGGCTGAAGCGCCTATTTCCATGCTATGTCTCCAAACTAAATAAAGTAAACTAAACTAATTAGGTTACTTTAGTTTATAGATACAGCGTGGAAACAGGCCCTTTGGACCTCTGAGTGCACACCAACCAATGATCACCTGTACAATGATCCTATCCTACAGAATAGTATGATTTTATCCTATCCTATCATATCCTTCTATCCTAGTCTGATGAAGGGACCTGATCCGAAACGTCACCTACCCATATCCTCCGAGTATGCTGCCCGAGTCGTTGAGTTACCCCAGCACTTTGTATCTATCTCAACCTATTACCTGCCATGCTTGTCCTGCCCCTCCCCTCCTCTCTCCCAGCTTTCTTCCTCACCTCCCCCACTCCCCGCCGGTGCCCCTACAATCAGCCTGAGGAAAGCAAAACATCACCAATCCATGTTCTTCTGGAATGTTGCCTTATCCGCAGAGTAAAGGGGCTAATTGGCAAGTTTAGAAGAGTTTGAAAAAGTGTCATGTTGAAGACCTCCTTCGAATATGTTGAAGACTAGCTTCAGGAAAATTGGACGCCGAATAGATCTCCTTCGACTATGTTGTAGACTATCTACGACTACCTTCGAATAAAATGCCGACCTACTACAACTACAAGTAAAAAAAAATATATTGGTTTTTTTTCCATGGCGACCTTTTTATTTACTCACGGGCATGTTGAAAAAGACGCCGTTACCTAGCTGAGGCCTCGAGTACACGGGGACTACTCTTGAGCACGAAGGAGAGTTACAAAGACCTCCTAGGACCCAGTGTCGACCATGCGGCGAGTACAAGTCGAGGGCAAACTCTTCTAAACTCGCCAATTAGGTTGCCGCAGTGGGACAGCCCCTTTACTCCAACAATTTGTGTCCTACTCTATTTTGTTGCTGTCCCACATACAGTTATGAAATATCTCCGCTCCCAATGTCTTTTATTCCAAAGACCTAGCTTACAACAACTAAAATGTTCAGGATGGGAGCCGTTTGCTGGGTCGCGATGATTCTGCTGAATCTCTCCTTCATCGTTCTCTGTTCCAAGTAAAATATTCACTGCTTCAGTAATCCCTCCAGGCAACTTAGGTCCCCTATTCCCAGTAGCATTGTAGAAAATCGCTTATCACAGTTTTGTCAGTTTAGAACTGCCAAGTGTTATTTCGTTTGCCAAAAGAAAAATCACATTCTGACAGCTTACAGGTCCAGAAACAAAAGCAATTTGAGTGATAATTCGAAATGACAACAGTGAAGAATAACTTCATATCTCGGAAGTACATTCAGACAGTGAGAAACTTCCACCGTTTGGCAAATAGACAGACTCTGGAGAAGAGGTGATGGTCAACAGCCAGTGCATTGATGTGCAATTTGACTTTGCTGCGGAGTGGTCAATAATGAGTCAGAACACTTACTCCTGCAAGATCAATCACATAACATCAATGGAAAGCACTGTCAAACTAAAAACATATTCCTGCGATAGTCTGAGGCAGATGGAGTGCCGAATGCAACAAAATAAAGAGCAGATACAACTAGCTATCATTTCAACAAATTGCAAGGAAAAAAAAAAACAAGACAATTCAGGTCAGGTAGAAACAAAGAACCGCAGATGCTGCTTTACAACAAAAGAACACAAAGTGCAACCTGGAGAAGGATCCCAATCAGAAATGTCACCTATCCATGTTCTCCAGAGATGCTGCCTGACCCGCTGAGTTACTCCAGCACTTTGTGTCCAATTCAGGCTGGGGACTTAATTTCTTGGTGCACAGGAGGTTGAGGGGTGGACTCAGAGGCGTATACAATCATGAGGGGAATAGATAGGATGAATGCATGGAGCCTTTAACTGGGAGTGAGGGAATCATGAACCAGAGGACATGGATTTCAGGTGAGAGGGGAAGGATTTAAGGTGCGAGGGGCAACGTTTTCACACAGAGGGTAATAAAAAAGCTAAAACAAATGTTTGGAAATTTTTGCAAAGTAATTATAAAGAAATAACTGAAATATCACATTTACATAAGTATTCAGACTCCTCGGGACCTGCAATGCTGCAGAAATTGTTTTTATACACTTCCCCAGATCTGTGTCTCGACACAATCCTGTCTCGGAGGTCTATGGACAAATCCTTGGTCTTCGCAGCTTGGATTTTGCTTTGACATGCATTGTCAACTGTGGGACCTTATATAGACAGGTGTGTGCCTTTCCAAATCATGTCCAATCAATTTAATTTACCACTGGTGGACTCCAATCAAGTTGTAGAAACATCTCAAGGATAATCAATGGAAACAGGATGCAGCTAAGCTCAATTTTGAGTGTCATCGCAAAGGGTCTGAATACTTGTGTAAATGTGGTATTTCAGTTATTTTGTTTTGCAAAAATTTCTAAACACTTGTTTTCACTTTTTTATTATGGGGTATTGTGTGTAGATTGATGATAGAAAATGATTTTAATCCATTTTAGAATAAGGCTGTAACTTAACAAAATGTGGAAAAAGTGAAGGGGTCTGAATACTTTCTGAGTGCACTGTATAATGAAGGAGCTGCCAGAGGAAGTAGTTGAGGCAGGTACTAAAACAATATTTAAAAATACATTTGGTCAGATACGTGGATAGAAAATGTTTAGAAAGATGTAATGAATATGCAGGCAGGTGGGATCAACATAATGGGAGCATTTTGGTCGGCATGGGCAAGTTGGGGAGAAGCTGTTATTCTGTTGTATGACTATGCCTCTCTCCGACTCAAAATGCAACAGGGAAGGACTGAGTGAGATACCTCGAGTAGGACTATTGAATTATAGAGCCTTACAGCATGGAAACAGACCCTTCAGCCAAAAGATCTATAACCATATAACAATTACAGCACGGAAACAGGCCATCTCGGCCCTACAAGTCCGTGCCGAACAACTTTCTTCCCTTAGTCCCACCTGCCTGCACTCATACCATAACCCTCCATTCCCTTCTCATCCATATGCCTATCCAATTTATTTTTAAATGATACCAACGAACCTGACTCCACCACTTCCACTGGAAGCTCATTCCACACCACAAAGAAGTTCCCCCTCATGTTACCCCTAAACTTCTGTCCCTTAATTCTGAAGTCATGTCCTCTTGTTTGAATCTTCCCTATTCTCAAAGGGAAATGCTGATCCACATCAACTCTGTCTATCCCTCTCATCATTTTAAAGACCTCTATCAAGTCCCCCCTTAACCTTCTGCACTCCAGAGAATAAAGACCTAACTTATTCAACCTTTCTCTGTAACTTAGTTGTTGAAACCCAGGCAACATTCTAGTAAATCTCCTCTGTACTCTCTCTATTTTGTTGACATCCTTCCTATAATTGGGCGACCTTAAATTGTACACCATACTCCAGATTTGGTCTCACCAATGCCTTGTACAATTTTAACATTACATCCCAGCTTCTATACTCAATGCTCTGATTTATAAAGGCTAGCATACCAAAAGCTTTCTTTACCACCCGGTCTATATGAGATTCCACCTTCAAGGAACTATGCACAGTTATTCCCAGATCCCTCTGTTCAACTGCATTCTTCAATTTCCTACCATTTACCATGTACGTCCTATTTTGATTTGTCCTGCCAAGGTGTAGCACCTCACATTTATCAGCATTAAACTCCATCTGCCATCTTTCAGCCCATTCTTCCAAATGGCCTAAATCACCCTGTAGACTTTGGAAATCCTCTTCATTATCCACAACACCCCCTATCTTGGTATCATCTGCATACTTACTAATCCAATTTACCACACCTTCATCCAGATAATTGATGTACATGACAAACAACAAAGGACCCAACACAGATCCCTGAGGCACCCCACTAGTCACCTGCCTCCAACCCGACAAACAGCCATCCACCATTACCCTCTGGCGTCTCCCATTCAGCCACTGTTGAATCCATCTTGCTACTCCTGCATTTATACCCAACAGTTGAACCTTCTTAACCAACCTTCCATGAGGAACCTTGTCAAAGGCCTTACTAAAGTCCATATAGACAACATCCACTGCTTTACCCTCGTCAATTTCCCTAGTAACCTCTTCAAAAAATTCAAGAAGATTAGTCAAACATGACCTTCCAGGCACAAATCCATGTTGACTCTTCCTAATCAGACCCTGTTTATCCAGATGCTTATATATATTATCTCTAAGTATATTTTCCATTAATTTGCCCACCACTGGGCAAACTAACAGGTCTATAATTGCTAGGTTTACTCTTAGAACCCTTTTTAAACAATGGAACAACATGCACAGTACGCCAATCCTCGGGGACTATTCCCATTTCTAATGACATTTGAAATATTTCTGTCATAGCCCTGGCTATTTCTACACTAACTTCCCTCAATGTCCTAGGGAATATCCTGTCAGGACCTGGAGACTTATCCACTTTTATATTTTTCAAAAGTGTCAGTACTTCTTTTACTTTGAAACTCATAGTATCCATAGCTACTCTACTAGTTTCCATTACCTCACATAATTCAATATCCTTCTCCTTGGTGAATACCGACGAAAATAAATTGTTCAATATCTCCCCCATCTCTTTTGGCTCTGCAGATAGCTGTCCACTCTGTCTCTCCAATGGACCAATTTTATCCCTCGTTATCCTTTTGCTATTAATATAGCTGTAGAAACCCTTTGGATTTACTTTCACCTTAAAGCAACCTCATGTCTTCTTTTAGCTTTTCTAATTTCTTTCTTAAGATTCTTTTTACATTCCTTATACAGGTGCACAACCTTTTATCCGAAAGCCTTGGGACCAGACACTTTTCGTAATTCAGAATTTGTCGGTCTTCGGAATGGATTTTTTTTAGCGTAGATTTTAATGGCTGGCTCAGTGGTAGAGTGCTCGGCTCATATCCGCAAGGTCGCGTGTTTGCGCCTTGATCCCGGCAGTTACTCGAAGAGTTTGAGTCTTCAATGTAGTTTTTTCTTGCAGAATAAATGTTTGTATGAAATGCAGTGTAGGAGAGGTGTACTGACTGTGTGGGCAGAACTTTGGAAGTGATTGCCCACCAGTCTAAAAAGCCGCTGTGTCTCCCTGTCCCTGGGATAGCAGGGGGCGATCAAACAGCACAATACCCCCCTCCCCCTCCAACTACAGAGGAATCCGCTCCCCGATGGGCCGCTACGGCGACAAGTGGCAGTTTGCCCACAGCCCGAGCTGCGCCCCCTCATCCGTCACCCCAAGAACAAGACGTACCTTGCACACCATCAGCTTCTGCCCCTACGTGTTCCTCTGGAGTTGGAGCGGGGCTGGGCTGGAGTTGCTGCTGGCTGTGGGTCTCTGGGATCTCCGTGCTTGCAGTGGGCCTGGGGGTCGGTGTCCCGTTGGTCCTGCCGTCTCCGGCCACCCCCCTGGACTGGAGCTGAGACTGGGAACTGTACCGCCCTTGCCCCCTCCCTCTGCAACTGCAAACAACCCCACTCTCCTGCAAGGGCGGTACAGTTCCCGGAGGATGGCAGGTGGCCGGAGACGTCAGGACCAACAGGAACCCGCTCCCCGAGCCACTGGCCGGACGCCTCTTCCTTGGCTTTAGATCCAGCCCGCTGCTCAGGCGCTAGCGGGCTGGGCTCGGCACGGTGCGCCGGGTAAGCGGTCCTACCGCCTTGTTGCTGCCCCCCCCCCAGATGGACGCTCCTCCGTGGAGTCGAGCGGGGGACAGGTCTGTTCTGTTGCTGCCCCCCCCCCCCCCCCCAGATGGACGCTCCTCCGTGGAGTCGAGCGGGGGACAGGTTTGTTGTAGAGCCTTTCTTCTCTGCCGGACAGCAGAAAGCTCCCTGTGAAAGAAAAAGCCTCTACGACGCCCCGAGCTGCGCCCCGTCATCCGCAACCCAGGTTCCTCTGTAGTTGGAGCGGGGCTGGGCTGCTGTTGGCTGTGGGTCTCTGGGATCTCCGTGCTTGCAGTGGGCCTGGGGGTCGGTGTCCCGATGAGGGGGCGCAGCTCGGGGAACGGCTTCTGGTGGTCCTGACGTCTCCAGCCAGTTTGCAGTTTTCCTCTGGAGTTGGAACGGGGCTGGGCTGCTGCTGGCTGTGGGTCTCTGGGATCTCCGTGCTTGCGGTGGGCCTGGTGGTCGATGTCCAATTGGTCCTGACGTCTCCGGTGACTGGCACGGTCCTGCTAGCATCGCCGACGTGAAGACAGTGCAAAGCCCCCGCGCCGGTGCAATGGGCTGGAGAGGGGAGGGAAGGGGTCACACACATGGCCGGGAAGCAGAGGGGTGTAGGTGGGGTGAAACTGACTCACGATACACTGTGTATCGTGACCGTGGGAACTTTTTAACTCAGCGGGCAGGCAGCAGCAGATTGTCAATTATTAACCCTCCCGCGCAATATACCCTCACCTTCTCTTTTATGAATGGGGATTTAGTTCCCCTTTCTTCGAGGACTGACCGGAGGTTCCGCTGTCACCTCTGCGGGCCGCCCTCGGTGAACGTTTTCAAGGACCTTTCTTCAAGGACCGAAAAAATGGCCGCTATTCGGAGGTTTTCGTTATTTGGATGTTCGGATAAAAGGTTGTGCACCTGTACTCCTCAAGCACCTCATTTACTTCATGCTGCCTATAATTATTGTAGATCTCCCTCTTTAATCTATAATCTTTGCTTCAGCCCATCTTGCACAAGTCAACCAAATTAGCAGACTTGGCCAGTCCCATTTGCCTCTACATGACCCTTCCTATCCAGATATCTATCCAAATGCTTTTTATTAGATTGAAAGGATGCCTTCAGCATGGATGCCTCCAACTCACATCTTGTTGAAAAGATAAGATGCTACGATTGCCGACTGCTCCAGTAGTCTATTAGGATGGGATGTACACATCCACGTCAGACCAGATGCAGGGCATTTGTAAGCTCAGAGCTGTCCTTTATTGTAATGAACCACTAGTTTAGTTTAGTTTAGTTTAGTTTAAATTAGTTTAGTTTAAATTAGTTTAGTTTAGTTTAGTTTAGTTTAGAGATACAGTGGAAACAGGCCCTCCACACTAACCAGCGATCACCCATACACTAGTCCGATCCTTCACTATCAGGACAATTTACAGAAACCAGTTAACCTATAGACCTACAGGCATTTGGAATATGGGAGGAAACCGGAACCGGAACAAATGGACACAATTAGGATGGAAAATTGGAAACCTTTCCCCATAATGAAGACTTCTCCAAAAGAAGTACAATGCTCAAGGTGAGGAGTGAGATGGTGAGTGGGATCTGGATTTTGTACCTACGTCCTTTTGGAGATAACGTCGTCCATTGTTGGTGAAATACAGAATCTCTTTAGAGTGTGGTGTTGGGGACGTTGCCAGGGCAACAATGACTGCACCAACACACTTGCGGTAGGATAAACTCGTGGTCTGGTTTATTTATAATGAAGGACAATGTTCATGTTGTAGGAGCAGAATTAGGCCATTCGCCCATCAAGACTACTATGCCATTTAATCATGGCTGATCTATCTTTCCCTCTCAACCACATTCTTCTGCCTTCTCCCTATAACCACTGACACCCGTACTGATCAAGAATCTGGCAATCTGCTTCTCAAAAATATCCATTGACTTGGCCTCCTTCAGTGGCAATGAATTCCACCAGCCTCTGACTAATGAAATTCCTCCTCATCTCCTTTCTAAAGATACGTCCTTTTATTCTGAGGTTGTGACCTGTGGTCCTAGACTCCCCCACTAGTGGAAACATCCTCTCCACATCCACTCTATGCAGGCCTTTCCCTCTTCTCAATAGTGGCGAGTACGTCTAGGTCCACATAAGGGCATTGTCCATCGTCATCAGTGGGCAATTGAGAAGGTACTGGCCATCTCGGGCTTGACCTGGTGGCTCAGTCTCAGCCTGGAAGAGGCAATGCTGGCGGTCCAAGGCTCGCCCCGGCAGTTCAGTGTTGGGCTCGAAGGAAGCGGTGGCTGTGTTGGGCCTGCCCATAGTGGCACTCAAGGGAGGAGAAGCCGTCACAAGGGTTAGGGAGATGAGAAAATGGAGGATAAAAACATAGAAACATAGAAAATAGGGACATGAGCAGGCCATTCGGCCCTGCGACGCAGCACCACCATTCAATATTATCATGGGTGATCATCCAAAAACAGTACCCCATTCCTGCTTTTTCCCCATATCCCTTGATTCCATTAGCCCTAAGAGCTAAATCTCTTGAAAACATCCAGTGAATTGGCCTCCACTGCCTTCTGTGGCAGAGAGTTCCACAGATTCACAACCCTCTGGGTGAAAACATTTTTCCACATCTCAGTCCTAAATGGCCTACCCCTTATTCTCAAACTGTGACCCCTGGTTTTGGACTCCCCCAACATCGGGAACATTGTTGATGTTCATCGGGAGCATAGATGACGGCAAAGAACTTTAGTGGCTTGAACTAAGTTCCAGAGTCAGATAATTCTGAGTGAAGCTTCGACATTTCTATATAAAAAGAAATAGACATTTGTCACAGAGCATAATTGCACCCCTGTTTAACTTCAGAATCTTCCCACTGTTTTCCTCTCGCTTGTCCGCTTCCCACTATAATTTGCTAATGCTTCAGCTGCCTGCCTGCCTGCCTGCTATCATGCTTTATCCCATTACCACATCCATCTCCCTCATTTGCTCTCTACGTCCTGTGACACCTGTCTTGAAAGTAATTGGTGCATTTTTATTTCTCTATACCTGATTCTTCCGAAAATGACAAGGGCAACAAGTCTTTGTTTATCAAAAGCGGTTGCATGAAAGCTCAAATCAAACCACGGGTCCCTCTCCGTTATCAAGGCCGAGGTTTCAGCCTGCCGTTGATGCGAAACGGTAAGTCGGCGATGGTCACAGATAACAGCTGCCCCACACCTCGATAACTTTACTTGAAAGTGGCAAGGACAATAATAACATCAGCAGGACACAAAGCGCTGGGGTAACTCAACGGGTCAGGCAGCATCCCCAGAGAGCACGAATAGGTGACGTTTCAGGTACGGGACCCTTCTTCCAAAACGTCACCTATCCATATTTTCCAGAGATGCTGCCTGACCTGCTGAGTTACTCTAGCACTTTGTGCCCTTTTGTGTATTAACCAGCAACTGAAGTTCTTTGTTTCCATCTAATTACATTGATATTTTATTCAGGAGCTTATGCGTGCTGCCTTTAATGTTTGCTGCAGCTGCAAAGCTAACTTTGAGAAACAGATTGCTTTGAGTTTAGTTTTAGAGATGCAGCGTGGAAAAGGCCCTTCATCCCACTGAGACCGCACCGACCAGCGATCGCCCGTACACTAGCACAAACCTACACATTTAAGGACAAAGGACAATTTACAGAGGCCATTTAAACTACAAACCTGTACATCTTTGGAATGTGGGAGGAATCCGGAGCACCTAGAAAAATCCCACACAGTCTCTGTAAGTGCGGCACAGTGGCCAGAGTCCTGGTTCGATCCTGACTGCGGGTGCTGTCAGTATGGAGTTTGCACATTCTCCCTGTGACCACGTGGGATTTCTCCGGGTGCTCCTGATGGACCAGGTGGTGTCCATTACTTTTTGTAATCCCTTTTGTTCCTGGGCATTCAAGTTGCCTAACCAGGCCATGTTGCAGTCGGTCTGTGTGCTCCCTCCAGGGTATGGTGAATGATTTCAGTGCGATACTCAGAAACCTGGGCAGCAAACATTTTGGGAAATCAACCAGAGTAGGACATAGTGAATTGCAGGGCCTTTGAAGGGTATTGTTGAACTAGGGGAACAAGTGCATAGTTCCCTAAAAACAGGAACAGAGGTGGCTGTGGTGGTGAGGGAGGCATGCTTGCCTTCAACAGCCGCAGCATTGAGCACGACACCATGTTAGAATTGTACAAAACGATGGTGAGGTCGCACCTGGACTGTGGTTCCTGGATTGGAGAATGATAGAGGTTTGGGGCAGCACAGTGGTATAGCGGTAGAGTTACTGCCTTACAGCGCCAGAGACCTGGTTCGATCCTGACTGCGGGTGCTGTCTGTACGGAGTTTGCACATTCTCCCTGTGACCACATGGGATTTCTCCGGGTGCACCGGTTTCCTCCCACACTCCAAAAACGTGCAGGTTTTTAGGTCAATTGGCTTTGGTAAAAATATAAAATTGTCCCCATCTGTGTAATATAGTGTTAGTGTATGGGGTGATCACCGGTTGGTGTGGATTCGGTGGGCCGAAGGGCCTGTTTCCATGCTGTATCTCTAAAGTAAAGAAAAGTAAGTGCTGAAAAGAGCCATGCAGTACACACCGTGATAAATAGTTCACAAATTATTTTAAGATGATGCATAAAATACCACTGTGTGATGTACAGTAATTGGTTTGAGCAATTTTCATGCAACTGCCATGTTCATGTATCCAGCACCACAATTCCCCATGGATGCTGGATAGCTGAGAGTAGCAGCTTTAATGTTCCACGTAGGCTTGTCACGGGGGTGTGATTAGACACGATGTCACATCATTATGCAGAAACAGATACTAATGCCTGTGACTGAAAACATAGCCAAAGGAGATTTCGAGAAGGAATTCCCATGTTAAGGAACTTTTCAATAGAAATTACAGATTACGTGGGTATTCTCTGGGTGCTCCGGTTTCTTCCCACGTGCTGGTTTGTAGGTTAATTGGCTTCTGTAAATTACCCCTTAGTTTAGTTTATTTTAGTTTAGTTTAGTTTAATGTCACATGAACTGATGTTCAGTGAAAAGCTTTTGTTGCCAGCCGGTGGAAAGACAATATATGATTACCATTGAGCCATCCACAGTGCACAGCCCCGATGTCGCAGGATGTGAAAGTAAGAACTAATGTACAGGTGATTGTTGTTTGGCGCAGACTCGGTGGGTCGGTGGGTCGAAGGACCTGTTTCCATGCTATATTTCTAAAGGTAACGTCTAAACTGTCTCATCATTTTGTAAATCTCAGTCAGGACTCCCCTGGCCCTTGATGCTCAACGTTACTAGATGCCCTGGAACAACAGCATTATCCTACACACTGGAGGCAATTTGCAATTTACAAAGGCCAATTAACCTACAAACCTTTACGTCTTTAGACTGTGGGAGGAATCCGGAAGCACCCGGAGAAAACCCACGCGGTCGAGGGGAGAACGCGCAAACTCCATGCAGACAGCAACCGTAGTCAGGATCGAACCCGGGTCTCTGGCACTGTAAAGCCCCTGTCCCACTTTCACGACCTAATTCCCGACCTCTGACGACCTTAAATGACCTTAAAAAAAAATCAAGGTCGCGGTAACCTACGACCTTCCACGACTATGTGTACGACCTTCTACGACCTCCTACGACTATCTCTACGACATCTTACGACTATCTCTACGACTTCCTACGACTATGTCTGCGACCTCCTATGACTATGTCTACGACCTCCTACGACTATATCTACAACCTCCTACGACCCTCCTCGACCTCAGTCTTCCACACCTAAGACCAACTACGACTAGCTACGAGTGGAAAATGATCACATGATAAAATGATGTAATGTTTGCATTTTTTTTTCTTGGGCCAGTTACCGACCTACGACTATCTACGACTACCTATGACTACCTACGACTACCATCACGACCTACTACGACCTATCTATGAGTAAAAAGTATCGATTTTTTCCATGCTGACCTTTTCTTTACTCGTGGACATTTTTTATCAAAGCTGGAAAAAACGCCGCGACCTACTTGATGCCACGAGTACACGAAGACCACTCACGAGCATGAGGAAGACCTCCTACGATTTCATGGCGACCATGCTGCGAGTATGAGTCAAGGGCAAACTTGCCAAAGGTCGGGAATTAGGTCGTGAAAGTGGGACAGGGGCTTAAGCCAGCAACTCCACCACTGCGCCACTGTGCCACCCCGCATAGATTGGTATAGATATGAAAGCTAGTCAGAAGCTTTTTTTCCCCAAGATGTAAATATCAAAGTCTAGTGGCCTTAGCTTAAAGGTGAAAGGGGCAAATTTTAAAGGATATGTACAAGGCGGGGTTTTTTTTCTCACAGAGAGTTTGGTGGGTGCCTGGAATGTGCTGCCAGGAGTGTCGGTAGAGGTCAATATAATTGGGAGCATTTGGAGGTTTTTAGGTAAGCACGATGTGATTAAAAGGAACTGCAGGTGCTGATTTATACCAAAAATAGACTCAAAATGTTGGAGTAACTCAGCGGGTCAGGCAGCATCTCTAGAGAAAATGGATTGGTGATGTATAGGGTCTGGACATGAAGAATTCTGAAGAAGGGTACTGACCCGAAATGTCACCAATCCATTTACACCAATCCAGCTGTAGATAGCCCAGGTCAAAGAAGCTGGTATTACTGCTGCCTTGGACACCAAGGGTTATTTGATTTTGATTTGATTTTGATTTGATTCAATTTATTGTCATTGTCTTCAATTAAGAGGCAACGAAATGCTATTTCCCTTACAGTCATACAAGTAAAAAAAACACAAAAACACAGAACACGATAGTCCACAACACAAACATCCCCACAGCGGCACCAAAGTTCCCCACTGTGAGGGAAGGAACCAAAGTCCAGTCAACCTCCTCACTGATGTTCCGCAATGTTCACCCGTGGTCGGGACCTCCCGAGCCCTCCGCAGTCGCCGGTCAGGCCCTCCCGCCGGGAACAATGGAACCCCGACGTCGAAAGGTAGATCATCCTCAGCTGCCTGGACCTCTGAATCGGCCACCTCCCACCGGAGTCCGCGGTTCACGAAGTCCACAGGCTGCGCTGGGCGGAGATTCATGCTGGCGACCGCCGTCAAAGGGTCCCAGGACTCCACGATGTTGAAGTCAACGCTGGCCGCGCTGGGTGCTCCGCAAACCACAGCTCCGCGATGTCGATGCAGCAGGCCCAACACTCCGGAGCTCCAAACGGCGATCCCAGGTAAGGCCTCGCCCGCTCCGCGATGTATCCAGTGCGGCGCCGCCACTGCTGAAACTCTGGTCCGGTCCTGGCAGGAAAGGTCACACCGGAGGAGGAGCCATCTTGGTGAACGGCTGCTAGCCAGCAGCCGTCCGTCTTAAATTCATTTTTTTTTAGTTTTTAGTGAGTCCTGTTTTTTTGTTTGTAGGGGATATGGTCTTTTAATGTGGGGGGGTAGGTGTTACTTTATTTATAGGTCCCTACCTGGTCGGTGTGGCAGCCTTTTTTCCGGGCTGCCCGTCGACCCGTCCTCGTGGCCTACCAGCGGGCTTGGAGCGCCGTTTCTTGGCGGGAACCACCCAGCACCTCGGCCTGGGTGGCGGCACAGCATTGGAGCGCTGGAGCGGAGCGGAGCGTAGCGGAGCGGAGCGGGCGATGCCTTGCCTGGGTCGCCGCGCTGGAGCTCTGGCGAGCTGGACCGCCGTGAGCAACATCTCCGGGCTGCGGGTTTGCGGAGCGGAGAGGCGGCGTGCGGAGAGACGGCGTGCGTAGAGGCGGCAAGGCGGCAGTGCGGAGAGCGGGCGCCGACTTTTTCATCTGGAGCCTGGGAGATCTAAACCGGCGCGGCCTTGTCGGCTTCGGCAGCCGCGGGCTCCAACCAGGAAGCGGCCGTTCCAAGTGGCCCAGCCGCCGAAAGGACTCTCCCGACGCCGGGGCAAGACCACTCGGTGAGAACGGCCAGGGACATCGGGCCTCCGTACAGGCAATTGCGGTGGCCTCAATAGGCCTGACTTTGGGGTGATCATGGGGTGGGGACTAGACATTGTGCCTTCCTCCACAGTGCTATCCATTGTGGGGGGATGATTTTTTTTGTCTAATTGTAGTCCTGTAGGTCTGTGTCCAAGATGGCTGCCGTGAAGAGAGAGTGGACGCTGGCGCGCTTTGGCTGCCGCTGCTCTCTTTTCACACTGTTTTTGATTTTCTGTTTTTGGATTGAATTCTGTTTTTAATTTGTGTCACTGTGATGTCTTTAATTACTTGTTTTATTCCGATTATATGTTTTTATTTCTATTACTATGTAAGGTGTCCTTGAGATGTTTGAAAGGCGCCCATTAAATAAAATTTATTATTATTATTATTAATCCAGTTGGTAGGCCGCGAGGAGGGGAGCGAGGGCGCGACTCGGATAATAGTCGCATCCTCGCCAGGAAGTGACTGAAGGACGGTTTCCCCCTTACCATACCCCCTTCCCCCTAAAAAACAAGAACATACTTTAAACATAACCAAAAATAAAAAAGATAAACAGACTCTAGGTGGAGGCAGCCATCAACAGCGCCACTATCAACAACGCCACCATCAACAGCGCCACCATCAACAACGCCACCATCAACAGCGCCACCATCAACAGCGCCACCATCAACAGCGCCACCATCAACAACGCCACCATCAACATCGCCACCATCAACAGCGCCACCATCAACAGCGCCACCATCAACAGCGCCACCATCAACATCGCCACCATCAACAGCGCCACCATCAACAGCGCCACCATCAACAGCGCCACCATCAACAGCGCCACCATCAACAGCGCCACCATCAACATCGCCACCATCAACAACGCCACCATCAACAGAGCCACCATCAACAGCGCCACCATCAACAGCACCACTATCAACAACGCCACCATCAACAACGCCACCATCAACAGCACCAGCGTCCAGATATACGCCGGGCGTGAAGTATTTTGGACCCACCGAGGGAGGCAGATACAGTCCTTGCCTTGACATATCCTCTGAAGGATAGGATGTCAAGCAGTGCACCACTTCCTCACTTGGAACATTAAGCTTCATCCCCTTGAATATTTTTAAGGCAGAGATTGACAGGTTCATGATTAGCACGGGTGTCAGGGTGTTATAGGGAGAAGACAGGAGAATGGGGTTGAGAGGGAAAGATAGATCAGCCATGATTGAATGGCAGATTAGACTCGATGGGCTGAATGGCCTAATTCTGCTCCTGGAACTTATGAATTTATGAACTTACGAACTCACTTGGAGCATTAAGCTTCGTCCTTGGGATCAACTCGCTGGAATGGAACCAGAGCCCACAGCGTTCTGACTCGATAGCAGGAACGATACAGCTGATGCTCAATTAGCCTCTGTTCAAAAATGTTCCAAATAACAAGCTTTTCAAAATCCTATGCTATAATGAAAGTGTTGTCTAAAATGTAGTCTCTTTGTCACAAAATTGCCAATTATCCACACTTCCCTGTGCTGGTAATCTTGAAAAATTCTTAACATGCTTTGAAATTAGATCCTTTATATTTACACAGGGAAGTTAAAAAGCATTTGCATCAATACACTGCTCTTTATATTGAAAATGTAAATGGCTATTGGTGACAACAAGTCATCAGCCAACAAATTGCAGATGGAACAGGGCTTCTGCTTCACAGTCAATGGAAGATCACACAGCAAACAAAGTCGATTTACTCAGAAAGCAGTCTGTTTAAAGAGCACAGGAAACTAGCAATTCCATCCAATGGTACAAGAAATAGGTATGTTACAAAAATTTCCTTCAGTGGCGCACTGGCCGTGTGCTCGACTTTGGCGACTTTGAGGGGGGGAGGGGAATTAAAATGCCATTTTCTCCTGCTTATCGGAGGCAGCTTTTCTCGGGCTGCTAAGCCGCTGAAGAACAATCGTTCTGACTTCCGTTCCCGATTTTTAAATTTATTTAATCACGAGACAATTCAATAATTACATTAAAATAAAAACCGACTTCAAACGCCCTCAATGCCTACAACGGGACGGATCGCATGAAGGGGACAAAACATAATGTAAGTCGTTTATTTTACATATAAACTTGTTTCTCGGGATGGCTTTAATCTCATTTTCATTTGCGAAAATGTGATTTTTGCCCCATACGAACCGGCAGTGTTTTTCCTGCCGATATGGGGTTCAAATTCACCGCAAATGCAACGTTCCAATCGATCGCGTTCCAGAAAAACCCACTCGCAAGATGATTTTATTTTTGGACAATCATGTCATAATAGCATCTAAATCGTCTATATTTTGTGTTATTGTCGACCCATAGACAATATTTTTAGACTAAATATCTGTTTTAGTCCCATGCATTGTGCAAAAAAATAATAATTTTAATTATATTGAGTGGATGTTTCTAGATTAATTTATGGGAATTAAACATTAAATTCCTTCCATCTGGGATATAAATTCATGACAGTAAGATTTAAAAATCATGTTATATTGTGAATTATTGTGTGAATGGGATTAGTTTGTTATTTGGATACTTAGGGTATTTAAAAAATATATCCTTTTCTTCAGAAATGGAATCTACAGGACATTGTTAATGGGAAAGTAGTGGGCAGAAAGGCATGTCATGTGTGGTTTGAAGAGCAAAAACTTGTAGTTTACAATGCCAAAATTGAAAAGTTGAGGAAAAACAAGGTGTACAGAGTTGCTTATTGGTTACAATCTGAGGAGTATGATGATGCTACTGATTATGATATGCCAATGTACCAGCTAGCAACTGATCTTCTCCATAAAGACTTGGTCTATTGCTAGAAATTGTAATTTATTTACCTATCTGTTACGGATTTACAGCATATAATACAATAATATTAAAGTTCTGATCTTGAGAATATCACATTTTTGAATTTTCAAGGCAGTCTGGGTGTTTATTACTATTTCCGTCACAACGGTCAATTTTGTAATTAACTACAATTAGGTAACTAACTAATTATATGCTTAAATTTCAGGTCATCCAAGTAATATGTTTCAGAATGCTTCAATCTATAATAACTGAAAATTTCATTCAGTTCTCTTGATTTTTAAGAAAGTTATGGGCTTTTGACTGTCCTCGATCACAGCTTTTGTGTTAAGTCAATGGAAAAGCAATAGGGAACAAGATGCTAATTTCCGAGTATGAAAATGGCCATAACTTTTTTAATACTGAAGATATGAAAGTGAATTAGGTGTCAAATTAAACTTATTTTTATGCTTTATCCGATGGGATAAATTGCAGACGATTTTTAAAATCTCAAAATTTTGTAACATTGCTACAAGAAACCTCTCATAGAGTCATGGAGTTATATAGCATGAAAACAGGCCCTTTGGTCCAACTTGCCCACACCGACCTACATGCCCCATCTACACGAGTCCCACCTGCCTGCGTTTGGCCCATATCCCTCTAAACTTGTTCTATCAATGTAAACTTTGTCCCTCTCACCTTAAAGCTATGCCCTCAAGTCTTTTGTTTTATTTTTAGAGATACAGCGTGGAAAATGGCTCTTCGACAATCGATTCCGTGTTGACCAACAATCACTCCCAACACTAGCACTATCTAACACACTGGAGACAATTTACAATTTACAGAAGCCAATTAACCTACAAACCTGTGCTCCTTTGGAGCGTAAGAAGAATCCGGAACACCTGAAGAAAACCCATACAAACACCATACTGACAGCACCCGTAGTCAGGATCCAACCTGGGTCTCTGGTGCTGTAAGGCAGCAACTCTACCGCTGCACCACTGTGCCGCCCCAAATGTCTTTGACATTTACACCCTGGATAAAAGGTTCTGAACTTCTAGCCTGTATATCCCTCTCATCATTTTCTATACTACTATCAGGTCTCCCCAAAGCACCAGAGAAAACAAGCCAATTTTGTCCAACTCTCCTTGCAGCCACTACCCAGTAATCCAGGCAGCCTTTCCAAAGCCTCAACATACTTCCTGTAATTGGGTGACCAGGACTTTATTCAGGAACACTCGCTTGGTATCTTGGGGTTTGAAAAATATTGTTTATTTACATTAAGGAACTTCAAATGGTATTTAATTTATTTGGGGAATTAATTGGCATAGAGAGCAGACTGCAAATTAATAGCATTCTGCTATGAGGGAACAATGTGCAAAAGCACAAAAAATATGAAAACGTGAACATGCATCAGAATACCTGTGCTTTATGAGTGTTACTCCTTGCCATGGATTTGAAAGGGGACAGCTACAAATTTCTCTGCCTTCCTCATTTATTTAAGTCATGGACTACAGTTATTTTTACTATAGCTCATTGTATATGTTTGGTAAACTCAGAGTTACGATTTCCACCAGAAGTACCCATTTACACTTAGCTTCTTCTCTGTGATCTCCAGACACACAATCATTATGCCTGCCAATTTATTCCCGAGGGCAGAGAACAGGATTGCACTTTGATTGATGGGATGCGATAATACATAAGGAGTTTTTACCTATGACCACATAGGTTTTCTCCCATTTCCTCCCACACTCTAAGGATGTACAGGTTTGTAGGTTAATTGGCTTCTGTGAAAATTCGAAATTGTCCCCAGTGTGTAGGGTAGTGCTAGTGTATGGGGATCACTGGTCGACTTGGACTGGATGGGTTGAAGGGCCTGTTTCCACGCTGTATCTCTAAAGACTACAGTAAAACATATCTACTTCATTGAACTTCACTATCTCAGCTAAAAAGCAGCATAATTTGCATTGCACGAGTGTCAGCCCAGATTTTGTGCACAGGTTGAAGAATGTCAAGTGTGTGGGATAGTGCTTGTGTAGTGATTGCTGGTTAGCATGAATTCAATGGGCTGAAGGGTCTGATTCCACACCGTTTCTCTAAAGTCCAAATACTAAAGTCTAATTTAAGCCTTTGAATGGTGAATGTAGGTACAGCAGGCAGTGAAGAAAGCAAATGGCATGTTGGCCTTCATTGCGAGCGGATTTGAATATAGGGGCAAGGAGGTCCTGCTGCAGTTGTACAGGGCCCCGGTGAAACTGCACCTGGAGTATTGTGTGCACTTTTGGTCTCCTCATTTGAGGAAGGGCATTCTTGCTATTGAGGGAGTGCAGCGTAGGTTCACCAGGATAATTCCGGGGTGGTGGGACTGACATATGGGGGAAAAATTGATCGACTGGGCTTATATTCGCTGGAATATAGAAGGATGAGAGGGCATCTTATAGAAACATATACAATTCTTAAGCGATTGGACAGGCTAGATGCAGGAGAAATGGTCCAGGTGTTGAGGGTGTCCAGAACCAGGGTCACAGTTTGAGAATAAAGGGGTAGGCCATTTAAGAATGAGATGAGGAAAAACCTTTTCACCCAGAGTTGTGAATCTGTGGAATTCGCTGCCACAGAAGGCAGTGGAGACCAATTCACTGGATATTTTCAAGAGAGAGTTAGATTTAACTCTTAGGGCTAAAGGAATCAAGGGATATGGGGAGAAAGCAGGAACAGGGTACTGATTTCAGATGATCAGCCATGATCATATTAAATGGCGGTGTTGGTTCAAAGGGCTGTATGGCCTACTCCTGCACCTATTTTCTATGTTTCTATGTTTCTATGTTGAATTGGATATGCACTTAGAATTAGTTTCTGAACCATGGAGAAAATTTGTAGTGCATGGGATAGATCACATTGCTCTACTAGGAACAGGTATTAACTCAATGGCCCATAAGAAAGCAGAAGCAGAAGTAAGCCACTTGGCCCAGAAGCCTATCCCACCATTCAATATTATCATGTCTAATATGCCTTGGGCCTGATCTCCCTTTCTGTGCTGGTCTTCCACAGCCCTCAATTCCCTGAGCTTTTCATAAAGTATCAACTTCCTCTTTAAATATCTCTATTGACCCACCACTGGGCTAGAGAATTCCTGGGATTCACCATCCTCTGTGAAAAGAAGTTCCTACACATCTCACAGGTGGCACAGTGGCGCAGCGGTAGAGTTGCTGCCTTACAGTGCCAGAGACCCGTGTTTGGCCCTGACTATGGGTGCTGTCTGTATGGAGTTTGTACGTTCTCCCTGTGAACGCATTGGCTTTCTCCAGGTGCGCTTCCCTCCCACATCCCAAGGATGTGCAGGTGTATAGGTTATCTGTAGGAAGGAACTCCAGATGCAGGTTTAAGCCAAAGATAGACACAAAATGCTGGAGTAACTCAGTGGGTCAGAGGAAGGGTTCCAACCTGAAACACTACCTATTCCTTTTCTCCATGACCCGCTGAGTTACTCCAGCATTTTGTGTCTATCTCAGGTTATAGGTTCATTGGCTTCTGTAAATTGTCTCTGTCATGGATAGAACTAGTGTACGGGTGATCGTTGGTCAGTATGGACATGGTGGCCCGAAGACCACGCACTGTATCTCGAAAACTAAAACTAAGCCTAAACTAATTCTCAACTTAAACAGACTACCTCCGATTCCTGTATCCATGTTCGCCCATCCCACACTTTAACAATTCTATTTATTACATGACAATAGGGCAGCACAGTGGCACAGCAGGTGGAGCTGCTGCGTCACAGTGCCAGGGACCCAGGCTTAATCCTGACCTTGGGTTCTGTCTGTGTGGAGTTTGCACCTTCTCCCTGTTTCCACATTGGTTTGTTCCGGTTTCCTCCCACATCCCAAAGATGTGTGGGTTTGTGGGTTAATTGGCCTCTTTAAATTGCCCCGAGTGGGTAGGGAATGGATGCGAAAGTGGGATAACATAGAACTGGTGTGAACAGATGATTGATCATCTTAGTGGACTGAACGGCGTGTTTTAATGCTGTATCTCTAAAAATGTTGTTCTCATGGGAAATATAGGGCAGAATAGTTATTCATTGGTCTAGAAAGAGGTCAGCAAACTGGAGTTGATACGACTTGATCCAATGTCCCGAGAAAATGACTTGGGGCCAATCCGAATCTTCAAAGTATAGCACCTGGAGCTGAACAGAAGTAGGTGTAGGACACAAGGCAACTTTTAGTTTAGTTTAGATTAGTTTGGAGATATAGTGTGGAAACAGGCCCTTTGGCCCACCAAGTCCTCACCGAACAGCAATCCGTGCACATTAACACTATTCTACGCACACTATGGACAATTTACATATTATACCGAGCCAATTCTACCTACATACCAGTAGGTCTGGAGTGTGGGAGGAAACCAAAGATCTTGGAGAAAACCAATGCGGTCACGGGGGGAACGTACAAACTCCGTACAGACAGCTCCTATAGTCGGGATCGAACCCTGGTCATCGGTGCTGCAAGCGCTGTAAGGCAGCAACTCTACCGCTACACCATTGTCTCAGAAATTCCTCTGCTTCTCATTGATTCAATGATTCTTTTATTATCACATATACCAAGGTATAGTGAAAATCATGAACTTAATCCCAGATTCAATACTGAATGCCTAGAAACAGCCCACTGAGTCCATATGCAAGAGTTACCAGGTTTTGGCACCATTTGTTTTGGCACCATTTTCATAGTCCAGGATGCAGCTGGCCATATAGGCCCATTGCAGCTGTCGTCTCCATTCAGATCTCCAGCGAACCATCGTTCTTCTCCTCTCCTGGCCTTCAGCCCTCATGCCCCAGGTGGGGCACCTCCTGCAGCTGACCCTGTGGGCGTGGAAAGCAAGGCCTCCTGGTCCTCTTACCAGCCCTTTGTTCTTGCGTCTGCCGCCATCGCCAACTCTCTCCACCCTCATATTCCCGGTGTACAGGGCAAGCAGCAGATGAGCCTTGGACCAGTTGAAGAAGGGTATCGACTTGCAACGTCACCCATTCCTTCTCTCCAGAGATGCTACCTGTCCCCCTGAGTTGCTTCAGCATCTTGTGTCTATCTTCCACGGCTGGCGCCTCAGTCCTGCTGCCTGTCGGGGTATGGCAGCCACCTGCGGCCTTCCAGAAACTTCTGCCGTGCGCCACTCTGGAAGCTTCTTAGGTTTATTTTGGGTTTATTTGGATTATTGGACTTCTGCATTCGTCCAAACAGATTGAAGATAGAAAATAAAACTCCGTTTAAGAAAATAGGGAGAGGGAATGTAGGGAGCAATAGGGTAGAAAAAGTGGATGGGTTGGTTAGCAAGATGGCAGGTGACATAAAAATGGATGGCTTTGTCGAGAGTGAAGGGTGCCGAATAATGCTGCAGGATATGGATCAGTTACAGCCTTGGGCTGAGAAATGACAGATGTAGGATAATCTGAACAAACATGATGCATTGCACTTTGGGAGGTCAAATTTAAAGGGAAAATGTACAGTTAATGGCAAGACCCTTGAAAGCTTTGAAGAACAGAGGGATTTTCAAAGTAAGCTATTTGAAAGAAGTAACACGTCGATAAAGTAGTAAAGAAGGCTTAGTTTAGTTTATTATTGTCACGTGTACCGAGGGTCAGTGAAAAGCTTTTTGCTGTATTCAGTCAAAGAAAAGATTATACACGATTACAATTGTGCCATCCACAGAGTACAGATACAGGATAACGGGTATATCATCTAATGCAAGATAAACATTAGATTTTGAACTTTCAGATACAGTGCGGAAATAGGCCATTCAGCCCACTGAGTCCGGGCTGACCAGCGATCACCCCGTACACTAGCACTATCCTACACACTCGGGACAATTTACAGTTTTACCGAAGCCAATTCGCCTACAAATCTGTACATCCTTGGAGTGGAGAGGGTGCCAGAGCACATAGAGTAAACCCACGCAGGTCACGTGGAGAACGTATAAACTCCATACAAACAGCAGCTGTGGTCAGGATTGAACACGGGTCTCTGGTGCTGTAAGGCAGTGACTCTACTGCTGCGCCACCGTGCCATCACTAGGTCCGCCCGCTATTACCACAATTTGAAGAAGGTCCCGACCAGAACGTCATGCATTCCTTCCCTCCAGAGATGCTGTCTGTCCCGCTGAGTTACGCCAGCATTTCATGTCTATCTTCTGTTATAGGGTGATTTCACTAAAGGTCACTTATTTATTTATTTATCATCTAATAACAGACAAGCCTGCAGCATGGAATGATGTCAACAATCCTGATTGGGCACCCACTGTGAGCAGGATAGACAATGTGCACAAGAACGCCATCAACTTGCAGAGCTATAGATGCTTGAGCTGCAACCAAATCTGCTTTAATACTCTCTTCTTGTTGCACGTGCATGGCGTTCTTGTGCACATTGTATGTGCACAAAGAGTATTAAAGCAGATTTGGTTGCAGCTCAAGCATCTATAGCTCTGCAAGTTGATGGCGTTCTTGTGCACATTGTCTATCCTGCTCACAGTGGGTGCCCAATCAGGATTGTTGACATCATTCCATGCTGCAGGCTTGTCTGTTATTAGATGATAACTAAATAAATAAGTAGTTTGGGTGATTGTGCAGGCTTTAAACAAGAAACATTGAGAAATATATTTTGGCAAATAATAAAATGTCCTAATTCTGTCCAACTAACAGCTGACAATTATCCCATTCCTTAGCTTGCATCTCAGTAAAATTTATTTCAAAACGCATTGATAGTTTACGATTATTTAAATGGTAAATGGAGCTTCAGAAGCATTTTCATTTTACATGTTAAAACCCACCTGAGAACCATGGGCGATTTTGCAATTTTACTGACGGATTTTTAACTTTTAATACTTTTCATATAACAAATGAATAAAGATAAAAAGTCAATAATGCCACTTTTGATGAAATGCAGCGAGCAAACGCGATAATTCCCGATATTTTCGATCTTTAAATCTCCACGGCAAATGTCCGCTAACAACTTCCGCTGTTTTCACACCTTCAGCTCCCTCTTGTATTTACCTTAGTTTCTATTATTTTTTTGGACTGTAAATTTAGGTAGCTGTGCCTCACAGTCCACCCGACTGGTACAGTAAATTGCAGCTCAAAAACGGGCCGTTTTCGATGTTTTTAACAGGTGTGAAAGTGCGTGTTTTCCCATTCACTAACATGTACCGGAAGTGACGCATGTACTCCAGTTAAAATTTTCGGTCACGTGGGTGCGGATCTACGCTCCAGTGACCTTTAGTGAAATCACCCTATAAAGAGGTCCGTTAAAATGAGGGTTTACTGTATCTCACACAAAATACATTTCAGCATAGAATGTAACATTTTATAGCTGGTGATGTGATCACTTTAATACGCAGATGAAAAGTGCAACGAGACTGATCCTTGAACAAACAGAACACAACTTGAAGGGTAGCGGAAGATCGAGCTGCCGTCTCAAAGTCAGGATAATTGAAGGGAGATTGCAACCCTCACGTGGTCCACCCTGTTTCAATGAATGCAATCAACCTGGCGTGCACAAACAGAAGATCAAATGGAACAAGTTGTCTTACAACTTTAGGCACGCCATACGCAAGAAGAAGAAGAGAAGGGAGATTCGATCAAAGCATATTAATGATAAATAGAAATGAACACAGGTTAATACTTCATAGAACAAAGGAGGAAAGTACATAAATGGAAATTTGCGAGGGACAAACTATTAACAGGAAACTATCTTCATTCAAAGGCTGATAACGCTTGTAATAATACAGCAGGCGAAGTAGATTGTGGTGTTGAAAATGTAACTGGATATCGTGACGGGAAAGAACTAAAGTCATGTATTTTATATAACATAAAATAATATAACGTTGAGCTTCATTTTTATGCCTTTTCTTTTCCTAACCCAGATTTTATAAATAAAGACACTAAAGACAATAGTAAAGCTTGACCAATTGTGGATCGATCGAATAATGTTATTTCTACCCGCACCAATATAATAAGATGGCTTTGCGGGTTATTGAAATTCAGTTCTCTATGGTGGAGGCAGACTATTCTGATGAGGAAAAATTCACACATGATAACATCCAATAGCTCGGTGTTCACACACCTCAGTGACTTGGGATTTATAATGACAGAGTTATTGTACCAACGGTGAACTTCAATAACTTATCACTGTGCCTGAGTGGTCCAGGAATCCGTAGAGGATGACAAGCATTAAATCACACTGAGCAAACAGAGCCTCGTAGTTACTTGTGTTCAAGAAGGAACTGCAGATGCTGGAAGATCGAGGGTACACAAAATTGCTGGAGAAACTCAGCGGGTGCAGCAGCATCTATGGAGCGAAGGAAATAGGCGACGTTTCGGGCCGAAACCCTTCTTCAGACTGATGGGGGGTGGGGAGGAGAAGGAAGGAAAAAGGGGAGGAGGAGGAGCCCGAGGGCGGGCGGATGGGAAGGTGGGAGGAGACAGCTAGAGGGTTAAGGAAGGGGAGGAGACAGCAAGGGATAGCAAAATTGGGAGAATTCAATGTTAATGCCATCCGGACGCAAGGTCCCCAGGCAGAATATGAGGTGCTGTTCCACCAATTTCCGCTGTTGCTCACTCTGGCAATGGAGGAGACCCAGGACAGAGAGGTCGGATTGGGAATGGGAGGGGGAGTTGAAGTGCTGAGCCACCGGGAGGTCAGGTTGGTTATTGCGGACTGAGCGGAGGTGTTCGGCGAAACGATCGCCCAACCTCCGCTTAGTCTCCCCGATGTAAATCACCTGACATCTAGAGCAGCGGATGCAGTAGATGAGGTTGGAGGAGATACAGGTGAATCTTTGTCGCACTTGGAACGACTGCTTGGGTCCTTGAATGGAGTCGAGGGGGGAGGTGAAGGGACAGGTGTTGCATTTCTTGCGGTTGCAACGAAAAGTGCCCGGGGAGGGGGTGGTGCGGGAGGGAAGGGAAGAATTGACGAGGGAGTTGCGGAGGGAGCGGTCTTTGCGAAAGGCAGACATGGGGGGAGATGGGAAGATGTGGTGAGTGGTGGGGTCACGTTGGAGGTGGCGGAAATGGCGGCGGATTATGTGTTGTATGTTCCGGCTGGTGGGGTGAAAGGTGAGGACCAGAGGGACTCTGCCCTTGTTGTGAGTGCGGGGATGGGGAGAGAGAGAAGTGTTACGGGGTAAGGATGAGACCCTGGTGTGAGCTTCATCTATGGTGGCGGAGGGGAATCCCCGTTCCCTGAAGAACGAGGACATTTCCGATGCCCTGGTATGGAATGTCTCATCCTGGGAACAGATGGTCATCAATGAAGACTTCATCAATTCCCACGCCCTGCCCGACCAAGCTTCCAACCTCATCGTTCCCCAGCCCCGCACGGCCCGTTTTTACCTTCTCCCCAAAATCCACAAACCCGGCTCTCCCGGCAGACCCATTGTCTCTGCGTGTTTGTGCCCCACCGAACTCATCTCCACATACCTTGACTCCATCCTATCCCCCTTGGTCAAATCCCTTCCCACCTATGTTCTAGACACCTCAGACACTCTCCGCCGCCTCCACGCATTCCACTCTCCGGGCCCTCACCCCCTCATCTTCACCATGGATGTCCGGTCACTCTACACCTCCATCCCCCACCAGGATGGCCTCGGAGCCCTCCGGTTCTTCCTCGACCAGAGGAGCAACCTATACCCAGCCACTGACACTCTCCTCCGCTTAGCGGAGTTGGTCCTCACCCTCAACAACTTTACACTTGACTCCTCCCATTTCCTCCAAACACAAGGCGTAGCTATGGGCACACGCATGGGCCCCAGCTACGCCTGCCTCTTTGTCGGGTACGTTGAACAATCCTTGTTCAATACGTACCAGGGCCCCATCCCCGACCTCTATCTCCGTTACATTGACGACTGCTTTGGGGCCACCTCCTGCACCTACACACAACTGACCGACTTCATCCACTTCACCACCAACTTCCATCCGGCACTCCAATACACCTGGACCATTTCCGACACTTCCCTACCATTCCTTGACCTCACCATCTCCATCGCAGGGGACAGACTCCTGACCGACATACATTACAAACCCACTGACTCACATGGCTATCTGGACTACACGTCTTCCCACCCTGCCCCCTGTAAAGACTCCATCCCCTACTCCTAATTCCTCCGCCTACGCCGCATCTGTTCCCAGGATGAGACATTCCATACCAGGGCATCGGAAATGTCCTCGTTCTTCAGGGAACGGGGATTCCCCTCCGCCACCATAGATGAAGCTCACACCAGGGTCTCATCCTTACCCCATAACACTGCTCTCTCTCCCCATCCCCGCACTCGCAACAAGGGCAGAGTCCCTCTGGTCCTCACCTTTCACCCCACCAGCCGGCAAATACAACACATAATCCTCCGCCATTTCCGCCACCTCCAACGTGACCCCACCACTCGCCACATCTTCCCATCTCCCCCCATGTCTGCCTTTCGCAAAGACCGCTCCCTCCGCAACTCCCTCGTCAATTCTTCCCTTCCCTCCCGCACCACCCCCTCCCCGGGCACTTTTCGTTGCAACCGCAAGAAATGCAACACCTGTCCCTTCACCTCCCCCCTCGACTCCATTCAAGGACCCAAGCAGTCGTTCCAAGTGCGACAAAGATTCACCTGTATCTCCTCCAACCTCATCTACTGCATCCGCTGCTCTAGATGTCAGGTGATTTACATCGGGGAAACTAAGCGGAGGTTGGGCGATCGTTTCGCCGAACACCTCCGCTCAGTCCGCAATAACCAACCTGACCTCCCGGTGGCTCAGCACTTCAACTCCTCCTCCCATTCCCAATCTGACCTCTCTGTCCTGGGTCTCCTCCATTGCCAGAGTGAGCAACAGCGGAAATTGGAGGAACAGCACCTCATATTCCGCCTGGGGACCTTGCGTCCGGATGGCATTAACATTGAATTCTCCCAATTTTGCTAGCCCTTGCTGTCTCCTCCCCTTCCTTAACCCTCTAGCTGTTTCCTCCCACCCTCCCATCCGCCCGCCTCGGGCTCCTCCTCCTCCCCTTTTTCCTTCCTTCTCCTCCCCACCCCCCATCAGTCTGAAGAAGGGTTTCGGCCCGAAACCTCGCCTATTTCCTTCGCTCCATAGATGCTGCTGCACCCGCTGAGTTTCTCCAGCAATTTTGTGTACCCTCGTAGTTACGTATCCTCTTATTGCTCCCCGGACGATGCAGACAAAACACAGCGCTTCTCAAGCCAGCCTCTCTGATTATTTAAGGAGTTTTTTAAAAGTCTGTGGTCACCTCATTTGTTTGTCATTCCAAGCGGTGATACTTTTGTCATTGGCTGCATGAGGTGGGCTGGAGATGAGGTCAGAACATGATAGAGAGGACTAAGTGTGTAGGATGCTGGTTTAGATAGAGTCTCTTCAATTGACTTCATTTGTACCCTACACTGCCTTGGCAAGGCCAGCAGCATAATCAAGGACGAGTCGCACCATGGCCATTCCCTTTTCTCCCCTGTACCATCAGGCAAAAGGTACAGAAGTGTGAAAACGCACACCTACAGATTTGGGGACAGTTTCTTCTGGCCTGTTATTAGGCAACTGAATAATTCTACCACAACCAGAGAGGTGTCCTGAACAACTATCTACCTCTTTGATGACCCTTGGACGATACTTGATCGGACTTTGCTGGCTTTACTGTGCACTACATGTTATTCCCTTATCATGTATCTGTAAATGGATCAATTATAATCATAGGTAGAGAATAATGCTGGAGAAACTCAGCAGGTGAGGCAGCATCTATGGAGCGAAGGAATAGGTGACGTTTCGGGTCGAGACTTTTTTCTTCAGACTTAATCACACGATTATAATCATATTCAGTAAGCCTTTCTGCTGACTGATTAGCACGTAACAAAAGCTTTTCACTGTACCTTGGTACACGTGACAATAAACTAAACTGAAAATACACCGAAGATAGACACAAAATGCTGGAGTAACTCAGCTGGTCTGACAGCATCTCTGGAGAAAAGGAATAAGAGAAGTTTCGGGTCGAGACCCGTCTTCAGACTGAGAGTCGTGGGGAGGGAAGCTGGAGGTATGAAAAGGTTCAGGGCAAATCAGAGCCGGCACCAATGGCCAAGGGAAGGTGGAGCCCACAGTGGTCTGTGGGGTAACTCAGCATCTCTGGAGAACATGGTTTAGTTTAGTTTGTTTCATTTATTATTATTGTCACGTGCAACAAGGTACAGTGAAAAGCTTTAGTTTGTGTGCTATCCAGTCAAAGAAAAGAGTATACATGATTCCAATCAAGCGCTCTACAGTGTACAGATGCAGAATAAAGGGTATAACATTTACAGCAAGATAAAATCCAATAAGGTTCGATTAATGATAGTTCAAAGGTCTCCAATGAGGTACATGGTAGGTCAGGTCAGGATACCTCTCTAGCTGGTGAGAGGACCATTCAGTTGCCTGATAACAGCTGGGAAGAAACTGTCCCTGAATCTGGAGGTGTGCGTTTTCATACTTCCATACCTCTTGCCTGAGGAGAGAGGGGAGAAGAGGGAGTGACCCCGGTGAGTCTGGTCTTTGATTATGCTGGCGCCTTGCCGAGGCAGCGTGAAGAAGGATCCTGACCCGATACACGGCCGATGTATGTGTGTGCATGGGCGTGTGCATGCATGTGTGTGTGTGTGTAAGTAAATGTGTGAGTGTATGGGTTTTGAGTGTATATGTGTACTTCTTAGTATGTGTGTTTGTGTGAGAGTGAACAAGGAAATTAATAGGAGGGTGGGAGTTAGTTGGGGTAGATTTACTTGCTGTGTTTTGAGGGATGATGTATAAATCATTGCAAGGACAAAGCTTGCAAGACTGTGATGGGTGATAGTCACTATGGGGTCAATTGAACAAATGGCTTCCATAAAGTAAGTACATATCCTCTGAACATACAACATAGAGCAGTACAGGTATTACCCCGCATCAGATCCATATCTTCCTGTGCCAGGACTATTTAAGTGTGTGTCTAAATGCCTCGTAAGTGATTGTATCTGGTTTCACCATGTTCCAGAGACCAACCGCTCCCCGTGTGTAAAACATAATAAGACATATCCTGCAGATGCTCATAACCTCCAGATGCTTCGGCTTCCTCGCACATTCCAAACACGTGCAGGTTTGTAGGTTAATTGGCTTCTGTAGGTTGTTGTCCCAGGTGTGTTGGATAGAACTCGTGTACGGGTGATCTATGGTCGGCATGGACTCGGTGGGCCGAAAGTCCTGTTTCCACGCTGTATCTCTAAACTAAACAAAGCCGAAATGCTTGAAAACAATGTAGCTTAAAATTGATGAGATTGAAATTAATAGATGAACACTTAAACAGCTCCGTCTGTGAACACATGAATTTAAATGGATTAATCATTCATGCAACATCCTCACTGAAACTAATTTTCAGGCTTACAGAGCAGCTTAATGCCTTTGACACTGGATAGAATTGTACTAGCTGAGCTTATTAGGTGGGATGCTAATAGGAACAGTTCATATAACATCTTGTTGCAATAATAGATATTATTATCAAATTCCATTTCACTTTTCCAGGTGCAGTAGATATATGCAGCATAAAGAGCTAATGGCCACTCAAATATCCACAGCAATTTATGAAATTGCAGATAAATATATTAGATACATGTTTATTAAATTAGATAATTAATGGTCATGGAAAGTATGTATCCACTAGTGGGAGAGTCTAGGACCAGAGGGCACAGCCTCAGAATAAAAGGACGTACCTTTAGAATGGAGATGAGGAGGAATTTCTTTAGCCAGAGGGTGGGGAATCTGTGGAATTCATTGCCGGCAGTGGAGGCCAAGTCAGTGGGTATTTTTTAAAGCAGAGAGTGATTGGTTCTTTAGCCAGAGGGTGTCAAAGGTTATAGGGAGAAGGCAGGAGAATGAGGTTGAGAGTGAAAAATAGATCAGGCATGATTGAATGGTGGAGTAGACTTGATGGGCCTAATGGCCTCATGCTGTTCCTATGCCTTATGGTGTTATATTGCAAATGGTGATTTGCACACAGAATCACAATTACTAGGTCTGTGCTGCTCCAGATGGGGCTTCATCTAGTTTAATGAAAATTAAACCATTTGGTTCAACTTCAATGACAGAAGGGTGAACAATCCCCTTGGAAGCCAGAGAACAGGAACGCACACACAGTGTTGGGCATAGACAGAGAGGCTGCAGGAGACATGGACTTTTACAGAGATCAGAGATCAAGCGTGACACAGTGGCACAGCTAATAGAACCCATGCCCCACAGCGCCGGAGACCCAGGTTCGATTCTGACCTCGGGTACTGCCTGTGTGAAGTTTGCCTGTTCACACTATGAGAGGCATAGATTGTGTAGACAGTCCTTGTACCAGAGTGGAAATGTCAACGACTGGAAGGTATCGCTTTAAGATAGGAGAAGCAAAGTTTGAAAGAGATGTGATGGGCAAGTTTATTATACAGTGAGTGATGGTTGCCTGGAATGTGCTGCCAGGGGTGGTGATGGAGGCAGCTATAGTAGTGTAAATATGCTCTTCTAAAACTTACCCCCGTAGTCTGATTCAGTAAAAATACCGACTCAAGCACTGGACCAACTAAACTTTATTTTTAGAATGAACAGCAAATTCCCCTATACGATACCTAAACCACCACGGGTTTGATCCTTGTCTCTGCCTGGCCAAGCCCATCAGCCTCGTGCAAGCAGACACACTCCAAATGGTCACACAGTCCCAAGTGATCCTCCAGAAGATCGACACCGATCTAAGATGGGGCTACCTTTTAGAGGTCCATGAACCTTGAGGGGCCGAACTACATAGAGGTGGTGTCTTTACAGTCCAATCAAACATATTAATTACAGCAATACATTATTGACAGTTCCCCCAAACCAATTACAGAAACTCCCATACAATGTTTCTGGCAGAAGCTTCTGGAAGGAAGCTAACTAACTGAATAATGCAGCATTTACCCTAGAACTCAAAACAATCCAGCCAGGGCTTAACAGTTTTTCCAATCAACAAACAGCAGGGTAACTGTCTTGCAACATTATTTACATTATTTACAATTCATTTGCAGCAATCCAATCATATCAATGCATTTAAGTTTATTTACAGAGTTTTAATACATATTATCAATTAAGGGGAAATGAGGAGAACAACTGGATCTTTCACCATCCTGCATATCAATCTGAGGCTCAGACTGGTCGGCGCCATCCACAGCCTGTAAATTTCTACTGACAAAGATTATGCAATTCTGACAAATGCAGGTATCCTCCATTTTATGGTATCTTTAATTTGGTCAATATTAACATTCCCCATGTTATCATTTATGATCACCCTCATCATTAATGGTAATCCCAAAATACAATGACGACTGCTTCACTCTAACAAATGTTCTAACAAAAAGATGCTGATGTATTTTCTCAGAATTCCATCAAGCTTCCCGAGTTTTCGTGGGCGTAGCTTCATGAATCCCGTCTGATGAGTCTTCTTGGGCGCAAATCCCATCCATCAATCTTGATAGTTCATCTGTGCTTGATCCATAATAGAGTATAGAGTTCCTAAGATAACCTGGGATGAAGTAAGTTAACATTCCATATTTCACTGATGCTTTTACAGTGATGGAGATGTACCCATGCATTCCTTCCATCCACTTTCACTGCTGTTGGAGTCATTAGAAGAACCTGGTAAGGTCCCTCCCAACGAACCTCCAATCCTTTCCTAACCCAATTCTTTATAAGGACATAGTCTCCAGGTTTCACTTTAATGGGAGTTGCTAACAAAGGCATCTCACTATAGGCTGTTCTTATTCTATAATGTGAGTCCCTTAAGGCTCTGGTCAAAGCTAGAATGTAGTTGGTCATCTCCACAGTCATATGGTGGAAATTGATTATTTTTATTGCATTCTGGTTCCAAGGTGTTTTCAAGGGTCTACCATAAACAATTTCAGCTGAGCTTAATCTAGATTTCCCTACATGCGTGACTTTCATCTGAAATAGAGCTATTGGGAATAATTTAATCCATCCAAGTCCAGTCTCCGCCTTCAATTTGGCTAATTTAGTTTTAAGGGTCTGATTTTCTCTTTCTACAAGTCCAGCAGCCTGTGGTCGAAAAGCACAGTGTAATTGCTGCTGGATCCCCAGCTGTTCACAAAATTCTTTATTGATTTGTCCAATAAAGTGTGGACCGTTATCTGAACTAAGGGGAATGGGGATACCGAATCTAGGGACAATTTCTCTCATTGACACCTTGACAACTGTAGACGCTTTGTTATCAAGGGTTGGGTAAAAGCTTTGATCCACTGGCTGAATACATCGACTATGACGTATGTATTTATACCCCTGGCACCTTTTTAATTCGATATAATCCATCTGCAATGTCTCAAACAGACCCATAGGCAATGGTGTTATTCCTCCTTCACCTATTTCTTTCCCTGGATTGTATTTCTGGCAGACCAAGCAATTACTGCCCACCTTCTGAACTAAAGTTTGTAGTTTTGGATGTAACCAAGTAGCCAATAGAGTGTCTCCTACTGCTCTTGCACCACAATGGGTTGCATAGTGCCAATGAATCTGTCATGCAAGTCTGCCCTGATGGAGTGGTCCATAGTCCAGTCATACAATCCAGTACACACCCAAGTTGTCTCCATCATTTGTTATCTCCTTCAGTAGCCTCCGCCTGTAATCGAACAATTTCTTGGATGGTTGGCATCAGTTTCTCCGAGGGGGACTTGTTAGTTATACTTTTAGTCTGCCTCATCATTTTGGGTACCAAGTATCATTACGTGCCAATGATACTTTCTTCGCTACTAAATCGGCATTACGATTCTCGATATCCACTGGAGTCTGTCCATTAGTTTGGGCGCTACATTTCATAACAGAAATTTGTCTGGGTAGCCATAAGGCCTTCAATAAATCTGTCATCAATTGTTTATTTGAGATTTGGGTTCCTGCAGAAGCTAAAAATCCCCTATTTTTCCATAATTGTCCAATATCATGCACCACTCCAAATGCATACCGAGAATCAGTGTAAATATTTACTTTTAGATTTTCCCCAATAATACAAGCCCGAATTAAAGCGAATAATTCAGCTTGCTGTGCTGAATAAGGTGACTCAAAGGCAGCTGCTTCTATAATTTCCACTTTCTGATCAACAATTGCATACCCAGACAATCTCACACCCCACGGTCCAATAGATGCGCTCCCGTCCACATATAATGTGATGTCAGAGTCCTCTATGGGTGCAAACTTACAAAATTCTTAAGGGGTTGGACAGGCTAGATGCAGGAAGATTATTCCCGATGTTGGGGAAGTCCAGAACTAGGGGTCACAGTTTAAGGATAAGAGGGAAGACTTTTAGGACCGAGATGAGGAAATCATTTTTTACACAGAGAGTGGTGAATCTGTGGAATTCTCTGCCACAGAAGGTAGTTGAGGCCAGTTCATTGGCTATATTTAAGAGGGAGTTAGATGTGGCCCTTGTGGCTAAAGGGATCAGGGGGTATGGAGAGAAGGCAGGGATGGGATACTGAGTTGGATGATCAGCCATGATCATATCAAATGGCGGTGCAGGCTCGAAGGGCCGAATGGCCTACTCCTGCACCTATTTTCTATGTTTCTATGTTTCTATCCCTCAAGTCCTCTCTTGCAGATGTTTCTTCCTCTATGACAAATAGACAGTCATGTCTTGCTTCTGATTGCTCTCCTAGGGGTGAAACAAGAAAAGAGGCTGGGTTAATCAATGTACAATGTTTGAATTGCAGTTTTGGGTTGTTCAAAAGATAGATCTCATACTTATTTTGTCGGGCCATTGTTAAGTGCTGGGTTTGAAGTTACCCCAACAATGCCGATACCTATATACTACAATCTCCTGCTGGAAGGTCAGATTAGCAGCTGGTTGTAAACTATTATATATTGCAGTAAATACTTGAGTGCCAAGTGGATGTCCCCTGGCCACTGGATCTAATCCAGAGGAGCAATAAGCAACTGGTCTATGTCTATCCCCATGCTCCTGATTCAGAACCGAAGTGGCACATTCGGACAAGATGGTGCAGTAGAGCTGGAAAGGTCGGCCGCACAATGGTCCTCCCAATGCCGGGGCCCGCATCAGTGATCTTCTCAAGCCTTCAAAGGCCTCTTGTGCATTCCCTGTTCTTCGTGAAAAGGCAGAGAAAAGACTGCATGTTGCAAGTCGACTATCGAAAAGATTTTGCGTCAGCCGGTTTTTGGGCTAGGATATGGGCAGGGTTTGGCACTAGGGCATGGAGCAGTTCCACAACAGAGTTGATTTCTCTCAAATCTTGCACAAGTCTATATTGGCCCTCCTTTCCTGGATTTGGAACGGCAAGAATAGGGGTGTTACAAATCGATTGGCACTTCACCAGTATTCCTTGTTCCAGCAAACCCCGAATTAATTTGTCAATGCTGCTGATGGCCTGTAATTTTAGTGGATACTAGACCAAGTGCAGACCCGTTGGGTCTGTTCCCCCAACGTGTGGTTGTGGGGGGGGGGGGGCAGGCGGCATGCAGCGTCACACACACTAACTATCCCCCCCCCCCCGCACTCACGCTAATTACCCCCCTTGATATTATATTAATATTATTAGTTTGCTCCTTTTACTCCATAACCACCCTATCTACTGACGCATAGCCCCCAACTTGCAGTCACATCTAGTGAGGGAGGGGGGGGCAGGGGTAGAGAGTGAGGGCAGAGAGAGAAGGGGCAGAGACAGAGAGAGAGGGGAGGAGAGAGAGAGGGTGAGAGTGAGGGGGAGAGAGAGGGGGTGCTGAAAGGGGGTGAGGGGGAGAGGTGGGGAGCAGGGAAGAGGAGGGTGGAGGGAAGAGGGTAGGGGGTATGGAGGAAAGGGGGTTTAGGGGAGGGAGGGAGGGTGGGGGAGGGGATGGAGGGGAGCAGGGGAGAGAGAGAGGGGGGGAGAGAGGGGGGAGAGAGAGGGGGAGAAGGGGGTGCGAGAGGGAGGGAGAGAGGGGGGAGCGAGGGAGACGAGAGGGGGGTGGAGGGAGGGGGGTGAGGGGGGTGGAGGGGAGGGGGGGGGGGGGAGGCGGTGGGAGGGGAGAGGGGGGGCAGGGGAGGGGGAGGGAGGGGAAAAGAGGGGAGAGGGAGAGGAGAGGGGGTGGGGCGAGGAGAGGGGAGTGAGGAGAGGGGGGGAGAGGAGAGGGGGGAGAGGAGGGGGGAGACGAGAGGGAGAGGGGAGAGGGGCGAGGAGGGGAGAGGAGAGGGGGAAGAGGGGATGAGGGGGAGAAGGAGAGGGGGGGAAGAGGAGGGGGGGGGAAGAGGAGAGGGGGAAGAGGAGAGGGGGAAGAGGAGAGGGGGGGAAGAGGAGGGGGGGAAGAGGAGAGGGGGAAGAGAGAGGGGGGGGAAGATGAGAGGGGGGAGAGGAGAGGGGAGGGGAGGGAGAGGGAGAGGGGGGAGGGGAGGGGAGTGAGAGGAGAGGGGGGGGGAGAAAGGAGAGGGGGGGAGAGGGGAGGGGGAGGAGAGGGGGGGAGGAGGTGGGGAGGAGGGGGGAGAGGAGAGGGGGGGAGAGGAGAGGGGAGAGGAGAGAGGGGGGAGAGAGACGGTGAGGGGGTAGAGGAGAGGGGGGAGAGGAGAGGGGGGAGAGGAGAGGGGGTGGAGGAGAGGGGGGGAGAGGGGGGGGAGAGGAGAGGGGGGGAGAGGAGAGGGGGTTAGAGAGGAGAGGGAGGAAGAGGAGAGAGGGGGGAGGGAGGAGAGGGGAGAGAGGAGAGAGAGGTGAGGGGGGAGAGAGGAGAAGGTGGGAGAGGAGAGAGGGGGGAGAGAGGATAGGGGAGAGGAGAGAGGGAAGGAGAGGAGAGGGGGGAGAGAGGAGAGGGGGGAGAGGAGAGGGAGGGGGGAGAGGAAAGGGAGGGATGGGAGGGAGTGGGGGGAGAGAGGAGGGGAGAGAGGGAGAGAAAGGGAGAGAGAGGGGGGAGAGAGAGAGAAAGAGAGAGGGATAGGGAGAGAGAGAGAGAATGCCTTTTAACTCAACCTAAACCCCCCAAACAACCATTTGCAGGCAGTGCTTTTTTCCTCAAGCTAACTAACCATAACCATATTTTCATTTTCAAACCAAATTAAGGGTACTTACTCACAGCTGTGTAGACATTTGTTCAGTCATTCAGAGCTCAGACCTCCATGTTGTAGAGACTGATTGGGGCACACCACTTCCTGGTTTTATAGTCCCTCCCCCTCCCACCAGCAGGAGCAGCAGAGAGAATGGGGAATTTTGTAAAAGCATTAATATCTCTGTCATTTTTCATCGACGGGAAAAATCCTCGGCACACATACGGCGTAGGGGGGCTCGGAGCAAGGTAGCCAAAAAAGACGGCCGTAGGTGGCGGCGTTCTCTCGGAAATCACAGCACAGAAGGCCAAAACCGGTCAAGAACAGACTTTTAGTAATATAAGATAGATTGTTGTATTGAAGGAAGTGTTACCCTTTTCTGGAGAGCTACTTGGATGGGATTGATGTTCACGCATCCTCCGCCCACACTTGAGGGTCCACATACTCACATACCTCACTCCCCAGATGATGATGTAAGCGAGTAACAACTGTCCTAGGGCCTGATAAAATTCAACAAGATATTGATTAGACAAATGTTGCTTTTGATAATTATTCGGGTCTGCCATGGTGATTGCCTTTCTTACCATCGTTCCCAGGTCTTTGGCTCTTGCCGGGAAGTTCCGCTTTTGGGTAATGTGAGGAGCCACTCCTGCAGTTCTTTTCCATAATGTGCTGGTATTTTGGTGTATTCGGCAGCTCCTTCTTTACCCTCAACTAGTGGCAACACTTCCACCTCCCAATCCTGTCCTTCATGTGGTTTAAATAAGGTTTCCAGCTCTTTATTCCTCCCACTCCTGTCATAAGCCAGTGTAATGTGAAGTGGGGATTCTTCATCCAGATCTAGGGACCACCATTGAGGGGTCACTATGGAGTAACACTGTTTCTTTGGACTTCCATGGGGTATAGACTTTTATACATGGATTATTTGCACTCACTGCATTGGCCGGATCAAAAGAAAGATTAGGCATTTCCCTAAGGGAACTGTCTACGGGTTGCTTGTTTAGTTTTGACACTTTCTGCCATATCAAGATCTATCTCGGTATCTTCAATTGCTGTCTCACCCCCAGACGTATCTTCCCCTTCACTAGGGGGTTCACGGTACCTTCTAAATGACTCCCTTTCTTCTCTCGCTACTCGTTCAACTCGTCTAGGTTTAAGCTCGCAAGAATACCCTGGTTTCTGGACCCTTCCTCTACATTCTTTGTCCTTAACTACTTGAGTTTTCTTTTTAGTTTTGCTTCTGGTACCGTGGACTCTCGGACCATCTATTATTAATGGAGCGGTCGGGTTTAAGGAATTCTTTGCTACAGAATCTGATTGTCCTGAAAACTCCAAAGAGCCAATTAAAATGCCCGGTCAATGAAGGTGATTGCCTATGGCTGCCCTCGACTGCCTATAACTAAATAGCGACCCCACTCCACTGCACTACAATGGATGGGATTTATATAGCGCCTTTCTAATACTCAAGGCGCTTTACATCGCATTATTCATTCACTCCTCAGTCACACTCGGTGGTGGTAAGCTACTTCTGTAGCCACAGCTGCCCTGGGGCAGACTGACGGAAGCGTGGCTGCCAATCTGCGCCTACGGCCCCTCCGACCACCACCAATCACTCACACACATTCACACACATTCACACACAGGCAAAGGTGGGTGAAGTGTCTTGCCCAAGGACACAATGACAGTATGCACTCCAAGCAGGATTCGAACCGGCTACCTTCCGGTTGCCAGCCGAACACTTAGCCCATTGTGCCATCTGTCGTCCCAAACTACGAGTTCAAAAGAACCATGCCGACCAATTTTTACTCGCGGAAAATGTTTCAACATGCTGAAAATTTTTCCTCGACCAAACTGAGGCCGCGATTATTGGGGAACTTCCCCTGAACATGAAGGAGAGTTTCAGTGACCTCATAGGACCTTCTATCACCACATGTCAACCATGCTGCGAGTTTGAGTTGAGGGCAAACAGTTCTAAACTCGCAGATTAGGTCGCCGCAGTGGGACAGCCCCTTAGTGACTCTATGACACATTATATGAAGGAAGTGCAGTGATTTAATCTTCAGTGGCCTGGACCAATATTCATTTTACCAAAACAATGGACGATCTAACTATTTCATTCACAAGTGATATGGTCTGCTTGCCTATTACCAACACTGCAATCATGCCTACACCATTATACTAATTCATTGTCTGTGAAGTTTAGTTTAGTGTACTTTAGTTTAGTTTAGAGATACAGTGTGGAAATAGGTCCTTCAGCCCACCAAACCACGCTGACCAGCGATCCCCATACGCTACTACTGTCCTACACACTAGGAACAATTTACAATTTTTTACCAAAGTCAATCAACCTACAATCTTTGGAGTGTGGGAGGAAGCTGGAGCATCCGGAGAAAACCCACGTGGTCACAGGAGAACATACAAACTCCCAACAGTCAGCACCCATAGTCAGGATCGAACTTAGGTCTCTGGTGTTGTAAGGCAGCAAATCTACTGCCATGCCACCATGCTGTCCCTTAACTTTGAGAAATATTGATAGTACATTATCAAAAGCAGGTCTTTTTTGTTCTGCCATGATTATTTTGTTACTTGAGCATTGAATATTATTTTTAAATGATTTTATAAAATGTAAATAAAGAACTAAACCATACAATGTAGACTGAAGAACCTTCAATCTAACAATCTCCCAGAATTTGTGTAGAGTTCCGAAGAAAATCAACGAATGTTGGCAGTTTTTGCCTTAATCTATGCTCTTCATGTATTCCTTATAACTTTTGGCTTTTATTTTCTGCCTTTGATTCCCATGATCTGCTAATAATTATCAGTGCAGCTGGCTGGTATTAGTGCTACTAATTAATTAGAGGCTTCCTTTCAATCAGAATGATTGAGTAATTGGCTTATTTTAATTTGAAATCAACCCTTGCTATGCTAATTACACGCTGATGGAAATTAAAGTTAATTTTAATGTTTATTTTGATGCTGCATGTCATAGCTTTACAACACTGTATTCTTTAAATATGAAATATTTCCTTGGCGTGAGAATCATTGGAAGATATCTCCAGAAGTAAACCTTGAGGTAAATCGAAGATTGACACAACATGCTGGAGTGACTCAGCAGGACAGGCAGCACCTGTGGAGAAAAATAATAGGTATAGGTGTCTATCTTCGATATCAACCAGCATCTGCAGTTCCTTCCACATAGGGACAATTGTCCAGTAGGGACAATTTACAATTTTTACCGAAGTCAATTAACCTACAAACCTGCATGTCTTTGGGATATGGGCTGAAACCGGAGCACTCAGAAGAAACCATTGTGGGCACAGGGAAAACATACAAACTCTGTACAGACAGCAGCCATAGATAGTATCGAACATGGGTCTCTGGCGCTGTGAGACAGTAACTCTACCGCTGCACCACCCGCAGTAACTCTACCACTGCACGTTCAGGTATCTTGAAACAAATGCACACAACATGATCTGATATGCCATGACATTTTAGTATCATTCACAAGATGTGAGGATCAGTGGTAAGGCGAACACTTATTGTCCATACCTGGTGCGCTTTGAGAAGATGGTGTGTGGCTTGAATTCTTTGGTGTCAGAAAGGGGGGTTCTGGAAATTGAGCAGCTACACAGGAGGAACAGCAATATATGTCCATGACCGTGCTCGAATTTGAAGGATGATTGGTATATAAACTCAAAGCTGTGAAACCAAAAGTAATTTGGAAAATGCCTTTCATTTTCTCACATTTGCTGAGCCATGAAATAAGCACCGTTCTATAAAAGGAGGCTGAGCGCCTGTACCATTCAACAATCCTCAAGGAAGAATAGATGATTGTTGTCAGGTTATTGTAATCAAAAGTCATTGGAACCACCCTCAGTCGTAACTAAGTTTAGATGTGATTCACGGCTGCATGTCAGGGGCGGCACGGTGGTGCAGTGGTAGAGTTGCTGCCTTACAGCTCCAGAGGCTACAATCATGACTACAGGTACTGTCTGCACAGAGTTTGTATGTCCTCCCTGTGACCGCGTAGGTTTTCTCCGGGTCAATATCCCTCCAAACTTGTCCTATCCATGTCCTGTCTAACTGTTTCTTAAACACTGGGATAGTCCCAGCCTCAACTACATCCTCTGGCAGCATGTTCCATACACCCAGCACCCATTGTGTGAAAACGTTACCACTCAGGTTCCTATTAAATCTTTTCCCCTTCACCTTGAAGCTATGTCCTCTGGTCATCGATTCCCCTACTCTGGGCAAGAAACTCTATGCATCTACCCGATCTATTCCTCTCATGATCGGTACAACGCTATAAGATTACCCTTCATCCTCCTGCGCTCCAAGGAATAGAGACCCAGCCTATTCAACCTCTCCCTATAGCTCACACCCTATAGTCCTGGCAACATCCTCGTAAATCTTCTCTGAACCCTTTCAAGCTTAACAATATCTTTCCTATAACACGGTGCCCCAGAGCTGAACATAATACTCTAAATATGGTCTCACCAATCTCATACAACTGTAATATGGCCTCCCAACTTCTACACTCAATACTCTGACTGATGAAGGTCAATGTGCCCAAAAGTCGTTTAGACCACCATATCTACCTGCGACTCGACCTTCAAGGAACCATGCACCTGCACTCCTAGATCCCTCTGCTCTACAACACTTCCCAGAGGCCTACCATTCAATGTGTAGGTCCTGCCCTTGTCAGACGTCCCAAAATGCAACACCTCACACTTTTCTGTATTAAATTCCATCAATCATTCTTCAGCCCACCTGGCTAATAGCTCCAAATCCTGCTGCAATCTTTCACAACCATCTACACTATCTGCAAAACCACCCACTTTTGCATCATCAGCAAACTTGCTAATCTTGCCCTGTATGTTCTCATCCAAATCATTAATGTAGAACACAAACATTAACAGGCCCAGCACCGAACCCTGTGGCACACCACTAGTCACAGGCCTCCAGTACGAAAACCAACCTTCCACCATCACCCTCTGCTTCCTTCCATGAAGCCAATTTGCTATCCATTCAGCTATCTCTCCTTGGATCCCATGTGATCTAACCTTCGAGAGCAGCCTATCATGCGGAACCTTGTTGAATGCCTTACTGAAGTCCATGTACACAGTATCTACAGCTCTGTCCTCATCGACCGTTTTGGTCATGTCTACAAAAAACAATCAGATTTGTGAGACACGACCTCCCACATACAAAATCATGCTGACTATCCCTAATCAGCCCTTGCCCATCCAAATGCCTATGACCTATCCCTCAGAATACGTTCTAATAACTTGCCAACTACAGAAGTTAATCTCACCGGCCTATAGTTCCTAGCATTTTCCCTGCCGCCCTTCTTGAAAAGAGGCACAACATTTGCCACCCTCCAGTTTTCCGGCACCTCTTCTGTCAAGGACGACTCATGGATTTCAATCAGGGCTCCCGCAATTTCCTCTCTAGTTTCCCACAATGTCCTCGGATATATCTGGTCAGGCCCTGGAGATTTGTCTACCTTCATACATGAAAGTACCTTCAGTACTTATTTGATGGTAACACTGATTGCTCTCAAGACACTTCCATTGACTGTCCCAAGTTCCTTCGTTCTACTGTCTTTCTCCTCAGTAAATACTGAGGAGAAATATTCATTGAGGACCTTGCCCATCTCCTGTGACTCCACACAGAGGTGACCGCTGATTCCTGAGAGGTCCCACTCTCTCTCTCTAGTTACCCTTTTCCCCTTTATGTATTGATAAAATCTTTTGGGATTGTCCTTAATACTACCTGCCAGAGCTATCTCCTGGCCCCCTTTTGCCCTTCTGATTTCCTTTTTTCACTTCACTCCTTAGTTCCCGAAACTCCTCCAGGGATGGACTTGATCCCAGCTGTCTCTTGTTATGAGGGTCTCCCTCCCCAGACAGACCGAACATTTAACCTACCCACTGTTGTTTAACCCACTGCCCTCGGCAGGACCAAGCTAACAGATTGCCTGTGCTTCAGTTTGGAAAGATTCTTTCCAAACCAACGTCACGCTTCATTACTGCTGTTGACACTTCATTAGTACTTGTATGCTTCATCACTTCCTGCCATACATAATGATGACATGTTTACAGGGACCATTGGGATCTAAGCATTTCCAGCATGATAGATATAACTTAATCGTGCTGCTGTAAAATACACGAATTACCCACCATTTTTTGCAGCAACACAGCTGGTATAACTGCTGCCCCATAGCTCTGGTAAACTGGGTACAATCCAGCCCTTGGGTGCTGTCTTGTTTGGAGTTTGCACATTCTCCCTGTGACCATACTAGGGCGACATAGTGGTGCAGCGGTAGAGTTGCTGCCTTCCATCATCAGTGACCTAGGTTCAATCCTGACTATGGGTGCTGTCTTTACGGTGTTTGTACGCTCTCCCTGAGACGGTATGGGTTTTTTCCGGGTGCTCTGGTTTCCTCCCACATTCCAAAGACGTGTAGGTTTGTAGGTTAATTGGCTTCCATAAATTGTCCCTAGTATATAGGATAAAACAAGTGCATGCATGACCATTGGTCAGCATGGACTCGGTGGGCCGAAGGGCCTGTTTCCACGCTGTATCTCTAAAAATAAAACTATATCGATCTCCCCCAGCGGCTCCCATATCCCAAAGACATGCAGATTGGTAGGTTTATTATACTGCTTATTCTGTCTTCAGTGAAAAGGTGAATGGTAGAATCTGGGGGCAAGTTGTGGAGATATGTGGAAAATGCTTTCATTCTTTGATTTAGCCTTAGAAATGCAAATGTTTCGAACACTGTTGGTTGGTTTTCTGCTGTGAGTTGGGAGCTTATAGGATCGATCGGCAAATATACTGAAAGTATCACACATCTATTTATCATTTGTGGAAAACACCAATCCTTATGTTTGAAGTATCCTTAAAGATACTTCCATTGTTTATAGTTCAGTGATACAACGTCGAAATGGGACCTTCGGCCCAACGAGTCCACACCGGCCATCGATCACCCTTACACTAGTTCTATGATATTCTACTTTTCCATCCTCTCCCTACACAGTAGGGACAATTTACAGAAGCCAATTAACCTACAAATCTACAAAAAAAAGATGCTGGCTTGCAATGTTTAAGAAAGAACTGCAGATGCTGGAAAAATGGAAGGTAGACAAAAATGCTGGAGAAACTCAGCGGGTGAGGCAGCATCTATGGAGCGAAGGAATAGGTGGCCTTTCAGTTTGAGCCAGAAACTTCACCTATTCCTTTGCTCCATAGATGCTGCCTCTCCCGAAACTTCACCTATTCCTTTGCTCCATAGATGCTGCCTCTCCCGAAGCTTCACCTATTCCTTTGCTCCATAGATGCTGACTCAGCATTTTTGTTCTACCTAGGGTTGGAATGTGGTAGGTTGGGAGACCAGGACTACACCCTTGGCTTATTGGACGTGTGCTGAAAACAGCAGGGAAGAAGCTGCTCCTGATTGTGGTAGTATGTGTCTTTCATGCTTTTGTCTTGTCTACCCAACAGGACGGGAGAGGGTAGTAAAGGGAGATCACCGGGATATAGATGGTCCTTGATTTTGTTGCCACTTTCCCGTGGTGTCGTAGAGTGTAGATGGAGTTTATTGGGGGGGGGGCTGGTGAGGGTGATGGACTGGGCTGCATCCACAACTCTCTGCAATTTCCCAGAGTCTCGAGCAGAGCTGTTGCCAAACCAAGCTGTAATGACTCCCAATAGGATACATTCTATAGTGCATCTCTCAATGTTGGAAATAAGTCTTTGGAGACATGCCAAACTTCCTTTGTCTTCTGAGGAAGTCGAAGCATTGGTGTGCTTTCTTGGCTGTATCTTCCATGTGGTTGTTTTAGGACAATTTGTTGGTGATAGTTACTCCTAGGAACTTGAAGCTATCAATATTCTCCACTACAGCATCATTGATGGTGACAGGGAAACACAACCTTGTTTCTTGAAGTCAATAACTAGCTCCTTCATGCTGCTGACATTGAGGTTGTTGTCATGACACCATATTAGAAAGCGTTCTGTCTCTTTCCTGTACTCTCTCGTCATTGAGAATGATCTGGCCCATCAGTTTAGTTTAGTTTAGTTTAGTTTAGTTTAGTTTAGTTTAGTTTAGTTTAGTTTAGTTTAGTTTAGTTTAGTTTAGTTTAGTTTAGTTTAGTTTAGTTTAGTTTAGTTTAGTTTAGTTTAGTTTAGTTTAGTTTAGTTTAGTTTAGTTTAGTTTAGTGGTACATTGTGAAAACAGGCCCGCCGGCCCACCGAGTCTGCACAGAACAATGAACACGAGTTCTATCCAACACATTAGGGACAATTTACAGACGTCAATTACCCTACAAACCTTTATATTTTTGGAATGTGGGGGGAGACCGGGGCACCGAGGGAAAAGTCAGCAGTCACAGGGAGAACGTACAAACTCTGTACAGGCAACATCTGTGGTCAGGATCGAACATGGGTCTCTGGTGCTGTGAGGCAGTAACTCTACCGCTGTGCCATTGTGTGGCCTGCTATGTTGGTGCCATCTGCAAACTTGTAAATAGGGTTAGAGAAGAATTTGGCTGTATCGTGGTGAATGTAGAGAGTTACAGTGAGGGGCTGATCCTTGCAGAGACCAGAGATGAGCATTTTTGCGGAAGATGTTTTGTTGCCACTCTTCACTGTGGTCAATCAGTCAGGAAATCAAGGATCTCCATGCAGAGAGGGATGCTGCCTCCTTGGTCCATGAGATTGGAGATGAGTTTGGTTGGGATAATGATGGTGAAAGTGAATCTGTCGTCAATAAATAGGGGGCTGAAATGTGTCCTTGTTATCCAGGTGTTCCAGGGATGGCTATCTGACATTCCTTGAAAAGAAAAGAGAAGACAATGAAAATCTTGAAGATATCTGTAATCAAGCTGCATCCAAAAAGTTAGGAGTGGAACTTTAGATGAAAATTGTCAGAGATGAAGATGTATGAATTTCAGATAAAACTGCAGCCATTTGTGTACTTTGGTCTCTCCTGCTCTTCCCACTGTCCCAGACCTTTCCTGTGTTGGTTAGAGGATGGTTCCGATCTCAAATTTAGGCCAAAGCTTTACATAGTTGCTTCCCAGGTGTTATCAGGCAACTGAACCATCCTCTCATTAACTAGAGAGCAGTCCTGACCTCCCATCTCCGTCAATGGAGACTTTCAAACTATCTTCAATTGGACTTTACTAGATTTTATCTTGCACTAAACGTTATTCCCTTTATCCTGCATTTGTACACTGTGGCTTGATTGTAATCATGTATAGTCTTTTCGCTGACTGGATAGCACACAACAAAAAAGCTTTTTGCTGTACCTCGGTACACATGACAATAATAAACTAAACTAAACTTTGATCCTCTTCACCCTCCTCTGCTTCTGCGTAGCTTAGAAACTTTTCTCCAACTTTTCCCAGTTCTTATGAAGGGTTATAAACTTGAAACATTAATCCAGCATCCCTCTTCAAGCAGTTTTTCCCCATTCTGTTTTAATGATTATGGATGGGTTAACAGTTTCTAAGTGATTGGTGACATTAAATTCTTTCAAAAAAGAATATTACCCTCCTTGTATGGAATTGCTCGGTTTATAAGTCCATCAATCTTCAATAAGTGGATAAGACTTTGCTTGGCTGTTCATTGGAGTCAATTGGAGCCTTGCCAGGACTTTGTAGATCACTATCACATAGTCCTTCTGATGTGTCTTCCGGGACATGTAATTAAAATGTAGACCAACTGGACCTGGGCTCATTTCCACTGCCATTAATTCACTTTGAATGCAGTCAAATCATGAGTGGGACCATGGCTCAGTAGAAAGTACTGTGCCTCTCAGTTCCAAAATCAGAGATACAGTGTGGGAATTTACAGAACCGATTAACTTAAAAACCCGCACATCTTTGAAATGCGGGAGGAAACCTACAAGGTCTCAGAGAGCACATACAAACTCCATACAGACAGCACCTGTAATCAGGAAATATGAAAGCATTCCTCTGGTGGGCGGCGCGGTGTCCGGTGGGCGGTGCGACTCACGTCGCAGCGGCCTCTGCAGTCCGTTTGTCTTTTTGTTATTTTATGCCCCGTTTTAATGTAGTTTTTATTATTTTTTTGATGGGGTAAGTGTGTGTGTGTGTCTGGGGGGGCGGGGGGTGGCGGGGGATACTTTTAAAATCTTTCCCCTGCACGGAGAACCCGACCTTTTCCCTGTCGGGTCTCCGTTGTCGTTGGGGCTGCAACGTGGAGCGGCCTCCAGCAGGAACGTCCTGGGGCTCCAGTCACGGAGCTGCGGAGCTACTCACCATCATGGAGCTGGCCGAGTCCGGAGCGGGTGGAGCTGTGGTGGCGCGCTGCTGCGACCCAACCCAGAAGTTTCGGAGGCTTACCGCAGGTCTGGTGGACAGTGACACCGGGAGCCCGCGGGTCCCTGCTGGGAGACCGCTTTTCGAGACTTCTGCAACGGCGACTTCACCCGCCCGAGTCGCGGGGTCGAGGAGTGCCTGGAGCGGGGCCTTACATCACCGCCCGGCGCGGCTTCAACGGCTGCGGGACTTTGCTAGCGCCCGCTGGGGGCTCCAACACCAAGACCCGGAGCGCGGCCTTGCATCGCCCGGCGTGGCTTTAATGGCCGCGGGACAATTGCCATCGCCCGCCGGGGGCTTTGACTCTGACATCGGGAGGGGAATGGGGAGTGCAGGGGAGAGATAAGTTTTTTTGCCTTCCATCACAGCGAGGAGGAGATGCGCTTTGATGGATGTTTGTGTAAATTGTGTTGTGTCTTGGGTCTTTTTTTCCTGTGTGTATGACTGCAGAAACAACATTTCATTTGAGCCTCTATGAGGTTCAAGTGACAAATAAATTGTATTGTGTATTGTGTAATGAATGACAAAGATACAATAGTCAATAGACTCAAAAGTAGTCCCATTCCAACAACAACCTCCAATTTTATTATCCCAATTAATAAGGCAGAAAACATTGCAGCAGCCTTGCCAAAGGAAAAGAGAATGCTGCCAAGCCACATATTGGCACAGAAAGCCAGAAGTTTTCTCAAAAGATAAATTTGTATTAAATAACAATGAGAAATAGTTCTTACAGGTTTAGTGAGGGAACTTTGGAGAAATTCTTGGCAGCTGAAGGCATAGCACATAGAACATGGAATATGGAATGTAGAGCATGAAACATCTAACAGTACAGCACAAGAACAGGCCCTTCGGTCCACAATATCTGAGCCGAAAGCAATGCCAAGATAAAGTAATCTCATTTGCCAGCATGTGATCCATACCCCTCAATTCCCTGCATTTCCACGTGCCTATCTAAAAGCCTTTTAAACATTACTACCGTGTCTGCTTCCTGCACCCCTGCTGGCAGCACATTCCAGATACCCACCAGATTCACACTTTCTGTGTGAAAGTACTTGCATTGCACATCTCCATAAAACTTTGCCTCTGTCATCTTATACCTGCGCCCTGTAGCCTTCCGTTAGGTTCATGAAAGAGCAAGGAATTTCAACTATCTTGGAGTATAAGAGGGGTGGAGGGGATCATCGATATAGATAGGAACAAGACAGTGGAGGGATCTGAAAATGAGAGTTAAGGCATCACCAGTGTGGCTCAGCAGGTGATGGGTGAATAACACTTTGTGTAACGCAGTACATGCGCAGAAGGATTTTGGATAGTCTGAAATTAATGTCTAAGCTGGAAAGCGTGCAGAGAAGATTTACAAGGATGTTGCCAGGATATGAGGGCCTGAGCTACAGGGAGAGGTTGGGCAGTCTAGGACTTTATTCCTTGAACCGCAGAAGGACGAAGGGTGCTCATATAGAGGTGTACACCATCATGAGGGAATACATGGGGTGAATGCACACCCAGTCTTTTCCCCAGAGTCGGGGAATCAAGAATCAAAATGAGAGGGAAAAGATTTAATAGGAACCTGAGGACAACTTTTAAACACCAAGGCTGATGGGTATATGGCACGAGCTGCCAAAGGAGATAGTAGAGGCAGATACTAGAGTCATACAGCATGGAAACAGGCTTATCGGCCCAACTTGCCCATGCTGACCAACATGCCACATCTACACTAGTCCCACCTGCTTGCACTTGATCCATATCCCTCTAAAACTGTCCTATCCATATAAGTCCAAATGTTTCTTAAATGTTGCAATAGTATGTGTCTCGACTATCTCCTCCAGCAGCTCAATCCATACACCCACCAACATTTTGCGTAAAAAAGTTACTTCTCAGGTTCTTATTTCCCCGCTCACCTTAAACCCATATCCTCTGGTTCTTGAATCCCCTACTCCAGGCAAAATGCTCTATTTGTGTATTTACTAGATCTATTCCTCTCATGATTTTGTACACCTTTATAAGATCACCCCTCATCCTCCTGCACTCCAAGGAATAAAGTCCTATCATACCCAATCTCTCCCTATTGCTCAGGCCCTGGAGTCCTGGCAAAATCTTCTCAGCCCCCTTTCCCAGATTGGTACATCTTTCCTCTAATATGGTGATCAATAATTAAATGAGTTTAGTTTAGTGTATTATTATTGTCACGTGTACCGAGATACCGTGAAAACCTTTTGTTTGCATGGCATCCAATCAAACATCTCTCTCTCTCTCTCTCACACTCTCTTTCTCCCCATCTCTCCCTCTCCCTTTCACTTGCTCTCACCCTTTCTCTTCTTCTGACCCTGTCTCTCCCTCTACCAACAGGCAGAGCATTTAAAAGGCATTTGGACATGTATACAGATAGGAAGGGTTTAGAGGGATATGGGCCAAATGCCGGCAGGTGGGACTGCCTGTAAATGGGGCATTTTGATTGGAATGGACAAGTTGGGCTGAAGGGTTTGTTTCCATGCTGTATGACTCCATGACTCTATGTCATGCCTTTAAAAAAAATGCATTATGATCCTTTCTCCAAGAGTAGGTATGTGTCTAAATGGACTGGCAAGTGTTAGCTTAACTACACAGAGCAACAACCATTTATCAATTAATATTTTAGTTTGGCTGATCTCATTACCTTGGACCAGTGAGAGAGATAACAAATCAGACACCTCCCCTTGGTTGCTCTGTGGTGCACCCTGCTGGTTCGAAATAGATTTCATGCAGTTTTTATGACCCATTGATTGCTTGGCCACTTAGGCCAAAAATTGATGACCTGTTTCACATGCGAGTTGGTTATCTAAGCTGTGTGGAGCTTTTCCCGTTCATTGTCCAACGGAAGACTTTAGCAGCACAGTGGTATAGCGGGTAGAGCCATTGCCTCAGAGCACCAGAGCCCCGTGTTCTATCTTGACATTGGGTGCTGTCTGTGTGGAGTTTGCATGCTCTCCTTGTGGTGCACTGCTTTCCCAAAGACGTGTGGGTCGGTAGGTTAATTGGCCACAGTAAATTACCCCAAGTGTGTAGGTGCAGGGTAGGATCTAGGGGGAGTTGATGGGAATGTGGAGAGAATATAATGGGATTAATAGGTGGTTGACATGAATTCAGTGGGATGAAGGGCCTGGTTTCATGCTGTGTCTGAATCTCTCTCCCTCTCCCTCCCTCTCCCTTTCTCTCCCTCTCTCTCTCCCTTTCTCCCCCCCCCCCCTCTCTCCTTCTCTCTCTACCATAGTGGCGCAGCGGTAGAGTTGTTGCCTTCCAGCACCAGAGACCCTGGTTCGATCCTGACCATGGGGACTGTCTGTACGGAGTTTGTACGTTCTCCCTGTGGCCAAATGGGTTGTCTCCGGATGCTCTGGTTTCCTCCCACATTTTCAAAGACTTGCAGGTTTGCAGGTAAATTGGCTTCTGTAAAATCCCCCAAGGATGGAACCAGAAATCCTTGATGAATGTTTGAACAAGCATCCTAACACTGAAAAATTAATAGCTTATATTTATAACACCCTCCTAAACAACGAGGTACCACCGACGGAACCATATAGACACACATGGGGAAATGAATTAGGTCATCCTATAACGAAAGATCTGTGGGACGAAAGTTTACAACATATACATCAATGTTCGTTAAATGCCAGACATGCTTTAATACAATTTAAAGTCTTACATAGATTACACTACTCTAAAATAAAACTAAAAAGAATCTTCCCACAAATCTCTCCTATTTGTGATAAATGTCTACATCTAGATGCTAATTTAACACATACGTTTGCAAATTGTATAAAAATTAAACATTTCTGGACTGATATTTTTGAAATAATTTCAGAAGTTATTAATACAAAGCTGGATCCAAACTCAAAATTAATAATACTTGGAATATCAGAGCAAAGTTTAACACTCACAACAAGCCAAAGAAATTTCCTCGACTACAGTATAATAACCGGGAAAAAATTAACATTAAAATTTTGGAAAGGCCCTACGACCCCCACAATTAAAATGTGGATTGTGGAAATGTCGGAGACCCTATATCTAGAAAGAATTAGACTTGTCTTAATGGACAAACAAGAACTTTTTGATAAAATATGGGCTCCATTCATTAATTATCTGACGGGATAGATTGGCCCGGCACGAAAACCCAACTGAAACTTGAACTCAGGATTAGATGAAAAGTCATACTTTATAATCTACGAACCTATCTCCAATGACGTATTATAAGTAATCCATTCCACCTTTTTTGTTTTATTTTTGATATATGTAACTTTTCTCTCTCTTTCTCTCTTTTTCTATATAAAAAAAAACACTAGAAGTAGAAGTAATCGACAATTGAAAATTTTAATAATGTATGATTGATGTATATGAAAAGTTTTTTTACTATAATATGCAACTATACTTTATAATATGTCTACTTCTAATTAAAAAAAAAAAAAAAAAAAAAACCCCAAGGATGTAGCTTGCAAAACTGGGATAAGATGGAACTAGAGTACAGGTGATCATTGCTCGCTGCGGGCTCAGTGGGCCAAAAGGCCTGTTTCCACACTTTGTCTCTAAAAACTAAAACTGAACGAGTGAGTATTTGGAGAAATGTGTTCAGTTTTGGTCACCCTGCGACAGAAAGGATATCATTAAGCTGGATTGGGTGAAGGGAAGATTTATGAGGATGTTGCATGGACTCGAGGTCCTGACCTATTGGGACATGTTAGATAGGGTAGGACTTTATTCCTTGCAGTGCAGAAGGCTGAGGGGTGATCTTATCAAGGTGTATAAAATCATGAGGGGAATAGAAAGTATGAATCTTTTACCCAGCGTAGGTGAATCAAGAACCAGAAGATATTGGTTTCAAGGTGAGCGTGGAAAGATTTAATAGGAACCTGAGGGGCAACCTTCTCATTCAGAGTGTGCTAGGTGTATGGAATGAGCTGCCTGATGAGGTAGCTGAGCCAGGTACTATCACAATATTTAAAAGACATTTGGACAGGTACATGAATAAGATAGGTTTAGAGGAATGTGGGCCAAATTCAGGCATGTGGGACTAGTGTAGATGAGGCATGTTGGTTGGTGTGTAAGAGTTGGGCCGAAGGACCTGTTTTCATGCTGTATGACTATGACTTTTTAGAAACCAATTCTCAGGAATCAGGAACTTGAAGATATTTTTTTACACAGAGGGTGGTAGGTATATGGAACGAGCTGTCACAAGAGACAGGTACTATCACAATGTTCAAAAGACATTTGGACAGGTACATGGATAGGATAGGTTTAGAGCAATATAGGCCAAATGCGGGCAGGTGGGACGTGTAGATGGGGCTTGTTGGTCGGCTGGGGGCAAGTTGGGTCCAAGGGCCTGTTTCTATGCTGTATGCCTCTATGACTCTGTCAACCCTTGCTGTGTCCCTCTTGCACCTTGGCATTGTTCACAGTTGTGACGTCTCGAATTGGATGGCCACATACTGCGAAATGAATAAGAAAGGACATGGTGCCTCACCCATGCTTCTCCAACCCTAAAGATAGACACAAAGAGCTGGGGTAACTCAGCGGGTTAGGCAGCATCTCTGGATAAAAAGGATTGGTGACGTTTCGGATCGGGGCCCTTTTTCTCCAGAGATGTTGCCTGACCCGCTGGGCTACTCCAGAACTTTGTGTCTATCTTCAGTATAAACCAGCATCTGCAGCTCTTTGATTCTACATCTTAGACTTCTCCAATTCTACATTGCGATTAATCTTCCCATCCTATCTAGCTCTGTTCCTCTGCAGATTGGCTCCACAATTACCAGCTTCCGACTTGATGTTGTGCATCCTGGAATCATTAAGAGCCATCTCCCCGTCAAGGCTGGTCCCTCCTCTGAAGTAATTCATCATGAAACAAAAGAACACCAGAAGCGATCCTTTTGAAGAAACTACTCTGCCGAGTTGAAAATACTATCTTTAAAATTTCAAGCTTCGAATGCTTTGGTCTGCGTAATGTGTTTTAATATCACACCGGATTGCTATTGGGAAAACTCATTGTAATTCCATCAGCTGGAAAATATATGGATTCATATCTCTGTTATCTCGCAGTGCTGCTAGATCTGAGCCAGAGCATACAAAACAACAAAACCCATTGAAAATGATTTTGCTTTTCAAACCAAATCAAGCAAAAGTAGTTTGCTTATTCCCCGCTTTCATCTCCTTTCTGTCATATTCCACACAACAGACACTGCACAACATTAATCAGGGCTAGATAGAAACAAAATACTTCAGTCTGAAGAAGGGTCTCGATCCAAAACGTTGCCCATTCCTTCTCTCCGGAGGTGCTGCCTGTCCCGCTGGGTTACTCCAGCATTTTGTGTTTATCTTTGGTGTAAACCAGCATCTGCAGTTCCTTCCTACACATTAATCAGGGCTAGGCTGACTTCCTGGATTAGAGGAATCAGAGAGGAAACTCCTGACATCTTTCCCCTCCAAATGGCCTTTTATTTCCATTTTTACTAAGCTGCTGGGGTTGGTGATTGGTGGTAGGTTTTGGATAGGTACATGGGTTTGCAGGGAATGGTGGGGTATACATCATGTGTAGGTAGATAAATTATGGTCTTGGCGTTAAGTTCGGCAATGATATTGTAGGCCGAAGGGCCTGTTATTGTGCTGTGCTGTTCTATGCTGAGACAGTTAATACTCTCAGGGAGTTATTTTGAGCAGTGGATGGGGATGGTGATTCCGACTTAAATAAAATCTGACCTGAACCTGACCGTATGTAGATTGGAAATAATCATCCATAGAATCATAGTGTTATACAGCGAAGGAACAGGCCCTTCAATTCAACTCCTTCATGTCGGTCTGAGCTAGTTTCATTAGCATGCACATAGCCTATATTCCTCTAAACCTTTCTTATCCATGCACGTATAAATGTATTTTAAATACTGCAATTGTACCTGCCTCCACCATTTCCTCTGGCAGTTCGTTCCATATGGCCACTGTTAAGCTCAGTTCATGCTTACCATATAAGTGCAGCAATGCCCATATGTTGCTGTATGAAGGTGAATGCTACATTAAGCTGGAAAGAGTGCAGAGATTCCCCCAGGACTCAAGGTCCAGAGCTATAGAGAAATGTTGGACAGGCTAGGACAAAATCAGGTGGGGGAACAGATAAGGTGGATGCAGACTCATTTACCCAGGATAGGGGAATCAAGAACCAGAGGACATCAGTTGAATATGAGAGGGGAAAAAATGTTATAGGAACCTTTGGGGCAACTTTTGCACTCAGAGAGTGGTGGGTTATAGAGTGAGCTGCCAGTTTAGGCAAATCTATAACAGCAATTAAAAGACACTTGGACAAGTACCTGGATAGGAAAAGTTTTGGAGATTTGGACTATATGCGGATAGTGGGACTTGCTTAGATTGAAGTGCTCCTCAATCCTCAGCTTATGGCAGTGCTTGGCCTTCTTGATGCCCCTCTTCAGGTTAACATATAACCATATAACAATTTACAGCACGGAAACAGGCCATCTCAGCCCTACAAGTCCGTGCCGAACAACTTTTTTCCCTTAGTCCCACCTGCCTGCACTCATACCATAACCTTCCATTCCCTTCTCATCCATATGCCTATCCAATTTATTTTTAAATGATACCAACGAACCTGCCGCCACCACTTCCACTGGAAGCTCATTCCACACCGCTACCACTCTCTGAGTAAAGAAGTTCCACCTCATGTTACCCCTAAACTTCTGTCCCTTAATTCTGAAGTCATGGGGCATCTTGATCAGCATGGATGAGTTAAACCTGTTTCCATGCTGTTTGACTCTATGGCCATATGAATGTGAAGTCTCAGACAGCAAATTCTAGATCTTCAGCCAGAGGTTTTCTGTACGCTGCCCCTATTTTGCTATGCTTTGCACTTAAATAGTGGGGAATGCCATTATATTCTCTCGAGAGAGAGAGAGCATCAAGCATGTTATTTCCCAAAAGAAATACATCCAACTTGCATTGGAATTAATCAAATGGAATTGAATGCACGGTGGCAAATTATGCTGAAGTGGTGTTTTCATTGGGGAACAAAAATGACACAAACACCATATTATCGTAAATAGGACTGGGCACTGAAATAATTGCTGTTAGAGGAATGAAATCCTGCTGTTTCTCCGCCGTATATTGTAAATAAACATCTTCAGAGATTTCTGTTATGTGGTGTTTCTATTGAAATCATAAATATTCTTTTGCAATGCGTTCGCATTTAAATAAGAAATCTTCATGAATAAATTGATGAAGCGTGATAAGGATCCTTACCTGAAACTGTTTTATTGCCCAGTTGATCATACGGCTGAAACCTGCCTCATGTGTCTCTGTACATTGTTTTAATGGATTTTTATTAACCCTTTCATTTGGACTGAGGTAAATAATGCATTGCAATACCACAGGGTCCATTTACATGAACACAGGAACGCATTTTGCTGCATTTATTTAAAACCTCAAAGCCTGCCATTGCGTTGTGTAATTTCAGAAATCACCCTCATGCCGCCACAATCAGCAGCAGGCGGGACCGCTCACCACCGTCTGTTGGCAGTGGCCCTCCGGCTGGTTTCCCCCTTTGTTCTTGGTGGCTCCCTGCTAGGTAGCGCTCAGCAGTGCAGGTTCCTCTTTGACCTCAACGATCCACCTTGGTCCACCTCGCTCTCGATGGTCTACCTCACTCTCGACAGTCCCCCCTCAGTCTCGATGATACACCTCACTCTCGATGATACACCTCATTCTCGTTGGTAGGTCAATTAGCCTCTGTCAAATTGATCCTATGGAGTGCATCGGTGTTAGAATCAGGGTGTTTTTGATGAGAATGTGGAGAAAACAGAATGTAGTTAATTTAATTAAATTAGAGAGCAGCTCAGTGGTAGAGTTGCTGCCTTACAGCGCCAGAGACCCGGGATCGATCCCGACTACAGTTTGCAGTTTGTACATTCTCCCTGTGACTGCGTGGGCTTTCTCAGGGTGCTCCGGTTTCCTCCCACATTCCATGGCGTGTAAGTTTGTAGGTGTGTAGGGTGCGAAACTGGATTAACATGGAACATGTACAGTGGCTTGCAAAAGTATTCATACCCCTTGAACTTTTCCACATTTTGTCACATTACAACCACAAACGTAAATGTATTTTATTGGGATTTTATGTGATAGACCAACACAAAGTGGTGCATAATTGTGAAGTGGAAGGAAAATGATCCATGGTTTTCAAATTTTTTTACAAATAAAAAACTGAAAAGTGTGGCGTGCAAAAGTATTCAGCCCCCCTAAGTCAATACTTTGTAGAACCACCTTTCGCTGCAATTACAGCTGCAAGTCTTTTGGGGTATGTCTCTACCAGCTTTGCACGTCTAGAGACTGAAATTTTTGCCCATTCTTCTTTGCAAAATAGCTCAAGCTCAGTCAGATTGGATGGAGAGCGTCTGTGAACAGCAATTTTCAAGTCTTGCCAGAGATTCTCAATTGGATTTAGGCCTGGACTTTGACTGGGCCATTCTAACACATGATTATGCTTTGATCTAAACCATTCCATTATAGCTCTGGCTGTATGTTTAGGGTCGTTGTCCTGCTGGAAGGTGAACCTCCGCCCCAGTCTCAAGTCTTTTGCAGACTCTAACAGGTTTTCTTCCAAGATTGCCCTGTATTTGGCTCCATCCATCTTCCCATCAACTCTGACCAGCTTCCCTGTCCCTGCTGAAGAAAAGCATCCCCACAGCATGATGCTGCCACCACCATGTTTCACAGTGGGGATGGTGTGTTCAGGGTGATGTGCAGTGTTAGTTTTCCGCCACACATAGCGTTTTGCATTTAGGCCAAAAACTTCAATTTTGGTCTCATCTGACCAGAGCACCTTCCTCCACATGTCTGCTGTGTCCCCCACATGGCTTGTGGCAAACTGCAAACGGGACTTCTTATGGCTTTTTTTCAACAATGGCATTCTTCTTGCCACTCTTCCATAAAGGCCCGATTTGTGGAGTGCACGACTAATAGTTGTCCTGTGGACAGATTCTCCCACCTGAGCTGTGGATCTCTGCAGCTCCTCCAGAGTCACCATGGCTGCTTCTCAGATCAATGCTCTCCTTGCCCGGCCTGTCAGTTTAGGTGGACGGCCATGTCTTGGTAGGTTTGCAGTTGTGCCATACTATTTCCATTTTCAGATGATGGATTGAACAGTGCTCCGTGAGATGTTCAAAGCTTGGGATAATTTTTTTATAACCTAACCCTGCTTTAAACTTCTCCACAACTTTATCCCTGACCTGTCTGGTGTGTTCCTTGGGCTTCATGATGCTGTTTGTTCACTAATGTTCAAATCCCTGATTCAGGGACATCTGGAGAAACTCCTGAGAATTTAGTGGAGAGAAATCCCTGCTCTATGTTTCTTACGGCAGTAGAAGAAAAAGAACTGTTGGATATTGTCAAAACATGTAAAAATAAAAAGTCTACCGATTTCAACGACATTGACATGTCGCTAGTTAAGATGGTCATTGAGGGGATCTCCAAACCTTTAACATTCATCTGTAATTTATCCTTCCAAACCGGTACTTTTCCAATTCAAATGAAAATAGCAAAAATAATACCAATATACAAAACTGGGAACAAGCATCATTTTACAAACTATAGACCTGTTTCCTTACTCCCACAATTTTCCAAAATACTAGAAAAAATGTTTAATAATAGATTAGATAAATTTGTAGAAAAGAATAAATTAATCACAGAAAGTCAATATGGATTCAGAACAAATAGATCAACATCACTTGCAATACTAGAATTAACTGAAGACATCACAAACGCCATTGATAATAAATTATATGCAGCTGGGATATTTATTGACATAAAAAAAGCATTTGATACAATTAATCATGAGATTTTATTAAAAAAATTGGAGAGGTATGGAATTAGAGGAATAGTACTGGACTGGATTAAAAGCTACTTAAGTAACAGGCAACAGTATGTAAATCTGGGTAGTTATAATTCTACATGCTTGGACATTGTGTGTGGTGTACCACAGGGGTCAGTGCTGGGCCCAAAATTATTTATCATGTACATAAATTATATTTGTAATGTGTCCAATGTCTTGAGGCTGGTTTTGTTTGCAGATGATACAAATATTTTTTGTTCTGGGGAAAATTTAAAACAGCTATTGGATAAAATAATAAAAGAAATGGGTAAATTGAAAATATGGTTTGATAGGAATAAAATTTCATTAAATCTGAGTAAAACTAAAATAATGTTATTTGGTAATTGTAGAATAAATACACTAGTAAGTATAAAGATAAATGGGGTGGAAGTTGAAAGAGTGCATGAAAATAAATTTCTTGGGGTTATAATTGACGATAAAATAAGCTGGAAATCACATATTAAACATGTAAAATTAAAAGTGTCAAAAAGTATCTCTGTATTATACAAAGCCAAGCAAGCTCTGGATTACAAATCACTCCGTATTCTTTATTGTTCATTAATTTTACCCTACTTAAATTATTGTGCAGAAGTCTGGGGTAATAACTATAAAAATTCGATACACTCATTAACCATGATGCAAAAAAGAGCAATTCGTATTATCCATAATGCTAAGTATCTGGGTCATACGAATCCATTATTTTTAGAGTCAAAATTATTAAAATTAGAAGATTTGGTTACATTCAAAACAGCTCAGATAATGTTTAGGGCCAAAAATAAAAATTTACCTGGAAACATTCAAAAATTATTTAATGAGCGTGTGGGGGGTTACAATTTAAGAGGAATATTTAACTTTAAGAAACAAAGAGTCCGTACGACTAGAAAAACCTTTTGTATTTCGGTTTGTGGAGTAGGAGTGTGGAATAAATTGAATGGGGAATTGAAGCAATGCACAAACATGAATCATTTTAAAATGATATATAAAAAAATAATTTTCAAGGGGTACAGGGATGGAGGGGATGGTTGACAAGTGGGGGTTAATGTTTATTTATTGCTTTACTATTGTTGAACTTCAGATATGAAGTTTGTATGTGCATAATAGTTGTATGTATATATATGTCTGTAGGTATTATGGGAAATTGCCTAGGGTAGTATTATTATTATTAATTAATTAATTTTTAAATATGGTAGAAGTGTTGGGGAAAAGGGGTGAGATTTAATAAGTTATTCTTCTTCTCACTCCTTTTCGAGCTTGTACAGACACAGAGTTGGACATTGGAACTTTGATTTTGTTCTTTTCATTGCTTTGTAAATATTGATTGTAAAGTCCAATTGTTTGATAATTTCGATTTTGTTACTATTAATGTCTTTAATGTCACTTGTTCGAAATAAATAAATAAATAGAAATAAATAAATGTTCTCTAACAAACCTCTGAGGCCTTCACAGAACAGCTGTATTTATACTGAGATTAGATTACACACAAGTGGACTCTATTTACTAATTAGATGACCTCTGAAGGCAATTGGTTGCAATGGATTTTATTTAGGGGTATCAGAGTAAAGGGGACTGAATACTTTTGCACGCCACACTTTTCAGTTTTTTATTTGTAAAAAAATTTGAAAACCATGTATCATTTTCCTTCCACTTCACAATTATGCGCCACTTTGTGTTGGTCTATCACATAAAATCCCAATAAAATACATTTACGTTTGTGGTTGTAACGTGACAAAATGTGGAAAAGTTCAAGGGGTATGAATACTTTTGATAGCCACTGTATATAGGTGATCGCTAGTCGGCGCTGACTCTTTGGGCGGAAGGGCCTGTTTCCGCGCTGTATCTCTATAAAATAAACTAAACCATGGAAGGCAGAAAGGTCTGTATCCTTACAGTGTTACTCTACAACTTCACATGAATAGAAGAGCTTTTTGGGGATTTACTTAAAAATGGTTTTCACTGCAACGCCACTCCTTATTTTGGCAGTGCTAACTGAATGATAAGCTGCAGAAGGTACTTACCGTGAGAGTGCATCTTCTATTTCGTGGCCACCTCCATTGAACAGAAAATTATATAAGCGTGTATTTCAGAACATGAGCATTGTAATAAGAATCAATGAATTAAACTCCCGAGGGGAACATTAACCTTAACTGGATTGAGGTCTGATTTTATCAGCTCAGATCTGGTAAGACGAAACACCATACATGTACAGCAGGTTGATTAAGTAGGATTTGAATGAACAGCCAATACATCTAAGAATATTGCCTGTGCCGTTCCAGCCAATATCACAGATTATGAAGGAGACTGGATCCTCACTGAATACACATCTCATTCCCATGAATGAAACAGATGACTCTCCCTTCATTGTGAGTCTGACTAACAACATTGATATTAACATTATGTAAAAACAAAGAACGGTAGATGCTATTTTATAGAGTCGTAGAGTCTTACAGCGTGGAAACAGGCCCTTCAGCCCAACTTGCCCACGCCGACCAACATGTCCCATTTACACTAGCCCCTCCTGCCTGCTTTTGGCCCATAGCCCTCTAATCATGTCCAGTCCATGTAACTGTTTAAATGTTTCATAAACGTTGTGATAGTCCCTGCCTCAACTATCTCCTCCAGCACCTCGTTCTGTACACCCACCACCCTTTGGGTAAAAAACTTACCCTCAAGTTCCAAATAAATAATTCCCCCCTCACCTTTAACTTATGTCCTCTGGTTCTCAACACCCCTAGTCTGGGCAAGCGACTCGGTGCGTTTACCCGATCTATTCCTCTCATGATTTTGTATATCTCTTTAATCACCCCTCATCCTCCTGCACGCCAAGGAATAGAGTCGGAGCCTGCTCAACCTCTCCCTACAGCTCAGGCCCTCGAGACCTGGCAACATCGCCGTAGATCTTCCCTGCACCCTTTCCAGCTTGAAAGGATGAGTGATGTATCATGTTGGTTTCAGAATCTGAAGAAAGGTCCCGACCCGATACATCACCATCACTTTTCTCCAGAGATGGGCCTGACTCCAGCACTTTGTGTCTCTCCTTGATACTAACATTGATGGGCATGCTGTGATCAGCTTTGATTAAATGAAGGTGGCGTACAGATGCGAAATCAAGTCATCATGTCAATGTACTTTAAAATCACTCATTTGATTAATAATCTATTCGGCAGCAAATAACAAGCAGCAGAATAAACACATTAAGTATATTTATGGGACAGGCTGCAGCTGGTATTAATAAAGGCAAATGCAGGCATCATTACCCATGGGAGATTGATATTGCTACTTAAGTACTTGGAGTGACAATAGCAGCATTAGAAACTAAATAGACACAAACAGTGCTGAAGTAACTCAGAGGGTCAGACAGCATCTCTGGAGATCATGGAGAGGTGACGTTTCAGGTCAGGACCCTTCTGCTGACTGATTGTAAGGATTGGTGGTGGTGGTGCAGGGGTGGGGGGCATGGAAGAAAGCTGAGGAGAGGAGAGGCAGGACAAAGTCAGACTCGGGGTACAGGTTAAAAACAAAATTCCCTGCTACAATAAGTCTAAAGATCCTCATAGATGGCAACAGATAGATAACATGGTTAAGAATATACATGGGGTACAGGCTTTTATTAGTTGGGGCATTGAATACATAGAAACATAGAAAATTGGTGCAGGAGTAGGCCATTCGGCCCTTCGACCCTGCACCGCCATTCAATATGATCATGGCTGATCATCCAACTCAGTATCCCATCCCTACCTTCTCTCCATATCCATTTAGCCACAAGGGCCACATCTAACTCCCTCTTAAATATAGCCAATGAACTGGCCTCAACTACCTTCTGTGGCAGAGAATTCCACAGATTCACCACTCTCTGTGTAAAAAATGATTTTCTCTTGGTCCTAAAAGACTGCCCTCTTATTCTTAAACTGTGACCCCTAGTTCTGGACTTCCCCAACATCGGGAATAATCTTCCTGCATCTAGCCTGTCCAACCCCTTAAGAATTTTGTAAGTTTCTATAAGATCACCCCTCAATCTTCTAAATTCTAGCGTGTACAAACCGAGTCTATCCAGTCTTTCTTCATATGAAAGTCCTGCCATCCCAGGAATCAGTCTGGTGAACCTTCTCTGTACTCCCTCTATGGCAAGAATGTCTTTCCTCAGATTAGGAGACCAAAACTGTACGCAATACTCCAGGTGTGGTCTCACCAAGACCCTGTACAACTGCAGTAGAACCTCCCTGCTCTTATACTCAAATCCTTTTGCTATGAATGCTAACATACCATTTGCTTTCTTCACTGCCTGCTGCACCTGCATGCCTACTTTCAATGACTGGTGTACCATGACACCCAGGTCTCGTTGCATCTCCCCTTTTCCTAATCGGCCACCATTCAGATAAAAGTCTACTTTCCTGTTTTCGCCACCAAAGTGGATAACCTCACATTTATCCACATTATACTGCATCTGCCATGCATTTGCCCACTCATCCAACCTATCCAAGTCACCTTGCAGCCTCCTAGCATCCTCCTCACAGCTAACACTGCCCCCCAGCTTTGTGTCATCCACAAACTTGGAGATGTTGCATTCAATTCCCTCATCCAGATCATTAATATATATTGTAAATAGCTGGGGTCCCAGCACTGAGCCTTGCGGTACCCCACTAGTCACTGCCTGCCATTCTGAAAAGGACCTGTTTACTCCTACTCTTTGCTTCCTGTCTGCCAGCCAGTTCTCTATCCACATCAATACTGAACCCCCAATACCGTGTGCTTTAAGTTTGCATACTAATCTCTTATGTGGGACCTTGTCGAAAGCCTTCTGAAAGTGCAAGAGCTGAGCTTGGAATCCAACTTTGTAAATCCTCAGTCAGACAATGTACTGTGTACAATTCTGGTCATGACAGCGTAAAAGTGTAATTTCACAGAGGAGGTTCACCAGGATGTTCTCTGAAAAGGAGTGTTCCATTTATGAGGAGAGACTGGAAAAGCGAGGTCGGTTTTCCCTGGAATGGAGGGGATTAAGAGGGGACATGATTGAGGTAGACATAGAACATAGAACAGTACAACACAGGAACAGGCCCTGCAGCCCACAATGTCTGCGCTGAACAGGATCCCAGGGCCAACACACATCGACCTGCATGTAATAAAAATCCTTCTATTCTTTACATATCCATGTGTGCTGCCCGGTGGCGCAGTGGTAGCCAAAACGCTACATCTTTACATATTTTGACTCACATTTCCCCCCTCTACGCGGTGATGAGATTCACTTAAGATTTGAAGCTATATTTCATGATTTATTGGTGATTTAAAAAAAAAGACAAAACTGACTTTCACACACAGAATATTCCACCATCTTCTAGTGACATTAGGGGGAGGGGCCGCATTTCCAGAACATTCCTCAAATGCTTCACCACCTCCCCAACGTCGAGCTGCTTCATTCTGACTGCTTGATGCCCGCCCGCGGCCTCGCTCGGGTCCTCGGGTCCACGCCCGCCCGCGGCATCGCTCCCTTCCTCCTCACCGTCCCTCGCTCCCTCCCTCCCTCCTACACCTTCCCATCGCGGACCAAATATGATTGAAAATAATACGGCCAACTCTTAACACGTGGTAAAGGAATTCAATCCCACTTATAGACCAGCTTCTAAAGTTATTCAAGGTAATTCTCCAACTTCACATTCCTGACAACTGTTCAGAAACCATCGAGACTTCAATGCACATAGTTCTGAAATTTGCTCTGAGCAAGAGAAGGTCCAAAATTGCAAAGCCATAAAGTTGTCTCTTCCACCCCACACCCCCTCCCCGCCCACACACCCCACCCCCCGCACCCCCCGCCACCCCTGCCCAAACAACCCCCCTCCCCCCACACCCCCCGCCTCCCCGCCCACACACCCCACTCCCCCCACACACCCCACCCCCCACACCCCCCGCCACCCCTGCCCAAACACCCACCTCCCCCACACCCCCCGCACCCCCCGCCTCCCCTGCCCAACACCCACCTCCCCCCACACCCCCTGCCCCCCCCGCCTCCCCGCCCACACACCCCACTCCCCCCACACACCCCCCTGCCCCCCACACACCCCCCGCATTGCGTTAGGGGAATGGGTTGCTTTGGGGGAACGGGTGAGTACTGGAATATTGCATTGGGGCAGTAGACCCAACGGGTCTGCACTTGGTCTAGTCTCCTTTAAACGTTGCCCCTCTCACCTTACAGCTATGTATATACAATTATGAGGGGTGTTTGAAAAAAATCTTTATTCATTAGGCAGGCAAACCTAAAGGCCATAGATTTAAAATAGACGATAAGATATTTAGAGGGGATTGAGAGGGAGCTTTCACACTGACAGAATGGTGAGTAGCTGGACTACACTGCTGGTCAGTGTGATGTAGAGTCACAGTCAGCATTTAAGAAATGCCTGTATGAGCACGTGGCAACATATTGAGTAGTGACCCTTCCTTAGACTAAGTGGAATAGCTGACAGATAGGGAAGGAAACCGGAGTACCCAGAGAAAACCCATGTGGTCACAGGGAGAACGTACAAACTCCGTAAAGACAACACCCGTAATCAGGATTAGATTGTTATAAAAACCATTAACATCCTTCCATAGAACATAGAACAATACAGCTCACAAATGGGCCGTTCTGCCCACAATGACTGCACCAAACATGATGTCAAGACCATCACTAAGCTTTTCTTACCTCCGGTTCCCTCCCCTCTACCTTCAGTCTGAAGAAAGGATCCGATCTGAAACGTCACCATCCATATCTCCAGAGATGCTGCCTCTCGTTGAATTACTCCAGCATTTTGTGTCTATCTTCAGTATAAACCAGCATCTGCAGTTTCTGCCTGCATATTTTGTGCAGCATTGTCTATTTCCATTTCAGATTTCCAACATCTGCAGTGTGTTAGTTTTACAAACAATCAGCAGCAGTGCCCACAGCAGACAAGGAAACATCATATTTAGCAACACCCAATTTTAGAACCAAATAAAGCAAAACACAGCTGTGTTGTGATTCCAAATGCTGAAATCTGTGACCTCGATTGATATTCCAGCAAGCTGTAATGTATCAAGTGAAGGCACTACAGCAAATATCTTGTATTGTCATGTTGTCCTTAGTTAACGCACATGACTGCTCCATCCATCACACACTCTGGAGCTTTCTGCTTTAGACCAGGTTCAGGAGCAGTTTCTACCCAGCTGATATCAGGCGACTGAACCATCCTCTCACCATCTAGGGAGCGGTCCTGACGTCCCATCTACCTCATTGGAGACCTTTGGACTATCTTTCATCGGTTCTTATCGGTCTTTATCTTGCATTGATTGTTTTCCCCGATCCGTTATCCGTGCACTGTGGATGGCTTGATTGTAATCATGTACAGTCTTGCTGCTGACTGGATAGCATGCAACTAAAGCTTTTCACTGTACCTCGGTACACATGCCAATAAACTAAACTGGTTTGGTGCAATGGAGAAAGTGGTACAAAGTGAAAATCATTTATAAGAACCTTTCAAGGAGACTGCACCTGGAGTATTGTGTGCAATTTTTGGTTTCCTAATTTTATTTATTTTTTTTTTTTTTAATATTTTATTTATTAGAAGTAGTGTACATTACAGTGATATAAGCCAAAAATAACATAATACATTTCCTGTACCACTTTTTGTTTTAAACTTTAAAAAGAAGGTAAGTAAAGAGAGTTAAAGGGCTTTCTCATTGTGCGACCTGAAGCAAGACCTAACAAGATTTAACATCGTGGGAACCTTCTGCGATAGCAGTACGGCATTCGTGGACCACCGAGGACCTCCGTGGCGCTAACGGCAGGTAGTCGTGTGACTTGGTAAGGTCGGGAGAAAATTCAAACATTTTTGAATTTCTCCAAGAGTGTCTTGAGCAGCGTTGCAACATTGTATGGACGCAGATGCCAGTGCGATATCCGTGCGATATCCGTAATGACACTTGCGAATACCGTGGGAACTCCTGCGAACGGTAAACCCGGAAGCTGGACAGAAGGGACATAAGGTGAGTAAAAGAGGTGGTCTCAATATCGCCAATGGACCATGTGTCCATCGAGGACGTCCCACCTAATTGTCATTGTTTGAGAATCTTTTTCACAGTAAGACTTGCAGAGATGCCTCTCAGAAAATCGCAAAGAAAGGGGTCAAAGAAAGTCGGAAAGTTTTTAGCCATGCAGGTAAATGAGGAGGAAACTCAGCAAGAGAGACAGGTGGAGAGGCAAGAGGAGATGCCAGAGATACCACTGCCTGTGGGCTCCTTGGAGCAGGGAGAGGGTGATCAAGGTGGATTTGAGATTGCCTCCCCAGTAGCTGTTGCCTCCACAATATTCTCAGCAGACGAGAACATAAAGGTTAGATGGCAGAAGGTAAAGCCATATAACTTCAACAGGGAACAAGAGGGTGAACTGGTGGAGTGGTACCAATTCAATGAGATTCTCTATGACAAATCCAGAGAGGATTATAGAAATAGGGAGAGAAAGCGCAACCTGCTGGAGACGAAGGCTGCTGAGTATCCCCGGTGCTCATGTGAGTAACTATAACAATATATTAGTTTATGTACAGGAGAACAATTTAATGTTATCCATGATTTTAAAACATACAATGCTACAGATGTAAAAGTGCTGTTTTTGCAGTCACCTTTAATTTATCTTATAAGTCTGTCTGTTCCCTGCAGCTGCAATGTAAAAGTAGTGGCAGACAGCTTTTACACCCTCTTCGTTTGAAGTGGGAATCATGTCTCTTTTAGAGCCATAAAATAAATTATGCATGAGGTCCCAAATTATTCTTTAACTCATTAAAGAGCTGGGTGAAATTCTGACAAAGTTTTTGAATGCACTTTTATCCTCTTCGCACAGCACATTAAGCAGTTGCTCATATTGTCCTAATTGAGGTCTCCGTTGAAACATGGGCTTAACCCAGTGAGACTTCCTCTTAATTATCTTTTTAATTAATCTCACCCTTCTGCCTTCACGCAAGCGTTTTCGATGCACATGTTGCGCTAATGCATACAGCGCGTCAATGAAAATAACAACCAGCCTGTACTCGAACCAACTTTGTATAGGCATGTCTGCAAATGAGACAATTCTACGAACGGAGGATATTTATATAGCGTGTGAAAAAAAAGTGACATCATTTGTGCCACGTGATTAACTACACTACAGTCCACGATGTTCATTCACGATTAACGGGAAAGATCGGGAGACGGACAAGTCAGTCGCACAAATGACAGAATTGCCGAGTACCGTGGGAACTCTTTATCGTGGGAACACTTTATCGTGCGGAACTCGTGCTGGACCACGACCACTTCACTCGGGTGACATCTTGCTTCAGGTCGCACCGTGAGAACTCGCCATTAGATAGGATAGTATAGGATAGGATAGTAAGTGCGTGAAAGAGTGATCAAGAGAGACCCTTAGAAACGTAAACACGAATAAGAGTTAAGAAAAAAGCCAAAGAAAAAGAACGAGATAAATAGAGAACAGAAGATATAAGAAAGTAAAATAAGATAAAAGGGATATACCTACTTCGTATTTTTACACACCCCTCACCAGGTCCTGCAACCATTTAATTTCAAAGTTATTCAAAATCTCCTAATTTGAGGAAGGACATTATTGCTATTGGGTGCAGCATAGGTTCACCAGGTTAATTCCCGGGATGGTGGGACTGACATATGATGAAAGAATGGGTCGACTGGGCTTGTATTCACTGGAATTTAGAAGAATGAGAGGGGATCTTATAGAAACATATACAATTCTTAAAGGATTGAACAGGGTAGATGCAGGAAAAATGTTCCTGATGTTGGGGGAGTCCAGAACCAGGGGGTCACAGTTTAGGAATAAGGGATAGACCATTTAGGACTGAGATACGAATAAACCTTTTCACCCAGAGAGTTGTGAATCTGTGGAATTCTCTGCCACAGAAGGCAGTGGAGGCCAATTCACTGAATGTTTTCAAGAGAGAATTAGATTTAGCTCTTAGCGCTAAAGGAATCAAGGGATGCAGGGAAAAAGCAGGGACGGGGAACTGATTTTAGATGATCAACCATGATCATGTTGAATGGTGGTGGTGCTGGCTCAGAGGGCCGAATGGCCTGCTCCTGCACCTTTTTTTCTATATGTCTGTGTTTCTAAAGAGATAAACCAGTTGCTAATGCTAAATGGTTGTACCGATGTAGAAACATTGGCCATGATATAGAAAAGTGTTTTAGTTTAGTTATTTTAGGTTAGTTTATTATTATCACGTGTTCCGAGGATGATTACAATCAAGCTGTCCACAGTGCACAGATACAGGATTAAGGGATTAATGTTTAGTGCAAGATCAAGGCCGGTAATGTCTGATTAAAGAAAGTCCGAGGGTCTCCAATGAGGTAGATGGTAGCTCAGGACTGCTCTCTAATAGTTGGTAGGATGGTTCAGTTGCCTGATAACAGCTGGGAAGAAATGTGTAAAGCTTTGACCTATTTTTGCACACGTTTTTTTCTTTCCCCAAGGATTAATTGAAGTGTTTTTTTGTTTGTTGTGATTGGAAGCTGCTGTTTCACATTTGAAATATCTAACAGTCCCAGATCCGCCCAGCTCGGAAATCCTAAAGAACAGCCATTTCCTATTTCTCTCTCCTGTACACCCAACCTTGCCCTCCTTATTACAACCCAGGACATCAAATGTACAGAGAAACGCAGAATCAACAAGGGGAAAACCCATATACAACATGCTGGAGTAACTCAGTGGGTCAGGAGGCATCTGTGGAGGGAATGGATAGGCGACGTCTCAGGTCGGGACTCCTCTTGAGTCGTCGTCGTGACTATCCCTCAAGGTCGAGGATGATGGTCTACGTTCTGTTGTTTTTATGGACTCTCAGGTGGCTTATGAGTCCAATCCTGGCTTGGAAAGTTCTTCGACATTCAGGGCAGGTAATTGCAGATGGCAGATTGGGCTTTGGTTGTTGCTGCCTCTCATTCCGTTTTCTTCCCTTTTCTTCTAATTCTGTGCATCTCTTGCCTTCGAAGGTCGCTGTTCCTTCTTGGATGATGGTTTGCTAGAGTTTCCTGTCCTTGGCATTGGTTTCCCAATTGTCGATGTCGATTTCACATTTCTTCATGCTGGCTTTTAAGGCATCTTTGAAAATCTTCTATTGTCCGCCTCTTTTCCGTTTGCCTTCTTTAAGCTGGGAGTAGAAGGCTTGCTTTGGTAGACACTCGTCTTCCATCCGAACAACATGACCGACCCATCTTAGTTGGTTCTTGATGACGAAGGCTTCGATGCTAGATTTTTTCGCTTCATTCAGTTCGTTCTTCTGTCTTCCCAACTGATATATAAAATGTTTCGAAGACATAGTTGATGGAACTTTTCAAGTGTTTTCAGAGGGCCTCGGTGTGTTGTCCAGGTTTCTGATGCATACAGGAGCGTTGGAATCACCACTGCCTTGTACACTAACATTTTGGTGTCTGTTCGGATGTCACGATTTTGAAAGACTCTCGTTCTAAGACAAATGTTCGAAGACACTGTCTGAAGGAGGGTCCGAACCTGAAACACTGCCTATCCATTCCCTCCACAGATGCTGCCTGACCCACTGAGTTACTCCAGCTCTCTGTGTTCTGCTCAATATCCCAGCAACTGCAGTTCTTTGTGTCTCCAGGAAAAAAACATATTGTTGTGATGGACCGGGCAGTGTTCACCACCTTTTTTGGCTTTACACTGTAGAGATACAGTGTGGAAACAGGTCCTTCGGCCCACCGAGCTGTATCTCTAAACTAAACTAAACTAAAAAAACCTTAAGCCTTTTCTTTCTCCTACCAAGTCAATTCCTTGGATCCAATGGACATTTACTCGTATGACTAGACTGCCCAGTGGGATATTGTTAAGTGCCTTGCTAAAATCCATACAGATTACATGGAATGCACTTCACTCATCGACCCTTGCTACAACCTCAAAGAATTCAATTGTTCATCAAGCAAGACCTTCCTTTCACAATCGCATGTCGATAAACACTGATTCATCTGTGTTTCTCCTAATGAAGCTTTATGCTGTTCCTCAGAATGGATTCCAATAATTTGTTGATTACTGATGTTAAACCAATGACCTGTATTTATTCAGTTTATCTCATACCTTTTTAAGGATGTAGGTTTAAGGTAAGGGGGGTGGGGAGAAAGATTTAATAGGAACCTGAGGAGTAACTTTTTTTACACAGTGGGTGGGTGAATGGAACAAGCCGCTCTGGGGAGGTATTTGAGGCAGGTACTATCACAACCTTTCAGATGCATTTGGAGAGGTATATGGTTAAGATAGGTTTGGAGAGATGTGGACCGAACGTGGGCAGGTGGGACTTGTTTAGATGGGGCATGTTGGTCGGCATGGGCAGGTTGGGCTGAAGGGCCTGTTTCCACGCTGTATGACTATGATTCTAAATGAGGCTGGTATTCCTCCAAACCTTTTCCACCACTCCTGTAGCCAGAGGGAAGGGGTGGGGGTGGGGGCAGCAATTAGAAAATAATGTGGTTGGAAAATGCAGTGGCAGTTTAGGGGCAGCACAAAGGCGCAGTAGGTAAAGTCGCCACCTTACAGCGCCAGAGACCCAGATTTGATCCTGGCCTTAGATGCTGTCATTGTGCAGTTTGCACATCCTCCCTGTGACCATGGGAGTTTCCCCCAGGTGCTCCGGGGTTTCCTCCCACATCCTGAAGTCATGCGTTTTGTAAGTTAAGTTGCCTCTGTAAATTTGCCTTTAGCGTAGGTAGGGAGTGGATGCGAAATTGGAACGAGTGTAAAGGGATGATTGATGTTCGACGTGGACTCGAGGAATCCACCCTCTAATCTAAGGGGTGGCACAGTGGTGCAGCGGTAAAACAGCTGCCTTGCAGTGCCAGTCACCCAGGTTTGAACCTGACTACAGGGGCTGTCTGTACAGAATTTGTACATTCTCCCCGTGACCATGGGTTTTTCCCGGGTGCTCCGGTTTCCTCCCACAATCCAAAGATGTACAGGTTTGTAGGTTAATTGGCTTCTGTAAATTATCCGTAGTGAACAGGGTGATGTACGCAGGCTGGTGTACAGGGTGATCACTGGTTGGCTCAGACTCGGTGGGCCGAAGGACCTGTTTCCACACTGTATCTCTATACTAAACCAAGCTAAAGAATCCTATAGTCGTGCGGCTTTGTAAGCTCATTTGCCTCTGTAAAATTGCCCCTAGTGTGTATAGGTGTGTAGTGTGTGAAAGTGGAACGAGTGTAAAGGGTTAATCGATTGACGGCGTGGACTCGATGTGCTGAAGGGCCGTATCTCTAATCTAAACTAATCTAAACTTGCCTGCCTTCAGCACTTTCTATGCTTGCACTTCCAAGTCTTTGAACCAACAATCACAATTCTCTTCCAACTCCAGCACCGACAGGTAACTCCAAATGCAGCTGAGGAGACAAAGGTCTGGATTCTTGCTGCCGTCAATTCAAGTGAAATGGATCTTTCTGCTAGTCTTCATTCTGCTTATTTGCTCTAATAACCAGTGTGCATCCAACCTCCCATTAACCATCTAGTTGTAATAAAAATAATCAGATCAATCTAACTTTAACGTGGGCGGCACTGTGGCGCACCAGTAGAGTTGCTGCTTTACAGCGCCAGAGACCCGGGTTCGATCCTGACTATGGGTGCTGCCTGTACGGAGTTTGTACGTTTCCCCCGTGACAGCGGGGGTTTTCTCCGAAATCTTTGATTTCCTCCCACACTCTAAAGACGGACAGGTTTGTAGGTTAATTGGCTTGGTTATAAATGTAAAATTGTCCCTAGTGTGTGTCGGATCGTGTTAATGTGCGGGGATCAGTGGTCGGTGCGGACTCTGTGGGCCGAAGGGCCTGTTTCCCCGCTGTGTCTCTAAACTAAACTAAACTAAATGTCCTTGCCCTCAGTGTGAAAATGTGATAGTTCTTAAGTGTATGATCAACTTGCATGCTGAGTCTGCAGCAAGCAACCATCCAGCATCCTGGCATTTTTCCCATTTGACCTTTATTTACCTATTAATAGGCTCCAGTGAGGCTTTACACGTTCTGCAGGATAGCAGAAAATTCTGCTCTATGGTCTGGCCTAAGTTGCTAAATGATCCGTTTATTAACAAATGCAAAGATGCCCCAATAGTCTGGCCCTTGACTGATGCTTCAGATTAAAAGTGGTTCGGTTGGCTGGGTAAATATCACACCAGTCACAAAGCAAGCATTTGTAAACTAATTGAGGTAATTAATTGAGACAACATCAACACTCACTGGTCTCATTTCAGAAGGGCATCTTGTTAATAGCATTGCTGAAAATGTTTCAAATGGCCTCACTGGGTCAGTGAGTAATAGCACCAATGTGAAATTAGACTTTAGAGATACAGCGTGAAAACTCCCACTGAGTCCGCGCCGACCATTGATCATCCCCAACACAAGCACTATCCTACACACTTGGGACAATTTACAATTTTTACATTAGCCAATTAACCTACAAACCTGTGCATCTTTAGAGTGTGGGAGGAAACTGGAGCTCCTGGAGAAAACCCACGTGCTCACTGGGAGACCGTACAAACTCCATATGGACAGCATCTGTAGTCAGGATTGAACCCGAGTCTCTGGAGCTGTAAGGCAGCAACTCTACCGCTGCCTTGTTCAGCATTTAGCATTAATTATTATTCAGCATTTAGGAATAATTTAACTATATTTCCATATTTCCTACAGGCATAGAAGGAAGTCATTTCAATCCATAAATTCGATGCCAGCTCATGGAGCAATCCCGTTCCTCCACGAGGTTTCGTATAACACATTTTCCATCAATATTCCCGCCCGCCACCAGATTCTACCACTCATCGCACCCTATAGACAACTTACAGTGGCCAAGTAACCCACCCAATAGGCAAAGATCACCTCATTGAACAATTAAGGAACATTTTTTTGCATAACAATTTCCTGGGGAAATATGATTCCTAAATCTAATTGATTATCCATAGATGTGAGGAGCAGAAGATAGACACAAAATGCGGCAATAGCTCAGCAGGTCAGGCAGCATCTCAGAAGAAAAGGAATAGGTTATGTTTCATGTTGAGGCCCTTCATCAGACTGTTGAAGACTGTTGAGTCTGATGAAGGGTCTCGACCCGAAACATCACCTATTCCTTTTCTCCAGAGATGCTGCCTGACCCGCTGAGTTACTCCAGCATTTTGTGTCTATCTTCGGTGTAAATCAGCATCTGCAGTTCCTTCTTGCACATGGGAGGAGCAGAATTTGTCGAAGACCGTCTGGTAGATAAAGTATGTAGGGATTCTCAAAAGGCTTTAGGTAAGACAGCACTCAGATTCAGATTCAGATTCAGATTCAGATTCAATTTTAATTGTCATTGTCAGTGTACAGTACAGAGACAACGAAATGCATTTAGCATCTCCCTGGAAGAGCGACATAGCAAATGATTTGAATAAGTAATAATAAGTGATAATAAGTGTCCGGGGGGTGGGGGGGTGATTGGCAGTCACCGAGGTACGTTGTTGAGTAGAGTGACAGCTGCCGGGAAGAAGCTGTTCCTGGACCTGCTGGTTCGGCAACGGAGAGACCTGTAGCGCCTCCCGGATGGTAGGAGGGTAAACAGTCCATGGTTGGGGTGAGAGCAGTCCTTGGCGATGCTGAGCGCCCTCCGCAGACAACGCTTGCTTTGGACAGACTCAATGGAGGGGAGCGAGGAACCGGTGATGCGTTGGGCAATTTTCACCACCCTCTGCAATGCCTTCCGGTCGGAGACAGAGCAGTTGCCATACCATACTGTGATGCAGTTGGTAAGGATGCTCTCGATGGTGCAGCGGTAGAAGTTCACCAGGATCTGAGGAGACAGATGGACCTTCTTCAGTCTCCTCAGGAAGAAGAGACGCTGGTGAGCCTTCTTGATCAGAGTTGAGGTATTGTGGGTCCAAGGGAGGTCATCGGAGATGTTGACTCCCAGGAACCTGAAGCTAGAAACACGTTCCACCTCCGTCCCGTTAATGTGGATGGGGGTGTGCGTGCCGCCCCTGGACTTCCTGAAGTCTACAATGAGCTCCTTGGTCTTCTTGGAGTTAAGGGCCAGGGTGTTGTCAGTGCACCATGCTGCTAAGTGCTGGACCTCCTCCCTGTAGGCCGACTCATCGTTGTTGCTGATGAGGCCAATCACCGTTGTATCATCTGCATACTTGATGATGGTGTTAGTACCATGTACAGGTGTGCAGTCATAGGTGAAGAGGGAGTAGAGGAGGGGGCTCAGCACACAGCCCTGTGGAACGCTGGTGTTCAGGGTGAGGGTTGAAGAGGTGTGCTTGTCTAACCTAACAGACTGGGGTCTGTTGGTTAGTAAGTCCAGTATCCAGTTGCAGAGGGAGGGGTCGATGCCCAGGTTACCGAGTTTGGTGATCAGTTTTGATGGTATAATGGTGTTGAATGCTGAGCTGTAATCGATGAACAGCATTCTTACGTAAGTGTCTCTGTTGTCGAGGTGGGAGAGGGCGGAGTGAAGTGCCGTTGAGATGGCATCCTCCGTACTCCTGTTCTTGCGGTAGGCAAACTGATAGGGATCCAGTGTGGGGGGTAGGCAGCTTTTGAGGTGTGCCAGGACCAGCCTCTCGAAGCACTTGGTGATGATGGGGGTAAGTGCAACTGGGCGGAAGTCGTTGAGGCTTGCCGCAGTGGAGTGTTTTGGCACTGGCACGATGGAGGTGGTTTTAAGGCACGTGGGGACAACTGCTTGGGCAAGTGACAGGTTGAAGATGTCAGTCTAGACGTCTGTCAGCTGCGCAGCACAGGCCCTGAGCACGCGCCCGGGGATGCCGTCAGGGCCAGCAGCTTTACGTGCATTAGTCCTACTCAGTGCCACGAATACGTCGTAGGGGGTGAGTGTGAGGGGTTGGTGATCGGTAGGTAGCACAGCCTTGATGGCTGTCTCTAGATTGTCCCTGTCGAAGTGGCCATAGAAGTGGTTAAGCTCCTCAAGGAAGGAGGCGTCGCTGGATGTGGGGGTGGTGTTGGATGGTCTGTAGTCCGTGATGGCCTGGATGCCTTGCCACATGCGTCTGGGGTCGGAGTTGTTGTTGAATTGCTCCTCAATCTTGAGCTTATGGCAGTGCTTGGCCTTCTTGATGCCCCTCTTCAGGTTAGCCCTGGCTGAACTGTAGGCTCGAGCATCGCCTGACCTGAAAGCGGTGTCCCGTGCTTTCAGCAGTAGCCTGACTCATTGGGTAGAAGGGTTCATGGTGTTGAGGTAATTCTTCTTCGTCTGAGGCAACTCTTCGAGATTGAGAATGGGACTTACTCCAGTTCTGTGGGTTCTAAGGTGGCTGATGAGGCCAATGAGCTCAGTTCAGAGCGCTCATTTCAGGAATCTGGATGGGGGCGAGCAAACAATGCAGTTAACGGAATCAACATTGGCTTTTCAATTTTGAGTAACCTCTAACAATCGCCCCTTCCACATTCCCTTTCACCTCCACACTCCCTACTTTCTTCTCCGACTCCACTCTACCCTGAAGAAGGGACTTGACCCGAAACGTCATCCATCATTTTTCTCCGAGGACGCTGCCTGACCCCCTGAGTTACTCCAGCACTTTATCCCCTATACTCCACCTGGATTTGCACTTTTTTCTCGACCAGAACAATCAGATAATAATAATAATAATACATTTTATTTATGGGCGCCTTTCAAGAGTCTTAAGGACACCTTACAAAAATTTAGCAGGTAGAGGAAAAACATGTAAGGGGAATGAAATAAATAGTAGAGACATGACTAATACACAAAGTAAAGACAGAATTCAATACAAAACACAATATGAGGCAATTAATGCACAGATGAAAAGGGAGGGGGACGTGAGGCTAAGGATAGGCAGAGGTGAAGAGATGGGTCTTGAGGTGGGACTGGAAGATGGTGAGGGACACGGAATTGCGGATCAGTTGGGGGAGGGAGTTCCAGAGCCTGGGAGCTGCCCTGGAGAAGGCTCTGTCCCCAAAACTGCGGAGGTTGGACTTGTGGATGGAGAGGAGACCAGCTGATGTGGATCTGAGGGACCGTGAGGGTTGGTAGGGGGAGAGGAGGTCAGTGAGATATGGGGGGGCCAGATGGTGGAGGGCTTTGTAGGTGAGGATCAGGATTTTGTAGTTGATCCGGTGGGAGATGGGAAGCCAGTGAAGTTGTTTGAGGACTGGAGTGATGTGATGCCAGGATTTGGTGTGGGTGATGAGTCGGGCGGCTGCGTTCTGGACCAGTTGGAGTCGGTTGATGTAGGTGGAGCTGATGCCAAGGAGAAGTGAGTTGCAGTAGTCCAGTCGGGAGGAGATGAAGGCATGGATGAGTCTTTCAGCAGCGGGAGGTGTGAGAGAGGGTCTGAGTTTGGCGATGTTGCGGAGATGAAAGAAGGAGGTTTTAATGACATGGCGGATGTGAGGCTCAAGGGAGAGGGTGGAATCAAAGATCACGCCAAGGTTGCGGGCCTGGGGAGATGGGGAGACAGTGGTGCCGTCGATGGTGAGAGTGGGGTTATTGATTTTGCTGAGTGTGGCTTTGGAGCCTATGAGGAGGAATTCTGTCTTATCGCTGTTGAGTTTGAGGAAGTTATGTTGCATCCAGGTTTTTATAGCTGACAAACAGGAGTTGATATGGGAGAGGGGGGGGGTTGTGGGGGGATTTGGTGCCGAGGTAGATCTGGGTGTCATCAGTGTAACAGTGGAAGTCCAGGTTGAAGTGACGGAGTATCTGACCAAGGGGGAGGATGTAGATGATGAAGAGGAGGGGGCCGAGTACGGAGCCTTGGGGAACGCCTTGAGTGACTGTGGCTGTAGCAGAGGTGTGGTTGTGGAGAGAGATGAAGTGGGATCTGTTGGAAAGGTAGGAACGGAGCCAGCTGAGTGCAGAGCCTTCAATGCCGAGGTCTTTGAGTCTGGTGAGCAGGATGTTATGGTTCACTGTATCGAAGGCTGCGCTCAGGTCGAGGAGGATGAGGATGTTGAGGGAACCAGTGTCAGCAGAGGTGAGGAGGTCGTTGAGGACTTTGAGGAGAGCAGTTTCTGTGCTATGGAGGGGGCGAAAGCGAGATTGGAGGGGTTCAAGTAGGTTATACGCAAGGAGGTGGGAATGAAGTTGCGACGCAACGATACGCTCCAGGGTTTTTGAAAGAAAGGGGAGGTTTGAGATTGGGCGGTAGTTAATGAGAGAGGAGGGATCAAGACCAGGTTTCTTTAAGATTGGTGTGACAGCAGCAGTTTTGAAAGTGGAGGGGACAATTCCTTGGGACAATGAGGAGTTGAAGAGATTAGTGAGGTAGGGGCAGAGAACGGGGAGGCAGGACTTCAGCACGGGAGTGGGGAGAGGGTCGAGGGAGCAGGTAGTGGGTTTGGAAGAGCTGATGAGTTTGGAGATTTCAATAGGGGTGACCAGGTCAAATTGGGAGAGGAAGCAGTGTGGAGGAGGGGTAAGGAGGTCAGTGGAGATGTTGAAAGGAGGGGCCTTGGTGGGTGGTGGAGTAGATGCTGGGGAGTCGGGTACAGGAGATAAAGATTGATAGATGGTGCTGATTTTATCAGCGAAAAAGTGGAGGAATGAGTTGCAGAGATCCGGAGTAGAGGTAGGGAGAGTGTTGGCTCGAGGCTTGAGGAGGTTGCCCACTGTGGAGAAGAGGGTTCTGTGGTTTAGGCAGGGATCGGTGAATATGGAGTAGATGCGGTAGAGTTGTTCTTAAAGTACCAAAGATTCAGGTTTGATCCTGACTACGGGTGCTGTCTGAATGGGCATTTTTATTGTGACCACGTGATTTTCTCCGGGTGCTCCAGTTTCCTCCCAAATTCCAAAGTCATTCAGATTTAGAGGTTAATTGTCTTTGTTTCCGCACTAGATCTCTACAGTAAAGTATAAATACAATCCGCGATTAAGCACAGCAATAACCCACTTAGTTCATTTGCACGAGGAACCCTGTTTTGGCGCCATTTCCAGACTCCAAGCTACAGCTGGCCAAGAAGACCCGTCGCAGCCGTTGCCTCCATCCAGATCGTCAGCGAACAGTCGGCCCTCTCCTTGCCCGGCCACCTTCAGCCTTTGTTCCCCAGGGGGTGCCTGCTGCAGCCGACCAAGATGGTGTGGAGGGTAAGACCCCTGGTTCTTCTTACCGACCCTTTGTTCTTGCATCTACCGCCATTGCCGACTCCCTCCACCCTCCTCTCTGGTTCTCTAATCCTCGGGGACGAGCATGGACCGGGCTCGGTGGCTTCCCTCTCCAGGCGGGTTTCTCAGTTCCGCGGCAGGTCATAGGTTCATAAGGAATAGGAGTAGAATTAGGCCATTCGGCTTATCAAGTCTACTCAGCCATTCAAACATGGCTGATCTATCTCTCCCCATTCTCCTGCCTTCTCCCCATAACCTCTGATCATAACCCATACAAATCAAGAATCTATCTAGCTCTGCATTAAGAATATCCACTGACTTGGCCTCCACAGCATTCTGTGGCAAAGAATTCCGCAGATTCACCACCCTCTGCCTAAAGACATTTCTCCTCATCTCCTTCCTAAAAGAACGTCCTTTAATTCTGAGGCTATGGTTCTAGTCTTAGACTTTCCCTCTAGTGGGAACATCCTCTCCACTTCCACTCTATCCAAGCCTTTCACCATTCTGTATGTTTCAAAGAGGTCCCCCCTCATTCTACATTCTACTTGCCCAGTGCCGACAGGCGCTCATCATAAGTTAACTTACTAATTCCTGGAAATTTTAGTATGGCATCAGCCTGTGGCCCATCGGGAGCCTTCCACCTTCCATTTATTTCCTTGACCCACTGAGTTGCTCCAGTACTTTGTTTTTTGCTCTCGATTGCAGCATTTGAGGTCTCTTGCATCCGCATTTCAGGAATGGGAGTTGGCCATTTAGGGCTGAGATGAGATGAGCTTTTCCCCTTGCAGTTTTTGACACATTTGTAATTCTGTACTCCAGAGGTTAAATGCCAACTCATTGAATATATTTGAGGGACTATTCAGTCATCTCCTGTTTCTGTTATTTTTAGATAGCCACAAAATGCTGGAGTAACTCTCTGGAGAGATGCTGCTCGACCTGGTGATGTTTTGCGTCGAGACCTTTCAAAACCCGTTGATGTTTTGGGTCGAGACCTTTCTTCAGACTGAGAGCCACAATTTTTAGTTTAGTTTAGTTTATTGTCACGTGTACCAAAGTACAGTGAAATGAGTTTTGTGTTTTTGTTGCGTGCTACCCAGTCAACGGAAGGACTATATATTATGTAAATCGAGCCGTCCACAGTGTACAGATACAGGATAAAGGAAATAATGTTTTGTGTAAGAACAGTCTTTGCGGGATAACTTTACTGACTAATTAAGAAATTGCTTCACTGTACAATTTGGAGCCATCTGACTGTTCTAGAAGAGAGTATTGATGGACACTTTGGGAATAACTTCACTGAATAATTTAGTGATAGCATCATGGAGTGAATTACAAATTACTTCAATGAGTAATATATTTACTGTTTCACTGTGCACCTTGAGACTAGCCGGAGTATTCCATCCAAGGACCCCGACAGTCTTTTCAGGTGAGGCAGAGGTTCACTTGCACTTCCTCCAACCTCATCTACTATATTCGCTGTTCCAGGTGTCAACTCCTGTATATCGGAGAGACCAAGCGCAGGCATGCCGATCATTTCGCTGAACACCTCTGCTCAGTCCACATAAACCAACCTGATCTCTAAGTTGCTCAGCACTTTAACTCCCCTTCCCATTCCTGTAAATAGCTCATTCTAATCTTCCCCCAGTCTAGTTTCAGTTAAAATATCACTGTCAAGCACTTGCGCATCTAAACTTTATTTTGGAAAAACACAATAACAGTTCCCACTACTATACCTAACCACCGCGGGTTCGATCCTTGTATCTGCCTGGCCAAGCCCTCCTAGCCTCGTGCAAGCAGAGACGCTCCAGAAGGTCACGCAGTCCTAAGCGTTCTCCCAGAAGATCGACACAGGACCTCGTGGGAGCGGGCTTTTATAGGTCCCCGAACCTTGAGGGGCCGAACCACATGGGGGTGGTCTCTATACAGTCCAATAACAGATATCAATTAACACAGTACATGATAGACATTTCCCCAACCCAATAATACAGTGATTAATATAATGTATCTGACAAAGTTTCTAGATGCAATTTAACAGAGATGAATTATGCAACATGTGCCTTGATAGTCATGAAACCAAGACAAGGCTCAACACTTAATCCAATCAACATCTAGCAAAGTAAAGCTTTGCAACAATATTTACAATGTGTATGTCTGGTTTGCATTCACCCAATCAGTTCCATGCAATTTATACCTAATTGTCAGAATCTGCAGATGTTCCATTCTCTTCCTGCAACTCTTATCTAGGCTCGAGACAAACTGGCACCATTCTGCAGCTTGTCCCATTTCTGCAGAAGGCACATTTAAATTAACCAAGTGGCCGAGCAGCCCAGAAGCCTTTATTCAATTTTATTGTCCTGGCATCTCCAATTTGGCCAGAATTCACATTCCCAATGTGACCTTTCTGTCCTGCACTTCCTCCATTGTCAGTGAGGCCCAGCTCAAATTGGAGGAAGAGCACCTCATATTTTGTTTGGGTAGTTTACACTCTAGCGGTATGAACATTGACTTCTCTAACTACAAGTGGCCCTTGTTTTCCCTCTCTCTCCATCTGCTCCCCCTTCCCAGTTCTCCCACCAGTCTTACTGTCTACGACTACATTTTATCTCTGCATCGCCCACTCCCCTGACATCAGTCTGAAGAAGTGTCTCGACCCAATACATCACCCTTCTTTCTCTCCAGAGATACTGCTTGTCTCACTGAGTTACTCCAGCATTTTGTGTTTACCTGAGTATTTTGGAAATGGCTTAAATGCACAATTTGAGAGTAACGTTGTTTTTCACTCAGAGAGTGGTGGGTATATAGAATGAGTTGCCAGAGGAGGTAGTTGAGGCAGAGAGCATAACAGCATTTAAAAGCCACTTAGACTGGTACATGGACAGGTAAAGCTTTTGAAGGATATGGGCTAAACTCTGGCAAAGGGGGCTTGCTTAGATGAGGCAACTTGGTCAGCATGGATGAGTTGGGCCAAAAGGCCCGTTTCCATGCCGTATGACTCCATGACTCTATCACAGATAGTTAAGGGTAGCATCTGTGTGTAATTTAGAAATTGCTTCACTGATCATTTTCAATTGACCTTATTGCATAATTTTTGAATAACTATACCCAGGAATTTAAAAATAGCTTCACTGAATACTTTGGGAATTGTCTCACAGAGTAATTTCAAATTATCAGCATTGAATGAGAATTTTAGCATCAAATAACTCTGGGACTACATTATGATCAAGTTAATGTTAATGCGGAATTATTTACAAATTTTAGCCTCAATTATGAATAAATATTATCATTGCAATAATTAGTATTTGTGCACACTAACACAATAATTTAACCATTATGCTCCCTGTTGGTGGAAATTGTGAGTTTGACCTGTACCCTTAATCTGTCTTTCATACAACATAGAACAGCGCAGCACAGGAACGGGCCCTTTGGCCCACCATGTTTGTGCTCAACATGATTTTGGAGTATTGTCAGCATGTCTGAGGAAGGATGTGCTGGCATCGGAGAGGGACCAGAGGAGATTTACAAGAATGATCCCAGGAATAATTGAGTTAACATATGATAAACGTTTGATGGCACTGGGCCGGTACTTGCTGGAGTTAAAATGATGATGGGGGACCTCATTGAAACTTACCGAATAGTGAAAGGCCTGGATAGATGCCCAGTGGATGTTTCCACTATTATGAGTGTCTAGGACTAGGTCATAGTTGAATAAAAGAACATACCTTTAGAAAGGAGATGTTGAGAGATGTATTTATGGTGAATGATGGTGAATCTGTGGAATTCATTACCACACAAGGCTGTGGAGGTCAAGTCGATGGATATTTTTAAAGTGGAGATGACAGATTCTTGATTAGTAAATGTGTCAGGGGTTATGGGGAAAATTGGGTTGAGAAGGAAGGATAGATCAGCCATGATTGAATGGCAGAGTAGATTTGATGGGCCAAATGTCCTAATTCTGCTCCTATAACTTATGAACTTAGAATGAGAAGTTAAACTGATGTACTCCACCTGGACATGATCTATATCCCTCTATTCCGTACACTTGCACGTGCCTCTCTGTAAGCCTCCAAGATGCCACATGGGGCCCAGTCACACTTTTAATTAAGGCTCAGTTCGGGCCAGCACACAAAGAAAATCTCATAGAGCAGCAGTGATTTTCTCAAACAAGCTGGGTTATTCAATGCCTAAACACCATAACGTGGGAAGCACTCTGACAGAACCATAAATGTTTCTCTGACTCACAGCTCCTACAGCATTTTACAGTTCATGACATAATGGTTACATGTGGATTTTACATTTTGGAAATCATTTATCAGTGATCAACTTTTCTTGGTAGTCTTTCGTCTTTGCTTCATCTCCTCTGGAGTTACTTCTAACCTACCAGCTCAAACCTGTCTTCCTGTTGTTTAGAAAATCAGTCCCTCATTTTTCCTGCACAATTCCATTCAATGATTCAATGATACTTTATTGTCACGTGTATCTAGGTACAATGAAGGCTTTGTTTTGCATCCAACCCGGTAAGTCCATACAGTAGACCTTAGCCTGGGCAGTACACAAGAGTCGCCATGTTTGTGCCTGCTTGGGTCCTTGAATGGAGTCGAGGGGGGAGGTAAAGGGACAGGTGTTGCATTCTGGGAGCAGATGCGGCATAGGCGGAGGAATTGGGAGTAGGGGATGGAGTCCTTACAGGAAGCAGGATGGGAAGAACAGTAGTCTAGACAGCCATGGGAGTCAGTGGGTTTATAGTGGATGTCGGTCAGAAGTCTATCACCTGCGATGGAGATAGTGAGGTCAAGGAATGGTGTCGGAAATAGTCCAGGTGTATTTGAGTGCCGGATGGAAGTTAGTGGTGAAGTGGATGAAGTCAGTCAGTTGTGTGTGGGTGCAGGAGGTCTTCCACAGCAAGTCTGTTTGTCGGCTGGTCACCAGTCTCTATCCCAAACATACCCAGACACTTGTAATCTCTACAGTTAAGGGCCTGTCCCACTTGGGCATCATTTGCGTGTAATTTATGCGACATCATTTACGCGTCACGACGCACACGTGATGCGCGCATGGTGTGCATTACGCGCACATGGTGCGTGGTGACGTAGGCAGTGACGTGCGGTCGCATGCGGCGCCCCAGGATTTTGGGATGTACAAAATCTTCGCGCGCCATCTGCGTGAAGCGCAAATGAATCCCAAGTGGGACAGGCCCTTCCTTTACTGCTTCAGTGGTGCAATGCGAGAGGTTGCCTTGAGCAGAATCACAAATCATGATGAAGTTATTTCTAAAATGGACAAGCAGACATGTAATTTGTAAATCCAACATTCTGTGATATTAAATTTTTGTAAAATTCTTCACTGTAAAATCCATGTGAAGCAACTGTGCCCAATTTCTGTGGCAATCCTTCAAACTGCACTTAACTATTGTCATTAATTTTACAAGACGGACAGAACAACAGTTTTCCAACCGTCACGTTTAATAGACTACTTCAGCATGTGACAGGCAGACTTAGAGAGCCATAGACATATAGATAGAGACTTGGTGATGGTTTTCTCATGGATAATTATGCTTTGGATCAATTACTTCAACTGAATAGGTTGGGTAGAAGCAACAGTCATGCCGTCAACATCTTTAAGCCAATCAGGTTGGATACTTTCCCACTCTCAGTCTGAAGAAGGGCCTCGACCCGAAATGTCACCTATTCCTTCTCCAGAGATGCTGCTTAACACGCTGAATTACTCCAGCATTTTGCATCACACGCAGGGTAGATGGAGCTGTGCAGCGCAGAAATGGGCCCTTCGGCCCATCATGAACATGCAGCCCTTTTTGTCCATCTGCGCTAAAAGCCTTATGCTCACATTAGGACTGTGCCCTTCTATACCTTGCCTTTTTAAGTGTCTGATGAAATACCTCTTAAGCACAATGAGGTCATCTGATTCCACAACCTCCTCTGGCAGTGAATTCCAGATCTTGACAACCCTCTGCTTAAAATATTTTTTGCCTCTGATCCCCTTACTTTCACATTCCTGTGCCCTCTTGTTATTGGGATCCAGTTTGTTGATGTAAAAGTAGCTCTGCCTTGAGAGAACTGTTTGTAATAAAAGTGAGGTGACAGCATCAAGTGCAAGGCAGCAGAAGGGTAGCATGGTGATGCAGTGGTAGAGTTGCTGCCTTATAGTGCCACAAACCAGGGTTCCATCCTGACTACGCATACTGACTGTGCAGAGTTTCTACATTCCCATGGCCTGTGTGAGTTTTCTCCAGCTCTGGTTTCCTCCCCACATTCCAAAGACATACTGGTTTGTAGGCTAATTGACTTGGTATAAATGTAAATTGTCCGTATTGTGTGTACGATAGTGTTAGCATGGGGGGGATCACTGATCGGGCCGAAGGGCCTGTTTCCACGCTGTATCTCTGAACTAAACTAAACTAAACTAAATCTGTCATGGTTGGTGACTACAGATAAATACATAGCAGTGAGATGCCAAAATGGGCTCAATGGCTTGAATTCTTTGTTGCAACAATTTTCCTGTACGTAGGTACCTGTGACAATAAAGTATCATCATCTTCATTGATTTGTAAGTGCTGAACTACTTACTCCAGTTACAGACTTATGCCCCTGTCCCACTTAGGAAACCTGAACGGAAACCTCTGGAGACTGTGCGCCCCACCCAAGGTTTCCGTGCGGTTCCCGGAGGTTTTTGTCAGTCTCCCTACCTGCTTCCACTATCTGCAACCTCCGGCAACCACCTGCAACCTCCGGGAACCGCACGGAAACCTTGGGTGGGGCGCAAAGTCTCCAGAGGTTTCCGTTCAGGTTTCCTAAGTAGGACAGGGGTATTATAGAACATAGAACATGAAAAATCATTGCGCAGCAACAGGCACTTTGGCCCACAAATTCTGTGCCAAATATAATATCACGATAAACTAATCTCATCTACCTACAGTATCCATATCCCTTCATTCTTATTATCTTCAAGTGTCTATCTAAAAGCCTCTTAAAGGTCACTATCATACCTGCCTCCACCATCACCCCTGACAGTGTGGTCCAGGCACCCCCTACCCTCTGTGTCAAATATTTGTCCTGTACATCTCCTTTATACTTTGTCCCTCTCACCTTAAACCTGTGTCCTCTAGCCTTATGACTGGCTTATGAATTTGGGAAAGTTGACATTTCCAACCTTCCCAAATTCATAAACCAGCTCTGTTGTATAACTGTGAAATCTCCGGAGTACATTTTGCAACCTTAGAGTCGTGGAGTCGGACAGCATGGAAACAGGCACTTTGGTCCAACTTGCCCATTCCGACCAACATGCCCCATCTACACTAATCCCACCTTGATTTGATTTGATTTGATAGAATTTATTGCCACACAACCAGGGTCGGTGGAATTTTGGGTTGTCAGCAGCGGTACAATAATAAAGAACACAACCACAATAAAAATGTAATACAAACATCCACCACAGCATTCATCACTGTGGTGGAAGGCACAGAACTTGGCCAGACCTCCTCCATTTTCCCCCGTGGTCGGGACCTCCACCCTCCGCAGCCGTTGCTGCGGGCGTCCAGATGGTAAGGGACAAAGTCAAAGGCAAGGTAAGTCCAGGATCGGCTCTTCCCCACCGGAGACCGTGGCTTCAGGCTGGTGTAGGCCGCAGGCCGGCGGTCGAAGATTTAAGGTTCCCGCCGCAGCCAGAAGCAGCGCAGACCGCAGGACCGGTGGTCGAAGCTCCCCTCCAGGGGTGATGGTAAGTCCATGCCAGACCCGCGGTAGAAGTTGGCCGCGGGCCGGCAGTGATGGCTTCTTCTTCCCCCGGGTCCCCCACGAGGGATCCCGGGCTGTAGATGCCGCGCCAGCTGGAGTTCTGCAGACCGCGGCTTCAGGTTGCCGGCTGCCCCGGGCCAGCGAAACGGAGCGCTTCCCTCCAGCGAGCCCCAGCGAGGGCTCACCCGCTCCACGCCGAGAGTCCACGCTGTGCCCGCCGCTGAAGCCCCGGGCGCGTCTCCGGGAAAGGCCGCGCCGATCCTTGCTGTTAGGCCACGGGAGAGGCGACCTGGAAAAAGTCGCCTCTCCGTGGAGGAGGCGGCCAAAACGGTTTCCCCCTTACCCTCCCACACCACCCCCCACACAAAACACACCGAGAAACATCAAAAACATACTTTAAAACATACTAAAAAATAAAAAAAGTTGAAAAAAAACTAACGCGCTGCTGACAGGCTGCTGCCACTGCAGCGCCCCCTACCCACCTGCCTGCATTTGGCCCATATCCCTCTAAACCTGTCCATTCCATGTCCCTGTCTAAATGTTTCTTAAACGTTGTGATAGTACATGTCTCAACTACCTCCTCCAGCAGCTTATTCCATTCATCCACCACCGTTTGTTTAAAAAGGTTATCCCTCAGGTTCCTATTAAATCTTTCCCCCCTCACCTTAAACCTCTGGTTCTCGATTCCCTTCCTGCAGGTAAAAGACTCTATGCATTCAACCGATCTATTCCTCTCATGATTTTGCTCACCACTACAAGACCACCCCTCATCCTCATGCGTTCCATGGAATAAAGTCCTCACCTGCTCATCTTCTCCCTATAGCTCAGGCTCTTAAGTTATGGCAACATCCTCATAAATCTTCTCTGCACCTTTTCCAGCTTGACATCTTTCCCTTAACATTTTGACCAAAACCTCTTCACAGAGGTTTTTCCTGTAGATTTACTCGAGGAATTAGATTTGTGCATAATTCATGAAATGGATTCAAGGCGAGAAAAGGACAATTGAAAGGAGATTTGCCAAGCAGATTTTTTTTCCATGAAGCGTCTGGTGCCTGGAACGTGCTACCAGGGGAAGTGATGGAAGCAGATCAGATAGCTTCAGAAGTTTAAGATGGATTTAGAGAGGCAGGAGATGGAAGGATAGAGACAATGTTCAGGCAGATGGAATTAATTTAATATCTGCGATATTCTCATGTCAGAAATGGTGAGCTTAAGGCTTTGTTCCTGTGCTGCACTCTTCAATGTTCTGAACTGCCAGTAATTACCTTTGTAAGTCCCGGCAGTTTTGTGCATCATGTATAGATGTTGAAATCCTAGATAGATTTAAGTTTTGGTTTATTATTGTCACGTTTACTGAGGTGCAGTGAAAAGCTTTGATTTGCATGTTATCTGACCAAATCAGTTAATATACATAAATACCAGCAAGCCAAACTGAATTATAATAAAAGAGCAAAGGGGAAGGTACAGACTGCAGAATATAGTTCTCAGCATTGTAGGCAACCGTTGAATAGACCAATTCCATACGCTAGGGTTCTGTCCAATTCATCTCCACAATGGGGTAGAGATGAATTGGACAGAAACCTAGCGAATGGAAGTAACTTATGGAATGGGCGTGGGGAGAAAAAGGAAAATTTAAATATTTATTTGGTTTTATCTGTTCAGTCGTTTAAAAGTGTTGTTGTTTTGTTATTAATTTGTAATTAATTTGTAATTAACAGGGGGGTAAAGTTGAGGCTTTATAAGGCACTGGTCAACCTGCGTTTGGAGTATTGTGAGCAGTTTTGGGCCCCATATCTGAGGAAGGATGTGCTGGCGTTGGAGAGGAGGTTTACGAGAATGACCCGAGGATAATTGGGTTAACATATGAAGGCACTGGGCCTGTGCTCACTGGAGTTTAGAAGGATGAGGGGACACCTCATTGAAACTTACCGAATATTGAAAAGCCTGGCTAGAGTAGATTTGGAGAGAATGTTTCCACTCGTGGAAGAGTCTAGGACCAGAGGCCATAGCCTCAGAATAAAGGGACTTACCTTTAGAAAGGAGATGAGGAGGAATATCTATAGTCAGTAACTCGTGAATCCGTGGAATTCATTGGCACAGAAGGTGGTGGAGGCCAAGTCAAAGGATATTTGTAAGGTGCAGATTGCCAAATTCTTGACTAGGACAGGTGTCAATGGTTATGGGGAGAAGGCAGGAGATGGAATCAGCCATGATCATATTGAATGGCGGTGCAGGCTCGAAGGGTCGAATGGCCTACTCCTGCACCTATTTTCTATGTTCTATGTTCTATGGGGTTGAGAGCGAAAAATAGATCAGCTATGATTGAATGGCGGAGTAGACTTGAACGGCCGAATGGCCTAATTCTGCTCCTATAACTTATGAACATGAATTTATTTGATTTAATTTTTAATTATTTTAATTTCTTTAAATGATTTGATTCTTAATTGGTTTTCAATGTTTCTCTTTATCGGAGACTTCCATATTTTTGCTAAAGAGCATGGCAATGTTAGAACTAACTGAGGAGGATTACGAGAATCCGCTGAGTTTCTCCAGCATTTTTGTCTACATTTTCCTTCGCTCCATAGATGCTGCCTCACCCGCTGAATTTCTCCAGCAATTTTGTCTGCCTTCGATTTTCCTGCATCTGCAGTTCTTTCTTAAAGGTTTACGAGAATGATCATTTGGATCCAAATGTTTTAAGGATCATGTTCCAATGAATGATTTTCAATGTTTTATATTCTATCAATGATGCAATGATACTCTATTGTCACGTGCAGCTGGGTACAGTGAAATGCTTCATTTTGTATACAACCTGGTAAAATCATACAACAGGCTTCACACAGCACACAAGAATCACCACATTTTTGGCGGTGACAAAGTTACCAAAGTTCACCGAACAATCCTCTATACTGTCCGCCGCCACATCCCTCCCATCTACCATGCATCTGCCCACTCACCCAACCTGTCCAAGTCACCTGCATTCTCATAGCATCCTCCTCCTCACAGTTCACACTGCCACCCAGCTTTGTGTCACTCGTTCTTGTTCCCCCTCCCCCAGTCAAGTCCCACCCTTGTTCTCGGCGGCAACCCGGCAGGAAGCTCTCGAAGGCCCTCCTCGCTCTCAACGACCCAACTCGCTCTCAACTGCGATCTAATGCTTGTTTGGTCCAATGTTGCAGTAACATGCAGTGGTATTAAGTCGCTTCCAGTGGCTGAACACACTCTACTTCACATAGTGCCGATTTGCATATCTTCACCCAAAGATTAATCACTCAGTACCATGACCACGATTTCCACCTTCATCTCAATTCATCATTCTTTACCAAACTGTCTGTGTGTTTCCTTAAACTCAAACACACGTGGTTTCTCCTGTTTCTATTCACACACTCCCATGTTCTCCCTCAGCTTTCACAGACCATGAAAGCCACCTCTGCTTCCTCGACACAATCCCAACTTCCATTCCGGGCTCCTGTGTTGACATTTCTCTTTCTTCAGGTGTGGCACAGTAGCGCAGTGGTAGAGTTGCTGCCTAACGGCGTACAGACTCGGGTTCGATCCTGACCCTTCTTCAGACTGATTATGGTGGGAGGTGGCTCTTCAAGATGGCGGAGGCTGCGGAAGCAGGAGAATACTGGTGCTGGTGAGCGAGGTGGGGTCTTACCTCCTGAGCCCTCAAAGATGCTCGGGATGCCTCAAGGTAGGCTGTGGGAGATGCCCAAGGCTGACTGGTAGTAATGTGAGGTGAGGGGCAGCGTGCTCGTGGGTCTAGGAGCTGGCGGAGTGGGCCGCTGGAGACCCTGCAGCAGCCTGGGGCTCGAGTGGGTCAGACACCGCTCCAACTGGCCGAGCTCACAGATTGGACACAGCCTGCAGCGGTACTGAGCGGCAGAGCAACAGTGGAGTCATAGAGTCATGCAGCATGGAAACAGACTTATTGGCCCTACTTGCCCACACCGACCAACATATCCCATCTACACCAGTCCCACAAGGACACTGACAACATCACTTGGCTAAGCAGACCCCTGCAACTCCCACCCAGTGCCGTTGCCAGGACAACGGGCTTGGATGGCCAAGTTAAGATTCTACAATTGTAACAACTTTGGACTTGAATCATACAAAATGTCGCTGGAAATGTGGCAACTCTTTTGTAATGTCCCAGTATAATCTACCATTCCTACACTCTTGTACCTAATGGGCCTGTCCAACTTAGGCGACTTTTTAGGCGACTGCAGGAGACTGTGCAGTCGCCACATGGTCACCACATGTTTGTGGGTAGTTGCTGGGGAGTCGCCTTAATGGTCGTGAGGAGATCCCGCAATTCTGGGAACTAGTCATGTTGAAAAATTAGCGGCGACTAGAATTAAGCCGCATGGAGAGTAGCGAGAATTCTCGTGCCGTAGGTGGGTCGCCAGGAAGTCCTAGTGGGTTGCCAGGAGCTTGAAGGTTCTCGTAGGTTCTTGTAGGTTGTAGCCGGTGCTGACCGGTGAATTTCATTGGCTCATTGGGGAATAAAAAGTAAGCAGTAGTTTTCAGAACTAAGGATAACCGACCGGTAATGTTAAATGTCCGCCGAGCTTCACAGCCGTGAATCTCTGGCTTCTTAAAAGTTGTCTCCTTCTCCTTCTAAGTTTAGTTTATTGTCACGTGCTGATTATACAGTGAAATGCTTTCTTGTTGCATGTTATTCAGTCCAGCTTTCCAGAAAAGACTATACACCAATACATTCAAGCCATCCACTGTGTACAGATACAGAATAAACTAAATGATGTTTAGTGGAAGATAAAGTCCAGTAACGTCCGATTAAAGATAGACCAAGGGTCTCCAATGAGGTGAATGGTAGCTCAGGACCACTGTTTAGTCAGTGATAGGATGGTTCAGGATCCTAATAATAGCTGGGAAGAAACTGTCCCCGAATCTGGAGGTGTGCGTTTTCATACCTCTTGCCTGTTGGGAGAGGGGAGAAGAGGGGTGAGACTTGTCCTTGATTATGTTAGTGATCCCAAGGCAGTGTGAGGTGTAGATGGAGTCACTGGAAGGGAGGCTGGTTTTTGTGATGGTCTGGGCTGCGGTTTTGGATGGAGCTGTTCCCAAACCGTGTTGTGATGCATCCCAAGTGAAGCATTGAGGTGAAGGGGGGCTTTGCTTTGGTAGCAGGGTGGACAAACGCTAGAGATGGAATGGAGAAAGGAATGACAAAAGAGGACAAAAGGAGACAAGGAGACAAAGGTGTTATGTAAAACAGAGATATAGATGGATGATGTGGGGTGGGAGGGGATCAAGATCATAAGATTCAGAACAGATCAAGACCAGATTCAGGGACAGTGGCTTCCCTGCTTATCAGGCAACTGAACCATCCTCTCACCAGCTAGAGAGCAGTCCTGACTTCCCATCTACCTCATGGGAGACCTTTGACCTTTCTTCAATTGGACTTTGTATCGGACTTTATTTTGTGCTAAATGTTGTACCCTTTATCCTTTATCTGTGCATTATGGGTGGCTTGATTGTAATCATATGTTATCTTTTCTTCGAGTGGATGGCACGCAACAAAAACTTTCCACTGTATCTCGATATACGACACAATAATAAACTAAAATAAAGTAAATAAGGTACAGGGGCAGAATTGGCCATCCGGCCCATCGATCATGGCTGATCTATCTTTCCGTCTTAACCACATTCTCCTGCCTTCTTACTGAAATCTTTTTGGTTCTTGGTTTCTTGGTCTTCCAAAATATTCCAAATGGAATTTAAACTGGAGGTGGTGGAGGGAGGACTTAAGCCAGAAAGGGTTTTTGTGAATGGCACTAATCAAGGACGGTGGGAGACATGTGCGAGCACTGGGATGAGGAGGGGAATTAAGTGTTATCATCTTACTGAAGGTAGATGCGGTAGAATGTGCCAATGATCTGCTCAACATCTACCTTTCATTCTTCCCACCCACTATCGCCTGCAGAGTCCGACTAGGTTTCATGCTGAAACGTATGGATTTTTAGACGGTATCTGATGTATTGCCCCAGAAGCAGTTATAACATGATTTCAGTCAGCTCAATAACTATTTATTAAGCAGTAATGTAAAAAGATCGGAGAAGTGGCAGACAAATCGGATTAGAATGGACAACCTCTGCTAAAATATGGTGCTGACATTGTAACAATGGCTAGATTCTTCGACTAGGCTGTTACTACTTTGATTTAAGACTGGTGCAGTGTGCGATCATACCGCCATAAGTTAAGTGATTTATGACGAGTTATCATTTATTAATTTCAAATAAAGCAGCACCTTTTGTCGCAATGAATTATTGAGGTGGATGTGTCAGAGAGGGAGTCAGTTTATCGAGTAAAAGGGAAGAAAATGCTGCAAAATACTGGGTAATGTTTCTCCAGAGACTCAGGGACTGATGGGGAGAGGAGATTTCGACTTTAGACCTTTGAGTTACAGCACAGAAACAGGCCCTTCAGCCCACCGAGTCCGTACTGACCAGTGGTCACCCCGTACACCAGCACTAGGGACAATTTACAAATTACAGGAACCAAATAACGTTCAAACCTAATCATTTTTGGAGTGTAGGAACAAGCTGGAGCAACCGGAGAAAACCCACGTGGTCACAGGGAGAACGTATAATCTCTGTACAGACAGCACCAGTTGTCAGGATAGAACTTGGGTCTCTGGTGCTATGAGGCAGCAACTCTACCACTGTGCTGCCTTACTGCCCTCATCCACAAGTTGGGGAGTGAGGGAGGGAGTGTGGGTGTTGGTATGGTTCAGTAGGATGGCAAAGTAGCGCAGCTAGTGGAGCTGCTGCCTCACCTCCCTGCAGACCCAGGTTCAAACCTGACCTCTGTGCAGTTTTTGCATCTTCTCCCTATGACCCCGTGATTCCTCTGGGTGCTCCAGGTTCCTCCCACATCCCAGAGATGTGCAGGTTTATAGGTTAATTGTAAAAATTGCCCCTGGTGTGTAGAGAGTGGACAAAAAGCTGAGATAACATAGAACTAGTGTGAACGGGTGACTGATGGTCAGCGTGGACCCCGTAGGCCGAAGGGCCTGTTTTCATTCTGTATCTCTAAACTAAATCAAAGACTAAATCTTGGCAGATCACATCTTTAGAAATGTCTTGACTGCTATTTTGCTATCAGTCTGTTTTCCAGCCTCAGCCCATTGTTTCGAGATTTCTCACAGCCGGATGATCACGGGAAGTTCAGAGAAGGTCATGAACATTTACATAATAGAGTCACACAGCATGGAAACAGGCCTTTCAGCCCAACTTGCCCATTGGTCCCACCTGCCTGCCTTTCTCCTATATGCCTCTAAACCTTTTCTGTCCATGTACCTGTCCAGAGTAAGGAAATCAAGGACCAGATGACATAGATTTAAGGTGAAGGGGAAAAGATTTAATATAAATCTGAGAGGTATCTTTTTCACACACATGGTGGTGGGTGTATGCAACCCTACCAGAGGAGGCAGGTACTGTTGCAATGTTTAAGAAACAGTTAGACAGTTACATAAATAGGGTAGGTTTTGAGGGATTTGGGCCAAACGCAGGCAGATGGAACTAGTGTAGCTGGGACATGTTGGCCGATGATGGGCAAGTTTGGCTGAAGGGCTTGTTTCCACGCTGTATGGCTCTATATCATTTGTATGATTCTCAATGTATTTTAAATGTTGTAGTCGCTCTCCAATTGTTGCTGGAGGGATTTGAAGAGGAGGAGAAGACCAGAGTATGAATGGCCAGTGGATGATGTGGGTAGTTGGGAGCCAGGTGGGCAAGGAATACATAGACCATCCCTCTCCTCCTCTGGTCTTCTCTGAGCCATTGTCTGGACTCCTGTAAGTCTAAGGCAGTAGTCGAAGATGTCGGCAAATATTCTCTTGAACTTTAACCGGTGTACGGTAGAGAGCATTTGACTGGCCGCATCACGGCCTGGTTCCGCAACTCGACTGCCCAAGATTTAAGGAGATTTCCGAAAGTGGTCAACACTACCGATCTTGGGTCACTACCCATCATGGGTACTGACCCCCCCACCATCGGAGGGGTCTATAGGAGACTCTGCCTCAAAAAGGCAGCCAGCATCATCAGAGACCCACACCATCCATTAATATTGGGTATTTTTTATTGAACATTCTTTTTGTTTAATTTATAGGTTATCCATTGAGTACTGTGTTTACAGACTTGTCATGCTGCTGCAAGTAAGAATTTCATTGTTCCGTTTTAGTACATATGTCAATTAAACATTCTTGACATGACTCTTGAAACTCTACTACAAGTGGATATGGGTTTGATCCAAGTCAACACTTGAAAAGCTTGAATTTATAGTCTTCTGCCTCATCACAGTGGGGCGGCACAGTGGCACAGTGGAAGAGTTGCTGCCGTACAGCGCCAGAGAACCGGGTTCAATCATGACTGTGGGTGCTGTCTGTATGGAGTTTGCAGGCGCTCCCTGTGGCCACATGGTTTTTCTCCGGGTGCTCTGCTTTCCTCCCACATTTTAAGGGCGTACAGCTTTGTAGGTTACTTGTCCCCAGCGTGTAGAAAAGAGCTAGTGTACAGGGTGATCGTTGGTTGGCGCGGACTCGGTGGGCTGTTTCCACGCTGAATCTCTAAACTAAACTAAACACCTCCATGTAGGTATGTTACAATACTTACCTTCAGCGGCGCTGCAATTCTACCACTGGCCGTGTGCGCGAATTTGGTGCCTTTGAGGTGGGTCGGGGTTAAAACGTGTTTTTTTTTCTTACCTTGTCCTGGATTATATTTGGTTGGAGTGCAAGATTTTGTTGAAAAATCGTTCCGACGGGCGTTCTGTCCATTTTGTTTTTAATCGTCCGACTCGTTCAGCGCTGGATTAATTTTAAAATCAGCTTCTAAAGCCGTCAACGCCGACAACGGGGACGAATTTCATGTAGGTGACAGGTAAAAGAAAGCGGTTTATTTTTATGTATAAAAGTGGTCCTTAAGATACCTTTAGTTCACATTTTATGTTGCGAAATGGTGATTTAGTCCCCATACCAACGGGCAGTGTTTTCCATGCAGATATGGGGATCTAAATCACTGCAAACCGCAACGTTCCAAATGGTCGCGTTCCAGAAAAACCCACAGGCGTTGATTTAAATGGCAATTAATTTACAGGTATTAAATATTAAATTCCTTCCATTTGGCCTATAAATCCATGACAATGAGATTTAAAAATTATGTTATATTGTGAATTCTTGTGTGAATGTTATTTGGACAGTTAGGCTATTTAAAAATGTTAATCTATTCTTAAGAAATTGATAGATGTTTAGATCTAGTAATTGAATTTTGTAATTAGCTACAATCAGGTAACTAACTAATTATATGCTTTAATTTCAAGTCATCTAAGTAAGATTGTTTCATATTTGTTTCAGAATGCTTCAATCTATAATAACTGAACATTTATTTTAGTTCTCTTAATTTTTAATAAAGTTATGGGCTTTTAAATGTTCTCGATCACAGCTTTTGTGTTAAGTCAATGGAAAAGCAATAGAGAACAAGATGCTAATTTCCGAGCATGAAAATGGCCATAACCTTTTTAATACTGAAGATATGAAAGTGAATTAGGTGACAAATTAAAAATCTTTTTATGCTTTATCTGATGGGATAAATTACAGACTTGATTTTTTAAATCTCAAAATGTTGTAACATTGCTACTCCACGCTGTCTCACATTATTGAAATCAGCATCTTGAGCCAAAAGCATGTGCCAAATAAAGGCCACGGTCACAGAAGCCTTACTTAATAGCCAAAGGGTAGTGGGTGTATGGAACGAGCTGCCAGTGGAGGTAGTTGAGGCAGGCACCATCATAATGTTTAAGAAACCTTTAGACAAGTACATGGATAGGACAGGTTTAGAGGGATATGGGAAGAAAGTAGGCCGGTGGGACTAGTGTAGTTGAGACATATGTTGGCAAGTTGGGCTGGGGCCTGTTTCCATGCTGTACAAGCCTATGTGGGCTGAAGGGCCAGTTTCATTGCTGTACAGGCCTATGTGGGCCGAAGGGCCTGTTTCCATGCTGTACAGGCTGTACTATGACTTTATGATGCTATATTCATTGAGCTGCTGTTTTCATACTGTGGGCTAAACAACCAGAAAAAATGTGTAAAACTACAAATGCTTCACTGAAATCATCGAGTTATCTTGGGCACGGACTGTTTATACATTCTACAGAAATGCACTTCAACGTTATCGAGGAGCTAACTCTCCAGAGCCCTGTCTCCACTCTCATCTTACAGGATACACCTCATGAGTGCAGACGTTTTGTGAGCAGTGGCCTTTATTTTTAGCCCGATTCCTTTTTGATGTTCTTGAGAAGGTTTATTTTTACCTCACTTGTCTCAACTCAATTTAGTCCATTATTGATTTTCAAGCGTTTAATGAGGGCGCTCTTGTATGTCTTACATCTTTGTCATTGGTTCATCTTACGATAACTTGAGAGGTCAAGGTTTCTGGTAAACATCCAACGGAACCTGAATTATGCAGCGAAGATTAACCCCATGCTTACCCGAGGCCCAAATTTCACTGTACCAATTGGTGCATGTGACAATAAATGTAAACTTGAACGAACTTGAACTTGACCCACAATAAGGAGAAAAAGTTAAATTAACCTGTAACTTCAATGGCTTTGATGCACTTCTCCATCTCAGCATGCAAAGTTAACAGAAAATACAAGCTACATTGAAATAAAGAACCCCTTGATTGTTAAACTGCATGAATGGATGATTCTCATGGTAAATGGTGCCTGTTGCCATTGTGTAACGTAACCACACACATTTCTCATTTAAATGCTGATAATCTTTTGGTTTAGTTTAGTTAAACTAAATTAAACTCAACTAAAGTTAAATTAAACTAAACAGAACCACCCTCCCACCAAGTAGAGAACAGTCATGAGCTACTATCTACCTAATTGGAGACCCTCGGACTATCTTTAATTGGACTTCACTGGACATTATCTTGCACTAAACATTATTCCCTTTATCATATATCTGAACACTGGATGGCTCAATAGTAACCACTGACTGGTTAGCACACAACAAAAGCTTTTCACTGTACCTCAGCACATGTAACAATAAACTAAAGACATAACAGTTGGAAAAGACCAAAGCTTAACCAAGTAGAATATGTTGACTATTGTGAGGTGATTAATAATTTTCAGTGTTCATAGATACTGTAGCCATTAATGGTTGATTGAGAAGGCTGTACCACAGCATTGTACTATCAAAGAAGTGAGATTTAATTTATCATGTCATGGCTCAGGTTACAGTTTTTGTTCATTTAATTTGGCATTATGAAAAATTGTATTAATACATTGCCATGTCACCTAGTGTAGGACGGTATAGTGGTGTAGCTTGTAAAGCTGCTGCCTCACAGCGAGTTCGATCCTGACATTGGGTGCTATCTGTGTGCAGTTTGCAAATTCTCCCTGTGACCACGTGGGGTTCCTTCAGGTGCTCTGGTTTCCTCTGACATCAAAAAGACATGCAGGTTTTTTTAGGTCAATTGGCCTCTGTAAAATTGCCCTGAGTGTAGAGGGAGTGAATGCAAAAGTGGGATAATATAGAATGAGTGTTAAAGGGTGATCGATGGTCTGGTGGACTCAGTGGGCCGAAGGGCCTGTTTCCATACTGTATCTTTCAATCAATCAATCAAACTCAACATTGAAGAAATCTGTGCCATGTGTCATAGGAGATTAAAGAGTGAGTATGACTGAGGTTGAAGTATAAATAGATAGCAAAAAGCAAACTTTTTGCAAAGCTACAGTTTGAAGCCACACCATGCAATAGTATGGTCACCTGACTTTTTTGGGTTGGCCCCTCCTTCAGATTAAAGAAAGATCCCAACCTAAAACATCGCCTATCGATTCCTTCCTTGCTGCCTGACCCGCTGAATTACTCCAGCACTTTGTGCTTCACGCAAAATTCCAGCATCTGCAGTTCCTCGTGTCGCCTTTATACCTTGCAAGCATGTGGAACAGAATAGGAAGTCCAGTTTTAATTAGGTGATGAGTCCCTTTGTTTTAGAGGTCGTCCCGGTGCTTGGTTAGAGGACTTGTTTGTTGTGTATTGTTTGCACCAGACTTCATTTACTGATCCAGAGCTAAAGGATTGTATCGTCTTGAAAACTGAAGCAGGTCAATGCATGTTGCAACGGAATAACCTATTAATGGCTGTGGTGTCTGAAGGGCCAGGTATTGTGCTGGAGCCACTTATAAAAAGCTTTCTCTTGGCAATGCAAACATCTGTCCCATTGCCATCCTGGAATACATCTCCCATGTCTAGACATTAACGATTACCATTAATCTGGAAGGGGACTGCGCCCATTACTATCCTTTTAATAACCTGCCATTTGTTCATTCATTCCAATCAAATGAAACCGTTGAAATTACTTAGCAATTGGCACAATTATAAAACTTATATATTACATACCAGTTACAGACAGATCCGCACAAGCAAGAAAACTGATGCAGAAAATCTTTATTACTAAAAGTAAGAACTTGACCACGTCCTGCTTTTCTGTTTCATGATTTTTGAAAAAACGCTGCCACTTACAGCTGTGATTTTTGGCCATCTTACTCAGAATTCCCCTCCGCTGCACAGGACAAGAGGATTTTTCGCATCGATTAAAAATAAGAGTTATTAATGTTTTGAAAATGTTGACATTCTCTCTGCTGCCCTTGCTAGTGGGAGGTGGGAGGGACTATAAAACCCAGAAGTGTTGCGCCTCACTCAGTCTCTGCAAGATGGGGGAAGCGAGAGGGTCACGACTCTCTGAGCTGTGAATAACACCGAACATATGTCTACTCAACTGTGAGTGCCCTTAATGTGGTTTGAAAATGAAAATGTGGTTGCTTTGAAATGCTGCACTGCAAATGGTTGTTGCTGGTGGTAACTGCTTTGAAATGCTGCACTGCAAATGGTTATTGGTGGTGGTAACTGCTTTGAAATGCTCCACTGCAAATGGTTGTTGTTGATGGTAACTGCTTTGAGATGCTGCACTGCAAATAGTTATTGGTGGTGGTAACTGCACAACTTCCTGTTTGCACTGTATATTGATTTTAGATAAAACGCTACCACTTACGGCTGTGATTTTTGGCCATCTTACTCAGTCCCCCTCCATTCATCAGGTGCAGAGAATTCTTCCCATTAATGAAAAATAAAAGTGTTATTAGTGTTTAAAAAAATGATGAGAATCTCTCTCCTGTCAATCACACCATGAAAGCCATGCCGCTTCAGGTGTGAGGGGGGAGGAATTATAAAACCTGGATGTGTGGGTGTGGCTCAGTCTCTGCAAGATGGGGGAGGGAGATGTCACGACTCTATCTGAGCTGTGAATCAACTGAACACACTGAATGTCTACTGAACTGTGAGTGTGATGTTTGTGTGGTGTTTTGTGTGGTTTTATGGTGGTTTCACCCTGCTTGAAATTGTATGAAACTGCATTTGAATGTGGTGGCCTTGCACCCTGCATGAAATGGTATGAAATTGTATTTGAATTTGGTGGCCTTGCACCTTGCTTGAAATGGTATGAAACTGCACTTCAATTTGGTTGTCTTGCACCCTGCTTGAAGTGGTATGAAACTGCACTTGAATTTGGTGGCCTTGCACCCTGCTTGAAATGGCATTAAACAGCACTAGCATTTGGTGGCCTTGCACCCTGCTTGAAGTGGTAGGAAACTGCACTTGAATTCGGTGGCCTTGCACCCTGCTTGAAGTGGTAGGAAACTGCACTTGAATTCGGTGGCTTTGCACCCTGCTTGAAGTGGTAGGAAACTGCACCTGAATTTGGTGGCCTTGCACCCTGCTTGAAGTGGTAAGAAACTGCAATTGAATTTGGTGGCCTTGCACCCTGCATGAAATGGTAGGAAACTGCATTTGAATTTGGTGGCCTTGCACCCAGCTGGAAATGGAATTTCAAGGAATAGGCATCAGTCAACTGCTCGCTCATCAGCCGTGAGTGTGTTGCCAGCACATCAGGCTTGAGTGACTGAGCTGTCACCCCATGAATCCATTTGGCCCACAATGTCCTTACTAGCCCTCTGGAAACCAGTCCCTTCAGCCCACAATACTAGCGCTCCAGAAAGCCCCGCAACTGGCCACCAATATTGGAATTGGTGGAGAGGTGGAATAATGCATTGGGGGACCAGCCCTCCCATGTGAACATGGGACCCAACGGGTCCCACTTAGTCTAGTAATATATTAAAAGCTACAAAAAATGAACAGGAAGTGGTAGGTGCCTGGAGTGGATGGGCAGCTATGAGAAGTGGCAGGAAGCAGGGAGGTCTTGTTGCAGTTGTATAAGATGTTGGTGAAGTCACATTTATAGTTTTCTGTTCATTCTGGGCACCATGTTTAAGGAAAGATGTTGTCAAGCTGGAAAGGATACAGAGAAGATTTACAAGGATGTTGCCAGGACTAGAAGGTCTGAGCTATAGGGAGAGATTGTGCAGGCTTGGACTCCATTCCTTGGAATGCAGGAGGATAAGGGGTGATCTTAAAGTGGTGTACAAAATCATGAGAGGAATAGATCGGGTAGATGCATAGTCTCTTGCCCAGAGTAGGTGATTCGAGGACTAGAGGACAGAGGTTTAGGTGAAAAGGAAAACATTTAATAGGAATCCGAGGGGTAACTTTTTCACACAAAGGGTGGTGGATGTATGGAACAAGCTGCCAGAGGGGGTGGTTGAGGCAGGGACTATCCCAACATTTAAGAAACAGTTAAGTTTCTGTCCCACCTAGGTTATTTTAGGCGACTGCCGGCGACTGTCATGGTCGTAGCTGGTTCTGAAAAACCGGCGACTGGACCCGCCTTCGACATAAAATTTAAAATAGAATCATTACTTTAACAACAAAAAAAACGAAGTCAGCACCGGCTACAACCCACGTCACCTGGCGACATACCACAGTTTTAACTTCTCCATTGTAGAATGGTAGAACTAATGCAGTACAGAAAGAAGTCATCCAGCTCGTTGAGTCTATGATGGTACGGTGGCACAGCGGTGGAGTTGCTGTCTTACAGTGGTAGAGACCTGGGTTAAATCCTGACTACAGGTGCTGTCCGTGAGGAGTTTGCACGTTCTCCCTGTAACCGCATGGGTTTTCTCCGGATGCTTCGGTTTCCTGCCACACTCCAAAGACATGCAGGTTTGTGGGTTAATTGGCTTCTGTGAATTGTCTCTAGTGTGTGAGATAGAACTTTGATATTGTAGACAGTGAAGAAGGTCAGCAACAGTGGATCTTGCTCATTTAGATAAATGTGTCGAAGGTTAGCAGTTGATGTTCAATTCAGATAAGTGTAAGGTATTGCATTTTAGGAAGACAAACTAGGATAGGGCTTTCATAGTGAACATAGGTTGCCGGGGAGTGTTGGTGAACTGAGTAAAGCATGCAGGTACAGCAGGCCGTGGAGAAAGCTAATGGCATGTTGGCTTTCATAACGAGAGGATTTGAGTATATTAGTGAAGAGGTCCTTCTGCAGTTGTACAGGGCCCTGGTGAGACCACATCTGGAGAATTGTGTGCAGTTTTGGTCTCCTAATGTGAGGAAGGACATCCTTGCTATTGAGGGAGTGCAGCGTAGGTTCACGAGGTTAATTCGCAGAATGGCGGGACTGTCATATGAGGAAAATTTGAAAAGACTGGGCTCGTATTCACTTGAATTTAGAAGGATGTGAGGGGATCTTATAGAAACATATAAAATTATAAAAGGACTGGACAAGCTAGATGCAGAAAAAATTATTCCAATGTGGGGAGAGTCCAGAACCAGGGGCCATAGTCTAAGAATAAAGGGGAGACCATTTAAAACTGAGATGAGAAAAAAACGTTGTCACCCAGAGAGTTGTGAATTTGTGGAATTCTCTGCCACAAAAGGCAGTGGAGACCAATTCACTGGATGAATTTAAAATAGAGTTAGATAGAGCTCTTGGGGCTAGCGGAATCAAGGGGTGTGGGGAGAAGGCAGGCACGGGTTACTGATTGTGGGTGATCAGCCATGATCACAATGAATGGCAGTGCTGGCTAGAAAGGGCCGAATGGCCTCCTCCTGCATCTATTTCCTACATTTCTTAGTTACCTAGTTCCCTGAAATTGGTATCACAGATAGACAGAGTGGTGAAGAACGCATTTGTCATGCTGGCGGCAACCTTCCCCCCATCGACACACTGTACACTGCAAGAGCCAGGAAGCGAGTGGGTAAGATCATCTCTGACCCCTCTCACTCTGGCCACAAACTCTTTGAAGCACTTCCCTCCGGAAGGTGACTCAGGACTGTCAAAGCGGCCACAGCCAGACATAAAAACAGCTTCTTGTGCTGTGCTTGGTCTGCGTTCTATGTTTTCTATGTCCTATGTTCTCATTTTTTACCTGGATTGTTGCAATCCTATTTTCAATCTGTGAATACCACTGACATGTCACCACCTCAGTCTGAGGCAGTGGGAAAAATAACTCACCATTTGGGCTGTCGCGCCCCTCATGTGTTCAAGCCATGGACAACCAGTCAACGGGGTGGGGAACAGGCAGGAAGTGTTCAAAACATCTCTCCTGAGATATTTATGCCCAATCCATTAACCTGTCTGTTCAGACATTGACAGGCTCACTGTAGAATCTTCAGGTAAAACAGCACAGAAACAGGCCATTTGGCCCATTTCATCCATACTGACCAAAATGCTTACCTAAGCTTATCCAATTTGGCTGCATGAGCCTCATATTCCTCGATATTAACATCTCCATCTCGCTGTCTGAATTCTTTAAATGTTGTCATTGTATCTGCCTCATCCACTTTCTCTAGCAGTTCATCCCATGGACATCACCCTATGTGCAAAAATGTTGCTCCTCAGGCCCCTTTTAAATCCATTCCCTTTCATCTTAAACCGATGCCCGCTCGTTTTTGATTCCCCTGGAGCTAAAAAACTTTGCGCATTCACTTTCTCTATGCCGGTCCTGATTTTATACACCCCCCTCACTCAGGTCACCTCTCAGTCTCCCAGGCACCAAGGAATAGAATCCTAGCCTGACCAATCTCTTCCAATACCTCAGGCCTTCAACCCTTGGCAACATTCTCATAAACCTTCTTCACGTGGACTCGGTGGGCTGAAGGTCCTGTTTCTAGGTTGTATCTAAAAAACTAAGGGCCCTTTTACTATCTGCAACTTCAGCCTCAATGGTTAGTCCTGATTGATAACAGTGAAGTCCCGAAGTGAGTCTATATTTAGTTTTATATTCTGAATAAAATATACTGTAGCTGTCTTGGCATTTCGGTGTCAATATATAGATTTCTGAAGAGGCTCTAGAGAATCTATGATATCTTTTGGTACATGGAAGGAAGTGATAGGACATGAATTATGAAGGGTTGCTTGCTCAAGTTGAAAATATTATTGCTCCATTTATTTTAATTATTCCCTTTGGTTTTAGAATGTTCCACATATAATTACAGCCAGAGAAAAGGCTCGCATTTCAAACCAACTCTTTGAAACGTTTCTGGACAGTAATAGTTTTATTTTCAAGATGTTCTGACTCGGAAAATGTTCTATTTATATGGAACTGCATGGCTAAACACAGGCACGGACATTAAAGAGTTAACAGACCTATTTGAAGGAGCTGCTCCTCAAATTCTGGTTACACTTATTTTGGTCTGTGTAGTTTAGCACGGTGACACATCGGTCAAGTTGCTGATTTACAGCACCAGAGACCCGGGTTTACAATACAATACAATACAATTTATTTGTTGTCATTTGAACCCAGAGGTTCAAACGAAATTTGGATCAAACGAAATTTGGTTTCTGCAGTCATACAAGCAAGAAGAAGAACCAAGACACAACACAATTTACACAAACATCCATCACAGTGAATCTCCTCCTCACTGTGATGGAAGGCAAAGTCTTATCCTGACTATGTATGCTGTCTATACAGAGTTTGTACGTTCTCCCCATGACCACGTGGATTTTCTCCAGTTTCCTCACTCACTCCAAAGACGTTCAGGTTTGTAGGTTAATTGGCTTAGGTAAAGATTTTAAATTGTCTCTTGTAACTAGGATAGTGCTAGTGTATGGGCTGAACTAAACTAGTGTAGAAACGCCAGCTCGATCCTGACTACGGTGCTGTTTATGTGGAGTTTGTACGTTCTCGCAGTGACCGCATGGGTTTTCTCCGGATGCTCCAGTTTCCTCCCACATTCCAAAGACATGTAGGTTTGTAGGTGAATTGGCTTCTGTAAATTGTCCCTGGCGTGTAGGATAGTATACGGGATGATCATTGGTCAGCAAGGACTCGATGGGCCGAGTAGCTTGGTTCCACCCTGTATCTCTAAACTAAAGATGAAGATTATTTGGCCCCTGTAAGTGTCTACCAGTGTGTCAGTCAGAGTGAAGAATCTGGGGCAGTTGATGGGGATGTGAGAAGAATAAAATGGGTGCTTGATGGTCTACTCTAGATGGATGAACCACTTGCTTCTGCAATCTGTACCTTCCCCTTTGCTCAACCCATTCCACTTCAATTTGACTTGATTGTATTTATGTATTGTATCATCATCTGCTTGGATAGCATGCAAAACAAAGCTTTTCATTGTACCTCGGTACATTTAACAATAATAAATCTAAACCTCAACCATTTCTGTATAACTCTTGAGCTGACACTGTGAAATAGATGCTCTGACCTAGATGCATAAAGGCCAGTAAAGTTCAGTGAGCAGAGCGGTGGAAGGGGATTAAGCTCACCTGAGAGTATTTATTTGTGTCCCACAGTTTGAACCAGGAAATATCGATTATGGCCATTTAATGCTTGATAATATGCTGCAAGCAGCTGTTAAATGGATCAGAAAATTGGCTGCAACCTTTCCAACCCCACTCCATAATAATGCCAGCGGCTTGAGACCTGTTTAAAGAATGTTGACCTGTCAAAAGTAATGGGTTCATTCAGACAGCGGAGACTCACTTATTTAAACAGTTAGCTATGTTTAGAGGCATTGAAAAGTATGCTTTACCTTGATTGATTGAAAGATACAACGTGGAAACAGGCCCTTTGGCCAACCAAGTCCGCGCTGACCATCAATCACCCGTTCACAAACTGGTTCTACGTTTTCCCACTTTCATATCCACTCCCTACACACAAGGAGCAATTACAGCAGCCAATTAACCTACAAACCTGCATGTCTCTGGGAGGAAATATTACAAAACACAATTCTCATTCTGTAACTGTTATGGAACGTACAATTGCACATTGGTATTTAACAACATTAGTAAGGAGTTTTCATAGCCTTCTTAATGGTTCAATGGTACTTGGCACAGTGGTGCAGCGGTAGAGTTGGAGCCTTACAGCGCCAGAGATCCAGGTTCAATACTGACTATGGGTGCTATCTGTATAGAATTTGTACATTCTCCTCGTGACCTGCATGGATTTTCTCCGGGTGCTCCGGTTTTCCCCCACAGGTTTATAGGCTTATTGGCTTGGGTAAATTTGTAAATTGTCCCTAGTGTGTGGTGTGTGTAGGGTAAACTTGTATGTGCTGGAATCACAGGTCGGAATGGACAGTGGGTCGAAGGGCCTGTTTCTGTAATGTATCTCTAAACTAAACTATACTGTATCCAAGAGCCCTACAAAACAGTACAATTGCCCAAACAATCATTGCTGTAAGTGGCAGGGTTTAATTCTACCTAGATAATTTGCATTATGTAACTGTTCTCCACTGCTGGAAAAATTGCCAAACTTTCATGAGAATAGACGCAATGCAAGTGCACTTAGCTTTTTCATCTAAATAACAAAAATATGTTTAGTTTATCATCGAAATAGTGTTTTCTCATATTTCATAGAGAGTTTGCAAGGTTAAAGATAGTTAATAAATTACAGAGCTGGGCGGGAAATGGCAGATGAAGTTTAATCCGAGCAAGTGTTGGATTTTTGCACTTTGGGAGGTTGAATGTAAAGGGAAAGTATATACAGTAGTTAATAGCAAGGATCATAACAGCAGCAATGTCAGAGAGACCTTGGGGTACAACTTTATAGCTTCCTGAAAGTTGCAACACAAGTAGATAAAGAAATCATTTGATGTGTTTGCCTACATTGGTCGGGGCATTGCATATAAGAGCGAGGAACTTTTGCAGGTTTGCAAAATTTGATTCGGCTGCAATAGGAGTATTGTGTTCAGTTCGAGTTACAACTGAATTGTCCTCTCATCAGCTACAAAGTGATCCTGACCTCCCATCTACCTCACTGGAGACCTTTGCACTATATTTACTTGGACTTTATCAGATCTCAATGTTATCCCCTTTATCCTTTATCTGTGCACTGTGGACATCTTGATTGTAATGATGTATAGTCTTTCCTTTGCCTGTATAGCATGAAAACAAAATCTTTTCACTGTACCTCGGTACACGTGGCAATAGTAAACTAAATTAAACCATTACAGGAATGATGTGGAGACTTTGGAGAGGGTGCAGAATAGGCTTATCAAAATACCGCCTGGATTAGTGGGTATTAGCTATAATGAAAGATTGGACAAACTTGGATTGTTTTCATTGTCGCTTCAAAGTCTGCGGGAAAGCCTGATAACGCCCAGTAAAATCCAGTGAAGATGCCAGCCAAGTGCAGGGAGAAGAAAGAATGACTGGGGTGGGACAAGTCTTTGATTATGTTGGCTGCTTTCCCAAGGCAGCATGAAGTGTAGATGGAGTAAATGGTTCGAAGTCTGGATTTACACTCTCTCATCATTCAGGTTGGGTGGGAGATTGCAACCTTCACGTGGTTCACCCTGTTTCGACTAATACAATCAACCTGACGTGCACAAACAGAAGATCAAATAAACAAGTTGACCTACAACTTTAGGCTGTGCACGCCATACGCAAGAAGAAGAAGATTATTCAGGTGCTAATGCATCACCAGAAAAATTGAAGGGTGCTATAGGTGCAAGTTAGTCTCTTCTATTTCTGTTACTTCATAAGATGCATATTCACTGGAATTTAGAAGGATGAGAGGGTATCTTATAGAAACATAAAATTCTTCAGGCTAGATGCAGGAAAAATGTACCTGATGTTGGGGGAGTCCATAACCAGTTTAAGAATAAGGGGTAGGCCATTTAGGACTGAGAGGGGGAAAAACTTTATCACCCAGAGAGTTGTGAATCTGTGGAATTCTCTTCCACAGAAGGCAGTGGAGGCCAATTCACTGGATGTTTTCAAGAGAGAGTTATGTATAGCTCTTAGGGCTAACGGAATCAAGGGACATTGGGAAAAAGCAGGGACGGGGTACTGATTTTGGATGATCAGCCATATGATCATATTGAATGGCAGTGCTGGCTTGAAGGGCCGAATGGCCTACTCCTGCATCTATTTTCTATGTTTCTATGTTTCCAAGAAACATAGTGTCAAAAGTAAAATTAAATTGTTGTGTGAAATCTCCTTCTCATTATTTTGATAATGAAAAACTGATAAGGCTTTTATGAGGTAAGAGTATTAACTTTGTGGAAAGGATGAGATGAGTCAGATAGGATCTAATTTGAAAATTTTCAACTGTAACTTTATATATTTTACCTCCATCAGATCAGGGTGAAAGTATCAGGTCGATATAACGTAGATTTTATCTGAGATGACAAGACTTATATGACAGGGAGGCTGTGAAACTGATGGGCCTGTTGTCTCCAGATAATCCACCGTAAAAATCTCATCATTGCTGATAAAGGATGTCAGAGACTAAACTAATATAGGCAAGGACAAAATGGAAGCTCCATAATTATCAGAAATAATTGGCTTTTCAATCAGGTATATTCACCTTGAAAAGAAATTAGAACTTCTGAGAAATTGAGATTAAGGTACAAACTTTCACAATTAAATGGTGGGGTTTTTGTGAATATTGTATCATTCAAAATGCTAAAGTGAAATTGTTATCATAAGAACATTCTACAACAAGTCCAAAATTGTGTAAAAGAAAAGTATGATAAATGCCAACAATGTAAACTAAAGACAGGCTAATAATCTTTCATTAGATCTGTTATCTAAACTGCGGCACAGTGGCGCAGCTGGTAGCGTTGTTGCCTCACAACGCCAAAGACCCGGTATCAATCCTACCTCGGGTGCTCTCTGTGTGGAGTTTGCACGTTCTCCCTGTGACCGCATGGGTTTCCTCTGGGTGCTCCAGTTACCCCCCAGTTCCAAAGACATGTAGTTTTGTAAGATAATTTGCCTCTGTGAATTGCTCCTAGTGTGAATAGGTGATCCATGGTCAGTATGGACTCAGTGGACTGAAGGGCCTGTTCCAATGTTGTATCTCTAAACTAAAATCTCTGTTTCTCCCTCCACAGGTATTGCCTGTCCTATGGAGTAGTTCCAGTATTTGATATGCATGTGTACACAAAGTAGAATGATAGTCATAGTGACACACAGCACAGAAACGGGCCCTTCAGCCCATCATGTCCATGTCAACCTTTTTACCCATCTACATTCAACCTATTTTCTTCATAAGGTTCATATCCTTCTATGGGTTCTTTTTCCCATTGAACTGCCCTTCTAAATGTCTCTGAAACGTAGTCTTTGTATCTGATGCGTCCATCTACTCCAGGAGTGAGTTCCAGATATTCATTATTCACTGTGTGAAAGAAACATTTCCCACCTCAAATCCCCTTTAAAATTATTCCTTCTCACCTTAAAACTTCTTGGCTTTTTTTTACATACCTATATAATAGGAAAAATATGATTTTTCATCCTGATTTACAGTCGATGAAGTAGCTTTGAAGTACCATCTCTTGAAATGTGTGTAAAGCAGAAACTAATTTGCATGTTGCTCTGAAATAAATAGGTAGCTCCTCTTCTGTAGAAACAAGGAACTGCAGATGCTGGGTTACAAAGGAAGGCACAGAGTGCTGAAGTAGCTCAGCAGTTCAGGCAGCATCTCAGGAGAACATGGAGCTTTCTTTCCTCCCCCTTACAAATGGCGGCAGTGTGCCACAGCGCCTTAGACCCGCGTTCGATCCTGCTAAGGGTGCTGTCTCTAGGGAGTTTGTACATTCTCCCTGTGACCATGTGGGTTTTCTCCGGATGCTCCTGTTTCCGACCACACTCCAAAGACATATAGGTTTGTAGGTTAATTAGCCGTAATAAAAATCGTAGCTTGTCCCTGGTGTGTAGGATAGTGCTAGTGTAAGAGCTGGCGCAGAGTTGTGGGCCGAAGGGCCTATTTCCCCGCTGTATCTCTAAAGTCTAGAGTCTAAAGTGTCCCGACCCTAAACATCATCTAACCATGTTCTTCTGAGATGATAGATACAAAGAACTGCAGATGTTGGTTTATACCAAAGATAGACACATAGTGCTTGAGTAACTCAGTGGGACAGGCAGCATCTCTAGAGAAAAGGGATAGGGGCTCCAGAGATGCTGCCTGACCTGTCGTGTTACTAGAGCACTTTGTGTCTATCTCCTGAGAGGATGCATGACCAGCTGAGCTACTCCAACACTCTTCTTCTTCTTCTTCAGATATTTGTGTCTTCTTCTTCTTCAGACATTTGTTGAGCAAAAGACTAGGGATCTTAAGCTTACCTCAAATAATGCAGTGGGACAGTTTACATCCACCAGAGAGAAGCTGAAGTTCTGGTTTAAGTCCTGCAGCCCTCTTCCACATGTCAGCACGCCTTCGGTACCATACCTTGTCAGCAGAAGGTTACTGGTGCAGGGTTTGACCACCATTTTGGAACACAGCACTTGTGTAATTGGGATGCAATATTTTATATTCAATTGAAGATTAGTTGAATTATAGATCTAGTGTATCTTTTTTTTCCTGATTAGGTGGGGTGTAGTGGCGCAAATAGGCAGCGCATTGGGATAAGGATAATCAAAAGGTGCCAGGAAGGGAGAGTGTACTTAAAAATAGAATCCAAATAGAACCAAATAGCGTCCCTTAAGAACACGGATAGGTGACGTTCTTCATGACAATTAGAAAGGCAGTAATGAAACAAAAAGAAAAATAAGACACATAGAGGCAATGGACTAAAAAAAATGATAGGGTGTCTACAAAAATAAAAATGACAAATCTAGCGGTGCTGCATAAAAATATGCAAAGCATGTGAGATAATTTAGAGGAATTAACAGTGCAGATAGATGTAAACAAGTGGAATATAATTGCTATTACAGACACTAATTAATAATCTAAAATAAATCAACAATAATACTGTGAAGCATGAATTCTTGGATGTGTAGCAGATGTTTATTCAAAACCAGGAACAGGCAACAGATTGGATTTTCATAAGTTAATAAATTCATAAGTTATAGGAGCAGAATTAGGTCATTTGGCCCATTAAGTCTACTCCACCATTCAACTGATCTTTCCCTCTCACCCCCATTTTCCCTCTCACCCCCATTTTCCTACCATCTCTCCATAACCCCTGACATCCTCACTAATCAAGAATCTGTCAATCTCCACCTTAACAATATCTATTGACTTGACCTCCACAGCCGTCTGTGGGAATAAATTCCACAGATTCACCATCCCCTGTCTAAAGAAATTCCTCCTCATCTCCTTTCGAAAGGTATGTCCTTTTATTCTGCGGCTATGGCCTCTGGTCCTTGACTCTCCCACCTGTGGAAACATCCTCTCCACATCCACTCTAAAGTATAAAATCCTCTCCACATCTCTAAAGTATAAAATCTAAAGTAAAGTCTAAAGATGCCTGTCCATTCCCTGTACAGATGCTGCCTGACCTGCGGAGACCCTCCAGCTCTTGATGTTTTGTAAAGGAAAGTGGCTTTGATCCTGAGGGGCCATGACAAGGCTTATGTTGAGATGTCCCCAGTCATGAGAGACTCTCCAATGAGGCAATATAATTACAAGTTCAGGGGGTGGTCACTTAAAACGGAGTGGTGTAGGAATTTCAACTCATACAGGGCGGGAAATCTTTAAATTCATAGCAGTGCATTGTGGAGGCTGTATTATTGGATGTATTTAGTTGAATTGATTGAACGATACAGCATGAAAACAGGCTCTTCAGCCCACCAAATAGCCATCAATCACCCTTTCACACTAATTTTATTGTGTCCCACTTTCTCACCCACCTCCTGCACACTGGGGGCATTTTACAGAGGCTAATTAACCTTCAACCTGCACGACTTTGGGATGTGGGGGGAAACCAGAGCACTCAGAGGAAACCCACGTGGTCACAGGGAGAAGATTCAAACTCCACATAGACAGCACCCCAGATCAGGATCGAACCCGGGTCTCTGGTGCTGCGAGGTAGAGGCTCTACCAGCTGCGCCACTGTACAGCCCCCTAATAAATAGATATATTATTTTTGATTTTTTTAAAGATTGACTTTTAGATAGGCACATGGTTATGCAGGGAATGGAGGGAAATGGATCATGTGCAGTCGGAGGAGAGTAGTTTAATGTAGTGATATGACAAGGACATTGTGGGCTGAAGGGCCATTCCTGTGCTGTACTATGGTCTATCTGAAGTTCGAAAGTCATAAACCAAAGTGAATGAAAATGCTAACACTGCATGCTTGACACTGTTTCACTCAGAGGTGGGTATATGGAACGAGCTGCCAGAGGAGGTAGTTGAGGCAGGGACTACAACATTTAAAAGACACTTGGACAGGTACATGGATAGGAAAGGCTTAGAGGGCCAAAACGCAGGCAAATGGGACATGATGGGGCATGATGGTCGGCATGGATGATCTGGGCTGAAGGGCTTGTTTCCGTGCTGTCTGAGACTCTATGACATTGCCAGCTTGAAATATCTTTGGTGAAAGAAAATTATCAAAAACAATTTTACATTTTGGCTTTGGAGGTTTGTTCAGTTTTTATTGGTTAATACCAAATATATAAAAGCCTTAAGATTTCTCAGAAAATGCCAGAATACTGTATATAATTACTAACATTATTTCTGAGGCTCAGCACTTCAACTCCCTCTCCCAATCCGAATCCGACCTTTCTGTCCTGGGCCTTCTCCATGGCCAGAGTGAGGACCACCGTAAATTGGAGGAGCTGCACCTCATATTTCGCTTGGGCAGTTTGCACCCCAGCGATATGAACATTAACTTCTCTAATTTCAGGTAGTCCTTACTTGCTCCTCCCCTTCTCAGCTCTCCCTCAGCCCACACGCTCCACCTCTTCCTTTCTTCTTCCCCCCCCCCCCCCCCCCCCCCCCCTCCCTCCCCCACCCTCACATCAGCCTGAAGAAGGGTTTCGACCCGAAACGTTGCCTATTTCCTTCGCTCCATAGATGCTGCCTCACCCGCTGAGTTTCTTCAGCATTTTTGTCTACCTTCGATTTTCCAGCATCTGCAGTTCCTTCTTAAACTTCTTGTATGGATTGTTTAGTTTAGTTTAGAGATACAGCGAGGACTGAGGCCCTTCGGCCCATCAAGTCCGCACTGACCAGCGATCCCCGCACATTAACACTACCCTTCACACGCTAGGGAGAATTTTGCATTTATACTGTTTCCAGAGGTGGCTTTCCGCCCAATTATTTTCCAGACAAATAGGTATCCTTGATTTCAACATTTAGCTATTCAAAGATCATGCCATATTTGGCACAATTCTATCCACAATTCTCTCTACTGGAGCTGCCCTTTATGGTAACTTGGATGTAATTTATCTTTTTCTTTACTTATGATTCCGTTTGGTGTGTGCTTCGTTGATTTTTAGTGGTGTTTGACAAAATTGAGAATTCAAAATACCTTGCTCAAGACATCCTTGAACTTTCCATTTCTATAAATGGCAACTAAATTAGAATTTGTTATAATAATAATTACAGAGCAACTCAGATGTTCCCTTAATTATGTCTTCAATACATAGGTAATTTTAGTTAATATTTAAGATTTTCTTCCCTATCAGCAGACAAGCTTTTATTCTTACAACCTGTTTCACTACATGTAGAGCTGCTGCCTCACAGTGCCAGAGACACAGATTTGATCCTAACCTCAGGTGCTGCCTGTGTGGAGTTTGCACGTTCTCCCACGTCCCACAGACATGCAGATTTGTAGGATAATTGACCTATGTAAAAATAAAATTGTTCTTAGTGTGTAGCGCGTGAATGAGAATGGGATTACATATGTCCTCGGTTTCTTGACGGAACCTAACCAAGGTGTCCATCTACGCTAATCTCATTTCTTTGCTATTGACCCATATTCAACTAAACCTTTCCTATCTGTGTATCTATCCAAATGTCTTTTTAATGTTACAATAGTACCTGCTTCAACTACGCCCTCTGGCAGTTCATTCATCGACCCACCATCATCTGTATGTAAAAGGTTCCTATTAAATCTTTCCACAGTTGCCTTAAACCTATGTCCTCTGGTTCTAGATTCCCCTGTTGATTCCTGTTGTTTAGTTTAGTTTAGAGCTATAACGCGGAAATAGGCCCTTCGGCCCACCAAGTCCGCACCGATCCCCGCACACTAGGGACAAATTACAATTACACCAAGCCCATGAACCTACATACCTGTACATCTTTGAAGTGTGGGAGGAAGTCGGAGATCCCAGCGAAAACCCATGCAGGTCACGGGGAGAACGTACAAATTCTGTACAGACAGCACTGGTAGTCAGGATCAAACCCAGGTCTCTGGCGCTAAAAGGCAGCAACTCTACCACTCCGCCACCATGCCGGCATTACTATCGTAGCCAATGCCCGTCTAGGCAATCAAATATACAGAATGTGTTTTTTTTAATTAAGATTTCAATAAAAGACTAGCATTTGCTCGCCTTTCAGGAATACCGAGTTATTTTAAAATTCCTGGCAGAAATGTCACTGCAGTTGTAATATTTTGATAACAATCAGGCAATGTGCAGGAGCATTTAGACAATGAAACAGACTGTTCCTTTCAATGACATTGGTTAGTTAATGGATAAGATGACTACTATCCTCTACCTGCCTCAGAAGAAGTGTCCCGACGCAAAACGTCTCCTGTCCATGTTCTCCAGGGATGCTGCCTGTCCTACTGAGTTAATCCATCATTTTGTGTCTTTCCTTGATAAATTAGCATCTGCAGTTTCTTGAGATGTCCCCACCCCTTCTGATTTAGTTCAACATCTGTTAAAAAGCGCCTACAATAATACGACGATGAAGCATCAGACTGCCTTGCCCGCCCAGGTCTAGGTAAGGAGCTTATTTCTTCAACACACTGTCTCACAGGTACCAAGCCTCTCACTTGGCCTAGGCTGATAGTTGATCGGGTATCATTCAATGCGGATCATGGGCCGCGGAACCGGGGGGGGCTGTGGGGGCTGCAGCCCCCCCCACTTTTTTGACTAGACATGTTTCAATGTCTTCGGCTTTGGACGAGGCGCTGCTGTGCTCTGAGCAACCTGGTCGTAGGTGTTCCAGAGCTGGGGCGGAGGGAGGGATGGAAGCAGAAGCAGCGGCGGGGGCAGATGCGGACGGGGAGCCGGGGCTGGCGAGTGTTTGTCGGGCTGGCTAATCGCTCGCTGCAGCTCCAGCCATGGAGCAGCCTCAGTGCAAGAGTCCCGGGCCGTCGGAGTCGTCGGAAGCATTGCGCTGCTGCCGTGAGAGTCTCTGTGCCGAATTCACCCTGGTGACCGGCATGGACCAGGCTGTGGCTCGGTGTATTCTGGAGGACAACCAGTGGCTGCTGGAAGTAGGTACCAAGCACTGGGTAGAAGCTGTGGAAGATAGTGGCCTTCAAATGAGGGTGGTTGGAGAAAGCATCCTGCTTGCCTGCTAGATCTTCACTTACTGTAACTGCAGGAAAAATGTTCCCGATGTTGGGGGAGTCCAGAACCAGGGGGTCACAGTTTAAGAATAAGGGGTAGGCCATTTAGGATTGGGTTGAGGACAAACTCTCTTCACCGAGAGACTTGTGAATCTGTGGAATTCATATCCCCCCACTTTTTGAGGTGGGGGATGGCCTGTATTATTATCCCCCAGTTTTTGGAGGCCAAGCAATAACAAAAATAATAATCACCTGCTCCTATCTCTCATGTAGACCCTACATTATCTTAAAAATACTTCAAACAAAAAACATTGAAATCATACTTCTACAATGCGCTAAAACATGATTTTAATACATCAAATTTCAAAACGTCCTCACTCAAAAAGTCCTCACCCCCTTCCCACACCCACCCCCCACTCAGTCACTCCATTCCCTCGCCGGGTATCCCCGAGGCCAGTGATCAGTGATCGCTCAGCCCCACCCCCCCCCCCCCCCCCCCCCACTTTCAAAGCGGCCCCTGCGGATGATGTCATAACTCCAGGGACCCAGGTTTTATCCTGACCTCAGATGTGGACATTGTGTATTCTCCAGCAACGGTATGGGATTCCATTTGGACCTCTAGATTCCACATTGCTCCGGATTCCTTTGGACCCCATATCCAAGGAATCATGTGCTGGTGTTGGAGAAGGTCCAGATGAGGTTTACAAGGAAGATCCCGGGGATGATTGAGTTATGGTTCTGGGCCTTTACTCGTCGGAGTTTAGAAGGATGAGGGATACCTTTGAAACTTAGAAATAAATCTCCTGGGCCCAACAAGATATACACAAAGTCACTGTGGGAAGCTAGAGGGGAAATTGCAGGTGGGCTGGCTGAGATTTATGAGCCATCGTTAAATAAAGGTGAAGTGCTGGAAGACTGGAGGGTGGCAAATGTTGTGCTTCTATTCAAGAAAGGCTGCACGGAATAGCCGGGGAACTATAGGTTTGAAGGATAATTGGCTTTGGAAAAACTGTAAATTGCCCCTAAGGTGTAGGATAGTGCTAGTGTATGGGGTGATTGCTGGTCAGCGTATACTCAGTGGGCTGAAGAGCCTGTTTCTGCTCTGTATCTCTACCAGTGAATCTAACATCTGTGGTCAGAAAGTTACTACAGAGTATTGTGAGGGATAAGATATACATGCATTTAGATGACAAGGGCTGATTAGGGTTAGTCAGCATGATTTTGTACATCGAGTCTCACAAATCTTATTGAGTTTTTTGAAGATGTGACCAAAAAGGTTGATAAGGCAAAGCTGTAGATGTCGTATATATGGATATCAGCAAAACATTCAACGAGGTTCCGCATGGTAGGTTGCTCTGGAAGGTTAGATCACATGGGATCCAAGGAGAGATAGCTGAATGGATAGAAAACTGGCTTCATGGAAGGAAGCAAAAGGTGATGGTGAAAGGTTGTTTTTCGGACCGGAGGTCTATGACTAATGGTGTGCTGGTGCTTATATGAGAACGTACATGGCATGATTAGTAAGTTTGCAGATGACACTAAAGTGAGTGGTTTTGTAGATAACGAAGTTGGTTGTATAAAATTGCAGCAGGATCTTAATTGATTGAACAGGTGAAACATAGAAACATAGAAATTAGGTGCAGGAGTAGGCCATTCGGCCCTTCGAGCCTGCACCGCCATTCAATATGATCATGGCTGATCATCCAACTCAGTATCCCGTACCTGCCTTCTCTCCATACCCTCTGAACCCCTTAGCCACAAGGGCCACATCTAACTCCCTCTTAAATATAGCCAATGAACTGGCCTCAACTACCCTCTGTGGCAGAGAGTTCCAGAGATTCACCACTCTCTGTGTGAAAAAAGTTTTTCTCATCTCTGTTTTAAAGGATTTCCCCCTTATCCTTAAGCTGTGACCCCTTGTCCTGGACTTCCCCAACATCGGGAACAATCTTCCTGCATCTAGCCTGTCCAACCCCTTAAGAATTTTGTAAATTTCTATAAGATCCCCTCTCAATCTCCTAAATTCTAGAGAGTATAAACCAAGTCTATCCAGTCTTTCTTCATAAGACAGTCCTGACATCCCAGGAATCAGTCTGGTGAACCTTCTCTGCACTCCCTCTATGGCAATAATGTCCTTCCTCAGATTTGGAGACCAAAACTCCAGGTGTGGTCTCACCAAGACCCTGTACAACTGCAGTAGAACCTCCCTGCTCCTATACTCAAATCCTTTTGCTATGAAAGCTAACATACCATTCGCTTTCTTCACTGCCTGCTGCACCTGCATGCCTACTTTCAATGACTGGTGTACCATGACACCCAGGTCTCGCTGCATCTCCCCTTTTCCTAATCGGTCACCATTTAGATAATAGTCTGCTATCCTGTTTTTGCCACCAAAATGGATAACCTCACATTTATCCACATTACACTGCATCTGCCAAACATTTGCCCACTCACCCAGCCTATCCAAGTCACCTTGCAGTCTCCTAGCATCCTCCTCACAGCTAACACTGCCCCCCAGCTTAGTGTCATCTGCAAACTTGGAGATATTGCCTTCAATTCCCTCATCCAGATCATTAATATATATTGTAAATAGCTGAGGTCCCAGCACTGAACCTTGCGGTACCCCACTAGTCACTGCCCGCCATTGTGAAAAGGGCCCGTTTACTCCTACTCTTTGCTTCCTGTTTGCCAGCCAGTTCTCTATCCACATCAATACTGAACCCCCAATGCCGTGTGCTGAAGAATGGTTATTGGAGTTTAATGCAGAAAAGTATGAGGTGTTGAATTTGGAAAGTCAAACCAGAGCACAGTATATGACAGGTTCTGGGAAGTGTTGAAGAGCAGAGGCATCTAGGAGCGCAGGTACATGGTGTCACAAGTAGATAGGGTATTCATGAAGGCTTTTGGTACATTGGCCTTAATCAGAGAATTGAGTAAAGAAGTTGGGAGGTCATGTTACAGTTGTACAAGATATAGGTGAGGCGACATTTAGAGTACTATGTTCAGATTTGCTTACTCTGTTAAAGGAAAGATGTTTGTTAAGCTGGAATGGGTGCAGAGAAGATTTCCGTGGATTTTGCCAGGACTCGAGGGCCTAAGCTAGAGGGAGAGGTTGAGCAGGCGAGAACTTTATTCCTTTGAGCGCAAGCAGGTGATCTCATAGAGGTGTACAAGATCATGTGAAGAACAGATAGGGTAAATCCGCAGAGTCTTTTATGTAGAGGAGGGGATTCAAGAACCAGAAGACATAGGTTTCATCACCTCCTGAGTCGCAATGGAATTGGTGAGATGCCAAGCTGTGCAATGCCTTTAGCGACCTGCAGGTGGAGCATTGAGGCAAGGCAGGTGGTTCAGGTCAGATGGCTCAGACCAGTCCTGGATAGACTTCCTCTTTGTCCCCAGCCAGACTCCTGGTCAGATCCACCAACGTTGTGCTGATGTTATCCTCTGACCAACACTGACTGTCGTCTACAAGACTAGAAGGCTAGCACAAGGGGTGTGGAAGCTGAACTTGAAACTGTTGGCCTCAGAAACATAATCAGGCAATTTCGAAGTTTAGTTTAGTTTAGTTTAGTTTAGATTATTGTCACATGTACCGAGGTTCAGTGAAAAGTTTTTGTTCCGTGCTATATAGTCAGTGAAAAGACAATACATGATAACAATCGAGCCATCTAGAATGTACAGATGCAGGATAAAAAGAATAGCATTTAATGCAGGATAAAGGCCAGTAAAAGATAGTCTGAGACACTCCAATGAGGTAGATAGTAGCTTCAGGACCCCTCTCTAGTTGGTGATAGGATGGTTACGTTGCCTGATAACAGCTGGGAAGAAACAGTCCCTGAATCTGGAGGTGTGCGTTTTCACACTTCTGTACATCTTGCCACATGGGAGAGGGGAGAAGAGGTAGTGACTGGGGTGAGACTGGTCCTTGACTATGCTGGTGGCCTTGCTGAGGCAGTGCAAAGTTAAATGGAGTCAAAGGAAGGGAGGTTGGGTCGTGTGATGGTCTGGGCTGCATCCACAATACTTTGCCATTTCTTACGGGCTTACAGAAGTTGAAGAAATTTTGACGTCCTCTTTGGTTCCCTGAAGCAATCAAAGCGATCATTAAGAGGTTCTTCCCCCTCAAAGTGAGAGAGTCAGAGGAGTGGCATTAATATGCACAATCTGCTTCTGCTGCAGTCAATGGGAATGAATGCGGAGGGGGAGTTCCAAGAGGTAAAGACCTTCAAATCTTCTTCCATAGGCCACCCCCACACTTCGGCTCCCTACATACCCACTCACAGAACATAGAACATAGAAAACACAACACAGGAGAAGCTCCTTCAGCCCAAAATGTCCATGCCGTACTATGATAATGCCAAGATAACTAATCTTGTCTTCCTGCACATGATACATATCCCTCCAATCTCTATATATCCACATACATCCATACCTACGAGTCTCAAGTCCGAAGAAGGGTCTCAACCCGAAACGTCACCTATTCCTTCTCTCCGGAGATGCTGCCTGACCCATTGGGTTATTCCTGCATTCTGTGCCTATCTAAAAGCTCTTTAATGCCACTGGTGGCCTCACCACCACCCCTGGCCGTGTATTCCAGGCCCCCACCACCCTCTGTGAAAAAAAAGCTTGCCCCACACATCTCCTTTAAACTTTGCATGTCCTGCACTCCCTCAATCTTGTTCCATTGCCACCATGCTCCTTATCAACACATGGCTTAAACCTTCTTCCATACACGCCCATATTCCCCACATACCCCCTTCTTCCAGACACCACCTCCATGCCCGCATGTACCTACTCCCTGAGTCGTCTTCTATCGCCAATTAACTTGCTATCTACACTCTGCCTGAATCTTCTTCCGTACATCCCCCAAGAGTCCCCACTCCGTGTATTCACTCAGCTTATAAATTCTTTAGATGCAATCATGTCTGATGTTCATTCACTCCTATCGTCTTCTGGATTCCCCCGGCTCTCCAATGCTACTTATCTTCCTGAGCTATTGGAAAATAGGCCCATGTGATAGAATCTCATTGCTTTGGAATCTCCCCAATTACTGCACTCGTAATACTCAGCTGTGAAATAGGAAGAGAAACGTAGTTTCAAAAATTCTTTTAAATCTCTTCAATGCAAGAGCAGACTTTTGTGGATGTAGCCCAGCCCATCACACAAACCAGCCTTCTTCCTATTGACTCCATCTATACTTCACGCTGTCTCGGCAAGGCCACTAGCATAATCAAGGACCAGTCTCACTCCGAACACTCCCCCTTCTCTCCTCTCCCATCAGAAACCGGAAGTATGAAAACGCACACCTCCAGATTTTTTTATGTTTTATATATTTTTTTTATTTTGAACATGTAAAACAAAAAAAGTTAAAAACAAAGCAAAATAACAATAAAATAAAATAGTAAGATTAAACGAGAACTTACCAGTTTGAAGTTTGATCTGTATTTTATGAGGAGTTACGATGAGGGATTACGTGAAGAACCCGCTCAGTGCGCAGGCGCGGCATACTTCCAAGCAGCGGTGTGGAATCACAGATAGACACAGTTATTTTGAAGTAAACATAGTAAAGATAAAGAGACATCAATTTATTGGTTTGATCCATATAATGAGGGTGGGAGCGGAGGGCACGTAATCCCTCATCGTAACTCCTCATAAAATACCGATCAAACTTCAAACTGGTAAGTTCTCGTTTAATCTTACTATTTTACTTCGGAGTCACGTGAGTGACTACGTGAAGATTTCAAAGCTCTGTGATTTCAAACCGTGTAACAGTTTCATTTCACTCACTGCCGAAGTTCTTGAGGGAGGAAGTGTTATCGTAATCAACCAATGAGCCTATTTGTAGAAAAACACAATGGTATTTTTTAAACAATAACAACAAAGAATTAAGTTGCTCCCCTGGGCTTAAATTAAATATTTGCAGTCCGTAAATCTTTACTGCAAATAAACCAGGTTTTGCCAACGGCTTATTATAAAATTTCTGAACGGTCTTTCCCCCCCCACCATCCTGCTGTAGCCAGGATGTGGTCTATAGGCATGTCCATTCTTTAGCCGTCGACATGGATGCTGCCCTGGTGGAATAAAATTTGTACATGTTAGTGTTTATCCCAGCAGTTTCTAGCACCTGCTTGAGCCATCTCGCAATGGTTTGGCTCGTCACCCGACCATAAGGTTTTTGTGACTGACCCACAAGGCTTTTCATCTCCCTCGAATATTTTGGTTGTGTCTATGTTCAAGATGGCGGCGCTGGCTTAAGCGCGGCCCACCTGCAGTCCGTCTGTTTTTTTTCCTTCTTTTTGTTTCTTGTCATGTTTTAGTTAATTTTGTTTTATTAAGTTGTGTATGTGTGTGGGTGGGGTGGGAGAAACATGCTTTGGTCTTCCTTCCGGGGATGCGACTTTGTTTTTTTGTCGTATTCCCCGTCTCCGTCTGCGCCGAGGCCTAATGGAGGAGCTTGCGGCATCGGTGCCAAAGCGGCGGCAACAGCAGCGGAGACCCGACTCGGCCCCGGAACCGTGGTGGCGGCAGCAGCAGCAGCGGAGACCCGACTCGGCCCCGAAGTTGCGGCAGCGGCAGCAACAGCAGCGGAGACCCGACTCAGCCCCGAAGTTGCGGCGGCGGCAGCAGCAGCAGCGGAGACCCGACTCGGCCCCAAAGTTGCAGCGGCGGCAGCAACAGCAGCGGAGACCCGACTCGGCCCCGAAGCTGTGGCGGCGGCGGCAGCAGCAGCGGAGACCCGACTCGGCCCCGAAGTTGCGGCGGCGGCGGCAGCAGTGGTAGCGGAGACCCGACTCGGCCCCGGAACTGTGGCGGCGGCGGCAGCAGCAGCGGAGACCCGACTCGGCCCCGGAACTGTGGCGGAGGCGGCAGCAGCAGCGGAGACCCGACTCGGCCGCGAAGCTGAGGTGGCGGCGGCAGCAGCAGCAGCGGAGACCCGACCCGGCCCCGGAACCGTGGCGGCGGCGGCAGCAGCAGCGGAGACCCGACTCGGCCCCGAAGTTGCGGCGGTAGCAGCAGCAGCGGAGACCCGACTCGGCCCCGAAGCTGTGGCGGCGGCAGCAGCAGCGGAGACCCGACTCGGCCCCGGAACCGTGGCGGCGGCAGTGGAGACCCGACTCTCGGAGCTGTGGCGGCGGCAGCGACCACCCGCGGAGTTTGAACCGTCGCCTCGGAGCAGAGGGAGAACAAAGGGAAGAGACAGAGACTTTAAGATTTTGCCTTCCACCACAGTGAGGAGGTGTTTGGTGAACTCACTGTGGTGGATGTTAAATTTGTGTTGATTGTGTGTTTTTGTCATTTTTTAATTATATGTATGACTGCAGGGAAACAACATTTCGTTCAGACCGAAAGGTCTGAATGACAATAAATGAATCTAATCTAATGTAGGATAGTAGGTGGGTCATGGCACATAACCGTGGTTCTGGTGGGTAAGCCACGACCGGATTAGGTGTTGCTGGTCTGCTCTGTTTGATCAGTCGCTGGATAACGACAGATCTGGTCTGGAGCTGTGATCATGTTGTCCAGTCGCAATAGGTGTAGTGACTGGACCCTCTGAGCGGATACAAGTGCCATCAACATGAACGTCTTTAGTGTAGCTTGCTCGAGGCCGGGGGATCTGGCTGGTGGCCATTCCCTGAGATATGTCAGGACCACACTGATATCCCAAATATGGGTATACCTGGGCTTAGGGCTTGATATTGTAAATGCCCGTCATCAGTTTTACCACCAGTGGATGGGATCCCATCGCCTGTTGTCCTGGCGCTGGTTTGAGATAAGCAGAAAGAGCACTCTGCGCTGTGTTGATGGCACTGTAGCTGATCCCTACATCGTGGTGTAGATAGGCCAGGAACTCCAGTATGTTGGTGGCTGTAGCTGTTGCGTATGTTGTCCCTGTTTCCTGGCAGTACTTCTCCCTTTTTTGATGCTGGTTAAGTACTGCCTCTTGGTGGATGTTCGAAGGGATGCCGACATGGTGATGGTTTGTTTGGACAATCCCAGTTCCAGGTAAGGTCTGTTCAAACTTGCAACCCAGGCGTTTAATTTTCTCATGGCATGGGTGTTTAGCTTACCTGGTAGGTAAGTAGCTGATAGCCAAATATGTCTTTCGACACACCATTGCCAAATCATGTTGACCAATTTGTCGCATGATAATGATTTTATGCCACCCATATGGTTAATATAAGCCATCACCGTAGTATTTATCAATTTGTAACCGAACATGCAAGTGCTGCATATTAGATACATATGCTTTTAAACCATAAAAGGCGCCCAACATCTCTAGATAGTTAATGCCCAGTGTAAGTAGTAATGATGACTCTAGGTTAGTCCATCTACCACCTGTGCTGGATATGGAGTTAGTCGCTCCCCAGCCTTGAGCACTGGCATCTGTTTGAGTAACTAAAGTAGGGTTAGTGATAAAGATAGGGCTGAAACTATGCCAAACGTTTTCTGCCCACCACTGTAGCTCTGATATTGCTCCAGTGGGTAAGTTCATGACACGATCATAGTGACCTGTATGTCGTTTTATTGCCTGTACCTTTGCTCTCTGTAAAAAATTTTGATAGTGCAAAGGTCCGAATTGTGTAGCCGGAAATGCTGCTACCATTTCCCCAATTACTCTTGCTACTTGTCGAATAGTTGGTCGCTCGTTGACCATTAAATTGTTGCATGATTGTGCTAATTTCAACCATTTTTGCCTTTGGCAAGGTAACAGTCATCTGGACTGAGTTAATTGTGAAGCCCAGGTAGTCCATGATAGTGGATGGCTTCAACTTAGATTTATCTGGATGTAGGACGAACCCCAGAGTTTCGAGGAGCTGTTTTGTAGCTGATACTGCTGCCACAGCCAATGCCATAATTTCCCCTACTATCATAATATCATCCAGATATGCCATGACAATATGTTTTTGTTTTCTTAGTATTGCCATGGCTGGGTTCAATATTTTGGGCAATGCTTTGTACCATCCATATACATTTTAGGTATATGCGATGATCCTTGTATATGGGTACTAGATAGTAAGCATCTTTAAGATAAATGCTTGCCATGAAGTGTCCTTTGGAATTCAGTTGTTTGGCAGTAACATATGTCTCCATTTTGAAATGTATATACTTAACACATTTGTTTAGTGATGTTAAGTCAATGATGATGCGACAGCCACCATCTTTTTTGGTTTTAGTGAATATATTCGATACCAATTCCAAAGGTTCATGTTTGGTCTTTTCGATGACCCCCTTTGTGATAAGTCTCACCAGTTCAGCTTGTCCCTCACGTTTCTCTTTGACGGAGGGAGAAATACCCTTTTTCAAATTCCAAAGGTTCATGTTTTGCTTTTTCAATGATACCCTTTGTAACTAGTCTCATCAGTTCAACTTGTCCTTCTCGTCTCTCTTTTACTGAGAGGGAGAATACCCTTTGGGGTAAATGCTGAACTGGTGGCAAGTTACCTGATATAAACTGTATTTTGTATCCACTAATGCCATTGAGTATATACTGATCACTCGTGATAGACTCCCATGCTGCTTTAAACTGGTGCAATCTACCTCCTGTTAGTATTAAGCCTCCACCTCCCAAAAGTTGATAGGAACCAGACCCACCTACCTCCATGGTTACGGGTATTTCCTCTGATTCCCTTTGGTCGGACGAGGCTTGCGAGGTGTCTGATGTGGTGTGTTTGTTGGGGGTTGGCGCATTTTCCATGGGGTCCGCTCTGGGCCCTGGTCTAAAAGAGACTTACGGTGAAAGTAAGCGGACCCCGAGCTTTCACCAGTGTTGAATGGCGGATGTTTACTGGTGGATACGGCGGGGTGCTGCCACTTGGTGGTGTGTGTTTTCAGTTTGCTCGTTTTATACCCTGCCTTCATGAGGCCTTGAGTTCTTGAGGCCTCGGTCATGTCCTTCATGCGTTTAGGTAGGTCTTTCCAGAAGAGCAGCCTGTCTGGCTCATCGGCTGGTGTTTTACACAGCCCCGCAATCGAGGATTGATGGCAGGTTTGGTGATTTCTTTCCGCAGATTATTAATTTCAAACTGCGTGTTACACAACAACGCGAGTGTATCCTGTTGATTGGTGGTCATCTCGGTGTTGTTTATAGAACGAGCAAACGAAGTGATGCCTGCTGTCAATAGTCAGAGTATCCGCTGCAGCTTTAGCTCGTGGTGCCGGATGGTTGCCCCAATGTGTCCCCAGATTAGGCTGTTCGCCGCTGGTACTTTTAGAGATTCACAGTTCTCCGGCACCGTATAGGTATCTAAAGCTTCATTAATCACCTGCTCCTGCAGAGCTCTGTTGGAAAGGTGATTGATACTTGCCGCTAGTTTGGCCTCTAGCGGTTCCCCTGCATGGGGTTTTGACACGTAGCGGCCCACTGCACCAAGCAGCTGTTCCTGCTCCTGCACCCCCTGCATACTCCCGAAATCTTCAGCCATAACCCCTTGTTCTGGACCAGCCCAGTCCTGGTCCCCAAAGCTATCCTCTGGAAAGGAGGATGCAATGGACAGTGCAGGAGGCACTGTAGAGGGAGTGCCTGACCTCCCTCTGCAAGAGCTCCCCTCCCGGGGTGCACCTTGCTGGAGCACCTGCTCCAAGAGCCGCTCCATGCGGCTCAGGCGGCTGTCCCTCCCCCTCCTTGGTGGAGAGACGTCCCCGTCCGACGAGTCGGATGCCACCGGCCGGTTGCTCTTCCGTTTGGCTTTGCCTTCAGCCCGCTGTTCAGGCGTTAGCGGAGCTGGACTCGGCTCGGTGTCGGGGATAGCGGAGCGCCCGGATAGCGCTCCTACCGCCTGTTGCTGCCCCCCCCTTCTCCTCTTGCGGAGTTGGACGGGGGGCAGATTTCTTCGAAAGTCTTGTCTTGAGTGTGGACATTCTGCAAGAGAAGACAGCCGGCTCTTCTTCAGTAGTTACCGAAGGAAAGCCGACTTCTGTTCACTTACCTGACGGTCCGTCTTTGAAATTGCAGCGGAGCGTTTGACTTCCGCTGCTGCCGCTGTTGCAATGCTGGCGTAATGCCGCGCCTGCGCACTGAGCGGGTTCTTCACGTAGTCACTCACGTGACTCCGAAGTAAAATGAACAATAAACCTGTACACAACACATTGAATAACATCACAAATTAAATCCTACGTTCAAAAAGTAGTAGGAGGAAGTATACATTTATTTATTCCTATCCTTTCTCTGCTAATCATCAATGAATTCACAAACTTGAACTTATCTACATATATATATATACACATAAACCACATACATACATACATACATACATACATACATACATACATACATACATATATACACGTATATGCACGCACACAAACATACATATATACATTTTCTAAACAATTATCCAAATTCTATGAACAACGCAAATATCACACTGTCAATAAACTAAAACATAACCGTCATCACAGCCCTTCCTCATTCGTATACCTCTGATTTTTTTTCACTTCTTCTTAAACTGAGTAAAGTTTGTGCCACATTACTTGAGTTCCACATCCAAATCATTCCACAATTTCACCCCACAGATTGAAATACGCATACTCTTCATAGTTGTACAAATTTCTTTAAATTAAACCTTTCTCTCAAATTATAACCACCCTCTCTGTTAAAGAACATTTTTTTTGTATATTACCTGGTAGTAAATTATTTCTTGTTTTATACATTATTTATGCTGTGTTAAATTCTACTTGACCCATAAACATCAAGGCATTTAACTTTAAAAACAGAGAGTTGGTGTGTTCACAAAATCCTACATTATTAACTATCCTTATGGCCCTTTTTGCAGTAGGTATAATGGGTGTCGGGTGCTTTGGTAAGTGTTACCCCATACCTCCACACAGTAATTTCGATACGGCAGTACAAGTGAACAGTAAACAATGTACTTTGTGATTCAGAATATGTCTTGTTCTTCCCAGGACTCCAATGCTCCTTGCCAGCTTTGCTCACACATGTTTTATATGAGGCTTCCAGCAGATTTAATGTCACACCTAGAAATTTATTTTCATATACTCTTTCTATATCAACACCATCTATCCTCACTTGTACCCGAGTGTTTGTTTTACAATTTCTAAACAACATAATCTTTATTTTGTTCAAATTTAATGATAATTTGTTTATGTCAAACCACCTTCTTAATGTTCTAATTTCTGATGTGATCTCCTCCAAATGCTGCTGTAAAATTTCCCCAGAACAAAAGATATTAGAATCAATCGTAAATAAAACAATTACGAACTCTACAATTTTTAAACTCTACATATATCATTTATATACAGAATGAACAATTTTGGTCCTAGTACTGACCCCTGAGGTACTCCACAAGTAATATCCAAGCATGTTGATTTATGCTCACCTATCTTCACAAACTGTTGCCTGTTACTTAACTAGCTTCTCAACCAATAAGCAAGTTTGGTATTTCGACTGCGCATGCCCAGGTCATAGGTCACTCACTATAAATATTCTCGGTAGCTGGGCTGCTGTGTTGTGTGCAGGCGTGCGTTTCGTCCGTGGTCAGGATCGGGCCCGGGTCTCCGGTGCTGCGGGCACTGTTGAGTTGTCGTTGAGCCATCCCCGTCCTCTCCCGGGTATCCCGTTTCTGTCCGGGGGCTTCCGGAGGTATCCGGGGTGGCCCTGGGCTGGCGGAGTGGTGGCGGCCCCGAACTTGCTGCCGGCGCTGGCTCCAGCGCATCTCTGCCTGTCCCGCCGGATTAGCTGGCAGCTCTGGACTGGGGGGGCGCCAGCACGGACGGGGGAGGGGGGGTGCTGGCTCCGGCTCGGCTCTGCTCCTGCTCCCGGGGGCGCCATTCACTGGCGGGGCAGGCTGGGGACCGTCGGCTGCACCTTTCGCCTTGTCCAGTGGCGCTCGGTTGGCCCCTCGGTGCCGACGGGGGCCGAGCGCCGGTCATCGGCAGGGATGCACACGGGGTGCTGCAGTGGATCGGCGGGTCTGGCAACATCTCCTGAGATTGGGTCTCGACCCAAAACATCACCCATTCCTTTCCTCCGGGGATGCTGCCTGTCCAGCTGAGTTGCTGCAGCAGTTTGTGTGTATCCCCATTGATGGCTGGTGCTCGGCTTTCGTCGGCGTTGGGGGGGTTGGCCGGTGGCCGCTGGGTGGGGCGGGTGGTGCGGCTGGTGGTCCTGAGCCAACCGGGGAGCGGGTTCCTCGGACGTTGGAGCAGGGTTGTGCTGGAGTTGGCGCCTCTTCTCCGTGCTGGCTGCGGACCTGTGGGACACTGCTCCAGGCCACTGTCCCGTCAGTCCAGGGTTACCCCCAACGTCACCGGGCGTCCCCCCGGGCGGGGTTTGGACACTCAGGGAGAGGAGGGGGGGACAGTCCAGTGGCGGTTCGGCAGCGCTTGTGATGCCGGGGACCCAGGGACACGGGCTCGATCCTGGCTGCGGATGAAGTGCAGATCCGTGTGCGTGCAGCTGCAGAGAATGTCTCTCCGCCGATGCAGTCTCTCCCCCTGTCTCCCACTCTCATCTGCCTCCTCTATCTTGCTGTTCCACCCCGCTCTCCTGCTACCTGGCACCCCCATTCCTCAGATTAAATATAGTTTTACACATAAATCATTAATAAGGATAAGAATTTATACACAGTTTATGCAGCCAGTGCTTCATTCGCTTTTTATTTTTAGCGAGTGACCTTTGACAAATCCCATGATCCCTTGCGTTTCTCGGAATACCGAACTCGCTTCTTCAACAATAATAATTTATCAAGTAATCAGGGGCAGTTTCTCCTCAGCTGTTTTCATGCAACTGAACGGTCCTCTCACCAGCTACAGTGTGGTCCTGACCTCCCATCTACCTTGTTGGAGCCTTTGGATTATCTTTAATCAGAGTTTATTGGACATCAATGTTATATCTTTGCATTAAATGTCCCCTTTATCCTTTATCTGCTCACTGTGGGCACCTTGCTTGTATTAATGTCTAGACTTTTCTTTGAGTGGATAGCATGCAAACAAAAGCTTTTCACTGTTCCTTGGTGCACGTGACATTAATAACTAAACTAAACTTTACGAAGTCCGTGATTCTCCCTCTTCAGGTTTGCACAATGCACATATTTAAAAGGCACTTTCAAGCTGCTGAACAAATTGGAAGACCTAACATCTTTTGCGTGCTTTCTTGAGTCTGATGCAAAAGATTGGAAGTATTATTTTTCATTACTGCCGCACAGTAATGTGAGGAAGCGTTATGCTGTAAGCCTGCCTATTCATCTGCCAATTTGTCAGATAGTCACACAAATCTTTGAATAACAAACAATAAAGACACATTATCCCCAAGATGCCGATCTTCAAACCCACATTCTGAGCTGAGCAGTTCATCAATTGAACCGAATCCGTCATATTAATTTGCATTGTCCGCAACTGCTTAATGTAACCATTGTGTGCAAAAAGTATAAATGATTAGGAGAATGAGGGGCAGGATATTATGTTGAGGTTAAAAGCTCCCTCTGTCTGACTGGGCAGATTACCAAGACAGAACCACACAAACCTATCTCCCTCTTGCAGGTGAGTGAGCTTATAAACAGCTAGGCGATTTCTTCTTTCATTTCCCAACTTCTCTTTCCCATTCTTTGTTGTCTTTTTAATTCCCGTAGGATAATTCTTCCTCCAAGATTTTCACCGCTATGGCTCCCCAGCTACTAATTCAATTTATTCCTTCTTGTGCGATAAAAATTATAGCCTGACAGTAACTCTCATAGCCTGAGAATGAACTGAAATAAAATCAGCCCCCATCTTATCTCTTACTATTTAACAGGACCCTACTGCCAAAAAAACTTCCTCCTAACTAAACGATTCATTTTGCATCAGTTGCCTCCTGCTCTTTGATTGAAAGATGCCCTTCGGCCCATTGATTCCATGCCGACCATTGATCACCCTCCTCACACTAGTTCTTCTGTTTAGTTTAGTTTAGTTTAGAGATACAGCACGGAAACAGGTCCTTCGGCCCACCGAGTCTGTGCTGACCAATGATACCCGTTCACTGTCCTCGTAGCACTATCCTAAACACTAGGGACAATTTACAATTTGCCAAAGCCAATTAACCTATGTTCTCTGTTATCCTTCTTTCTCATCCACTCCCCTACATATTAGGGGCAATTTTACAGAGGCCAATTAACCTACAAACCCACACGCCTTTAGGATGTGGGAGTTTAGTCTAGAGATACAGTGTGGAAAGAGGCCCTTCGGCCCACTAAGTCCGCAGCGACCAGTGATCACCCCATGCACTAGTTCGACCCTACACACTGGGGACAATTTACAGAAAGCCAATTAACCTACAAATCTGCAACTCTTTGGAATGTGGGAGGAAACCAGAGCACCCGGAGAAAACCCACACGGTCACAGGGAGAACATGCAAACTCCATGCAGACAAGCACCTATGGGCAGAATCGAACCCGGGTCTCTGGCGCTGTGAGACAGTAACTCTACTGCTGCAGCATCATGCTGCCCTCGAATTATTATCTTGACCTACCCAATGTGCAACGTACCAAGGGAAGGACTTGCAGTGTTCTCATTGCATCCTCAAGGTAATCGAAAGGGCACCACAACTGATTTTTGCTGTTTCATTATTTACAGCGGAGGGGAGTAATGAACCATTGTGACAGCTTTGAAGTAGGAACGATAAATGTGGTAACTGGTTTGGACTCAGCAAAGGCTTGCACAAAATAACCCAAGTAAATAAATTGCACATGTGTGCTCTTGGAAGTGCTTTCCTTCAGATGAGATATTAATCCCAGTTCCATCTGTCCGGGCACATCAAGAGAATTAATGGCACTGTTTCCAAAGAGAGCTGGACAGTTCTCTCACATTATTTTCTCAGCCAGTAACCAAATAATAATAATAATAAATTTTATTTAATGGGCGCCTTTCAGGCATCTCAAGGACACCTTACATAGTAATCGGAATAACATATAATCGGAATATAACAAGTAATAAAGACATCACAGAGACACAAATTAAAAACAGAATTCAATCCAAAAACAGAAAATTAAAAACACAGTGTGAAGAGAGAGCAGCGGCAGCCAAAGCGCGCCAGCGTCCACTCTCTCTTCACGGCAGCCATCTTGGACACAGACCTACAGGACTACAAATTAGACAAAAAAAAAATAAATAAAAATAATCCCCCCACAATGGAACCAAGCATATCTTTCGTTCATTGTTCTTTATCTCTCCACATCACCGTCTATATCTCTCATTTCCCTTATCCCTAACCAGTCTGAAGAAGGGTCTCAAACCGAAACGTCACCCATTCCACCTGTCCCACTGAGTTAATCCAGATTTTTGTGTCTACCAAGGTAGTTGTGCTGGCCATTTCTCTGATGATTATTTGCGTGGGGAAATTGGTTAACACCTGTACATTACAATAACATCAGATATCAGGGCTTTTTTGGCAATCCTCTTCCTTGGGATATCTGGACTTGTGCAAATTGTGGCACTCATACACGTCTCTCAGCTATTTGTTTCTATAATGTATTAATTGGAAATAATGTTGTCCAATTAAGACCAGCTCCACAGACAGCCGAAGCCAATGCTTTCAGAGTCTTTCTTTCAAAGCAGCACGGTGCCACAGCACGTAGAGCCGTTGTCTCACAGCGCCAGGGACCCGGGTTCAATCCTGTCCTCAGGTGTTGTCTGTGTGGAGTTTGCACGTTCACCTGTGACCTGTGTGGGTTTCCTCTGGGTGTCACAGAGTCATGGAGTTATGCCACATGGAAACAGACCCTTCAGCCCACCTTGTCCATGCTGACCAAATCAACATACTGGGCTAGTCTCAACAGCCTGCATTTGGCCCATATCTTTCTAAACGCTTCCTATCCATATAATCCATATAAAACCATCTAAATCTCCAGTTTCCTCCCATATCCTATCCTGGTTGGTAACCATATAACCATATAACCATATAACAATTACAGCACGGAAACAGGCCATCTCGGCCCTACAAGTCCGTGCCGAACAATTATTTTCCCTTAGCCCCACCTGCCTGCACTCATACCATAACCCTCCATTCCCTTCTCATCCATATGCCTATCCAATTTATTTTTAAATGATACCAACGAACCTGCCTCCACCACTTCCACTGGAAGCTCATTCCTCACCGCTACCACTCTCTGAGTAAAGAAGTTCCCCCTCATGTTACCCCTAAACTTCTGTCCCTTAATTCTGAAGTCATGTCCTCTTGTTTGAATCTTCCCTATTCTCAAAGGGAAAAGCTTGTCCTCATCAACTCTGTCTATCCCTCTCATCATTTTAAAGACCTCTATCAAGTCCCCCCTTAACCTTCTGCGCTCCAGAGAATAAAGACCTAACTTATTCAACCTTTCTCTGTAACTTAGTTGTTGAAACCCAGGCAACATTCTAGTCAATCTCCTCTGTACTCTCTCTATTTTGTTGACATCCTTCCTATAATTGGGCGACCAAAATTGTACACCATACTCCAGATTTGGTCTCACCAATGCCTTGTACAATTTTAACATTACATCCCAGCTTCTATACTCAATGCTCTGATTTATAAAGGCTAGCATACCAAAAGCTTTCTTTACCACCCGGTCTATATGAGATTCCACCTTCAAGGAACTATGCACAGTTATTCCCAGATCCCTCTGTTCAACTGCATTCTTCAATTCCCTACCATTTACCATGTATGTCCTATTTTGATTTGTCCTGCCAAGGTGTAGCACCTCACATTTATCAGCATTAAACTCCATCTGCCATCTTTCAGCCCATTCTTCCAAATGGCCTAAATCACTCTGTAGACTTTGGAAATCCTCTTCATTATCCACAACACCCCCTATCTTGGTATCATCTGCATACTTACTAATCCAATTTACCACACCTTCATCCAGATCATTGATGTACATAACAAACAACAAAGGACCCAACACAGATCCCTGAGGCACCCCACTAGTCACCTGCCTCCAACCCGACAAACAGCCATCCACCATTACCCTCTGGCGTCTCCCATTCAGCCACTGTTGAATCCATCTTGCTACTCCTGCATTTATACCCAACAGTTGAACCTTCTTAACCAACCTTCCATGAGGAACCTTGTCAAAGGCCTTACTAAAGTCCATATAGACAACATCCACTGCTTTACCCTCGTCAATTTCCCTAGTAACCTCTTCAAAAAATTCAAGAAGATTAGTCAAACATGACCTTCCAGGCACAAATCCACGTTAACTGTTCCTAATAAGACCCTGTTTATCCAGATGCTTACATATATTATCTCTAAGTATCTTTTCCATTAATTTGCCCACCACTGAAGTCAAACTAACAGGTCTATAATTGCTAGGTTTACTCTTAGAACCCTTTTTAAACAATGGAACGCCAATCCTCGGGGACTATTCCCGTTTCTAATGACATTGAATAGGTTAATTGACTACTTTATATAGGCTCCTAGTGAGTAGAAAGTGGTATATTCTGAAGGGAAGTTATTGATAATGTAGGGAGAATTAAAAAAAGGGCTGGATTAGTATAAATGGGTGGTTGATGGTCAGCATGGACTAAATGGGCTGAAGGGCCTGATTCCATGCTGTGTCTATCTATGACTATCACTCTTTTCCAGTTTTGAGAGAGAACATACAGACAAAGAACCTAAGAGCTTTAAGCTTAACAATAGCAGCGGTACGCAGAGGGTTGTGATAGTGTTTTACCAGCAAGGTGTTGTCGCTGAAGTTTATGTTGGACATTGTCATTGGCTGGCCACAGATAGGTAAGGGAGAGGGGGAATTAAAGTGGGGTGGCACGGTGGCACCCCGGTAGAGTTTCCGCCTTGCAGCATCAGAGACCCGGGTTCGATCCTGACTACGGGTGCTGTCTGTATGGAGTTTGTACGTTCTCTCCGTGACCACGTAGATTTTCCCCGGGTGCTTCAGTTTCCACCCACATTCCAAAGATGTACAGATTTGTTCGTTAATTGGCTTCGGTAAAAAGATTGTAAATGGTGTGTAGGATAGTGCTAGTGTATGAGGATCGCTGATCAATGCAGACTTGGTGGGCCAAAGGGCCTGGTTCCACGTTGTATCTCTAAACTAAACTAAAAGTGGCAGGTGACCACAAGGTTCTTACGTTGGTCTTACGGGCTAGAAACAGGCGCTGATCCAATTTGGGTTTTGCTTCCCCAATGTGGTGGAGACTACATTCATAAGGTCATTAGTGATAAGAGCAGAATTAGGCCATTCGGCCCATCGAATCTACTCCGCCATTCAATCACGGCTGATCCAAGCCTTTCACTATTCGAGAATTGATAGAATCTAATGTAATAAACTAGATTGAAAGGAATGCAAGTGAATCATCGAGACAGGCTGGGCGTCAGGATGGTGAAAAAGGAAGGTTGTATCTCCTCCAATGTCATGGGAAAACAGAAAAAAAGGAGTAATAAAGAAGGGTCCCAACACAACTGTGGGAAAATATGAGCCCCATATCTGAGGAAGGATGTGGTGTACCTGGAGAGGGTCCTGAGGAGGTTTACAAGGTTATCTTATGATGAACGTTTGACAACACTGGGCCTGAACTCGGTGGAGTTAAAAAGGTTGAGGGGGACCTCATTGAAACTTACAGAATAATGAAAGACATAGATAGAGTGGATGTAAAAAGGATGTTTCCTTTGGTGGGAGAATCTAGGACCAGAGGTCATAGCCTCAGAATTAATGGCCGCTCTTTTAGATTGGAGGAACAGGAACTTCTTTAGTAGTAAATCTGTGGAACTCATTGCCACGGAGGGTTGGGAGGCCAAGTCAGTGAATATTTTTAAGGCAGAGATAGACAAATTCTTTATTAGAATGGGTATCAAGGTTTATGGGGAGAAGGCAGGAAAATGGGATTAAGAGGCAGAGAACAGCCATGATTGAATGGCGGAGTAGACTCGATTTGCTGAATGTCCTAATTCTACTCCTATAACCTGTGAACTTGTGAAATTGTGAATGCGAAACATTACCTATCCATTTTCTCCAGAGATGCTGCCTGACTCACCGACTCAGAGGTAGCATGTTGAGGACAAACTCCAAAGAAGGCTGCAAATGTCAAACACAAAACTCGTTGCAGCACTCGGAATAATTCAATCATCCGCTAACCCGCAAGTGTATGGCGGATATGCTGTATACTGCTTTCACCTCTCCCCATTCTTGGTCACTATGAACCCACGCTGCACATGTTAATAGAACATAGACCCAAGAACAACACATTGCAGGAATAGGCCCTTTAGCCCACTATGTCTGTGTCGAACATGCCGCCAAGGCCATCACTTATCTACCTGCACACAATCCAGATCCCTCCATTCCCTGCCATATCTATGTGCCTAACCAAAAGCCTTTAAATTCTACTATTGCATCTGCCTCAACCATCAGGCAATCACCACCCTCTGTGTAAAAACCTGCCCTGCGTATCTCCTTTAAATTTTACCCCTCTCACTTTAAAGCTACGCCCTTTAGTATTTGATATTTCCATCCTGGATAAAAAGGTTCTAACTGTCTACCCTATCTATGCCTCTCATAATTCTCTATACTTCTAGCAAGCTCCCCTCAGCTTTCATATCCGGTTTGTCTTGCAATACCCAAAATGGTGCAATAACACATGTGGGGATGAAATGAAGGCTGTGCTTTTGTGTTTCATGCTTCTACTTTTAAAAGCATTTATCTTCATAAGGCCTTGTGTTCTTGCACTGCCAATTATGTGGGAAACATAGAAATTAGAAAATAGGCTGATCATATTGAACCAAAATCAGTACCCAGTTCCTGCTTTTTCCCCATATCCCTTGCTTTTATACCGTGTGGCCTGTGCTTTACCCAACTGAGTGAACAAACACAAGCCAATTTTCTTTCCTGCTCCATTTAAAAGCTTGCAATTTGCATTCATTCATGCTCACTCGATAGAAATGGCTACTGGGTGCAGGGAGTTTGTCAGTTCCTCTGCAGTCTATCTGCAAGTGCTGATTGAACAAGCAGCACCTATTAAAGGACTAATAATACGCCTCAGCAGTAACTGGCACTGCGTATTCTCCCTGGTGCATCTATATCTTTCCAACATAACTCTTCACAGTATGCTGCAGAAGTCTGATTTCTGGATTAGTTCAACACAACCTCTCTGCTTTTCAAACCATTTCCTCAAGAATTGAAGCCAGTTAACCTGTTTGCATTTTGTGTGGATATATAAACCATTGTTGACATTTATTGGTATTAGACAAATAATCCACTTCCCTCCAGATCTAGGGCTGATAAGTGGAGCGAGATGAGTGCCATCTTATGAGGACAGCAAGGTGGCGCAGCTGGTGGAGCTGCTGCCTCATAGCACCTGAGAGCCGGGTTCACTCCGTGCTGCCTGCATGGAGTTTGCACCTTCTTCCCGTGACCGCATGGGTTTCCTCCTGGTGCACCGGTTTTCTGCCCACATTCCAGAAGACGTGGGGGTTTGTAGGCTCATTGGCCTTGGTTAATTGTCCCTAGTGCAAAGGGAGTGATGGCAAAAGCGGTCTAACATAGAACTAAAAGCTTTTCACTGTACCTCGGTACATGTGACAAAAAACTAAACTGAAACTGAACTGAAAATGAAAATGAAATGTCATAGTACTTGCCTCAACTACCTCCTCTGAAAGCTCATCCCATATACCCATATGCCTTCTGTGTGAAGGCAACTTGTTCCATACACCTATGACATGAAAGACATGAAGACATTTGTGAAGAATTTCCTCTGGTCAGCACTTTTCATTAAATTGGCAGCTTAGCTACCTGAGGGAATGCTCACCAATGGGTTCACAATATTTCCATGTTTTAAAATCAGTGGTATTCTTCTTCACTCCTCTCACTAATGAGACAGAGGAGCAGAATTAGGTCATTCTGCTTCCGCCATTCAACCGTGGCTCTCTCAACCCCATTCTCCTGCCTTCTCCACATAACATAGAAACATAGAAACATAGAAATTAGGTGCAGGAGTAGGCCATTCGGCCCTTCGAGCCTGCACCGCCATTCAATATGATCATGGCTGATCATCCAACTCAGTATCCCGTACCTGCCTTCTCTCCATACCCTCTGATCCCCTTAGCCACAAGGGCCACATCTAACTCCCTCTTAAATATAGCCAATGAACTGGCCTCGACTACCCTCTGTGGCAGGGAGTTCCAGAGATTCACCACTCTCTGTGTGAAAAAAGTTCTTCTCATCTCGGTTTTAAAGGATTTCCCCCTTATCCTTAAGCTGTGACCCCTTGTCCTGGACTTCCCCAACATCGGGAACAATCTTCCTGCATCTAGCCTGTCCAACCCCTTAAGAATTTTGTAAGTTTCTATAAGATCCCCTCTCAATCTCCTAAATTCTAGAGAGTATAAACCAAGTCTATCCAGTCTTTCTTCATAAGACAGTCCTGACATCCCAGGAATCAGTCTGGTGAACCTTCTCTGCACTCCCTCTATGGCAATAATATCCTTCCTCAGATTTGGAGACCAAAACTGTACGCAATACTCCAGGTGTGGTCTCACCAAGACTCTGTACAACTGCAGTAGAACTTCCCTGCTCCTATACTCAAATCCTTTTGCTATGAAAGCTAACATACCATTCGCTTTCTTCACTGCCTGCTGCACCTGCATGCCCACTTTCAATGACTGGTGTACCATGACACCCAGGTCTCGCTGCATCTCCCCTTTTCCTAGTCGGCCACCATTTAGATAATAGTCTGCTTTCCTGTTTTTGCCACCAAAATGGAGAACCTCACATTTATCCACATTATACTGCATCTGCCAAACATTTGCCCACTCACCCAGCCTATCCAAGTCACCTTGCAGTCTCCTAGCATCCTCCTCACAGCTAACACTGCCCCCCAGCTTAGTGTAATCCGCAAACTTGGAGATATTGCCTTCAATTCCCTCATCCAGATCATTAATATATATTGTAAATAGCTGGGGTCCCAGCACTGAGCCTTGCGGTACCCCACTAGTCACTGCCTGCCATTGTGAAAAGGACCCGTTTACTCCTACTCTTTGCTTCCTGTTTGCCAGCCAGTTCTCTATCCACATCAATACTGAACCCCCAATGCCGTGTGCTTTAAGTTTGTAAACTAATCTCTTTTGTGGGACTTTGTCGAAAGCCTTCTGGAAGTCCAGATACACCACATCCACTGGTTCTCCCCTATCCACGCTACTAGTTACATCCTCGAAAAATTCTATAAGATTCGTCAGACATGATTTACCTTTTGTAAATCCATGCTGACTTTGTCCAATGATTTCACCACTTTCCAAATGTGCTGCTATCCCATCTTTAATAACTGACTCTAGCAGTTTCCCCACTACCGATGTTAGACTAACTGGTCTGTAATTCCCCGTTTTCTCTCTCCCTCCCTTCTTAAAAAGTGGGGTTACGTTTGCTACCCGCCAATCCTCAGGAACTACTCCAGAATGTAAAGAGTTTTGAAAGATTATTACTAATGCATCCACTATTTCTGGAGCTACTTCCTTAAGTACTCTGGGATGCAGCCTATCTGGCCCTGGGGATTTATCGGCCTTTAATCCATTTAATTTACCCAACACCACTTCCCGGCTAACCTGGATTTCACTCAATTCCTCCAACTCCTTTGACCCGCGATCCCCTGCTATTTCCGGCAGATTATTTATGTCTTCCTTAGTGAAGACAGAACCAAAGTAGTTATTCAATTGGTCCGCCATATCCTTGTTCCCCATGATCAACTCACCTGTTTCTGACTGCAAGGGACCTACATTTGTTTTAACTAATCTCTTTCTTTTCACATATCTATAAAAACTTTTGCAGTCAGTTTTTATGTTCCCTGCCAGTTTTCTTTCATAATCTATTTTTCCTTTCCTAATTAAGCTCTTTGTCCTCCTCTGCTGGTCTCTGAATTTCTCCCAGTCCTCCAGTATGCTGCTTTTTCTGGCTAATTTGTACGCATCATCCTTAGCTTTGATACTATCCCTGATTTCCCTTGTTATCCACGGATGCACTGCCTTCCCTGATTTATTCTTTTGCCAAACTGGGATGAACAATTTTTGTAGTTCATCCATGCAGTCTTTAAATGTCTTCCATTGCATATCCACCGTCAACCCTTTTAGAATTAATTGCTAGTCAATCTTGGCCAATTCACGTCTCATACCCTCAAAGTTACCTTTCTTTAAGTTCAGAACCATTGTTTCTGAATTAACAATGTCACTCTCCATCCTAATGAAGAACTCAACCATATTATGGTCACTCTTGCCCAAGGGGGCACGTACAACAAGACTGCTAACTAACCCTTCCTCATTACTCAATACCCAGTCTAAAATAGCCTGCTCTCTCGTTGGTTCCTCTACATGTTGATTTAGATAACTATCCCGCATACATTCCAAAAAATCCTCTCCCTCAGCACCCCTGCCAATTTGATTCACCCAATCTATATGTAGATTGAAGTCACCCATTATAACGGTTTTGCCTTTGTCGCACGCATTTCTAATTTCCTGTTTGATACCATCTCCAACTTCACTACTACTGTTAGGTGGCCTGTACACAACACCCACCAGCGTTTTCTGCCCCTTAGTGTTTCGCAGCTCTACCCATACCGATTCCACATCCTGCAAACTAATGTCCTTCCTTTCCATTGCGTTAATCTCCTCTCTAATCAGCAACGCTACCCCACCTCCTTTTCCTTTCTCTCTATCCCTCCTGAATATTGAATATCCCTGGATGTTCAGCCAGCCTTGGTCACCCTGGAGCCATGTCTCCGTGATCCCAACTATATCATAGTCATTAATAACCACTGACACCCGTACTAATCATGGATTTATCAATCTCCGCTTTAAAAATACCCAATGACTTGGCCTCCACAGCCGTCTACAGCGATGAATTCCACAGATTCACCAACCTCTGACTTATGAAATTCCTCCCCACCCAGTGGAAGAAGGAACAAGAATCTTGAAGTTAAAAAGTAAATATATTTATAGGACATGCTGGAGCTGTGTGACAGGCCCAGTGAAGCAAGAGGACAAGTTGGCATTCGTGTGCACCTTTGACATGGAAAGGAGTGTAGAGGTGTAATTAGGAGAGAAAGTGAGTGAGTGACACCAGACTAATAACGTGGCAACCTGCTCTACATTAACAGATGGTTGTGGGTGTACTTTATGAGTATTAACTTGTCACTCCGAGTTGCCAGACTGCAAGGATGCAATCAAAAGTGTAAATGCATTATTTACACAGAAGATGTTTCTACAAGGCAACAGGCTTCCTATTAATTTCTGAATGTGTGGCCAACCCTTGCTGCCTAGGCTTTTGATGATCCCCTGCAACGAGACGGTAAAACCAGCTAAAGAAAGACACAAAGTGCTGGAGTAACTCAGCAGGTCAGGCAGCATCTCCAACATGGATAGGTGACATTTTGGGTCAGGTCACTACTTCAGGTGTCTGACCCGCTGAGTTACTCCAACACTTTGTGTCTATATATTTAGTTCTTTATCAGCATCTGCAGTTCTTTGTTCCTACTTTAAAATCAGCTATTCTGATCGGCACAGGGGGAAGCTACAGATGACCCTTGTTTTTCAGATAGATTGCTGGAAGTATTCATTAGAGGGCTAGGCAGGGCCCGTAGAGAGTTATGTGTTCCCGGCAGAACACAGAACATAGACCAATGCAGCTCAGGGACAGGCCCTTCGGCCCACAATGTCTGTACCAAACACGATGCCATGTTAAACTAATCTCCTCTGCCTGCACGCGATCCATATCCCTCAATCCACACAATCTTGCACAGGCCAATTAACCGACAAACACACATGTCTTTGGGACGTGGGAGGAAACCAGAGCATCATTAGAAAATCCACATGGTGACAGGGAGAATGTGTAAACTCCACACAGACAGCTCCTGACATCAGGATCATACCTGGGTCTCTGGCCCTGTGAAGCGGAAGCTCCACCAGCTGCGCTACTATGCCACTCTAAAGTCCTACAGATATATTGCAAACAACAGATGTCCCTACACAGATCCCTGGCAAGTGACCTCCAGCCTGAATAGTATCCTTGCGCCACAACCTCTATCTTCTACGAGAAAGCCAGTTCCAAATGTAAAATAATAAACTCGCCCCGAATCTAATGCACCTTAGTCTTCTGGGAAACATTATCAAATGAGTTACTAAAATCCATATGGACAGAATCCATTGCACTACCCTCATCAATCACCTTCACCACCTCCTCAAAATATTCAATCATGTTGTAAGACAATATTTCCCACGGACAAAGCCATGCTGACCATGCTCCCTAATTAAATCATACTCTGCTAAATGCAAATGAATGCTATCCTGGAGACTCTTCTCCCATAGCTTGCCTCCTCAGACATGAGGTTTACCATCCTATAATTTCTGGGATTCTGTCTATTTCACTTCTTAAACAAAAGAACAACATTAGCTACTCTCCGGTCCTCCAGGACCTTACTTGGGCTTTGAGAAGATACAAAGATAGTCCTAGAGTCTTACAGCATGGAAACAGGCCCTTTCAGTCCAACCTGCCCACACCGAACAACAAGCCCCACCTACACTAGTCCAACCTGCCTGTGTTTGCTCCACATCCCTGTAAATCTGTCCTATCCATGTACCTATCTAAATGTTTCTTAAACGTTGCGATAGTACCTGCCTCAATTACCTCCTCCAGCAGCTCGTTCCATACACCCACCATCCTATGAGTAAAAAAGTTACCCCTCAGGTTCCCATTAAATCTTTCCCTCCTCACCTTAAACCAATGTCCTCTGCCTCTCGATTCCCCTATTCTGGGCAAAAGACTTGAGATGGCACAATGGGCTAAGTGTTCGGCTGGCAACCGGAAGGTAGCCGGTTCGAATCCCGCTTGGAGTGCATACTGTCGTTGTGTCCTTGGGCAAGACACTTCGCCCACCTTTGCCTGTGTGTGAATGTGTGTGAATGTGTGTGAGTGATTGGTGGTGGTCGGAGGGGCCGTAGGCGCAGATTGGCAGCCACGCTTCCGTCAGTCTGCCCCAGGGCAGCTGTGGCTACAGAAGTAGCTTACCACCACCGAGTGTGACTGAGGAGTGAATTAATAATGCGATGTAAAGCGCCTTGAGTATTAGAAAGGCGCTATATAAATCCCATCCATTATTATTATTATTACCCAATCTATTCTTTTCACGACTTGGAACACCTCAATAAAATCCCCCCTCATCCTCCTGTGTTCCAAGGGATAACGCCATAGCTTGCTATAGTTCCCTATAGCTCCATCCCTTGAGTCCTGGCAACATCCTAGTACATCTTCTCTGAACCATTTCAAGCTTGACGACATTTTTCCTATAACATGGTGACCAAAACTGAACACAATACTCTAAATGTAGCCTCACCAACGTCTCATATAGCTGCAACATGATCTCCCAACTTCATATCTTCGTCAAGATCACTGCAATCTCCTCTTTAGCAACAGTTAATAAAAGCACCTGCAAATTCCTAGCCTGTTAGAGACAGGTAATAAATACCAGCCATGTTAATGCCCAGATCCTAGAAAATAAATGTGAAATTAAATACGTACACAAAACGTGACTGTAATTTTAACATTATCTTTCATGCACTCTACGAAAGGAAATAGTTAAGGCTAAAAGATTCAATAGGACAGATAAATATTAACACGTCAATACGATTATCCTTCAGTTGTCTGTTTACAGCATAATACAGCTTTTGCCTTACAAGCAAATTGTCCTCATAAATTTCCCTCCATTTTTTTTAGAATGCTTGCTGACAGGGAAAGAGAGTGAGTCATAGAGTTTAATGCTCTAACATCCTGTGTACCATATTAAGTCTGCTTGCTGCTATGAGCCGTGTATTCACCTTGCATCCTGATGATTGTTAAGTGGTTTGACTTTGCAATGTAAGATCACTTATAACATTGCATAATGATAAATATATTGGCACAAAATTGGAACTGGCAGATTTTAGCTCAGAATGTTACATCAATATTTATTACCTGCCACAAAAAAACGCAAATAAATTCCCCTCACTTTAGATTTTGTGGGTCTAATATAATTTAGAGATACAGCATGTAAACAGGACCATTGGCCCACCAAGTCCACACCGATCATTGATCACCCGTTCACACTAGTTATCCCATAACACGGCAGTGGCAATTTACAGAGGCCAATTAACCTACAAACCCGCACGTCTTTGGGATGTGGGAGGAAGCCGGAGCACCAGGGGAAAACTCACGCAGTCACAAGGAGAATATTCAAACACCAAACAGGCAACACCCAAGGTTAGGATTGAACCTGGGTCTCTGGTGCTGTGAGGCAGCTAACCGCTGCACTACCTTGCCGTCAGATGTCTCAAAGATACACAATTGGCAGGTTGCCTTCCACACAACCAGCGTGAAGCAAGTCCAACCTTATTCTGAAAATTAACTAGATTTTGTATTACAGCACAGATAGAAGCCATTCAGTAAAAACCCGTCCTCATTTGGCCCATATACATCCAAACATTTCCTATCCGTGTACCTATTCAAATGTCTTTTAAATGTCATAATTGTACCCGCCCCTATCATTCCTATTGTTCCATATACACACCATACTCTGTGTGAAAGAATTGCCCCTCTTGAGGAGAGGATGGTTCCACTAGTGGGAGAGTCCAGGACCAGAGGCCATAGCCTTAAGGGCCTATCCCACGAGCATGCGACTCCATGCGACAAGCGCTACCTAACGTGGTCGCTTGAGCCGTACAGTCTCGCGGGGCCGGTCCCACTTCGATCACCGGAGCCGTATGGAGTTGTGCGGAGCTGGTCCCGACATCGCGCGGGGCTCCGAAAAACTGACCGCGTTCAAGAATTCCGAGCGGCAACGGCCTGCCGGCCCGCGGCCACCTCGACGCCGTACATCACGCGCGAACTTACCGCGGACTTCGCTCGCACTTCATGTCACTCACTCGACCTCGCGCGGCCCCCGCTTCTGGTTAGGTAGCGCTTGCCGCATGGAGTCGCGTAGGTCGCGCTTGCCGCATGGAGTCGCATGCTCGTGGGACAGGCCCTTTAGAATAAAAGGGTGCCTTTAGAAAGGAAATTAGGAGGAATCAGAGGGTGGTGGATCTATGGAATTCATTGCCACAGACGGCTGTGGAATCCAAGTAATTGGGTATTTTTAAGGCGGAGATTGACAGGTTCTTGATTAGTAAGGGTGTCAAGGGTTACCAGGGGAAGGCAGGAGAATGGGGTTGAGAGGAAAAGATAGATCAGGTATGATTGAATGGCGGAGTAGACTTGATGGGTCGAACGCCTTAATTCTGCTCCTAGAACTTACAAACTTATGAACTCGGGTTCCTTTTAATTCTTTCCACTCTCACTATAATCCTATGTTCTCTCATGGTAGGCCTGCCCTGGGTAAAAGACTGTGGCTATTCACCTTATCGATGGTTCTCATGATTTTATAAATCTCTCCTCAGCTGCCTACACTTGGGAAAATAGACATAACCTATCCAGCCGCTGATTATAACGCAAAGCGTACAGATCCGGTAACATCCTCATAAGTCTTTTTGCACCCTTTCCAGTTTAAGAACATCCTTCACTGTGCAGTACTCCAAATGTAGCCTTAGAAACTCTTGTATATCTGTAACAACATATTGAATGATGAGCATTTCAATGCATTCTTCACTGCACTGTCTACCTGTATCTCAACTTTCATGGAACCATCTACCTGAACCCCCTAGGTCTCTCTGTTCTTCCAAACTCTCCAGCTCCCTATCATTTACTGTCTAAGATTTCCCCTAGCCTGTCTTACCAAAATGCAACACCGTGCATTTATCTGAATTAAACTCTATCTGCCGTTCCTTGGACAATTGACCCAGTTGGATCAAAAATCCCATTTTAACCGTCTTCATTATCCCTGATACCACTGAGTGTCATATGGAATCTTAACTCTCTTGATCTTCTACCAGTGTAGAACATATTGACTGGCTGCCACATGGCCTGCTTCGGCAACTCGAATGCCCAGGAGCGAAGAAGCTTGTCAAAAGTAGTGAACGCAGTCCAGTCCATCACAGGTAAAACCTCTCCACCATTAAAGGGCTCAACAGGAGTCATTGCCTCAAAAAGGCAGCTAGCATCATCAGAGACACACACCACCCTGGCCACACTCTTGTTTCTCTCCTGCCACTGGGAAAACGGTACTTGAGCCTGAAAACTGTAACATCCATGTTCTGGAGAAGCTCCTTCACTGCAGCCATCGGGCTATTTAACATTACAGCCTAAAAACTCCAAATAAGCTCCAATCTACATAGACTTGGGGAGCATTGTTTTTTGTCTTTGCGCTATTATTGTTTTGTTCTCTATATATATATATATATATATATATGTGTGTGTGTATGTGTGTGTGTGTGTATGTATGTGCGAGTGCGTGTGTGTGTGTGTGCGTGTGTGTGTGCGTGCGTGCATGTGCGTGTGTGTATGAGAGAGAGAGATACCTTTGGGTGATAAGATACCCAAGTTAAATATGAGGCACTGTTCTCCCTGTTAAGATATCTCTCTGGAATGATATAGGGCCTTGGTGAGAATGGTGTTGCATTAAGTTTAGTTTAGTTTAGTTTAGTTTATTGTAATGTGTACTGAGGTACAGTGAAAAGCTCTTGTTGCGGTAAAAATTCACTTGACCGATTTCATGGGATTTCTGGTTTACTGCATGACAAGGGAATGAGAAAAACATGACTGTATTCCTCAGTATAGTGAGAGGTGATTTCATTGAAATGTATACAATATCTTGCGGAACACAGCAGGGTGGATGCAGAGAGGATGCTTCATTTGACTGAGAATTCTAGAAGCACAGACCATTGTCGCAGAATAAGGAAATGTTTATTTGGTACATGGATAGAAAAGGTTTAGAGGGGAGATAGACACTAAATGCTGGTGTAACTCAGCGGTCAGGCGGCATCTCTGAAGAGAAAGAATAGGTGACGTTTCGAGTCTGAACGCTTCCTCAGTAGGTAAGCCTACTTTGAAAATGTTCTCCTCCTCTATCTGATAGGAGTCCTGCAACACCTTCTCTCACTGCTAAAACCATCTGAAACATAGAAACATAGAAACATAGAAATTAGGTGCAGGAGTAGGCCATTCGGCCCTTCGAGCCTGCACCGCCATTCAATATGATCATGGCTGATCATCCAACTCAGTATCCCGTACCTGCCTTCTCTCCATACCCTCTGATCCCCTTAGCCACAAGGGCCACATCTAACTCCCTCTTAAATATAGCCAATGAACTGGCCTCGACTACCCTCTGTGGCAGGGAGTTCCAGAGATTCACCACTCTCTGTGTGAAAAAAGTTCTTCTCATCTTGGTTTTAAAGGATTTCCCCCTTATCCTTAAGCTGTGACCCCTTGTCCTGGACTTCCCCAACATCGGGAGCAATCTTCCTGCATCTAGCCTGTCCAACCCCTTAAGAATTTTGTAAGTTTCTATAAGATCCCCTCTCAATCTCCTAAATTCTAGAGAGTATAAACCAAGTCTATCCAGTCTTTCTTCATAAGACAGTCCTGACATCCCAGGAATCAGTCTGGTGAACCTTCTCTGCACTAAGGGAAGAAGAAGGGGTTTGACGTGAAACGTCTCCTATTCTTTCTTTCCAGAGATGCTGCCGGACCCGCTGAGCTACACCAGTATTTTGTGTCTAACCAGTATAAACCAACATCTGCAATTCTTTCCCACATAAAGTTTGGAGGTACAGTTGTAACCAATCACCCTACTGGCTTACAATGGTAGAGGTCGGGTTCGATACTGATTACGGGTGCTGTCTGTATGGAGTTTGTACGTTCTCACCGTGACCTGCGCGGGATTTCTCCCGGTGCTCTGGAGTGTGGGAGGAAACCGGAGCACCCAGAGAAGCCTCATGGGGCCACAGGGAGAACATACAAACTCCGTACAGACAGCACCCATGGTCAGGATCAAACCCGGGGCTCTGGCACTGTAAGGCAGCAATTCTACCACTGCGCCACCGTGCCGCACTGAACTATGAACACCATTCAGCAAAATCCTGGCTGATCTGACCATTGCTCTTTACTTGACATAACTGCCTGTTGCCCGTGGCCCTATCACTGGCACTCTTTGCCTTTGCAAACAACGGTATGGTGCATGAGCTGGCAACATGCCAATTAGCTATAAAATGGCCATTTCATCCAACTACTTATTAAGCTGAAGCCCATTTCAATTAATGGTTTAATGCATGAGAAATGCAAAATAATAGACCTGCCAGTTTAATTCATCTCAGAGGGTTTTCAAAGCAGCAAGCATCCAAACATGTCATTCATCTCCACTGATTATTACACCAAACCATTAGCCTTTGAACTATGTTTATTACTAATAGGTGACTTTTGCAAATACAAATTTCTGATGAATTCCCAGAGACTTGTGGCTTTAAATAATCCCAGGTATATCACAAAAGGGCGGCACAGTGGCGCAGCGATAGAGTGGCTGCCGTACAACGCCAGAGACCCAAGTTTGATCCTGACTATGTGTGCTGTCCGTGTGGAGTTTGTATGTTCTCCTTGTGACCGTGTGCGTTTTCTCTGGGTGCCCTGCTTTCTCAACCTGCCAATGTGCCAAAAGCCTTTTTGACAACCTATCTACCTGCGGTGCCACTTTCAACGAAGTATGTACCTGCACTCCTAGATCCCTCTGCTCTGCAACACTCCCCAGAGCCCTGCCATTAACTGTGTAGGTTATCCCTATGTTAGTCTTCCAAAAATGCAACACCTCACATTTCTCTGTATTAAATTCCATCAACCATTCCTCTGCCCACCTGCCCAACCGACTGCTGCAATTTTTGACAACCTACCTACAATACCACACACTTTTGTATCATCTGCAAACGTGCTAATCATGCCATGTACGTTCGCATTCAAATCATTGATATAGATGACAAACAGCAATGAGCCAAGCACCGAACCCTGAGGTCACAGGCCACCAGTCCAAAAAGCAACCTTCCCACCATCACCCTCTGCTTCATTCCATGAAGCCAATTTTCTATCCATTCAGCTCTCTCTCCTTGGATGCCATGGGATATAACCTTCCAGAGTGGCCTAGCATGTGGAACTTTGTCAAATGCCTTGGTCTAGATAGGTCAACATAGAGTAGATGTGGAGAATATGTTTCCACTAGTGCAGGAGACTGGGACCAGAGGACATAGACTCAGAATAACAGGACGTACCTTTAGAAAAGAGATGAGAATAAATGTCTTCAGCCAGAGGGCGGTGAATCTGTGGAATTCATTGCCATGGATGGCTGTGGAGGCCAAGTCATTGAGTATATTTTCATTTGCTATGTTTTAAAGTGGAGATTGTTAGGTTCTTGATTAGTAAGGGTTCCAAAGGTTACATGGAGAAGGCAGGAGACTGGGGTTGAGAGGGAAAGATAGATCAGCCATGATTGAATGGAGAAGTGGATTTGATGGGCTGAGTGGCCTAATTATTCTCTTATGCTTTATGAACATGAATTTATTATCAATCTAGGACAATCCACGTACATAAGCAAACATGGACTACCCATGCACTGGGAATATCCTGCAGTGGGAATAGTCACTCAATGGGACAGGCATGCCCTGGGAATAAGGAAACATTTAAATATCCACTCGATAGGAATGTTCAAAATCCCAAATACAGGGGTAATACGCATAGTTGGGAAATCTCACATTCTCGTAATATCCACGCTTGGAACATCTATCCGCTTTGAATAACGAGTCTGGGAATTCACTCAGATTTCAGAGTGCATAAATGGTGACAGCAGGTGCGTTGCAATCAGCTATGCTGTGCCTTGTGGGAACAATAATGAGAGATCTCAGTTGGAAATCATTAAGGAAGCTGCTGCCTTGATGGTACAGGGGGGGTGTTATTTTAACTGTGAGTGCCACAAAAACAGAAGGCAGCTTCTTTTGTGGAAATTGTGAAAGGCTCATCACGCTACTTTTCAAACGTCAGTAACAAACAGGTAATTATACTCTAGAAGAATGGAACATGGTTTGTGACGTCTGGGCAAATTGTCCAGTTCATTCAGGTATGCCAGGGAATCCTCAACCTAGCAGGTAGAAGGAAACAAATTGTTGCAAAAACTCAGCAGGTAAAGCAGAGTTGTGCAGGAAAAGGCTTAGTCAATGTTATAGAGTCGTAGTCACAGAGTTGTACAGCATGGAAACAGGCCTACAATGGGATCTAGCCTTCCAGAGTAGCCAACCATGTGGAACTGTAGAATGGCTTTGGCATGTTAGCCAATTAGAATGCTTAGTAATTATAACCCCGCCTAATTATAACATTGATAGTGTAAGATCCTGCCCACTGTCTACCAGTTAGAGTAGCAATGTGAACGTGTGATGACCTGCTTAGTAGTTAATGACCTGAACAATAAAGATGCTTGTGCTTCAACCTGTGTGAGTCTGAGCTCTTTACACGAACCTTGTCAAATGCCTTGGAATAGTGAAAGACCTAGATAGAGTGGATGTGGAGAGTATGTTTCCCCTATTGTGAGAGACTGGAACCAGAGGGCACAGACTCAGAATAACAGGACATACCTTTAGAAAAGCGATGAGGAGAAATGTCTTTAGGCAGAGGGCAGTGAATCTGTGGAATTCGTTGCCATGGATGACTGTGGAGGCCAAGTCATTGGGTATTTTTTCATGGGTATCGTCTATGCGTCATGTCTACTCTCTCCTCCATTTTGAGCATGGACCGCGTGCTCTCTGCCACTGTGTGGTTCACTCATTTTTCCGCACCTGTCCCTGGCCACTTTTCCCAGCAACCCTAAAAGGTGTAACACTTGTCCCAGCACCACCACCATCACCACTATCCAGGGACCTACACAACCCTTCCAGGTGAGGCAGAGATTCGTGGTCACCTTCTCCATTCTCATCTATTGCATTCGATGTCCTCGGTGTGACCTCTGCTACCTCGGTGACACTGAGCGTAAACTAGATGAGCGATTTGCAGAGTCCCAGAGGCTCACGATGGGCCCCGACCCGAAATCTCACTGATCCACGTTCTTCAGAGATGTTGCCTGACCCGCTGAGTTACTCCAGCATTTTGTATTTTTTCCTGTTATAATTATTTATCTGTTCAGATTCAGATTCAACTTTAATTGTCATTGTCCGTGTACAGTACAGAGACAACGAAATGCATTTAGCATCTCCCTGGAAGAGCGACATAGCATAAGATTTGAATAAATATTTACATTAGCATGTTACCAGGCTTCTGTAGAGTCCTTCCATAAGCTAGGGTACAGTATGATTCAGCTCTATCCCGTTGCAAGCATTGGACTTTGTCCATGGAACTGGTGCAATGCTGGGAACCATATGCTGCATTCTGTATTTTACCTTCTACTCAAACTATTGTATTTGAGTTTGATTTAATTGCCTTTATGTGTAGTATGTCTGATCTGTAAGGAGAGCATGCAAAAACTTTTCATTGTACCTCAGTACACGTGACAATAATAAACCTGAGCCAAAACCTAAAATTCCTTAGAGCTCATTCTTGCTGAGAATACTCACTCATTTATAATACTCACTTTTATTGGATTAATGGACAGACAAAAAACAACAACAAAATATTAGATGTTTTATTTTGACTTTAGAGATACATTGTGAAAACAGGCCCTATGGCCCACCATGCCCGTGCTGAACAGCAATCACGTGTACTCTAACTCTATCTTACACACTAGGGACAATTTACAGCCTGCTCGTCTTTAGATTGTGGGGGACCCTGGAGCACCCAGAGGAAACCCACCCGGTCACAGTGGGAACATACCAACTCCCTACAGACAGCACCCATGGTCAGGATCAAACCCGGGCCTGCGGCGCTGTGAGGCAGCAACTCTGCCGCTGCGCCACTGTGCGACGTCAATGTAGCAATATTTAAAATATTTCGAAGTAAAGGATTCTCTGCACTCCAAGAAAACTTACCATTATTCCATGCAAGACATCAGGTCATCGTGGAAGGAAGACTATTTGCTAACGGAAACTTTGGCTGGCTCCCAAAGTTAGCTTCAGCAATTATTATTTTTTCGATGTTATGATTATTTTGATCCCAGGACTGATATTCAAATGCACACTACATCCACTTATTTAACCATCCTGACAGTTTCGCTATAAGACACCTAGAACCATCCATTAAAAATTGATTTCTTGGGGAACGCTCTTCATAGTTTGATGTAAGAGCAATATATTACTGTAAACACGCTCTGCAAATCATAAGAAACACATGCAAGCTATGTTCTTGTGAAATTGCTCCCAGGATATTTCTTCCTCAGCTGAATAAGCAGCAAACACACATTAGTGCATTAATTTTCAGAAGCCAATGTGAATGTTTGTGCTTTCCTTGACAGCTGACCTGCTTATTTGGAAGGATTATTGTCTTAATAACGTGTCTTATTGCACATAATCCACGTCTTTCCCGATGGTTTAGTCGTGGGTGAAGCGCAGACTGTTCAATTTTCTTGCCGGGATCTGCCATCGTATAGCAAAATTGCATCAGCGTTTGAAGATTAGTAACGGAGGCTGACAGGGTATGAGTGGAAGATGATATCAGTGGAGGGAGGGTTATTAAATATAGCAAAGGAAAATCACGAGAGACTGGATTAAATACCAAGATATGACAATAAACTGGGTTTATATCAAAGGAAGTGGTGAAACTCAAGCAATTGCAAGCCTGTACCTCTGATGCCAGTATTGGCTTCTAATCTTTTGAAAGTAATGCAAGCACTGTGCAGCTCCTGGTCTTTTACTGTGGGGCATCATTCATTGGCCTTGAGCCCTACCTCCATGCAGGAAGGTCCAGTTAAGAAGTTCACTTTAGTTTAGTTTAGTTCAGAGATACAGCATGGAAACTGGCTCTTCGGCCCATCGAGCCCATGCGACCTTCGATCACCCATCAACATTGGTTCTACAGCGTACGTCCCACTTTTTATAAATTATAAATTATAAATTCTATACAGAGGCTAATTAACCTAAAAATCTGCACGACTTTGGGATGTGGGAGGAAACCAGATCACCTGGAGGAAACCCAAGGGGTCACAAAGGTAAAGTGCAAACTGCAAACGTGGTCAGGATCAAACCCGTGTCTCTGGTGGTGTAAGACAGCAACTCTACAAGCTGCACCACTGTGCCACAACAAAGAAGCAAGAAGAATATTCCCTGGAAATAGATAATTATGCTTTTTACTGCAGTACATCTTTCCAATTTGACTTCATCCCGCCCATTACCAACCTAATAACCCACGATACAAGGCCAGCAGGCCACCCGGCTCAGTGGCGCAGCTGGTAGAGCTGCTGTTTCCCAGCTCCAGGGGTCCAGGTTCGAACGTGACCTCCAGCGGTCCCCCAGGATGTTCCAGTTTGGGACCTCTCCCATATCCCAAAGAGGTGAGGAGGTTGCATGTCCTCCGTAAGATGTCCCCAGCATGCAGGGAGGGCTAGAATGCGATGGAAAAGTGAAGGGAATGGAGCAGAATAAAATGAGAAGACTCGGTGTAGGACGACAATGTTATGAGCAGCATAGACAGGGTAGAGAGTCAGAACCTTTTTGCCCCAGGGTGGAAATATCCAACACTAGACAGCATAGCTATAAGGTGAGTTAGGGAAAGTTTACTGGAGATTTGGGGGTGTTTTTTACTCAGAGGGTATTGGGGGTACAGGGGGGGGGGGTGTAATGCATTGCAAGGGGTGGTGGTGGAGGCAGATATGATATGTGGCCTTTGAGAGGCTTTTAGATAGGCAAGGGGAAGTGTGGAGAATAGAGGACTTTGGGATCTGAGTTATAGGGAGAGTTTGGGCAGGCAAGGACTTAATTCCTTGGCGGTCAGGAAGTTGAGGGAGATGTACAAAATGCGCCACTCCCATAGACCAAATCCAATGTCCGCACTAGGGTAGTGCTGAGATCGCCAGTGTGCGGAGCTCCGTCCGGCGCGGTCTGTTGGCTTGGAAGCCGCGGTCTCCGGTGGGAAGGCGGTCGTTCCTGGCACCCTAAGCCGCTGGGGGTTCTCCCAACGCCGGAGCACCATCACCCGGCGAGAACATCGGGCGCCGTGGCGGCGACTGTGGAGGCCTCAATAGGCCCGACTTTGGGTGGACAAGAGGATGGGGACTGGACTTTGTGCCTTCCCCCACAGTGGGAATCACTGTGGGGGGATGTTTTTGTGTTGAACTTCTTTTTGAATGCTATGTTGTATTTTTAATAGTGTGCTGCAAGGACATCAGAATTTCCCCTGAATAAGGGGATTAATAAAGTTTAATCTAATCTAATCTAATCTAATTCTTTTGTCACCAAGCCGGTCCTTCATCTCGCACTGATTTGGTGTGCCTTTTGTAACTAAAATAATATATATAAAACACAGGATTTAAAAAGGCTCAGGCACAGTGGTGCAGCAGTAGAGTTGCTGCTTACAGCGCCAGAGATCGGGTTCAATCTTGACTAAGAGTGCTGTGTGTACGGAGTTTGTATGTGCTCCCTGTGACCTGCGTCAATTTTCTTCGGGAGCTCTGGCTTCCTTCCACACTCCAAAGACGTACAGGTTTGTAGGTTATAATTGGCTTCTGTAACTTGTAAATTGTCCCAAATGTACTGATCAGCATGGACTCGGTGGGCTGAAGGGCTTGTTTCTACGTTGTATCTCTAAACTAGGCTAAAATTAAACACCAAACGCCTGCGAGCATATTTCCCTCGCATACCTGTTTTATACATCCCCTCCGCTCAATATTCCATGATTCATCGCCCTGTGCTCCTTCATCTTCCCTTACTAATGTAATCAAGGACCATTTTCATCCCAGTCACTCCCTCTCTTTTCTCTCTCCTCTCAAGTCTGGGCCAGCACAGATTACCCTGTGGGTAGACACAAATTACTGGAGTAACACAGCGGGCCAGGCAGCATCTCTGGGGAAGCAGAATAGGTGATGAAGAAGGGTCGAGACCCTTCTTCCCTTGTGGGCTCAAGCTTCACCAGTGATAAGCTTGAAATACATTTTTTTGTTATAACAAGCAATGTATTGACTATTCTGGACATAGATTGCTCTGAGCAGTGCAGGGCTGACAGATTCATTTCCCGCTTCTTCCCTGAAAATTATTCTCTTTTAAATCTCCATCCAATTCCCCTTTGCGGGCACTGATGGATTCTGTTACCACCACCCCCTGCAGGCACTGCGTTCCAGATCACAACTCTCAAAAACTTTTCCTCGCCTCCCCTTGTATCCTTTGGACGGGATTTAAAATCCGTGCCAATTTGAGCAGCCCTGACAGTACTGCAGAGTGACAATAGGTTCAGAAACTGGTTACCCACATCGGGATATGCAAGCAATACAGAGAGCTCATAAACTGACCGACAAGAGTTAAGATACTTAATCAGCTATCATCTAAATTAGATTAAAAAATAGGTTAATTATTGTCACGTGTATCGAGGTACAGTGAAAAGCTATTGTTGCGTGCTAACCAGCCAGCAGAATGACAGTACATGATTACAGTCGAGCCGTCCACAGTGTACAGATACATGATCAAGGGAATATTGTGAATAACATTTAGTGCAAGGTTATGCCAGTAAAGTCTGAATAAAGGTATCCAAGGGTCTTCAATGTGGTAGATAGTAGCTCAGCTACTACCAGGATGGATCAGTTGCCTGATTACAGCTGGGAAGAAATGATCCCTGAATCTGGTAGTGGGTTTTCACACTTCTACTGTATAACTTAATCAAACTCAAGTACGAGGTAGAGCAAAGGGGATGATACAGATCGCAGAAAAAAGAGTTTCAGCCATCTAGTCCACACTGACCGTCAAACACCCATTTTATTCTTGCAAGTAATTCAATAATTCAAATATATTTTATTGGCACGTGTGCAAAATGCAATGAAATTATTTTTGAGTCACCAGGTTTAGGCTCCATTTCCAAAGTTTCAAAGTCCATTCTGCTCACTAGGTCTTATGGAGCGTCGCCTAATCCAGGCTGCTGCAGGGCCTCCAGCTGTTGCCTTCATCTGAATTGTTCAGAAAACCAACATCCTTGTTCTCGCCCGGCCACCTTTGTGCCCAAGAATGCCTCCCGCAGCCAACCTTGAGGGCAAGGAAGATAAGACCATGGTTCACTTTCCTAGCCGCCTTGCTCCTCAAGGCCCATCGTCACTGGCTCCCTCCTCTTTGGTTCTCCAGTCTTTGGGGGATGACATGGGGTCGTGCTAGACGGCTCCCTCTACAGGCCGCGGGGCCCACCAGTGTCTTTCTGCTTCCAGACTGGCGGCACACAGGGTCTATCCGGGGCAGGCTCCCAGTACAGAATGTACTTCTCAGCTTTGCACTGCGCCACTCCCATAGACCAAATCCAATGTCCGCACTAGGGTAGTGGTGTATCAGATGGTACTCTAGCTTATGGAAGGACTGTTCAGAAGCCTGGTAACAGAGGGGAGAAGCTGGTGGTTTGTGCTTTTAAGCTTCTGCATCTTCTGCCCGACGGGAGTGGGGTGAAGAAGGAATGACCGGAATGGGTCAAGTCTTTGAATATGTTGGCTGCTTTTCCGAGGCAGCATGATGTGTTGATGAAGTCATTGGTTGTGAGTCTGGTCTGTGCGATGGACTGGGCTACATCCACAACTCTCTGCAATTTTTGCAGTTTTGGACAGAGCTGTGTCGCAACCCAACAAGAGTATGTTCTCTATGGTGCACCTGTAAAAGTCATTGGAGACATGCTGAACTTGAGCGAAGATAGACACTAAATGCTGAAGTAACTTAGCGGGTCAAGCAGCATCTCTGGAAAAAAAAGGATGGATGATGTTTCGGGGTCAGACCCATTCTTTAGACTGAAAGTGGACTGAATTTGCTCAGTCTCCTAAAGAAGTAGAGATGTTGACGTGTCTTTTTGGCTGTCACTTCAAAACGGTTGGTCCGTGAGATTGTTGGTAATATTAACGCCAAGGATCCTGAAGCTCTCAACCATTTCCACTCCAGCATTATTGATGTTGATGGGGGGACTGTACGCCACCATGCTTCCTGAAGTCGATAACTAGCTCCTTTATTTTGTAGGGCTGGATGGCCAGTCAATTCATCGCTTGTTAATCAATAGAGGAAAGATATAATATTGATTCCAAACTTATCACTGGTGAAGTTTGAGCCCACAGAGCTTATTGATGGAAGTTTACTGTCACTATAAACAGTGACAACTTGACAATTGGCAACACTGAAATAAATTGAATATTGAAGGCTACTTTTTTAATTAAGAAAGTGTTTAGAACTAACAGAAGATTTATAAGAGCCTGAAGGATTGGGTGCTCTTGTGTCCCATTCTGTTTACGTGTGACATGGTGAGCACAAGCAGAAGACAACATGGAAGAAAAACAAAAGAAATTACAAAAAGTGGTAAACACTGCCCGGTCCATCACCTACTGACCTCCCCACCATTGAAGGGATCCATAAGAAGCGCTGAGTCAAAAAGGCAGCCAGCATCATCAAGGACCGAGCCCACCCTGTCCGCACTCTGACTTCATTCCTGCCATTGGGAAAAGGGTATAGGAGTCTGAAACTGTAACATCCAGATTCAGGTACAGCTTCTTCCCTACACCTTCAGGCTATTGGACGCCATGAACTCCAATTAAACTCAAAGCTATGACTAGCCTGCTTGCACTAGGGACTTTGGTTGTTGTTTTGTTTTTGCACTATATTGTTTTTTTTTAAATTTATTAAACCTTAATTTTGTACGTTGGGTTATCTATTGAGTATTGTGTTTACAAAGGAAAGACAAAATTTTGCAGTAATTTAGCAGACCAGGTGGCATCCCTGGAGAACATGGATGGGTGACATTTCGGCCTGGGACCCTTCTTCAGTCTTATTCGAAGGGCCCCCACTCGAATCTTCACCAATCCATGTACTCCAGCATTTTATGGCTTTCCATGGTCAACCAGCATCTGCAATTCCGTGTTTCTATCCTGTTTACAAGTCTGTGCAGGAAAGAACTGCAGATGCTGGTTTAAATTGAAGGTAGAACCAAAATGCTGAAGTAACTCAGCGGGCCAGGCAGCATCTCTGGAGAGAAGGAATGGGTGCCGTTTTGGGTCGAGACCCAAGTCTGTTGTACTGCTGTAAGCAAGAATTTAATTGCTCCCATTTGGGACATATGACAAGAAAACACTCTTGACGTCTGCCTGTCCATTGTACTCTGGTCTGAGGTTGGCCTGGTCTCACTGTGGCTCAGCCTTGGATCGGAAGCCAGTTCGAGTTCCTCTCCACACGCTTTAGTCCATAATCTAGCATGCCTGCCTAGTGTTCATGGATCACAACATTGCCAGAAATTACATGTTGCTTTCCTTATACCATAATAGTTTTGAAATCAGTAGCCCAGATAAACAGGTTTGCTGAGAATCCAGTGGCATTCAACAGCAGGATTCCTATCATTTATTTTCTGTCAGTTTCCTAATTGCTGGCCACAGATTGGTAGGATGAAAGATATATTTAGTGAGAAGAGATACCTCAAACTAGATCCTCCAAATTATTGGCAAGGAAAGTGAACCAATGTCCGTATTCTCTCCTGGGTCCATGTAAATCCAGATTTAGGTTAGTTTGGTTTAGCTTTGCTTATTGTTGTCGCACGTACCGACGTACAATTATTGTTGGGTGCCTTCCAGTCAGTGAAAAGACCATTCATCATTACAATCAAGCCATCCACAGTGTACAGATACAGGATAAAATAGAATAGTGCAAGATAAAGTCCGATTAAAGATAGTCCGAGGGCCTCCAATGTGGTAGATGGGAGATCAGGACCACTCTCTAGTTGGTGAGGGGACAGTTCTGTTGCCTGATAACAGCTGGGAAGAAACTGTCCCTGAATCCAGAGGCATGTTTGTGCACTTCTTGCCTGATGGGAGAGAGGAGAAGAGGGAGTGACTGGGGTGCGACTCGTCCTTGATTATGTTGTTGGCCTTGCCTAGGCAACATAAAGTGTAGATGGAGTCAATGGAAGGGAGGTTGGTTTGCGTTATATAACACTAAGTGATCTCTTTGGTCCCAGTTGGCAACCGAGGCAGACACTGCGCTCACCATTGCATCAGTTCGTCAATGTGAACAGGGACAGTAGGTGAAGGGCTGCTATTCTTCTCGTTCACTTTAGCGGATGCTAGTATTGCTGGTTAGCCCAGCCTTTGGTGACCTTGGGAAAGAAGTGGCCAGAAAACCTCTTGGAGCTTTTTATAAGCAGGGAATTTGCGGGGCTGGAATGAATGACGACAAAGGAACGTCAGAAGGTTTCCGTCATAGAATCAGACAGGGCAGAAACAGGCTTGCGGCCCAACGCATCCATTGATTGATTGATAGAATTGATAGAATTTATTTGCCACACAACCAGGGTCGGTGGAATTTGGGTTGTCTGCAGCGGTACAATAATAAAGAACACACAACCACAATAAAAATGTAACACAAACATCCACCACAGCATTCATCACTGTGGTGGAAGGCACAAAATTTGTCCCCCCCGTGGACAGGACCAGAGTCCAGAGTCAGTCCAGGATCGGCTCTTCCTCACCGGAGACCGCGGCTTTAAGTTGGTGTAGGTCGCAGGCCGGCGGTCGAGATTTAAAGTCTCCGCCGCAGCCAGAAGCACCGTAGACTGCAGGGCCGGCGGTCGAAGCTCCCCTCCAGGGGTGATGGTAAGTCCACGCCGGGCCCGCAGTAGAAGTTGGCCGCGGGCCGGCAGTGATGGCTTCTTCTTCCCCCCCCCCGGCTTCAGGCTGCCGGCTGCCCCGGGCCAGCGAAACGGAGCGCTCCCCTCCAGCGAGCCCCAGCGAGGGCTCACCCGCTCCACGCCGAGAGTCCACGCTGCGCCCGCCGCTGAAGCCCCGGGCGCGTCTCCGGGAAAGGCCGCGCCGATCCTTGATGTTAGGCCACGGGGGAGGCAACCTGGATAAAGTCGCCTCTCCATGGAGGAGGCGACCGAAGCGGTTTCCCCCTTACCCCCCCACACCACCCCCTACACAAAACACACCGAGGAACATCAAACACATACTTTAAAACATACTAAAAAAAATAAAAAAAGTTGAAAAAATCATGCTGACCAAGATGGCAAATGGGACTAACTTAAACGCGCCATCTTGGTCAGCATGGATGCGTTGGGCCGCAAGCCTGTTAACGGTGAGCGCAGTGTCTACCTGGGTTTCCAACTGGGACCTATCCATCTGTCCCTATCCAGCCCATATCCCTCGAAAGCTTTCCTATCCATCTGCCTGACCAAATTTATTTTAAATGTTGTTATTGGCATGAGATACAGTCACTCGATGGGAAAATGTAAATGACAGTTGGCATCATAGTCATAGAGTCATACTGTGTGGAAACAGGCCCTTTGGCCTAACTTACACATGCCCACCAACTACAGTACACCTGCATTTGGCCCATATCCCTCTAAACCTGTCCTATCCATGTACCCATCCAAATGTTTTTTAATTTAAATAGTGTGATGGTACCTGCCTCAACTACCTCTTCTGGCAGCTCGTTCCAAATACCTACCACCCTTTGTGTAAAAAAGTTGCCCTCAGCTTCCTATTAAATTCCCCCCTTCCTCACCTTAAGCCTCTGTCTCGATTCTCCTACTCTGGGTAAAAGACCCAATCTATTCCTCTCATGTCCCACAACTTACCTTCGACATTTCATCGTAAAATTGCCAGTAATACTTGACCAATGGCACTCTGATGCAGCTGTAGAACTGCTGCCTTACAGCACCAGAGATCCCGGTTCTATCCTGACTACACGTGCTGTCTGTGTGGAGATTGCACGTTCTTTATGTGTGGGTTTCCTCCAGGTGCTCCAGTTTCTTTCCATGCCCCAAAGACGTGCAGATTTGTAGGTAAATTGGCTTCTGTAAATTGTCCCGAGTGTGTCGGATAGAGCTTGTGTATGGGGTGATCGTTAGTCGGCGCAGACTCAGTGGGTCGAAGGGCCTGTTTCCACGCTATATCTTGAAACTAATCTGAAAACCAAAATGGCTGATCTAAATCTTAGATTCTATAAATTGCCCCTGGAGTGAGGGATGGGAAACTGGGATAACACAGAACTGGTGTATGGGCTGGACGGTGCTGACTTGGTGGGCCGAAGGGCCTATTTCCATGCTGTATCTTTAAACTAAAACTAAAACCTAAAACCTAAAACCTAAAATGAGCATTTTGATCATCATTGTCAATTTCCCCATGCAGTTAAACCAGAAGAACGGCCACAGAAAGATTTTAAAAGCAGTTGAAACAAAATTAAGAAAGTAATTTGTGGCCCAGCCAGAGTAGAAAGCAATTTCACAAGAACATGTCAAACTTGCTTTGAGCAGTACTTTTAAGAGCGGGTGAGGGAGGCGGGTGGAATCAAAGGATTTTAGGAAAAAAACGGTGCAATGTGCGATTTGCACAGTTACAAGTAGGGCAGGCAATTATTTCTGAATCCTACTGTCAGATATGAAAATCCAATAAACCACAGCAACGAACAGCGTAAGATTCCTAACTGTTCATTAACCCAGGAGCACAGAAACTTCACAGTAAATTACATGCATTTCAGGTTATTGGCTGTGGTCTGTTGGAAGGTGGTGAAAGAGAGTGGCTTCCTTGTACAATCAATTAACTGTATTGCATTTATTTTGCATTGCTGCATGCATTATTGAGCCCCTTGCTTAATAAGCTCACTCTTTTCCTGGTTAATTGAAGTCTGATCTGATGCTTCAAAGAGCTGTGGAAGAAGAGACAGATGTGAACACTTTCCAAATGATTTTTGCCCGGGTTTTTGTGCTTGCAGTCCCAGGCAAGCGACTGAAGCTTGTCCAGAATCCCAGGCGAGATGGATGCACCTGAAGGCAGGATGATTGGGATTCACCCAGGAGAATGCACCAAGAGCCAGAATAATCCCAGGCGGAAAGAGGAACTAAGGTTCAGAAGGATTGTTCAAAATTTGTGGGTTGTGCAAAAGAATTTCATTGTGCTATGTATTCATGACAATAAAGAACCATTAATCCATTGGATAGTGCAGTGGTGCAGATATTAGAGCTGCTGCCTCACAACACCAGAGCCCTGACCTCTGGCCCTGACTATGTGGAGTTTGCATGTTCTCCTGGTGACCTCAAAGGTTTCCTCTGGGTGCTCCGGTTTCCTCTCTCATCTCAAACACACGGATGTAGGTTCCTATAAATCACCCCTAATCAGTAGATGAATGGTAGAATCTGTTGGGATTTGATGAGAATGTCACCTGGATGTGTGGAGATGTGATGTAAATTCACCTTTTTCCTCCTGAGTGCCAAACTCTTTTGTTCATTGGTTTAGCAACCCACTATCAAACGTATTATAAAAAAGCATAGATAAATTACGACAAACATGATGACATAGAGAGTGGTGACATCCAACCAGAGACAGAAAAGAAACTGTCAATTCTCAAAATCTGAAATCAAACAAAATTCCAGCAACCCACAGTGGAAAGAATAAAAAGTGGGTCAGAATTGGGACAGTTGATCCCTTCAATGGAAATGAATCAAACAAAGGAAAAATATGTGACGAGAAACAGTGGGTAAAGAATTTAATCTAAGATCTGATCCGTCTGTTTTAGGAGTTTGTATGGGATTTTTTTCCAATATCCATTCTGCGTAAGACATTCTTCAAAAAAAGATTGATTCATTGTTCATCTCAGTGCTGTTTCCGACATTGATGCTTTAAAATATTTTTAGTTTAGAGATACAACGCTGAATCAGGCCTTTTGGCCCACCGAGTCCGCGCTGACCAGCGATCCCTGTACAGCAGTTCTATCTTACACATTAGGGACAATTTACAATTTTAACCTACAGACAATTTACAAAATTAACCTGTATGTCTTTGGAGTGTGGGAGGAACCTGGAGCACCCGGGGAAAACCCACGCGATCACAGGGAGAATGTACAAACTCCGTACAGATGGCACCAGTGGTCAGGATCAAACCTGGGTCTCTGACACTATAAGTCAGCAACTCTATCGCTGCACCACTGTGTCACCCTGTTTTATATATATGTATATGTTTTGCCCCATATAGCTGCCAGGTTTGCCAGCATGCTAGTAAATGTTACATTTCAGATTTACGCATTTGTTTGCAATATGTTTTGATGCAGAGGAAGGTGTATGACACAGGGGAGAAATTGATTTGATAGATGGTATAAATGTGATGGGTTTAGATAGTGTTTATTCATTCATTCAGAGCATGTGGTCTTTGCTGGCAAGGCCACATTTATTGACAAATCGCTAGCAGCGCCTCAACAGAATGCCCTCTTGGTGATTGCAGAGGCACTTGAAAATCAATCACACCAACATGCCTGGGGTCACATTTCGTCCAGATCAGATGAGGACAGTGGATTCCATATCTTGATGGTTATCAGAGAACCAGATGGGTGTTCATAGCAATCTGATGGTTTCATTGCCATAATTACTGACACCAGCTTTTTCACTTTAGAATTTATGTCATTAATAGAACATTAGTTTCTCATGAGCAGCTGTGGGATTCTAAATCACAGCATTACATCAATAGTTCCATGCTTCTTCTCGTAATTTGATCGTTTTGTTACCAGAAGGGGGGAGCGAGGGGGAGAGAGGGAGAGAGTATGGAAATATAGAAAGAGGGTTTCATCAATTGTAAATTGTCCCTTGTGTGTGTAGGATAGTGCTTGTGTGCAAGGAGCGCTGGTCGCCATGGACTCGATAGGCCGAAGTGCCTGTTTCCGCGATGGATTTCCGGAAGTGGCGGCGCTGTTAACAGCTGCGGCTCGCCTGCAGTCCGTCTGTCTTCACTTTTTTGTTGTTGTTTTTTTTTGTCTTGTTTTGGCTAAGTTTTAGTTTGTTGGGTTGTGTTATGGGGGGGGGGGGGTGAAACATGTTTTTTTGTCTCTCCCTTCGGGGTATGCGACTTTTTCTTGTCGTATCCCCCTTCTCTGCCTCCGTCTGCGCTGAGGCCTAATGGCGGAGCTGGCGGTCTCCAACCTGCGACCGACCTCGAGGCTCCGGAGGCAGAGCCAGCCAGGATTTACCAACGCGAGGCTGGCCGTCTTCGGGGCCGAGGCAGCGGTGGCCCGACTCGCTGATGCGGCGTTCCAGCTTTCGGCAGCGGCCTGGTGCTGAGACTGCGGGACTCGGAGCTGATGCAGCGGCCCGGAGCTGGGGCTGCGGGACTCGGAGCTGATGCAGCGGGACTCAGAGCTGAGGCTGCGGGACTCGGAGCTGTTGCAGCGGGACTCGGAGCTGATGCAGCGGGACACGGAGCTGAGGCTGTGGTGGGCCGACTCGGAGCGGAGCGGAGATGGCGTTCCGGCTTTCAGCAGTGGCGACATCACCACGGATGTCCGCTGGACTGGAGAGCGGCATCTTCGGCCTGGATCGATCGCCTCAGCGCAGAGGGAGAACAAGGAGGGAAGAGACGGAGACTAAGACTTTTGCCTCCATCACAGTGAGGAGGTGCTTGGTGAACTCACTGTGGTGGATGTTAATTTGTGTTTATTGTATGTTTTGTTATTTATTGTTACTGTGTATGACTGCAGGTAACGTAATTTTGTTCAGACCGAAAGGTCTGAATGACAATAAAGGAATCAAATTCAAATTCAAATCAAATTTAAATTAAACTAAATTAAATTACAACATGGAAACAGGCCCTTTGGACCAACTCACCCATGATGACCAAGATGGCCCATTTACACTAGTTCCATTTGCTTGCATTTGGCCTGTATCCCTCTGAACCTTTTCTATCTGTGGAAGAAGAGTTTCGGCCCGAAACGTTGCCTATTTCCTTCGCTCCATAGATGCTGCTGCACCCGTTGAGTTTCTCCAGCATTTTTGTGTACCTTTGATTTTCCAGCATCTGCAGTTCCTTCTTAAACACTTTGCTATCTGTGCACCTTTCCAAGTTTCATTTAATTCTGTTATAGAATCTGCTTCAACTACCTCCTTTGGCATCTTGCTCCTTACACCCTCAGCAAGATCCACCAGCATTATCAAGGACCAGTCACTCCCTCCTCTCCCCTCTCCCATCAGGCAAGAGGCACAGAAGTGTGAAAGCGCACACCTCCAGATTCAGGGACAGTTTCATCCCAGGTTTTATCAGGCAACTAAACTATCCTATCACCAACTTGAGGGTGGTCCTGACCTCCCATCTACCTTACTATCTTTAATCGGACTTTACTGGACTTTATCTTGCACTAAATGTTATTTATTTTCTCCTGTATCTGTACAGTGTGGATAGCTTGATTGTAATCTATATCGGTGAGACCAAGCGTTGGCTTGGCGATCGTTTTGCCGAACACCTCCACTCGGTCCGCATTAACCAACCTGATCTCCCGGTGGCTCAGCACTTCAACTCCCCCTCCCATTCCGAATCCGACCTTTCTGTCCTGGGCCTCCTCCATGGTCAGAGTGAGCACCACCGGAAATTGGAGGAGCAGCACCTCATATTCCGTTTGGGCAGTCTGCACCCTAACGGCATAAGCATTGACTTCTCCAATTTTTGGTAGCCCTTGCTGTCTCCTCCCCTTCTCAGCTCTCCCTCAGCCCTTGGGCTCCTCCTCTTCCTTTCTCCTTTCTTCTCCCCGCCCCCACACCACCCTACATCAGTCTGAAGAAGGGTTTCGGCCCGAAACGTTGCTTATTTCCTTCGCTCCATTTATGCTGCTGCACCCGCTGAGTTTCTCCAGCAATTTTGTCTACCTTTGATTGTAATCATGTTTAGTTTTTCTTCTGACTGGACAGAATGCAACAGGAAGCTTTTCACTAGACCTCAGTATATGTGACAATAAACTAAATTTGAAATTAAAAAAAGTGTAAATGATTCAGGTTGTTGACCTATCATCAGAAGTGCAGGGAATGGGAATTTGGTTAAATTCCTGACTATGAAAGGACATGTACTTTAGAGCCTAATCAATATTGCAACTTCAAAGTAAAATAAATCTGACAGTTCAGTGATTCAGTGTAAATTGTGTCAACAGTATATTGGAGCAGACAAGTATTATACCCAGGATTCCCAATGCAGGCACTTCATGGTTGTACCTCTGACCATCAGGGAAATTACAGAGCCGTGTTATTCCTTCCCAGAGAGGAGTTCATGATTACTTTGTTTGTTCAACAACACACTGGCGAGAACGCATGAGATACTGGAGTGCTTTATATGCTAAACACATTGAACAGCCTCCCTTGTAAACAGTGAGAAGTTAAAATAATTAGAGGTGAGACAGATTCTATGATATTGAGCATAGTTAGAGGCAGAAATAATCAAGCACAGTGGCTCAGCGGTAAAGATGCTGTCTTACAGCACCAGAGACCCAGGTTCAATCCGTTCTCCCTGTGACTGCGTGGGTTTTCTCTGGGTGCTCCAGATTCATCCCACATTCCAAAGCGTACAAGTTGGTAGGTTAACTGGCTTTGGTAAAAAATTGTAAAATGTCCCGAGTGTGCAGATAGTGCAAGTGTACAGGAACCGCTGCTCAGCGTGGACCCAGTGGGCCGCAGGGCCTGTTCCCATGCTGCATCTCTAAACTAAACTAAACTAGATGGCCTTCAAGCACCAAATCAATCATCATTGCCTTCGCAAAAAGCTCAATACTCTTCCAATAAGATCCCACTTGGTTTGAGCAGAAATATTGCTTGAGATGATGACTGCTTTGTTGTTAACAAATAAAAGCGACACAGCGATGATTAACGTCTAATCAGAGACAAGTATCTTCTTCCATCAGAACGAACAATCATTATATTCCCCATGGCCAAGTTAATAATTTCGGATAATGGACTGAGTCATAACAAGCATTACAATGGATTTTCTACAGCATGACATATCGGTGCCTCAAAGTAATATTTTTCCTCTTCTTGCATATGGTGTGCACAGCCTAAAGTTGTAAGACAACTTGTTCTTTGATCTTCTGTTTGTGCACACCAGGTTGATTGCATTCATCGAAATTGGGTGGACCGCGTGAAGGTTGCAATCTCCCACACCCCAAAGTAATATTTAATGGCACCAATCATATAAATGGTTCAGAGTCTGAAGAAGGGTCTCGACCGGAAACGTTACCTATTCCTTTTCTCCAGAGACGCTATCTGACCCGCTGTTCACACAGTGGAAGACAGATGGGCCCAAGCTCTAATGGAACGCATCATCTTCAGATAAATCGGTAGTGAAAGTTTGCTCTGACGAGGTTATTCCCGTGTTCTGCCATCACTGAATAACCAAGGTTGTAAACTACTATCGGGAAGGTGGAAATTATTTTGCTGAATACTGCGGGATTTTTGTAAAGGATTTACACAAAGCCTATATCTCGGGTGGCTTTATACACAATTATTTAGCCTGCTGATACCGAGAACAGGTTAATTATCTGCTTCCATGCCCTTTATTGAATTGATTGTAGCGGCACCTAGTGGTGAAGCTGGGTATTCAGAACCCACGTCATTGGTCAGGACTGTCACATGACCGGGGGTTAGTTTGCGGGCTTTTCAGTATGTTCAGTAGCTAGTGCACCTCACGACTGCAGGAACTTAGATCATTTTTTCCTGACCAAGTACACGTGTAGTTCGCGTGTTGTTTCGGTATTGAAGAACATTTTGTTCTTCCTTCCTGGTCTCATTACATTGGTGACCCCGTCGATCCGAACCTTTTTTGGATCCATTTTACTGAACGCCGCCGAGAACCTCGATGCCAACCCGGCACAGCAAAGTGCAGTTTCGCTAAAACTGCCCGTTTTCTGGGCAGTACAACTTCATGTGTGGTTCCAACACATCAAGGCCCAAATTTGGCAAATTGTCGCAGATTCAACTAAATTTTTCTATGTGGTCGGCGCACTGAACCAAGAAATCACTGCCTGATTGATTCCTTACCTTCAACATCCGCCTGCCGACAATAAGTATGAGGGCCTCAAGGCACTGCTGCTGCGTGCTTTCGGGTTCAGCCGCCGCGATCGAGCCTCCAGGATCCTGCACATGGACGTCCTCGTTGACCTCAAGCTGTCTGTACTGATGAGCGAAATGCTTGCGCTGATGGGCGACCACCAGCCTTGTCTGCTTTTCGAGCAGGCGTTCCTCGAGCAGATGCCCGGCGACATCCGCCGGCTCCTCGCCGTTAGCGACTTCGCCGACGCCCTGCAACTCGCCGAGCGAGCGGACGAGCTGTGGCTCGCCAAGCAACAGGATGGCGCTTCCATCAGCCAGGTGTCTACAGCTCCGCGATGGCTTCGATGATCCATTCCACCTTCGACCGACAATGCCACGCCACAACCGGCTGCTGTGGATTCCAGTAATCGCCTGTGGTGTTAATACCACCAACACTGGGGTGCGGAGGCTCGCCGATGCCATTCTCCCTGCTTGCATCCGGGAAATGCTTCGGCCGATCGCCAGTACAAGGTTCTTTAGTAACTTGTCAGTTTCTTTGTTGAACTAAATTAAGGCGCATGTTGCAATCAAAAGCGCTTGAACAATTGGTTGGGAATGCCTCCACGCATGGGACTGTCGTTCCGGGCTCCGATTCCTCATCGACACAGGGGCTGAGATCAGCATACTGCCCCCGTCTGGGGTCGACACCCATTCCGGTAAGCCAGGCCTCACCCTGACCACCGTCAACGGCAACCCCATTCGTACTGTTCCCCTTGTTTTCGGGCTCCTGCCGTTTTACGTGACCGTTTAACATCGCCGATGTCTCCCAACTATTGTTAGATGCCGACTTCCTATGGGCCAACTCCCTACTGGTCGATGTCAAGGGCCAACATCTCGTTCATTCCGAGACCCTCCAGCCCGCATCATCGCGGCCTGCGGTCCCATCCAACCCACACCTCGACTCGGTGCCAGAACGCGGACGACGCGTACACCCAAATCCTGGCCGAATTCCCCAAATTCCTGACCCGCCCCAGTTTAAATCAGCCAACCCCAGACACGGTGTCGTACACCACATCCCCACCACCGGCCCACCGCTCCATGCATGGGAGCGCAGAATCCCGCCTGACAGGCTGTGGCTTGCCAAGGAGGAATTCTAGCACATGGAGGAGATGGGTATTGTGCGGCGCTCGGAGAGCCCATAGGCTTCCCCACTCTATATGGTCCCTAAGTCGGCCGGCGGGTGGAGATGGTGCGGGGACTACTGCTGCCTCAACAGCGCCACGACTGCCGATCGCTACCCCGTCCCGCACATACAGGATTTCACGACCCATTTGGACGGGGCTAAATATTTTTCTAAAATTGATCATCACCAGATTCACCAGATCCCTGTCCACCCCGAAGATGTGCCTCAGACCGCCATTATTACTCTTTTTGGACTGTTCGAATGGATGAGGATGCCGTTTGGCCTCAAAAATGCCGCCCAACCAAGCGGCTAAGGGGCTTATGGACATGGTCGGCTGGGTGTTAGAATTATTTTTCATCTATCTCGATGACATTCTGGTCGCCAGCAGCACTGTACACACCTCCGGTTGCTGTGCCAGTGACTCAGGGATCATGGTCTCGCTATTAATCCCGCCAAATGCCAGTTTGGCCTCAACTCCATTTCATTTCTCGGCCATCATGTCACCCAACAGGGTGCAACCCCGCTCCCTGCCAAGGCGGAGGCTATTCAGCAGTTTCCCCGACCAGCCACAGTGAAAGGGCTCCAAGAGTTCGTGGGCATGATTCATTTTTATCATCGTTTTGTCCCAGCGGCGGCCCGGGTTATGGGTCTTTTGTTCCAGTGTCTGGCAAGCAAACAGCGGTACCTGGTGTGGGATGTGGAAACCACGGCCGCGTTTGACGGGGCCAAGGAGGCGCTGGCCAAAGCCACTGTACTCGTTCACCCGCGGGCCACTGGCCCTACCTCCCTCACTGTCGACGCTTCTGACACCGCCGTCAGGGGGGTCCTCAAGCAGTTCATTGACGGTCGCTGCCAGCCACTTACCCTTTTCAGCCGCCACCTGCGCCTCCCCGAGCGGAATTACAGCGTTTTCGACCGCGAGCTCCTAGCCCTCTACTTGGCTGTGCGGCGTTTCCGGTATTTCCTGTAGGGCCGACCCTTCACCGACCACAAGCTAAAGTGTCCGACCCCTGGTCAGCACGCCAACAATGGCATTTGGCTTTCATATCGGAGTTCACCACCTGTATCCAGCACGTGGCAGGTAAGCATACCAAGGTACTGACGCCTTATCCCGCCCTGATCTCCACCCCCCTCCCGTCCCCATCCCTCATTCTCCACTCCCCCCTACCCTTCTCCCCTCCCCTCCCCCCTCTGCCCCTTCTTCCCTTCCCTCCTCTTCCTCCCTTCTCCACTCTTCTCCCCTTCTCCACTCCTCCCCCCTCCCCTCCCCTCACATCCCCTTCTCCCCCTCTCCCTCTCCCTCCCTTCTCCCATTCTCCACCCCCCCCCCCTCCCCCCCCCCCCCCCCCCCCCGCCACACACATTCCCCGACCCACCCTTTGACAGCTAGATCCCACAGTACTGCACAAAGGCCACATCATCTGTTTTACTAACATTTACTATGGGATAAATGTAGACTTTGGGAACAACACCCCCCACCTCCCCCCCCCTCTCCGCCCCCTCGCCTTGCTTCAAGATGGGTGGTGGGTATTTAGACTCAGTGACCGGAGCAGGTGGGTGGCACTGGTACATTGACAACATTGCCTCTGCCCATTTGAAAAGTCCGCTGCCTCTGGGGGTTTGGAGAGGCCATTGGAAGAGAGATCTGCCTCTGGGACAACTCGTGGCCAACAGTTTAGTTCCCATGAGGAGCAGGCAGAATATTGGGGGTGTGAGTCCAACCCCTGGGACCCCTGTGTCACATTTAGTTCAGAGATACAGTGCCATTCGGCCCACCGAGTCCGCACCGACCAGCGATCCCCCACACACTGTCCCACATACGCTAGGTACAATTTATACTTATACCAAGCCTATCAACCTACAAACCTGTGCGCCTTTGGAGTGTGGGAGGAAACCCGCAGGACAGCAGACATCATCGTGTATGTCGTACAACTACGGGTGTCAGTCACTGGCGCTCGCAGTTGCGAAAAAATCGCAAAGTGGGACAGGCCCTTAAAGGTTTAGAAGGATATGGACCAAATGCGGGCAAATGGGATTATCTTAGATGAGGCCTGTTGGCCGGCATGGACAAGTTGTGCTGGAAGGCCTGTTTCTGTGCTGTATGACTCAATGTCTCACAGAGATCTCACATGAGCAAAACTTTGATGAACAGATAATAAGATGTGATGTTAATTGAGGTGTAACTATTCACCTGTTTGCTCGATATAACTGCACTGTGCTTCTACATTCCCTCAGGTTAATGTCTGGGAAACCAGGATATGATTGATACAGAATAGGGCGGATTGGGAAGATTTAGAGGGATAGAGATCAAACGATGGCAGGTGGGACGAGCATAGATGGGGCATCTTGGTGGGCATGGGCAAGTTGGGCTGAAGGGCCTGTTTCTATGCTGTATGACCCTATGACTCCATGACTCATATTGACAGGCTATACGAGGTGAGATAGGAGTTGTATGTGAAGCACAATAGCTGGCTGGGAACAGCTGGACTATTCCATATGGTATGTTTTATTTAATTCTGCGTGGTTTACAGCTTGCAATAGCACACAAATGGGACAAAAGCAATTATTATGTGATAACATCTATCTCCAGCTATTGCTTGTTTAGTTTGATGGATTAATAACTTGCTGTAAACATCATTACGGAATGAGCTCCACTTTGATGCACCGGATTAGTCTGATCATTTTATTGCCACACAGAACAAACAAGGAACCCCTTTGAGTTTGCCTGTGGATCAAATCAAATGCCCTGTTTGCAGTAAATAGATGTGAAGCCACAGTCGTGAAATCTCCCCTCTTAATATATGGCTGGTTGGTGTTCCCTAAAACACACTGGGCTATTGAGAGCATTTGTTCAACAACTATCAGTTTTACTGCATAATTCCCCTGGCTTCCCAGCTCGTGGCTTAACTAGTGCGGGCTAAATATGGGTACATTAATAGTCTATTTTCCATGCTGGGATGATGAAACAAGGGATAGAAGTACATGGTATACAATGAACCCAATGGTGGAATTCAGGACAAGAGAATGGTGGCACGGTTGGTGCAACGGTAGAGCTGCTACCCTACGGCACCTGAGACCCAGGTTCGATCCTGACTACGAGAACTGTATGTATGGAGTTTATACTTTCTCCCTGCGATCGCGTGGGGTTCCTCCGGTTTCTCCCGCATTCCAAAGACGTGCAGGTTTGTAGATTAAGTGGCTTCTGAAAATTGTAAATTTTAATGAGGGTATTTGTAACTGGGATAACTGGTTCGACGTGGACTCGGTGGGCCATAGGACTTGTTTCCAAGCTGCCACTCTAAAACTATAACTTGAAACTCAAACTAAAGAATGGTTAGAATGAGGAATTTGCTGTCACAGGGTTTAAGGTTGGCTTTAGGTTTATTGTCACGTGTACCGAGGTCCAGTGAAAACATTTGCTTTGTGCGTGCTATCCAAACTGATCAGATAATACTTTACATAAATACAACCAAGTCAAAGTTGTGTATAAAAGGTAGAGCAAAGGGGAGGATACAGAGTGTAGAACATAGTTCTCATCATTGTAGCGCAACAGATCCGTAGATGCCCACAAGATATATATTGGAGGGGAGAGTTGGTAAATATAAAGGAAAAGGAACTGGTGGGAGCGAGGTTAATTGGAGCAGAAAAACCCAACCCTGTCTTGTTGCACAAAATGATCTGTTAGAGTCAGGCAATATAGAGTTATACAGCATGGAAACAGATCATTCGGCCTAATTCATCCATGACAACCAAGATGCCTCATCTAAGTTGGCCCATATCCCTCTCAAATTTCCCTATCCATGTACATGTCCAAAAGTATTTAAATGCCAATATTGTACCTGCCTTTATTACTTCCTCTGGCAGCTCCTTCCATATATCCACCACTCTCGGTGTGAAACGTTGCCCCTCGGGTTCCTATTAAACCCTTACCTTTCCATCTTAAACCTATGCCTGTAGTTCTTGGTTCTGTGCCTTTACCCCCTCTATTCCTCACATGATCTAATACTGCTCCATAAGATAAGTTCATGTCATTGGAGCAGAATTAGGTCATTTGGCCCATCATTTACCCCACCATTCAATCATGGCTGATCGATCTATTTTTCCTGCTCAACCCTATTCTCCTGCCTTCTCCGAATAACCTTTAACACCCTTATTAATTAAACAAGATCACCTCTCAGCCTCCTGCACTCCAATGAATAAACTCCGAGCCTGCTAAAACTCTCCCCATAGCTCAGGCATTCAAGTCTTGGCAACATCCTCGTAAAGGGCGACCTAATCTGCAAGTTTAGACGAGTTTGCCCTGGACTCAAACTCACAGCATGGTTGACACGAGTTCCTAGGAGGTCCTGTGAGGTCTCTTGAACTCTCCTTCATTTTAGAGGGAAGTTCCCGAATACTTGCAGCCTCAGCTAAGTTGCGGAAAAATTTTCAGCATATTGAACATTTTTCCGTGAGTAAAATTTGGTTGGCATGGGTCTTTTTAACTCATAGTGCAGTGGAGTGGGTTGGTATTTACTTACAGGCAGTCGAGGGCAGACGTAGGCAATCTCCTTCGCTGACCGGGCATTTTGATTGGCTCATTTTTCAGGACCAGTGAAAACTGACCGGTAGGTAGAATACCCGCTAAACTCCAATTCCACTCTCCCCCTCCCTCCACACTCTTCCCCCTCTCCCTCCTCATTCCCTTACCGTGCACAGTCTCTGTCTTTAAGAAGGAACTACAGATGCTGGAAAATCAAAGGTAGACATAAAAAAAGCTGGATAAACTCAGCGGGTGCGGCAGCATCTATGGAGCGAATTGAATGGTCAACGTTTTTGGCCGAAACCCAGAAGAAGGGTTTCGGCCAAAAACGTTGCCCTTTTCCTTCGGTCCATAGATGCTGCTGCACCCACTGAGTTTATCCAGCTTTTTTTGTTGTTGTACCAGCTTCTCTCTCTCCCTGCCCTTTTCTCTTCTCTCGACTCATGCACGCCCGCTCCAACCCCTCCCCCCCCCTTCACCTCACTCCCCCATCCTCTTCTCCCCCACCCCCCCCCCCCTCCCCCTCTCCCTCTCCTCATTAGCTATATTTAAGAGGGAGTTAGATGTGGCCCTTGTGGCTAAAGGGATCAGGGGGTATGGAGAGAAGGCAGGTACAGGATACTGAGTTGGATGATCAGCCATGATCATATTGAATGGTGGTGCATGCTCGAAAGGCCGAATGGCCTACTCCTGCACTTAATTTCCATGCTTCTATGTTTCCCTCTCTTCACCCCTCTCCCTCTCCCACCCATCCCTCTCTCCCCCACCCCCCTTCCCTCTCTACCACCACCCCCTTACCCGTACCCCTCTGTCCCTCTTTCACCACTCCCCCTACCCTCCCACCCCACTCTTCCACTTCTAACCCCTTACCCGACGCCTCTCCCTCCCCCACCCCTCTCTCTTCCGCTCCGTTCCCCTCTCTCCCCCACCCCTTCCCCTCTGTCCCTCTTCCAACCACTCCCCTGTCCCTCTTCTACCACTCCCGCTACCCGCTCTAAAACCCCTCCCTCCCTCCCCACTCTTCCACTTCTCTCCCACTCTCCTCCCCCTCTCCTCACCCCTCTCCCATCCCTCTCTACCCCACCCCCTTCCCTCTCCCCCCCACCCCCTTCCCCTATCCCTCTGTCCCTCTTCCATCACTCCCCCTAACCCCTCTCCTCCTCCCTCCCACTCTTCAACTTCTCTCCCCCTTCCCCTCCACTCTCCCTTCCCCACTCTTTCCCCTCTCTCCCCCACCCCTCTCCCCCTCCCTCCCTCCTCCCCATCTTCCCCATCCCCCCTCCCCCACATCTCTCTCCCCATCTCTCACCCCCTACCCCGCTCTCCTTTCCCTCCCAAATCTATCCCGTTTCCTCCCCCCCCTCGCCCCTCCCTCCCCCCTTCCCACCCCCCCCCCCCCCCCGCAAACGCCGTTGGGGAAACAGACCCAACGGGTCTGCACTTGGTCTAGTACTTCTTAAAAGTGTCTCCACTCCTTCTCCCCCCCTCTCTCCCCTTCTCTACCCCCCGTCTCCGCACTCTCCAAAGGACTTACCGTAATTGTGGCAGCCATTTACCTTCCTCTTCATCGCGCAGACAGCGCTCCTCCGCTTTCCCTGGCCCCCACCTTCACAATGTGTGTGTGTGTGTGTGTGTGTGTGTGTGTGTGTGTGTGTGTGTGTGTGTGTGTGTGTGTGTGTGTGTGTGTGTGTGTGTGTGTGTGTGTGTATGTGCGCAGTCAGTAGATACAGCTCGCGGTTCGGTCGATGCAGCTCGCGGTTCCAACGTGGACGGTCGACCCAGCTCGAGGTTTTCCAGGAGAGTGCCCTCGAGCTTGAAGGTCGAAGACACTCTTCTGGACACGCGGATTAGGTCGCCCAAGTGGGACAGGCCCTTAAATCTTCTTTGCACATTTACCAGTATATGACATGTTTCGTACAGCAGGTTGACCAAAACTGAACACAATACCCCAAATTGGCCTCAGCAGAGTCTTGTACAACTGTAGCATAATGTTCAAATTCTATACTCAATTCCCTGAGTAATGAAAGCTAGTGTGCCAAAAGCCTTCGTCACCTATTACGCCACTTTCGGGGTATTATGCACTTGTACTCCTACATCCTTTTTTTCTTTGTTGTAGAATCCTGAGTTATGACAAGAGGTCATCAACCTGAAACATTAAATCTGTTTCAACCTCCATAAACGCTGCCTGATCTCCTTGTTGTTTTCATTCTCTTTAGATTTCATCTAATTTGTACTTTTCTAAACACCAGTCTGATGAGACAGAAGGGAGATCAATAATGTGATTAAATGGTGCCAGAACAGCAATATTGCTCTCAGCGTTAACCAGATCCAGGAGCTGATTGTTGACTTCAGAAAAGGAAAGACAAGGTCCAAGAACCTGTCTTCATCAACGTGACTACAGTAGAGAGTCGACAGCTTCAGGTTATTCGATGTACATATTTCTGGAGAACTGTCCTGCGGGTAACACATAGATACAATCAATAAGAAAGCCCATCAACGGCTCTACTTCTGCAGAGGTTTGATGAGATTGGCTCAAAATTCAGATGGTGTACAGTAGAGACCATACGAACAAGTTATATCACGGCCTGATTTGGTAACTCCTGTGACTTTGTACTCTTAGACATTGGACTTTAGAGATACAGCATGGAAGCAAACACTTTGGCCCACAGGGTGTGGGAGGAAAACAGAGCATCCAGAGAAAATCCACATGGTCACAGGGAGAATATACAAACTCCATACAGACAGCACCGATAGTCAGGATCAAACATGGGTCTCTGGCGCTGTAAGGCAGCAACTCTATCACTGCACCACTGTGCCGCACAAATCTTGATTCAGAATCCAAAATCCCGATCTTGACTCAGTTTAATTTACCTTTCTCTTCAACATATCTCTTGGTACCCTAAACTAACCAATGTTTTTGTAATAACAAATAAGAACAGAAAGTGCTGGAAAAACTCAACAAGTCACACAACATCAGTAGAAAGAGAAACAGTTAGCCAGAACTGATGAAGCGTCTATGACCTGAAACATTAAGCATTCTATTTGAGAGTGCCTTCTTCGGTCGAGGCATTGAGTATAAGAATCAGAAAGTTATGTTGCAGCTTTGTAAAATTTTGAAGTATTGTGTGCAGTTTTTGCAAAATCTGAAGTATTGTGTGCAGTTTTGGTTGCCCCTTTGCTGGAAAGATAGTTTAATTTAGTTTAGTTTCAGTTTTAGGTTTAATTTAGTTTAGTTTAGTTTAGTTTTGTTTAGTTTAGTTTAGTTTAGTTTATTGTCACATGCACCAAGGTACAGTGAAAAGCTTTTTGTTGCATGTTATCCAGTCAGTGGAATGACTACACATGATTACAATCATGCCATCCACAGTGTACAGATACAGGATAAAGGGAATAACATTTAGTGCAAGATAAAGTCCAATAAAATCCAATTAAAGATAGACTGCAGGTCTCCAATGAGGTAGATGGTAGCTCAGGACCGCTCTCTAATTGTTGATGGGATGGTTCAGTTGCCTGATGACCGCTGGGAAGAAACTGTCCCTGAATCTGGAGGTGTGCATTATTACATAGAAGGGAGAAGAGGGAGTGACTGGGGTGAGACGGGTCCTTGATTATGCTGGTGGCCTTGCTGAGTAAGAATAAAGTGTAGATGGAGTCAATGGTAGGGAGATACAAAGTGCTGGTGAAACTCAGCAGGTCATGCGGCATCTCTGGAGAAAAAGGATGTGTGACGTTTCGGGTCGGTACCCTTCTTCAGACAGAAGAAGTGAATGAAGGGAAGTTTTCTCTGGAGGTTGAGGGAAGTATATAAAATACCTGATGGAAGTATATAAAATTATGAGGCATAGATGGGCTAGACAGTCAGAACTCAAGATGGAAATGTCAAATACTGGATGGCATCGCTTTAGGGTGGTTGAGGGGAGGTTTAAAGGAGATACGTAAGGCAAGATGTTTGGATCAAGTGTTGAATGGAATGTACTGTCAGGGATGGAGGGGCAGACAATAGTGGCGAAGTGGCTTTTAGAGAGACACGTGGATATGCAGGGAATGGAGGGAAATGGATCACGTGCTGGCAGAGCAGATTAAATTGGCATTGTGTTTGGTACAGGCATTGTGGACCGAAGCTGTTCTCTGTTCTATGCTCAACCCTTCACCGCTGTGTGATAAAACATCCACTAGCCTTTACGATTGTTCTTCATACGATGCCTACGCACCAGTGTTTTGAAGTTTATTTACTGAAAACTTGAATCATTTTGCTCTTGCACTGTTCCTCATCATCTTGCATGAAGAAAATATGTGGCGGTATCTTGTCTAATGAGTATATTTTTGTCCGCATACACTCTGGGAATTTCCGTCTTTTATGTGCAGAATTACTAACTTTGCTACAATCAAGGATCTACATTGAGGGTCGCCACCTTGTCTTTACTTTAGACTTTTGAGATACAGCGCGGATTGTAAATTGTCCCTAGTATGTAGTGTACGGGGACCGCTGGTCGGCGCGGACTCGCCTGTTACTGTGTTGTTTCTCGGATCTAAACTAAACTAAATCAGCCAAGATCTGACTGAGTGGTGGAACAGTTATGCAGGAAGAATAGCCCATTCCTGTTTGAGCATTCCCATAAGATTTCTGAAGTGGGACTTTCACTTGCATTGGCAGAGGGGGTGAGATTCACTGTTATTGGATGTGCTGTGTCATCGCTGAGGGATCGCCAATGTCCTGAACAGATGGCACTGGTAATGAAACACAGCGAGTGATTCCTTGGATAATATCTTGCCTGACGATGCAAACAAAACTGAGACGCCAGCAGAAAGAACATCAGCAATGCCTGGATGGCACTGACTCAATTGAACTAAAGTTTTGTGCAGTTAAAATTTGGAAAATAGCAAAAGACCAATCGTAAAAATAAAACTAAATGACAAATGCTGTAAATCATTTGTCTTTGTTTTAGATTGGGCAAAATGTCATCTTGGACATCGTGGGCAAAAGGGCCTGTTTCTCTGCTGCATAGCTCTATGACTCCAAAAACAAGATGATAAATAAATGTTGCTCGTTGGTTTTTACTGTGGAGAAGATTGTGGAAGCTAAGAAATAGTAAGATTAAACGAGAACTTACCAGTTCGAAGTTTGATCATTATTTTATGAGGAGTACGTTGAGGGAATACGTGAAGAACCCCGCCAGGACGCATGCGTGTCATTCTTCAAAGCAGCGGTGTGAAATCACAGATAACTGTAATGACTGAACATAGTAAGATTAGAGAAGAAAATACCAGTTGAGTATATGATCAAGGGTGGGAGCGGAGGGCACGTATTCCCTCAAAGTACTCCTCATAAAATAATGATCAAACTTCGAACTGGTAAGTTCTCGTTTAATCTTACTATTTTACTTCGGAGTCACGTGAGTGACTACGTGAAGATTTCAAAGCTCTGTGATTTCATGCCGTGGAAACGAGTCCATGCATCACATCTGCCTTAATTGACTGTGGGAGGAATTGTGTTAACATGTTTAGACATGAATCCAACATTGAAATCCATGATAAATTATTAACAACAATTATAGCCCCTATTTATGGGGTGAAATTATATTACAGAACTTAAAATTGACTCTGCAATGTTCCAGGTTTAACTACTGGTTTGTGGTAGAATTGTTGGAACATTTTCTCCTTGTCCATCCTGCTGTCTCGAGGATTTGGTCCATTGGTACATCCAACTCCATAGCTGCCGATGTAGCTGCAGCCCTGGTGGAATAAGATTTGAATATGTTAGTATCCACCCCAGCTGTTGTTAAAACCTGTTTCAGCCATCTGGAAATAGTTTAGAAACATAGAAACATAGAAATTAGGTGCAGGAGTAGGCCATTCGGCCCTTCGAGCCTGCACCGCCATTCAATATGATCATGGCTGATCATCCAACTCAGTATCCCGTACCTGCCTTCTCTCCATACCCTCTGATCCCCTTAGCCACAAGGGCCACATCTAACTCCCTCTTAAATATAGCCAATGAACTGGCCTCGACTACCCTCTGTGGCAGGGAGTTCCAGAGATTCACCACTCTCTGTGTGAAAAAAGTTCTTCTCATCTCGGTTTTAAAGGATTTCCCCCTTATCCTTAAGCTGTGACCCCTTGTCCTGGACTTCCCCAACATCGGGAGCAATCTTCCTGCATCTAGCCTGTCCAACCCCTTAAGAATTTTGTAAGTTTCTATAAGATCCCCTCTCAATCTCCTAAATTCTAGAGAGTATAAACCAAGTCTATCCAGTCTTTCTTCATAAGACAGTCCTGACATCCCAGGAATCAGTCTGGTGAACCTTCTCTGCACTCCCTCTATGGCAATAATGTCCTTCCTCAGATTTGGAGACCAAAACTGTACGCAATACTCCAGGTGTGGTCTCACCAAGACCCTGTACAACTGCAGTAGAACTGCAGTAGAATTGCAGGTGGCAGAGGCCAGAACTCTAAATAAACTAGGTTCTATAATGACAAACCCCACTCACCCACTCCATGCCCTGAAGGTGATCAAGAGCAGCATCTTCAGTCAGATTGCACCAATGTGCAAAACGGAGAGATACAGGAAGTCCTGTTTACCAGCTGCTATAAGACTTTATAATGAGCATAAATAACTGCACTTTTTTTAAATTAATTGTATTTTAACTTGTATTTTAACGTATTTTAACTTATTATGTATGGAAGCCTTTTGAGGAAATGTGTGGTGTTATGTTTGTCTTGAAGCTGTCGTGGCACTGTAATTTCCTGAAAAGGATTATTAAAGGAATAATCTAATCCCTGCTCCTATACTCAAATCCTTTTGCTATGAAAGCTAACATACCATTCGCTTTCTTCACTGCCTGCTGCACCTGCATGCCCACTTTCAATGACTGGTGTACCATGACACCCAGGTCTCGCTGCATCTCCCCTTTTCCTAGTCGGCCACCATTTAGATAATAGTCTGCTTTCCTGTTTTTGCCACCAAAATGGATAACCTCACATTTATCCACATTATACTGCATCTGCCAAACATTTGCCCACTCACCCAGCCTATCCAAGTCACCTTGCAGTCTCCTAGCATCCTCCTCACAGCTAACACTGCCCCCCAGCTTCGTGTCATCCGCAAACTTGGAGATATTGCCTTCAATTCCCTCATCCAGATCATTAATATATATTGTAAATAGCTGGGGTCCCAGCACTGAGCCTTGCGGCACCCCACTAGTCACTGCCTGCCATTGTGAAAAGGACCCGTTTACTCCTACTCTTTGCTTCCTGTTTGCCAGCCAGTTCTCTATCCACATCAATACTGAACCCCCAATGCCGTGTGCTTTAAGTTTGTAAACTAATCTCTTATGTGGGACCTTGTCGAAAGCCTTCTGGAAGTCCAGATACACCACATCCACTGGTTCTCCCCTATCCACGCTACTAGTTACATCCTCGAAAAATTCTATAAGATTCGTCAGACATGATTTACCTTTCGTTTGAACCGACACTTTTTTGTGGGTTGTTTGTGGCTGATTAGTAGTGCCATCTCATAGCCTCAGATGTTTTTGGTGTTCTCCATATATACCAATAATTGTCTTATTATACAGAGACGATATCTGTAGGGTAATCCCTAAATTCTATTTTGAGGCCTGATGATCCCGGTCTGTTCTGTTTGACTAATTCGTAATATGAAACGTTATATTCCTGCTGAAGAAGTCATATAGTCCAGCCTTAACTTATGTACGACTGTACCCTTAGTGCCGTGACCAAAGCCATCAGCATGACTGTTTTGTGCGTCAGTCTTTGCAGGGACAGAGCTGTTGCTGGAGACCAATTCCTTAGCAACGTTAGGGCAATACTCATATCCCATTTTAGAGAGTACCTGGTTCTTGGGGGATTGATATTAAAAATTCCCCTCATAAATTTGGTTACCAGGGGTGAGTCCCAACAGAATGACGCTCTGATCCTCGCCATAGATATGTTGAAAGGGCACTTCTGGCGCAGTTAATGGCACTGTAACTGAGCCCCTCATCATAATGGAGGCCTGCCAGGAATTCCAGAACAGACGTTATGTTCATCGAACTGTAGGTGATGTTGTTTCTGTGACAATATATCTCCCATTTCCTGATGTATACCAGATATAGTTTTTTGGTGGACTGAGTGTGGCCCGCTGAGATAATGTTCAATGTTCGGTCCGCCAGTCCCAGTTGCAGTAGAGGTTTCTTTAGACTCTACAAATTGATAGGTCTGTTGTATTTGACATGGATGGGTTCCCCTGTTACGGGATGAACCAATAATCTGGTTGTTTCAGGATGGTGATACATGGTTAAAACCCATGTCGAGTATCACAGGGAACCATGGTTAAGTAGGCCAATCGGCACAACCAATCTTGTTGTATTTTATTTTTCGAAATACCCGACTGATGATGCAAAAAAGGAGGGAATGCATAGATAAACAATTGCCCCCTCAATGCAGTGAAAAGCATCTGTCCCTGCTGTCCCAGGGTCTGGTTCCCAAGAAACACAGTTTGGTAACTGGTGATTAAGTCTTATTTTATTGAATTTGCGTGACCTGATGTCTGTCACTGAATTTTGGGTTACCTGGTAGGTAAGTAGCTGATATTCAAATATTTCTCTGGATACACCATTACCAAATTGTATTAGTCAGATTGTCACTCTGTAGTCTAACATGCTGGTGATTTATCCCAGAGCAGTATGACTTTAGGCCATAGAACGCACCCCACATTTCCAGGTAGTTTATGCCCAGTGTCTGTGATAATGATGCCTCCTGTGCCTTTCATCTACCTCCACAGATGGAGATGGAATTGGTAGTACCCCAACCAAGCGCACTGGCATCAGTTTGTAGCACCACTAAGGGTTTGCTGATATCGATAGGGTTGGAACAATGCCGAATGTTATCCCTCCACCATTTTAATTCCATAAGCTTTGATTGGTGGCTTATTGGTCTGTCGAAATGACCAGTATTACCTTTGAGTGCTTGTATTTTTGCCCTTTGTAGATTTTTGGTAATACAAAGGTCCAAATTGTGTGGCTGGAAAGGCAGACACTATATGCCAATTACCCTTGCTACCAATCTGATAGACGGTTCACTGATGTCAGTGGGGTTGTTGCAGGCCTCAGTTAAGACTGTAGCCTTGTCCTTTGGTAAAGTCACCGACATGTGAGCTGTCAATAGTGAACCCCAAATAATCCATTATGTTGGTAGACGTTAGTTTAGATTTAACTGGATGGATGATAACCCCAGTTTTCACCCAATTGTATGGTGGCTGTTACAGCTAGTTTGGCCAACTCCAAAGTTATGCCCACAATTAGTATGATCATATGATTATGTATTTGGTAGAGCTCTATACTGCCAGAGCTGCCCCATCCAGTTGAATGTTTTTTTTGTTGTTTTTTTTAAATAACGTTTGTGATCAGCCCGTGTAGGCACTGAATAGTAAGCATCTTTTAGGTCGATGCTAGCCATGGAGTAGCCTTTGGAAATCAGTTCTTTAGCAGTTACCAGTTCCCATTTTGTACTGAATATATAGTACAATGTATTCAATTTGGTCAATTCTATGATGATGCGACTGTCACCATCTATTTTGTTTTTGGTAAAGATATAAGACACAAATTCCAGCCAATCGTGTTGGGTTTACCCATTACCCATTTTGCACAATTCAATGGTATATCCCTGGATACTGCTTAGGATATAAGTGTCTGTAGTTGATATACACCATGTATCCAAAAGAGTGTAATCTCCCACCATTATGTGTATTATCCACTCTTCCTATAATTTGTAAGGGACCAGACCCACCTATCTCCATTGTTACTAGTGGAAGTTTGCTTCTTCTGTGTAGTCTTCGTGGAGGTTGAGGCGCCGGTGTCTGGGTTTGTTTTTGGGTTGGGGGTTTGCACATCTTCCACGAAGGCCGGTCTGGGCTATGATCTAAAAGACCGCTGTCCTGTATGCCCGGCCTTTGAGCTTTCACCATCTTCTCTTGTTCTGCTGGTGGGTGCATAAGGGTGCTGTCTTTGGCTGTAGGAGATACTTAATGTTGTCGCCATTATGAGCCCCAGGGTTTTACTACGTCCTGCTCCGACATGTTTCCAGATGCTATTTCCACGACTGGAACATTCAGGGATACGCAGTTTCCTGGTCCCAAGTATTTTTGCAGTGGTGTCTATCATGGTCTGGCTGTATGTATTTGGACACCATGACCAGTAGATTTTGCCTTCCTGCACCCCCTGCACACTTGTAGTTTTGTTCGTCAAAACCCCTCTTCAGGGTCAGCCCAGGATTGACCCCCCAATACTCCCCTCTGACGAGGGAGATGCGCTGTGCAGCCCTACGTAAGGTGCTGCTGTGGGTGTTTTTTATATCCCCACGGTGACTAGACTCCATCTCCCGGAGTCTGTCATGTTGGAGCTTTTGCTCCATAAGCCGCTTCAACCGGCTCCAGCACTCACAGTCGCCGGCCGCTCACGGCTGCTCAAAGTCGGACTCATCAGTCACCGACTCTTTTGGCTTTCTTCTTGCCTTCCCGCCCAGACGCAGTGTTTAATCTGGCCGGTGCGGGGGCGAAGTCGGGCACAGCTGTTCCCTTACGGGTGATTCCTGTGCCTCCGGCCGCTGCTGGCGTCCGCAACTCCGCGGTCTTCCCCCGCCAGCTTTGCCGCAGCTCTGGTCGACTTCTTTGCCTTGTGCATGTTTCCCCACCTGCAGAACAGTATGGGAACAATAAAGACCGCAGTATCACTTACCTGCAGGTCCAGGCTTAAAACTTGCCGTTATGGGGGAACGTCCTTCCACCCCTCCTCCTGCCGTTTGGACTTGTCAAAGACAACGGCTCCATTCTGTATAGTCTCCTGCCCAGCCATGGTGTTTAATCAGGCCGGTGTGGGAGCGAAGTCGGGCACAGCTGTTCCCTTACGGGTGATTCCTGTGCCGCCTGCCGTTGTTTGCACAGCTCTCCATGTTTCCCCACCTGTGAAACAGTATGGGAAGAATAAAGACCGCAGTTTCACTTACCTGCAGGTCCAGGTTTAAACTGTCGCTATGGGGGAACGTCGTTCCACCCCTCCTCCTGCCGTTTCGACTTGTCAAAGTCAACGGCCCCATTCTGAATAGTCTCCCGCTTACGGGGCTTGTGCCTTCAGCTGCTGCTGGCTCCCGCAACTTCGCGGTCCTCCCCAGCCAGCTTCACTCGCAGCACTTGTGGACACTATTTTGTCCAGCTTCCCCCCTGTGTAAAAACAGCGCGGGAACAGAAAACTACCGCAGAGTAAGTCACTTACCTGCAGGTCGCGGTTTCAAACTTACCGCTGCGGGGGAACGCTCCATCCCGCCTGTCGTTTCGCAAGCGTGAAAGCAATATGACACGCATGCGTCCTGGCGGGGTTCTTCACGTAGTCACTCACGTGACTCCGAAGTAAAATTGAGGTTTATGAGTTGTGAGGTATTAGGCAATGTATGAGATTGTATGTCCAGATTGTTCCGTTTATTGCTGTCCCATGTAATCTGGTACAGTGGAAAGTTTGTTGCGTGCTATCCAGTCAGCGCAAAAACTATACATGATTACAACAATCATGGGACTGTCAGATCTCATGGATTGCACAGGTGCCTCCTGAATCCGTGCTGAATATGCTGATTTCATCAACTTTACCACCAACTTCCACCCTTCCCTCAAATTCACTTCGGCTTTCTCGGACATCTCTCCCCTTTCTCGATCTCGCTGTCTCCATCACAGGGGACAGTCTATCAATGGACATATAATATAAGTAAGAGGGTAATCTTGTTGAAATATATCAGACCATTAGGGGGCATGCCAGGGTAGATGTCAAGTTATATCCATAAGATTAGAGGCTGGTCGTGTAAAAAAGGGATGCATAGGATCAACTGCTCGCAGTGGATGGTGAATTTCTAAAACCAGTTCCGGCGCCTTAAAAAGTTAAAAGATAGATTTTCACATTTTTAGAATTGTTAATATTACAAAATGATCACAATTTTTTTTTTTTATCATTAATTAGGTGGTCAGGCTCGTAGACATCTTCAGCAGTTTTTAAGTCGACAATTCACCATCAAGAAAGTTAGGAGTGTTTCATTGTCATCTGTGCTGACAATGACACAATGTAATTCTTACTTATAGCAGCATAATATGTCTGTAAATGCAATACACGTAGATAATATATAATAAACAACAATTCAATGAATTAACATACTAATAATTAACATGAATGAACAATTCCTGGGCGTTGCCAAACAATATTGCTCCCACAATACTAATGCATAAAATCCAAAGTCCTTTGTGCAATCAAACTCAGTACATACTGTAGATGTTCATAGCAGAGGTTAGTGTTGTGTAGTGTTCAAGAGGTTGATGGTTGCTGGTCAAAAATAACTACTGTTAAACATAGAAGTTGGCAGGCTATGTTGCAGTTGTATAAGACATTGGTGCGGCCGCATTTAGAATATTGTGTTCAGTTCTGCGCGCCATGTTGTCGAAAGATGTTGCCAAGATGGAAAGGGTGCAGAGAAGATTTACGTGGATGTTGCCAGGACTCGAGGGCCTGAGCTATAGGGAGAGGTTGAGCAAGCTAGGGCTCTATTCCTTGGAGAGCAGGAGGATGAAGGGTGAACTTATAGAGGTGTACAAGCTCATGAGTGGAATAGATCGAGTAAACGCCCAGAGTAGGGGAATCAAGAACCAGAGGACATAACCTTAAGGTGCGGGGGGAAAGACTTCATAGGAACCTGAGGAGTAACATTTTCACACAAAAAGGTGGGACAGGTTCAGAGGGATTTGAGCCAAATGCAGGCAGGTGGGGCGAGTATAGATGGGACTTGTTGGTCAGTGTGGACAACTTAGACCAAAGGCCCAATTTCCACGCTGTATGACCTCATGACTGTATTGAACCTGGTGGTCACAGTTTTCAGACTCCTGTACTTTCTTCACAATTATCACAATTATCATAATCATCATAATCATCATAATCGTAATTTATTAGCCAAGTATGTTTTGCAACTTTCAAGGAATTTGATTTGCCATACAGTCAAACCAAAAAAGCAACAAGACACACAACTACATAAAGGTTAACATAAACATCCACCACAGCAGCTCCCCCCACATTCCTCACTGTGATGGAAGGCAATAAAGTCTTATCTTCTTTCATCCTTTTTCTCCCGCGTTCAGGCCAGTCGAACCATCTGCAGTCGGGGCGATCAAAGCTCCCGCAACCAGCGATCAAAGCTCCCGCGTTGGGGCGATCGAAGCTCCCGCAGCCTGTGATCAAAGCTCCCGCGTTGGGGCGATCGAAGCTCCCGCAGCCTGTGATCAAAGCTCCCGCATTGGGGCGATCAAAGCTCCCGCAGCCAGCGATCAAAGCTCCCGCGTTGGGGCGATCGAAGCTCCCGCAGCCTGTGATCAAAGCTCCCGCGTTGGGGCGATCAAAGCTCCCGCAGCCAGCGATCAAAGCTCCCGCGTTGGGGTGATCGAAGCTCCCGCAGCCTGTGATCAAAGCTCCCGCGTTGGGGCGATCAAAGCTCCCGCAGCCAGCGATCAAAGCTCCCGCGTTGGGGCGATCGAAGCTCCCGCAGCCTACGATCAAAGCTCCTGCGTTGGGGCGATCGAAGCTCCCGCAGCCTGTGATCAAAGCTCCCGCGTTGGGGCGATCGAAGCTCCCGCAGCCTGCGATTAAAGCTCCAGCGCCAGGGAGATTGAAGCTCCCATGTCAGGATGGTTGAAGTTCCCACGGTTGGAACTCCTGAAATCGGTCCCCAGCGAGACGCTACAAGCTCCACGATGTTAGGCTGCAGTGTGGACAGAGATAAGGCACGGCAAAAAGTCGCATCTCCGTCGAGGAAAGAGATTTAAAAAGTTTCCCCCACCCCCCCATATAATACAAGACTAAAAGTACACTAAGACATACATTTTACAACAAACTAAAAACAACAAAGAAAGAAAAAGACGAGACAGATCGTTGGCGAGGCAGTCATCATCGGCGCCACTTGGTGGAATGAAAGCTTGGTCAGAGTGGTGTGGGTCTAGATGATATTGGCTGCCTTTTTGAGATAGTTTCTCCAATAGGATAGACTCGGCTTGTACTCGCTAGAATCTAGAAGATTGAGGGGGGATCTTATAGAAACTTACAAAATTCTTAAGAGTTTGGACAGGCCAGATGCAGGAAGATTGTTCCCGATGTTGGGGAAGTCCAGAACAAGGGGTCACATTTTAAGGATAAGGGGGAAGTCTTTTAGGATCGAGATGAGAAAAACATTTTTCACACAGAGAGTGGTGAATCTCTGGAATTCTCTGCCACAGAAGGTAGTTGAGGCCAGTTCATTGGCTATATTTAAGAGGGAGTTAGATGTGGCCATTGTGGCTAAAGGGATCAGGAGGTATGGAGAGAAGGCAGGTACGGGATACTGAGTTGGATGATCAGCCATGATCACATTGAATGGCGGTGCAGGCTTGAAGGGCCGAATGGCCTACTCCTGCACCTATTTTCTATGTTTCTATGTTAATATAGATCATATTGTACCTTCTATACCTACCTGTGGTGGACCAGGCAATGTCTACCACTTTCTGTAATCCCCTTTATTCCTGGGCTTTTGAGTTGCCAATCATGGCCTTGATGCAACCAACCAATATGATGCTCTCTACCGTACACCTGTAGAAGTTCAGGAGAGTGTTCATAAACATTCAGAATCTCCTCAATCTTCAATCTTCCACAACAACAGCAAAGAATGATATGCATACCAGCGCCTTTATGTCTATAAAAACAGCACAGTCATAACTACCATTTAGTGTCCTGTGTGTTAATTACTGAGGCCTCAGACGTGAATCTCAAGCTGTATTACCAACATACTTATTTGCAAGCATTTAAAAGCAAGAACATCATGGGCTTGGATTTTCCCTGCAAATTGCATCCACCAGGCTGATTATATTTATTAACGTAAGTTCCTGTCCACTGTTATTTTAATAGACTTTTTTAATCAATGATTGAATTAAGTGAGTGCAAATAATTACCTGGAACAGCACCCAAGGGGAATTAAGCTACTTGGTTCTATACAATAAATTGCTCCCTGGCCTTTTTAAGCTGCACTTGGTATAACTGCTGTGAGAAGCCATACTGATTGGGCCTTCCTGTCAGCAAGTTAAAACAAATTGTTTCCAACTGCTTGCAGTATCTCTTTGTTGTTTTGATCTCATCTGATGTGCAGACTGGTTAGCATGCAACAAAGCTTTTCACTGTACCTTGGTACACGTGACAATAAACTAAACTCAACTAAACTAGATTATATTTGAAGCGCTACTTGGAAAAGAAAACATATGTCAGCAATACGATTGAATGCAGAAGCCCTCATTTTTGCAGAATTAATGTACTGGAGCACTGTAGTGCGGCACGGTGACACAGCAGTAGAGTTGTTGCCTTGAAGTGCCTGAGACACGGGTTCAATCCTGATTATGGGTGCTTGTCTATACAGAGTTTGTACGTTCTCCCGGTGATTGTGTGAGTTTTCTCTGGGTGCTCCGGTTTCCTCCCATACCACAAAGACGTGTAGGTTTGTAGTTTAATTGGCTTTGGTAAAATTGGAAATTGTCCCTAGTGCGTAGGTTAGTGCTAGTGTACGAGGTGATTGCTGGTCAGCATGGACTTGGTGGGCCAAAGGGCCTGTTTCCACACTGTATATATCTCTAAACTCTAAAGTCTAGAGTCATTCTGCACGGAAGCATGCCCTTTGGCCCACCAAGTTCATGCTGACCATCAAGCGACCATTCCACATTGGTCCTACCCTCAATGCATTTTATGCACGGTACATTTCCATTAACTCCTTCCGGGGTCTATCACTGCCACTACACTCACCTACACAATGGGGTACAGGTCCTCCCCAGCTTACAAATGCCCGAGGTATATACAGCTCGTACATACAATCAAGCACGGGGTAACTGGCAGGATTTCCAGCAACTGTTCCAGACACTGGTTGGAATTTTACCAGATCGAACCCGGAAAGAAGACATCCTAATAACACGTTGATGTCCATTTTGCGAACCTAATCTCCAAGCAGGCAAACTGGGCCGGTGGCAAAGTCTTTCTTTAAAAAAACATTAACTAAAGAAGGAACTGCATATGCTGGTTTACAAAGGAAGACACAAAGTGCTGGAATAGGAATCTCAAGGCAGCATCAGGCAGCATCCCTTGAGGGGCTTTGGGTTTGATGGCAGATTCTGCGAACCCACCAAACTCAACATGAAACATGTACAGTACCTTTCCCCAAGAGCACCCGTAAAGCCACTGAAACTCTTTAAAATATTTTGCAATATATCATGAGGGGAATAGATCTGGTAGAAGCACAGAGTCTCTTGCCCAGAGTAGGGGAATCGAAAACCAGAGGACATAGGTTCAAGGTGAAGGGGAAAAGATTTAATACAAATGCACCCACCACTCTTTTTCACACAAAGAGTGGTGGGTGCATGGAACAAACTGCCAGAGGAGGTAGTTGAGGCTGGGAATATCCCAACTCTTAAGAAACAGTAAGGACCAAGCGTGGGCAGGTGGGATTAGTGTTACTGGGACATGTTGGTCGGTGTGGGAAAGTTGGGGCGAAGGGCCTGTTTCAACACTGTATGACTATGACTATCTGATAATCTGAATGGTTTAAAAAAATACTCGTTAATTTGAAATGAAATTTATATATATTAAAAATCACTTAAAATACTTAAAATTACTTAAAATACCCTGAATTACAAGAACTGAATTAAAAAGAAAAAGAAAAAAACAAACCCTTCTTTAATCAAGATCAGTGACACCAGACCAATTTGTGTATTTCCTTAGAAGATTGCAGAGATTCAATATGTTTATGAATACTCTCTTGAACTTCGACAGGTGTACAGAAGAGATGGGTTGCATTACTGGTTCAGCAACTCAAACACCCAGGAACAAAGATAGTTGCAAAATGTGGTGAACACTGTCCAGTCCATCACGGGTATTGACGTCCCCACCATCAAAAGGTTCTACAGCAGTCGCTGCCTCAAAAAGGCAGCCAGCATCATCAGAGACCCACACCACCCTGGCCATGCTCTCATTTCACTCCTTCCAATGGGAAGAAGGTATAGGAGCCTGAAAACTGTAATGTCCAGGTTCATGAACAGCATCTTCCCAGTACCATCAGGGTATTAAACACTGCAACACTCCAATTAAACTCCATATCACTTAGACTTGGGGTCATTTTTATGTCTTTGCACTAATATAATTTGTTTCTTTATATACTGGACTTCTGGTTGTTGTTTATTACGGTGTGTACAGAGTACTTTGTTCACAAGGTGGATAAGTCTCCAGGTCCTGACAGGATATTCCCTAGGACATTGAGGGAAGTTAGTGTAGAAATAGCCGGGGCCATGACAGAAATATTTCAAATGTCATTAGAAACGGGAATAGTCCCCGAGGATTGGCGTACTGCGCATGTTGTTCCATTGTTTAAAAAGGGTTCTAAGAGTAAACCTAGCAATTATAGACCTGTTAGTTTGACTTCAGTGGTGGGCAAATTAATGGAAAAGATACTTAGAGATAATATATATATAAGCATCTGGATAAACAGGGTCTGATTAGGAACAGTCAACATGGATTTGTGCCTGGAAGGTCATGTTTGACTAATCTTCTTGAATTTTTTGAAGAGGTTACTAGGGAAATTGACGAGGGTAAAGCAGTGGATGTTGTCTATATGGACTTTAGTAAGGCCTTTGACAAGGTTCCTCATGGAAGGTTGGTTAAGAAGGTTAAACTGTTGGGTATAAATGCAGGAGTAGCAAGATGGATTCAACAGTGGCTGAATGGGAGACGCCAGAGGGTAATGGTGGATGGCTGTTTGTCGGGTTGGAGGCAGGTGACTAGTGGGGTGCCTCAGGGATCTGTGTTGGGTCCTTTGTTGTTTGTCATGTACATCAATGATCTGGATGAAGGGGTGGTAAATTGGATTAGTAAGTATGCAGATGATACCAAGATAGGGGGTGTTGTGGATAATGAAGAGGATTTCCAAAGTCTACAGAGTGATTTAGGCCATTTGGAAAAATGGGCTGAAAGATGGCAGATGGAGTTTAATGCTGATAAATGTGAGGTGTTACACCTTGGCAGGACAAATCAAAATAGGACGTACATGATAAATTGTAGGGAATTGAAGAATACAGTTGAACAGAGGGATCTGGGAATAACCGTGCATAGTTCCTTGAAGGTGGAATCTCATATAGATAGGGTGGTAAAGAAAGCTTTTGGTATGCTAGCCTTTATAAATCAGAGCATTGAGTATAGAAGCTGGGATGTAATGTTAAAATTGTACAAGGCATTGGTGAGACCAAATCTGGAGTATGGTGTACAATTTTGGTCGCCCAATTATAGGAAGGATGTCAACAAAATAGAGAGAGTACAGAGGAGATTTACTAGAATGTTGCCTGGGTTTCAACAACTATGTTACAGAGATAGGTTGAATAAGTTAGGTCTTTATTCTCTGGAGTGCAGAAACGTTAAGGGGGGACTTGATAGAGGTCTTTAAAATGATGAGAGGGATAGACAGAGTTGATGTGATCAAGCTTTTCCCTTTGAGAATAGGGAAGATTCAAACAAGAGGACATGACTTCAGAATTAAGGGACAGAAGTTTAGGGGTAACATGAGGGGGAACTTCTTTACTCAGAGAGTGGTAGCGGTGTGGAATGAGCTTCCAGTGGAAGTGGTGGCGGCAGGTTCGTTGGTATCATTTAAAAATAAATTGGATAGGCATATGGATGAGAAGGGAATGGAGGGTTATGGTATGAGTGCAGGCAGGTGGGACTAAGGGAAAAAAATTGTTCGGCACAGACTTGTAGGGCCGAGATGGCCTGTTTCCGTGCTGTAATTGTTATATGGTTATATGGTTATATCTGAGGTGCTGCCACAAGTAAGAATTTCATTGTTCTGTTTCGGGACATATGACGATAAAACACTCTTGGCTCTGGATTCTTGAAAGGAGTTACATTATGTTACATCAGATATCCTTGGCATAACAGTGAGAGGTCAGTTGCAAGGGTGTCTGTATTTCAAAGCTGGAGCCAACATGTAACACTTCATTGTAGATTTGATTTAGTTAGTTGGGTCCATGATTTGGTTAGTTGGATTTGATTTAGTTAGTTGGATCCATGATTTAGTTAGTCTGAAGAAGGGTTTTGACCTGAAAAGTTGCCTATTTCCTTCGCTCCATAGATGCCGCCTCACCCGCTGAGTTTCTCCAGCATTTTTGTCTACCTTTGATTTTCCAGCTCCTGCAGTTCCTTCTTAAACATTTAGTTAGTTAGGTTTGATTCAGTTAGTTGGATCCATGCTAGCCAGAGCTTTGGTAGGATTTGATTTCATGTTTCCATGGCAACCATCTGGGGTTTGGATCTGAGCGACCTTATTCCGTATGATTTGGTGGTGCGGAGGCGAATGAAAAGATGAGAATTATAGAAAGGGGAAATTCAGGATGAGGGACCAAGATATTTGAAGGCTTGACAGTTAAGGCAAAGGCGTGCACTAAAATTGAAGCAACAAAGATGTTAGGGTTGTCCAACACTCAATTAGATAACAGAGACAGGAGAGACAAGATCTCACTCCCCACACTTGGCTCGGTAACGTGATCTGTTGCAGGTTACAATGAGCTACAACAGACAAGATAGACCGAATGTCCTTTGCCTGCGCTGAGGAGATTCTGATTAAAATTTCTCTCTAAGGTTGTCTACAATTACTACTTTTACAATTGCAAATTTGATTTCAACAACACTTTGGGCTTAATATTGTAAATCCTACTTGGCATTCAGTTTTTCATTAAGCCTACCATAACGCTGAATAGAAATGTCTGCTATCAGTTTCACTCTTTCAGTAATCCCAGGGTTTATACTAAACCCGCTTAAGTTTCACCTTTTGAATTTATTGTACGATTGCAATGTTATCATCTTGGAAGCTACTTATTTGGTCGTGTAGGCCAGTATTAGAAGCTATGTTGAAAATCTGTAAACTCAGCCAAATCTGTCTTGAGTTATTAGTGGATTGGCAATTGTTTGCACCTGGGATAACTATCTGTGCAATTGATCATGTTGCATTAACTATTAGTTTATAGTCAAGCAGCCGATGAAGTGTCTGCTATCTTTTTGATTTAAAGTTATGGTATGGAAACAGGCCCTTCAATCCACCGAATCCATGCCGACCATCTATCCCCCATTCCCACATTAGCGCGGCACAGTAGCGCAGCGATAGAGTTGGTGCCTAGCGTCGGAGACCCGAGATCAATCCTAACTATGGGTGCTGTCTGTGTAAATATGCTCCAAAAGCTTACCCCCCCCCAAGTTTAGTTCAGTAAAAACACTGACTCAAGCACTGAACCAACTATTCTTTATTTTTAGAATGAACACAAATTCCCCTATACGATACCTAAACCACCGCGGGTTTGATTCTTGTCTCTGCCTGGCCAAGCCCTTCAGCCTCGTGCAAGCAGACATGCTCCAAAAGGTCACACAATCCCAAGCGCCCTTCCAGAAGATCGACACCGATCTAAATGGGGGCCACCTTTTATTTGTCCACAAACCTTGAAGGGCCGAACTACATAGGGGTGGACTCTTTACAATCCAATCAAACATTTTAATTACATCAATACATTATTGACAGTTCCCCAAACCAATTACAGAGTCTCCCAAACAATGTTTCTTGCAGAAGCTTCTGGAAGGGAGCTAACTAACTGAATAATGCAACATTTACCCTGGCTCTCAAAACAATCTTGCCAGGGCTTAACACCTTGGCCAATCAACAAACAGCAGGGTAACTGTCTTGCAACATTATTGACATTATTTACAATCCCTTTGCAGAAATCCAATCATATCGATGCATTTAAGTTTCTTTGCAGAGTTTTAATACATTTTATCATTTAAGGGGAAATTAGAAGAACACCTGGATATTTCACCACCCTGCATATCAATCTGGGGCTCAGACTGGCCGGCGCCATCCACAGCCTGTAAATTTTCACTGATAAAGGTTAAGCAATTCTGACAAATGCAGGGATCCTCCATTTTATGGTGTCTTTAATTTGGTCAATATTAGCATCTGTACGGAGTTTGTATGTTCCCCTTGTGACTGCTTGGATTTTCTCTGGGAGCTCTGGTTTCCTCCCACATTCCAAAGACATACAGGTTTGGCGTTTAATTTAGAAGGATGAAAGGGTATCTTATAGAAACATGTACAATTCTTAAAGGATTGGACAGGCTAGATGCAGGAAAAATGTTCCTGACGTTGGGGAAGTTTAGAACCAAGACTCACTGTTTAAGAATAAGTGATAGGCCAAATAGGACTGAGATAAGGAAAAACTTTTTCACCCAGAGAGTTGTGAATCTGTGGAATTATCTGCCAGAGAAGGCAGTGGAGGCCAATTCACTGGATGTTTTCAAGAGGGAGTTAGATTTAGCTCTTAGGGCTAAATGAATCAAGGGATATGGGGAAAAAGCAGGAAAGGGGTACTGAATTTAGATGATCAAACATGATCATATTGAATGGTGGTACTGGCTCGAAGGGCATAATGACCTATTTTTCTGATTCTATGTTTCTATGTTTCTAATTGGCCCTCGTGTGTAGGATAGAACTAGTGTATGGGGGTGATTGCTGGTCGGCATAGACTCGGTGGGGGAAAGGGCCTGTTTTTATGCTGTATCTGTGAACCAATCTCCGCAAGTTTAGCCTCAGTCTATCTCAGACTAATAATGATATTCTTTTATGAGATTTATTGTTGATTGATTGAAAGATGTTGCATGGAAACAGGCCCTTTGATTCACCAAATCCACACTGACCATCAAGCACCATTCACCCTCGTTCTACTGTATGTTATTCCACATCCGCATCCATTCCTTACTCACCAGGATAAATTTACAGAAGTCAATTATCCTACAAACCCTGCACATCTTTGGGATGTGTGAATAAACAGAAGTACCTGGTGGAAAACCATGCAATCACAGATAGAACATGCAAAGTCTACACAGACAGCGCCCGATTAAAGAATCATCAGAAGGATCCTGACCCAAAATATCACCTATCCACGTTCTTCAGAGATGCTGCTTGACCCACTGAGTTACTCCAGCACTTTATGCCTTTTACTATATTATTGATGTTATGTAATGTGGAATGTGGAGAGAAAAATTAGATGAATAAACTTATTTAACCCATGATGCTAATGACTGAGCAAGCATGGCTTGATGGGCCAAATGATTTATCCTTTTTGCTGATGACTCTTTAGACTTTAGACTTCTAGACATTGGACTTTATAGATACAGTGCGGAAACAGGCCCTTTGGCCCACCAAGTCCACGCCGACCAGCCAATTAACCTACAAACCTGCACGTCTTTGGAGTGTGGGAGGAAACCAGAGTCCAATGGAGAAAACCCACGCAGTCATGGGGAGAACATACAAACTCCATACAGACAGCACCCGTAGTCAGGATCTAACCCGAGTCTCTGGTGCTGGTGTAGAGGAACCAACGAGAGAGCAGGCTATTCTAGACTGGGTATTGAGTAATGAGGAAGGGTTAGTTAGCAGTCTTGTTGTACGTGGCCCCTTGGGCAAGAGTGACCATAATATGGTTGAGTTCTTCATTAGGATGGAGAGTGACATTGTTAATTCAGAAACAAGGGTCTTGAACTTAAAGAAAGGTGACTTTGAGGGTATGAGACGTGAATTGGCCAA